>NC_141766.1:30759245-31978412 GCF_982258835.1 Parasteatoda tepidariorum
AACCACAAAAATAATCATGGCGTCGAGAATACATGTCTTGGACAAAGGTTGTTTTGGAGCACGTCCTCTTCAGTCTGGACAGCAACTCCAGACGTATTCTCAATAGGAGAGAACCCGGGATTCGATAGAAGTACTATTACAGATCAGCGGTATAGGTAAGAGATCCTTGCATCCTATGTAAGACTTTCCACAGAGTATATGAACCAAACTTCATCTTTAAGAACAATAGCGCTCATTCACACCAGGTCCAGATGGTGGACAAATATCTCCAAATCAGAGGATATTTAACAATTGGAGTGGCCAGTAATGTCCATTGACCTTAATCCCGTCAGATACATATGGGAAGCCCTTAGATACTCAATTGCAACTCAGACTAGCTCCAACAACCATTGTTGAGCTCAAGGTTACCTTAAGAATGGGTGCGGTTACTACAAGGATTGATCAAGACCCTGCTAAACAGTATGAAACGCTGACGTGAGAGTTGTGTAGCTGTTTGAGGAAATCATCACCCTATTAGACATGTTTGTCTCTGACAGGGTACTAGCCAGCAGGACAAATGGCCAGTCTTCTTATTCAGGGGATAGGTTAAACCTAATTATGTTTTCCCATATCTTATATTGGATGATATTTTGGCCAGGTCTTGTTTTATTTGCCTAGTTAATTTTTTATTGCAAAAAAACCATTGCTCCTTTCAACTGCTAATCTGATCTTAAAGATCAGCGTTTATCATTTAATAATAAAAAAACTAAATAGAGTAAAACTAATACTGTGTCAATGTTGTTAAATTTTTAAGTTGAAGTAATTACAGAACATATACAAACAAATGTGCTGCTGTGAGAAATCTCCATTTAAGGTTGGCCAGGTATACTTAATTCATCTGGACATGAAAACACATTAGACTGTTTTCATTATTTTTACAAGTTTCAACTTATGTTGGGAAAACATTAGTAATTTTTTATGTTATCAATAAAATAAACTATACTTTAAAAATTTCATAGCACTGACCTTCACAAAAATTAACATTTTAATTTAACACCAACATTAATTTTTTTAACACAACATTAGTTGCATATTCATATATTCCTAAAAATAAATAGTTATTGAAAAAAAAAGAAAGAAAATAATTCAATAACAATGTACATTAAAATCATTTATGAAACAGACCTCCAGTTTCTGAGCTCTTTGTTTACTCAAAGGTTCAGTAGGAAACGTTAATTCATTTTGATCAGCCAAGCTTCGTAGATCAAAGTAATATTTTGCATATACACTAGCAGGAACATTAATATTGAACTGTAGCATTTCAAGAAACTGTCTTTCTAACTCATTCCTAAAACCAAATAAATAAACTAAATTCTTTGTAACAATTTTAAGCATAAAATAGAAAGAAATAACATGTTTGTTAGTTAATTTCATTTTCCACTTATATGATACTTTCATAAAAAATAAAACAGATAACTTACTTAATAAAATAATAATGGTAATAAAACAGACAACTATTATTTAACTATTAAGAAGCAAAACTTTATATAATTTGATTTATCAAACATTTAATTTTAGTGTTATCAACTGCAGTATAAGTAACTAGGACAAAAATTTTATTTATACTAATTTATCTGCTTCTAAATTTAAAAAAATAAATAAATTTCAAGTGACTTAAAACTAATTTTTTTCTATTATTAGAATATCTTCTTTAAAACAACATAGAGCTTTCACACGATCTTTTGTTAGCATATAGTGGTCTGTATTTAAAGTATATTTATGTAATAAAAGGATTATCTTTTTCCAAACATTTTCTTTCAACATAAGTTAAATTTTATAAGAAAAGTAGAACTCAATATCTGATCTTCAGCAGTATTTGAAATGGGCTATTTAAAATATGAATTTATGCTAATACATAAATGATACTTCTAAGGTTCGTGATTGGACAGTTTTATCTATGATTTAAACCATCAAAAACTGACAAATATCAAAATTTTGCCAATCTAGAATTGAAGCAACAAATAAAAAATATTTATTTTACAGTAATAATGCTGTAGCATATGTAAAGATAACTACCCAACCCAACCACTAAGACTGCACTATAGTATGGGATCAATAGATAGAAAGTTAAGGTGTTCTATTTCTTATTTTGTGCACGATACAGCAATTACACAATTGATAAAATAAAAATTATGAAAATCAACTGAATTAAACTTACATGTCTTCTATGCTAATATCTTTAAGAATCTGACAATAATCTACATTCCAAACTGCTTGGTCGTCCCAAACTTTAGAAGATAAAAGAATTGCACCCAAAACAATTCGTCTCCATGTGCTAGGAACAATATCTATTTCTGCATAGGTTAAAAGTCTCTCTAAATAAACCTAAATATAAAACAATCAGTTAAAATTTCAAAATAAAGGATGCAATATTAGAAAGAATCATAAACAAAAAACAAGCCTACCTATACAATGTTCAGTGAGAACTGATAGTCGAAGTAAACATAAAGGTTTGTTGTTTATTGCCAACATTACCTACTCCCTGCTGAGTCAATGATTTTTTTTTCGATTTTCATTATTAGTCAGATTAGCACTGTTAATGTTAAATTGAACGCTTCAAAAAAAGGGATGGCACAAATTTGAAATGCGCATGTCAGAATAACGTATAAAATACTCAAGAATTTGAAAAACATAGAGTGTGGCCGAAAAATAATCGGAAAAATATGTGGACAGGGTGCGTAGTCAAATCTTTCAACAAAAAAAAAGCACCTTTTAAGTATTTTTTAAGCACTCAAAGAATATTTTCAAGCACTATATGCATTAACAAAGACAAAATAATTTTAAAAGACTTTACATGATCATGATAAAATAACAAGTTTCTGACAAAAAAACTCTTTTTCTTGATTATATTAGCCAAAATAAAAAGATTGAAAGATTTTTCGGTTCGAAATCAGAGGGTAGAAAATGAAGCCTGAAATTGAGAATATCTTGCAAAATGTAGCAAGGTTGCACATGAGAGTGCATTATTTTCACCGAACCCAGCTCAGTAGATGTTCATGCAGACTCGCAAATATTTCATCAAACATGTAAATGGCGCTTTCATATGCTATTGACCCACGATAGGCCAAAATGAATTGTGGTTGAATGAATTGTGAAAATGTTGAATAGAACTATGTGAAAAGCATGCTTTTGCATAATACGCAGCAAAAATCGACCTGGTAAAGAAAAAGATTTCATTTTCTAAAATGGAAAACTAAGCACTTTTTAAAATCACCTAATGCAAGAAGCACCTTTAAGCACTTTTTAAAAATGCTACGCACCATGGTGGACTTACAAAAAAAAAAAAATTATAAATAAATAAATTGGAATAAAAAGTAGTGATTGCTAAAATTGAATGTTCCTAATCAATTATAAAATTTCCAGAAAAATAATTTCCATTCTTTACAAAAATGGCCCTAAAATAAAACCTGGATCAACCCCAGGATATTTAAGTTATTGCTTTATGATTTCCAAATGGAACAGCAATTCCCATGCTTCCCGGGAGTTCTTAATAACGAATTTAATTGAATTCATATATCAAACCTTGGTGATAGAGGGAATGTGTTCTACAGAAAATGTTAGCGCAAAGGTCGCATGTTCGGAGAATCAAACTCCAGTTTTCCAGATTTTGGTTCAAAAATGTTAAATTCCCGGACTTTTCAAAGTAGCGTGGCAACCTTGGACAAAATAATTAAAGTATTTTGAAAGATCACAAAAACAGCTTTTAGAAAATGAGTCATTATTATTTATGCACATTTTTTCACGATTATTATAAGCAGGAGTTGAAAGAATGGTTCGTTTTAGAATTAAAAATATTAATTTTATGATCTAATAATAATCTTTTGATTAGTTTTAATGTTACTTGAAACCTTCTTATTAATTTATAAAAGAAAGGTATAAGTAAATTATTATTTTTCTTTTTTAATGTGCATGGATAAATATATCTTACTAAAAGCTGTATCCATATTAACATAAAATATCACAATTTTGACATTTAAAATCTTATAAGACTTACAAGAGAAAGAAAGCACTGCCTTGATTGAGTTAACTGATGCAATTGCTTAATTTATAGAAATGAGGTTACATATTACCAAAGAAATTTTAGTTTTTATTATTTTTTTATACATATTATTACATAATCGACAAAGTTCTACAGAAATATCAACTTTTAAAATACAATATAAATAAGATATAACTTACAAGAGTTATTATGGCACATTCCGCAGTTAATTGAGCAGCACTAAATAAGGTTCTAACAAATCTACATATACTACGATGGTCAGGATCTTTTAAATCAGTATCATCTAGAATCTTATCTTTCTATAAATTAAAAATAAATTTGTTATTAGGAATGAAAGAAAAAAAAAGTAAAAAATAATGCAAGTTATAATTATGCTTGCAACTCTTAAGGATACTTATAATAACAAGCAAGATTCTCTAAACATGATTCAGCTCTGCAATGTTCCTGAAACTATTACTGTAATTTTGCAGAGATACACTGTGGTGTTTATGATTTAAAACATTAATTAATGTTTAATTAAATTATCTACTATTAATATAATGCTTGCTTCACATAAAACAAAACATATTTCCTCTTAAATATTTATAGACATCACAGTGAATATTTAGCTATTTTTAAGACATTATTATACATAATTTTTATATCTTGACAATCATTTGGGATACGCATATGCCATAGATATTATATCAGACTTTTAATATATTTAACATGTAGATCTGTTCATACTTCAGAAAAGAGTAACCAGTTTTCGGAAGAAATAAGATTTTATAAAATTATATTAAACCATCAGAAACAGTCTTACATAAAAGTTATAATTGTCAATAAGTCTAAAAGTCAGGGTTCTTTTACTCCTCCTTAAAATAAACTAGAAATGAATAAATTAACTACCAGTTTTTTCCTTTTTTCCCAGGGTAAAAATAGCCCTGCAATTTTACAGATAATTTTTAACATAAATTAGAAGAAAGGATAAAATTACTTTTAATTACATTAAGCTTTAAATTGTCTGTTAGGTAAAGGAGTTGGTTGATTTCCCGGACAATTAACTGGTTTTTCTATAGTTATATTAAGTTTAATGGAAAAGAAATATTGAATCTTTGGAGTTTGCTCAAAAAAGATTGACGGTTCAAGGGTTAATAGCTTTTTTGAGAAAACAAAAAAAAACAAAAATTGGTTTACAATTGATATATTCTGTACTTTAGTTAGTTAATCTTCTTCAAAAATGAGATTGAACATAAATGCTGAGTTGAAATTCATTTTCTGACACCCGGAGTATAAATTTTTAATATATCAAAATTATAGTTAGCAATGTCCACAAAAAATAATAGTTTATGAGGGATTCAATGCACACTATATTTTAATTTACTATAGTAAACCTAATAGAAATACAAATTTACATCTTTATACACATTTCTATGTTGAGTAATTATTGACAGAAACAGCAGAAAAGCATAACTAAATTTGAAACTGATAGTTAGCGATTAAAAATTATAAATACATAATACTTACTGACAATGGGTGAATTCTTTCATCAAATATATCTAGGGTACGATTAGATGTCCGATTGCGAATGTGATAATATATTGCTAAGGCAACACACTTGATCGTATTTTTTAAGTTTGGTTGACTAACTGTGCTATCATCTAAATAAATAGTGGAACATGAACTTGATTTCTTTAAAGGTCTAGTTTCTAGTAACTGAAAAATAAATAAATCCTTGATTACATAAAATACCAAATTGCATAGCACTCATAAACAGAAAAATTGTAATCTATTTATAGAACATACAGTTTAATTGACCACACAATAGGCTCCCATCTATCTAGTCTAATGTGATAAATAATGTAATGTGACTTTTGCTTTTTAAAAAATCAAAATACCATAAAACAAATCCTAAGAATTCTTTTTTAAAAAAATCTTATTTTCAATTCAACTTGCTCATTCTCTCACCTCCTTTTACGGAGGCATGGAAAATTTATCAAATCCTTGCCACCTGGCCTTGATGCAGCTGTACACTCGAACTTGTACAGTCTTGGTTTAACAATAATGATGGAAAGCACTGTTTTATAAATGCTTGCTCATATTTGTACAGAATTTAAAGGAAGGCCATTTACTTGTCTTAGTGCAATTGATCAGTGCTAACAGTAAAATTTCGAAAGTTTCTCATATATTGACAGTCTAACAGCTGCAAAACATCAATCTTCATGAACATAATAACTTTAAAAAAGTCAGTAATGAAGTTCCATTGAAATAAGTTCTTTTTATCACACTTCTTAATTCTTATTGCAGGTTTAAAATAATCATTCATGCTTTTTATATTAGTATAATTCAGAATCATATATTCCAATTCACATTAACATCATTTATGAATCAACATCAAGATACTTACATTACTATGGCTTCTCCTTTTCTCTCGAAAATCTAGAAAAAGGGGATACATAATAAATTTATGAAGAAAAATTACCTAAAGATAAAATTTATAATATTTCTTAAAGTATTTGGAAATTTTAATTGAATTTTACTTAAAAGAGAACTCATAAAAAGTATGCATACAATTCAGGACAAAGTAACTTGCAGAAGCTTCGTCAAATGTTGTGGTAGACAAATGCAAAGATTAATAGATGATAATCTTATAAAAATTACTAGATCGACATTACACGCAAGTTAATATTTTGTTGGAAACGTGGAAGGCCAGGGTGAGTTGGTCTGTTTCGTGTCTACAAATAGAATAATTTAACATTTGTATTGGGTATTATTTTCTGAAACCACTACATTATATTAATATGATCATAGTGGGGCAACCTACAGCAAAATTCATAATATAGTGTCTCTAACTATTATTTGTATTGAAGTCCAAATAATTTGTTTTGCATGACATTAAACTTGATTTGCATTTTTAATAAATTGCATAATTTTAAAATATAAAATTAATGTTTTTATTAAATCTGTGTTGGTGAAGAAAACAATTAATTTTAAGCGAGTATGAATCTTTTACAGTAAAATTTTAAATTTCGCTATTGTACTTAATAAAAAATTCTCATACAGAGCAAAATTTCAAACACGTTAACTGGGCAATGAGCAAAATTAAGAACTTACATCTCATATCACTTTTAGATCTTTGCATAAATAATGGCCCAGCAGTTGGGTGAGTAGATGGATCAGCATCAAAATCTGAAAATAAAACCAAGACTTATAGATAGGGTTGTAAATTTGTGGTAGGAAAAAAGGAGTACAATTTGTGGAAGATGAACAAAGAACACAAATACAATATATATAAAATAGCATGCAAAAGTTTGTATTCATAGGTAAAAATGGTCATAAATAAACCAAAGTAAAAACTAAAATAAATTTCAATTGAAATACTGTGTTTTATAACATTCCAACTAAATATAAAAACAAAATTACATTATTTAATATAAACAAATTAAATTAACTTTTAACAACTATGGAATTCAAGCAACTAGAGTCAGCTCGGTCACGCGGCCATTATTATTTTAGACTCAATCAAAAAACAATCATTGAAGATGACATCCTTTGTAGATTTTTTGCTTCCCTTTTGAATTCCAAATATTTCTCAGTTTAGATTTTTTTTTTGTTGAAAAATAAATCTTTTTGCAATATTTTAGCTCAGTCCATTTAAAATGGTCTAAAATAAAATTCTAAGAAATCTAATCGATTGGTACACTAAACAAAAAATTTCAAAACAAGAAGAGCAAAACTAGAGTTAATGCAACAAAAAACAGCAATCTAGTTTGATATTCAGAATTATTTTCATATTCTAATTTTGCTATTAATACAAAAAAATAATAAATTTTTTAACATTTTTCTTTTATTATTCAGTCTATTTAAATCTGCTGCCATTTTGTATTTTTTTTTCCTTAATAAGAGAATTACACATCTCCCCAAAGGGCACAATGAAACTTTTTCGTCTCCTCCCTATGATTTTTGGCGTACTTGAAACTAGAAAAAAAAAAAAAAAAAAATAGGCACGTAAGCAGAATCACAGATACATAATATATAAACTATTTTTATTTCACTAACAACTGAAATAAACATTAAAACTTTCTCAGCAACAAATTTTAAAGTAGCAAAACAGTAAAAAGAAAAAAAGCATGCTTTTAATTTATTATTCAAAAAAAAAAAAACTGAATGTAGATATTTAACCATTTGCATAATGGTCGAGTAAATATAAATTTTGAATCATTTACAAGAAAAATAATAATTAAATTAAAATCTCAGTAGCTAAATAAACTTTCTAAAGAACTAAATGTACCTTCTGGTTCTCTTTCACTTATATGTTGAAGATTGGATATACTTTCATCAGGATAGAAATTTCGGCTATAATCATCTAGATGACCTTCATCAACTTTTCTTGCAAAAGTTGGACTCTGACAAGAGCAACATGAGACTTTGTTGCCCATTACGATAAATATGAGGCTTTATTGTATAATGGAAATTTCTTTATTTAATTTCTTGTTCATTTCTATCAAAAACTGGAAAAAAAATTTAACATTCAGAACTAAATTTTCAAAGAAAATTAAAAAAAGAAAAGAAAGTAATATTCACACCAGTAAAATATTAATTTTAAAATTGCTTTTTTCTGTATATCACAAATCAAGTAATTTAAATTCTAACAATAAAAAATTCCGACATATTAAAATTTAAGTTAAACACTAACTGGACAAAAGTATTCAAACAACCACCTCAAGAAGTGGATCTGGCAGGTTATATAATTTAATGCACAATTGGAAGCTATATAGCAATGTTGATAGTGGTTCGCCTCCTATCCTCACTGCCAATACTCACTTCACTTTAGCTGTGATTGACAAATTGAAATAAATTTTTAAGGTGAAGTGAATTGCTTGAGTGTCGATTTTAATGGACGACTGAGTGTCGATTTAATGCAGAACTGAGTGTGTGGATAATTTTGACCAGATAATGTATCACTGAATACATCAAAAACTCAGTAAATCAACAAAAACACCTAAAATTAGATTTTAAAACACTTAATGACATTTAGAAAAATCTTAATCCCTTTAAGAAAAATTTTAAAATATTACCCACACATTATATCGTATACAAATATACCGTTAGACTAGCTTGCTAAAAAAGCTGAAAACACATTTTAAATAATACAGGACGGTTATTGTGGCTTAATGAAAAAATACCTGAAAACTTAAACAGAAAAAAGTGTAAATATGGTCACATATATTCATTTATTCAGATCATTTTTTGTAATTAGAAAATTTTAAATACTTTAAATCCTAATAATAATTTTTATAAATAAAAAATTGGCATTTTTCTTCTTAGTCTCATTTTGATTGGACATTGAGTTTGAGCCCAAGAAGGCTCATACAAGTAGTAATTCTGTTTATCTGATGATCTTTTCTATTTCTCCTGTCCCAGTGTATTAGTGTATGTTTCAACTTTGTAACTCTCTGTCTGAGTAATGTTCTAATAAACATGCCATTCTCTGATTTACTGATCTCTGAATTCTATTATAATAATAAACAGAAGGCAGGCGCTGTACAAGACATGAAGTTGCAATTCTAAAGATACTAGCAAGTCTAAACTTTCAGCTCGCCACTATTTTCATGAAAAATATGAACAATTCGTAAAATGTTAAAAGATATAGTATAACAACGAACTTTTTAGGGACCAAAACCATATAAATGGTACCAAAAGCTGAAAATTTTTAAATTGAAATTTCAGTTGTAATTTTGAAAAGCTGAAACATATTTACAGCAAAGTAATAACAATGTTAAATTAAAATAGCATTGTCATAAGGTCTCAATGGTTTTAATATCATCAACATATCATTGAAATTAAAATATCAGAAATGTTCCCTACTTTTCCCCTATACTATATCACTGTCTTTCAGCATTAGTGCAGCTCTTGTGTCAAATCCTTTTTCTGTTACACTAGAGTCAATTTCAGTCACTCAAGACTAGAACATAACTCTGAAACTTACTAACCAGCCTTAAATATTAAGTCCCCAATGGAGAGTGGAAATTCCGCACACTAACTGCAGATATATATACATCATGCGTTTTAAATATTTCATGTATTTTACTTGGCAGCAATATAAAAAAGCAACTTTAACTAACATTTAAATATCTACACAAAACTAGTATTATTAAAGTACAAAGGTAGTCTGGTCACATACCACTTAAAAGTCAAACATTTGTGATTCTTCCACTAGAATAGCAAATGTTTGACTTTTAAGTTATTTAGCTCAAAACTACTGAAATTTAAAAACCTCTCACCTGGAACACTAAAATTTAGGTGTTAAAATTATGAAATTGAAAAAAGTTAGATATTGAAATTAAATTGAAGGAAAAAATTAAATAATTTAAACTTAAATATACAAAATAAGGTGTTCATAAAAAATGTATATAAAAATTTTTTTTTGTTATTTTGTACCACTTTTTTATTTACCAACTCAAAAAAATATAGGCTTTTGATGTGCACTTTATAATTAATTGAAAATAACCTAGTTTAAACCAATAAACACTTACCAGATGATCACTTAGACTATTACACGGTATGTAACAATTAAATACTTTTCAAAATAAAATATTTATGTATCAATAATAGGAAAAAAGGTCAATAGAGAACAATTGCAGGCACCTAAAAATCTAATGAATTAAAAATTATTTTTTTCCTTTTACGGTCATTATTTTTTTAAACTATTATTAATAATGCATGTTACATGTCATGTTGGATTCACTCTAAGTCATAAATTATAGGCAAAAGTTGCATTTCAAAATTTAATGGTAAAATAAACTCATTAATATGTATGGGCCATTTTCAAAATGTAGAGGTATTTAGAAAAATTTTCTAAAAGAAATAAATATTCGAATTGCTACTAATAAAATTTTTTACTGTATTTGAAATTTTTTCTTTTCCATTAACTTAAAATAGCATTGCATTTTTTCATTTAGAACAGGAAATAAAACAGCTTAAATTTACATTATAAATATTTCTCTGTAACTAGTGTTCAAAAGAATTTAAATTAAAAAAAAAAAACAATTACCTAAAACAATAAAAAATTTATACTGTAAATCATTAAATTTAAAATTATATAGGGGAATAAAGTTTAATAAATGTTAGGGAAGAGAATGGAAAAAGGTAACGAAGGGGAAAGCTGTCAATAGAGCTAAATTTTAAATGTTCTTGTATTTAACTGAATTTTAGTCATACAAATATTAATGCCTGACCTATATTTTCTTCAAATAGACTTTATTATTTAATAAAATACAAAAAAAGTAAATAAATGCTGTTACAATGGACATAGTACCAGAATGGAAGAGTAACAGAAAGAAAAAAAAGAAACGTAAAAGAAATGAAAGAAAAACGTAATTTGATCTTACTCTAAAAAAATCAAATGAACATTAAAACAATACATTTATTATTAAAGTGCAAGTAATAAATTAAACTGCAAGTTCTTTGAAAATGACCCATACACATATAGAGAGCACAATTTTTAAGTCTTTCAGGTAACCAATGTAAATCAAAGTATAAATAAAATAATGAAAAACTGAAAATCAAATTAAAATTCAACGTAAAAATAAAAATTTTAATGTTAAAAACAATAATTTCAATAATAACTTAAATTTTTAATATAATAGAACAGGTAATTGGGAACTTAATATCATAGATATTAAATACAGTAGAGATAGTCTTTGAGAGAAAAAATTTTAATCATCCATCTTAGAGTTAAATTCAGACCACATACTTAAGTACTCATAAAAAAAGAAGTCAAACCAATATTTATTTTGCCTGTCCTAAAAACAAACTATTTTAGCATTGAAAAATTAAGAATGAATTGGAACTCAAATGCAAGTGTGCTTTGTAATAAGCTAAATAGGATATATAGTATTAAAAAAAATTATAATAGAAAATTAAAAATTATGCAACACCAGAAATAATGTTTCTTTCTTTTAACATTTAATTAAAAAATGAACTTCCATTTATATTTTAGGCATCAAATTAATGCAATGTGAAAAATTTACCAAATATTATTGGTTTGAAAGCCTTAATTAAATTATTGGATGAAACTTGTACAATCATTTTAATGTAAACATTCAAATATACTATAAAAATATATTTAAACACAGAATTCGAAATACTACACTAAATATTTTTAGCACCCTGAAAAAATTTCTGAGGGTGCACTTGTATTTACGATCATGATTTCAAGATTCTCAAATTCGGCTAAATAATTGATACAATAACTTACCCATTTAAAATATTGTTTAAGAATTTTTCAAGAGTACAATAAAAGAGTTACGCTTTCTGTTTAACACAGCTTTTTATTATCAATAAAAATCATAAAATTCGATTTTCCTAAATGTCTTTAAAATTGTTGGCTAAAGGATTGACAATCAATGCATAAGAAACTTCGATTCAATATTAGAAACATTACAATATATGTATTTAAAAAAATGTATAATGTACTCAAATAATTTTTAAATATATTTTAAAAGCAGTTCATTTTCATAGTCTGCAAATCACAATATAGTCCAAAAGGAAGGTTTTATTGCTCAATTGATTTAAATTTCTATAAGTGAGTTTTTCTGTATTCAGTAATAATGAAAAATAGTTAGATAATTTATAGAAATCCATAGTTTCATTAATTACAATATAAATCTAGAGCTTAATTATTTCATCTGTAGAACCCCCATCACTGTTGCCGACACAATTTAGCCGATGCCAACTTCTCAACACACATGAGATAAATATTAAAATTAAAGAAATATGGTACTTATGGAGCATTCTCGCATTCGCATATGCAATCGCACGTCACGGCTACTCACGCATGCGTGAGCAGTTTGTTTTGAAAAGCATTCAAACTTTACGCAAAAAATCGCACCTGAGAATTTTGGGGCCAAATGGGAAGCTCACTGGTGATATATGATTACCTGCAAAAGAGCTCGCCAATAGGGTTCCCGTCCGAATCTCAGAATTTGCATTTGCGAATTTTTTCTCAGAGGCAGTCGGAAAGTTTATTTGCATGTGGTGCCTAAACACTGGCTCTCGCGTTTAGAGAATTCACGATAAATTTCTCACGGGGGAAAATAGTGTTGTCAACAATAAGATTATCTTTCATCCTCAATGGATGGGTGATCGTGTAAAGCTAAGGGTGGTGGCGCTAGTGGTTAAATTGCTCTCGCAAGACTTCCGGGTTACTGATTCCGATATATTTTTACGCCGCAGATTGAAAAAACGCGCCATCATATTATTGCATTATATCTTTTGCAGTATTTCGCATGTACCGAGTTCTTTCTTTCAGCCTTTAAACTTCAGCATTATCATATTAATATTATAATCATTAGAATATTTTCTAATTAGGCTAACTTAAAAAGATATTTTTAAAGATATTTTTGGCGACATTTTATTCAAATGCAGCCAAATAAGGGATAAAATACAAAACATGGCAATTCTTAAGAATTATTCACAATGAGATATTAACTTTCCAAATCACCGAAGTCAAGCATCACTGGCTACGGTCAGTGTGCGGGTGGGTGACCACTTGGATCAGTCTGCGTAGGGACCGAGGGTGTGCGGTATTGGTCCTCGTTAAACTGTGCTACCGTAAAGTCCTCGACTTCGCGCGCAGGTCGTCGGGCTACCGAAGCGGAGGTGCCATCCCTTCCGCAGAGGATCAAAATTGTGATGGCATGTCTTCGGATCATCCTCCGGGATGTTTCCCAGACCGTCGCCAATAGCCCATTGTGCAGCTCTAGTGCGACGTAAAGTAACAACAACAACAACAACTTTCCAAAAAATTTTTTGGCCTTGCGACCTCTGAGAATCAATGTATTTCTGAAAGCTCTTATGAATGGTACAATTATGTTTAGATTTAAACCCAAATTACAATAACAAAACTGCATTAGACTTGTTCACACATCGCCTCGTAGTCATAACATAAGCGGAGGGATGCACCGGAAATTTTCTAAATTTCTTCCCGTTTAAGGACGCTTGTTATTATTTACATTAGGCCACCCATCCATACGCTCAAAATATTCTCTTTTGCACATAGCCGCCGCAGGTGTGTAAATCATATGCTGTTGTTGTTGTTGTTAATTTACGTCACACTAGAGCTGCACAATGGGCTATTGGCGACGGTCTGGGAAACATCCCTGAGGATGATCCGAACACATGCCATCACACTTTTGATCCATTGCAGAGGGGGTGGCACCCCCGCTTCGGTAGCCCGACGACCTGCGCGAGCGAGCACTTTACGGTAGCACAATTTAACGAGGACCAATACCGCACACCCTCGGTCCCTACGCAGACTGATCCAAGAGGTCACCCACCCGCACACTGACCGTAGCCAGTGATGCTTGACTTCGGTGATCTGCTGGGAACCGTGTCTTAATGATCAGTCCACTGCGGGACGTAAATCATATGCATAGTGAATGGTGCCCTCACGCTACGCTCAAATACGCCATCTGGGGAGAAGACCGGTTCCATGCCTTTGCCGTTCCCCCTTTCCTCTCCTCCTCTTTTCAGTTGTATAGGAATGTACTACGATATTTTACCGTTTCTTAATATTTTTCGTATTTAATTGTTAAAAATATTTTCTAAAATTTCCATGATACTTTCCTTTAGTAATACGTTTAGTTTTCAGTTCTATATAGTTTCCTAACTAAAAAGGTTTTAAACTCTATTTGAATGTCAAGACATACACTAAGGTACTTCCTTCTTCCATGACTCTCCACATGCTACTGTTGAAAGCATGCGAGGTGTTGCCATAGGTAGAGAGTTCTGCTTTACGCCACCTGTAGCCCATTTCAATCGCCAATTGGTCGAAAATGACATCACCCTTACGAAAATTTAAGGTATATTTGAAGTTGATTTGAGGTATTTTTGAGGTATCAAGGTTGTTCTGAGGTATATTTAAGGTTGCTGAGAAAACAGCAATAAAAATTATACCTCGTAAAGGTTGTAATTAAGTTGTACGAGGTTGTTTTATATACACTTCAGCTTATTTTGAGGTTGTATAAAATTCACTTCAAATCCACCAGGATGATGAGGTGGTTTTCAAGGTACACCAGGTTTATTTTCTGATACTTTATAACAAAAAAGGTATTTATGAGGTATAAAAAAATGTACCTTATTTCAACTAAAGAGAGTGGGGTATTTATTGAGGTGTATGAAGTCATGTTATTTATACCTAAGCTCATTTTGAGGTGTTTTAAATTCACTTCAAATCAACCAGATTAATAAGGAGATTTTTAAGGTATACCAGGCTCATTTCCTGATACTTGCAGCAGAAGAGGTATTTTTAAGTATAAAAAATTGTACCTTATTTCAACTAATGAGAGTGAGGTATTTATTGGGGTATATGAAGTCATTTTATTTATGCCTAAGCTTATTTTGAGGTTGTTTTAAAATCACTTCATATCATGAGGTGATTTTTAAGGTATACGTGGTTGTTTTCCTTACACTTGCAACAAAACAGGCATTTATGAGGTATCAAAAAATTTACTTTATTTCAACTAACGAGAGTGAGGTATTTACGAGGTATAAAGAAATATACCTTATTTCAACTAAAGAGAGTGAGGTATTTATTGCGGTGTATGAAGTCATTTTATTTATATCTAAGCTTGTTTTAAGGTTGTTTAAAGTACGTTTCATATTAACTAGCTCACTTCCCAGAGTTCCGTGAGAGCCGGCAAATGGCAAGTGTGTTGACAATCGAAAGTCTATTCGAAATTCGGTAAGTGTGCTTGACATTTATAAATTTAGTTTTATCACTATTAATCAAATATGCTTCAATTTTAAAAATTAAATTTTATTATTTTTGTTTTAAAGACGCGTTCTGGTCTTAAATAATTTAAGTCAGAGGTTATTCTTAGAGGCTATTGTTGTAGGCTTATCCGTGAGAGAGAACAATCGGAATATTTCTCGTCGCTGTTTAGGGTAACGTTACTGGTGAATCGTTACAGCAGGCTACGCATAGTATATATTCCGTTTCTGGGATTTATTGTCAATAAAGATGGGGTAAAACCGGGCTCCAGAAAGGTTGAGGTAATTTCCAAGTTTCCCGAACCTAAAAATATGCATGAGGTTAGACGTTTTCTTGGTTTAACAAGTTTTTTTAGAAGGTTTATTCAGAATTACGCCATAAAAGCTAAATCCTTAACAGAATTAACTAAATAGAATGAAGAATTTAAGTGGAACGAAAAGAAAAAGAAATCTTTCGAAATATTGAAAAATGAACTGGCACGCGGCACGACAACCAATTTTGGCACTTTACAATCCCGAAGCTAAAACCGAAGTTCATACTGATGCAAGTGCAGACGGCATCGCAGGAATGTTACTTCAGTTGGGAAGCGATTATAAGTGGCACCTAGTTTACTGTGTCAGCAAGAAGACTACTGAACCTGAAAGGAATTACCATTCAAGTAAATTGGAGTTGATGGCCATAGTTCGGACACTAGAAAGACTCAGACAGTTTTTGTTAGGCATCAATTTTACAGTTGTGACAGATTGTCAAGCATTAATCTACATGAATGCCAAAAAGTCAAGTAATCCTCAAATCGCACGATGGAGTATTCTAATACAAGAGTACAATTTTGAAGTTCGCCACAAACCAGGCATTAAAATGACCCACGTAGATGCTTTGAGCTGAGCTCCTATCTCAGACCCAGAAGACACCATGACAAGCCTTATCCAGAAAAAATTTGAAGTATGTCTAACACTGAGCGAAGATGAGCAAATTTTAATTATCCAACATACTGACAAGGAGTTAAAGACATTAATAAACTTTTTTAAGAAAGTGAAGGAGAAAGATCTGCAGAAGAAAGACAGAAAATAAGTAATTATGTTTTTAAGAGAAATCGATTATACCGAAGAATACTAGAAAAAGGAAAGGAAAAACTACTCTACGTGATCCCAAAAAGTACGAGAAAAAGTACCGCTGTTAAATTTCATGATTTGATGGGACATTTTTCTCTTGACAGGATTGTCAACAAAATCAAAGAACTTTATTGGTTTCCCTACATGAAGCGTTATTTAAGAAAACACATATCCATGTGTTTTGAATGTCTAGTGAATAAAATTCCCGGGGGAAAACAACAGGGACATTTACATCCAATTAAGCCAGGAAAAAGACCATTCTCAATCATACACATGGACCATTTAGGCCCATTTGTGAAGAGTTCTAGAGGAAATCAGGATTTGCTCGTTATCATAGATAATTTTAAAAGATTTACCAGACTCTCTCCAGTCAAAAACACATATTCTCAACACGTTCTAAAAGCTCTGGAGAATTTCGTTCAGGATTTTGGACTGCCTGATCGGATTATTAGTGACAGAGGTTCATGCTATACGTCACATCAGTTTGAACAATACTGTCACGACAATGGAATAAATCACACATTGAATTCTACCCAACATCCCATGGGTAATGGAATGGTACAACGGGCTAATAGAACAATTCTATCTACAATAACAACATCGATGAGTGATCCACGTCATAAAGATTGGGATTTACGAATCAAAGAAACTGAAAGAAATCTAAACAGCACCGTCAATAAAACTACTGATAAAACGCCTTTTGAAATCTTGCATGGATATTCTCCAAGATTCACTGATGGTATCCTTCGAAAACTTGCCGACGAGAGTGCAGACAAATGGACTGATCCCAAGGAACTTCAAGAAGAAGCAACCAGTGTGATTGAAAAGAAACAACGTAAAATGAAGGAATACTACGATAAGAAAAAGTGTCGAACCATGACTTTTGAACCGGGAGAAATAGTGGTTGTCCGACGTCCAGCAAAAGCAACAGAAGAACCAACAAAGACTCAGCCAAAGTACAGAGGTCCTCTACTTGTGACTGAAGTCCTCCCCAACGATACGTACAGAGTGACCCAAATGGAAGAAAAAGTGGGAAATAGGTACTACGCAACAACGTCCCACGTGAGTCAACTAAAGCCATGGCGACCACCCGTAAACGATGATGATGATGAGGTCTCAGGTAACTTATAAATTGGAAACAGGTAATATGAACTTTTGTTTTTCTTACTTCTAAGAAAAGGACTTTAGTATTCAACATTTGAAAACTTCATTTTGGAACAATTAAAAAAAAAAAAAAAAACAGAACTATTAAGCAAGACAAAAAAGAACTGTAATAGAACTTTAAAATTTTTATTCATTCATATTTCAAAAAAAAAAAAAAAAATGTGTATTAAGTATTAAATTTTTTTTTAATTGTCTATATCTATTATGTAATAATCGGTGTATGTATCTTTTATTAAGTAAGTGTCAATTGAGGGCAATTGTATCATCAGGATGCCAGAATATTAAAATTTTCCCCTTACCGTCCGGCAGGTGGCGCAGCGCCGCAACTGTTGTGTCTGTTTTGCAAATGTGAGAGAGCGTAGAGGTGCGCGCAAATGAGCCTGGGCAATTATTGATATCTGCAAATATTGTTGTAAATAAATAATTAATATAATCAAACTCTTACTTCCTCTTCTCCCCCCAACCGAGCTACTCGACACATGAACAAATGATATGATTACAACACAATTGTTACACATTAGTTAGTGTAACAATTGTTACACTAACTATTAGTTTTATTCAGCTCGGTATTATAAGTTAGTTATATGGGAGATATTATACTCAACTTCTTTTAAAAGTATTATTTCAAATCGTTCTCTCTTAGACATTTTCCTCACATAAAATCGCTCACAACTTTAAAATAAATGCTCCTTATCAGCTTGTAATTAGTTCTATTCGATTGAGAGTAAAAAAAGAATAAAAATTGGTAGATAACTTTAAAATTTTAATTTATTAAACGATTTTTGATTCTTGATTACATTAAAAAAATATTTAAATAACTATTTTTTAAGAAACTCTGATGTGATTGACTATAACGGAAGTCCTTTTCAGAATCAGCGTCTAAAATTTATAAAAAAGCTATTGGTTTCATGAAGTCCGACAAAGAGTTTAAAAATATAGACTAGGTTTATTGAGTTTAAAGATTTGTAAGGTAAAAGAAAAAAAATATATAATGATCAAACTCACAAGTACCATAATGATACCAAATGTATAGGAAACTAAAAAGTATTAAAATTTCATAATAAGATTGGAATTATAAATTTGAATTTCTGTAAATGTTGATGGTAATACTTTTCTCTGTGTATTTAATTTTGTGGCTGCGGTACCTGTCATGCTTTTTAACTACGAGAATTGATTAGAAATGGCAGAAGAGGAATGTTATTTATCTGAAAAAGAAAACTAATTTCATCCAGTTAATTTAAGTCATGAAAAAAACAATTTTTAGCATTTTAATATTTTAAAACCTGCCACTATTATTGTAAATATGACTTTCTTACTAATTCACTTTTTTTTTCTTTTAGGTTCCAATACTTCCAAGTTTCAACAGGTAGACGGAAACAGTATTTAAAATAATTTTGTTGGTCTGTAAGAAAAATGAAATTTTAGTTTTAAATAAAAGTAATTTGAATTTCAGCTGACTAATTATTTAAATTAACAGTTTTATAGCTTTAAAAATTCAACCACCTTAGACAACTATCTTCTAAAAATATCAGTTTCCACAAATAATTTTTCTTTACAGTAGAATTTAGATAACTGTTATTTCAAGATGATTTAATTCAATCTATTAAAATTACAGAAGAATTATGCATTTGAAACTTTCTTTTATAGCTTAACAAAAGAAGCAATTACTGTCGAAGGTTTAATATTAAAAACTTCAGGTTGACAATTGAAGATCTCTACTAGTGAAAAAATTTAATGATATACATTATTCTTCATATAATATCTTTATGTATATTATATTATTTTTATAGTGAGGGTAAAAAATTAATAAACTAGGTGGACCGTATAACACCTCACGTTTGGGACCTTCGTAAGTATTAAAAAAGCAGCTTTAGCTTGAGCTATATAAGCCTGAAGTGAAAAATGTCGTATCTTATAGGTTGATAAATTAATACTTCTAAAAATACAAAAATATGTATTTAAGGTTACGAAATAATAACTTAAGGTAGAACATGGAACACATGACGTTAATAAAGAATAACCTTTCCAAGCGTCAAAAAATACATTTGAGGTTAATTTATAATAACCAAAAGTGTAAAATGGTACACCGCAGGTTGAAAAAAAAATACCTCTACAAGCATAGAATTAGATACCTGAGGGTGAAAAATAATTACCTGTGGTAGAACAAAATACACCTGAGGTTGACTTATAATAACTTGAAGTGTAAAATGACACACCATTGGTTGAAAAATATATACCTCTACAAGCATAAAATGAGATACCTGTGACAAGCGTAAAATTAAATACCTGTGTGAATTAGATATCAGCGATTTACAATACCACATGCAATAACTAATAAAGGTGTCACTATATAATAAGAAAAAAAAATGAAAAAAACGATACGTTTATATCATTTTATTAATGTTAAAATTACAAAGGGTATATAATTTGAACATTAACTGTGAAATAGTAGTGTTAAGTAGTAGTAGCACGAGATTTGATCAATAATAAATATGCAAACCTAACATTTGAAAAAAGAATCGTTATAAATTACTTCTAACCTTGTCAATAACATATGCTAACTTTCAAATTTAAACCTGAATTATAATGTATAGACTTAATCTTGCTCCTCGAACAATATGTTAACACTAATGTAAGACGGTGCACAGCTTGCAACAAGAACGAACAATAATAAACAAATGGAAAGAGGTCAAATCAGGACTTCCAAGAAAGCGAGTTATTGGAAATCTAGCAGCCATTTCACCTTTTTTAACAATATATCTATTAATAGCTAAAACAAATTTTCACTTCAAACTCACCAGAATTACTTAATAACATTAATATCTTATGAAATACAGCAGACCTGAGCTCAGAAATTATCTAATTTATTTCTTTTATTGCAAACAAAATTATCCGTTTGAAAATATCGCCCGAAGCGGGGGTGCCATCCCCTTCGCAGAGGATCAAAGTTGTGATGGCATGTCTTCGGATCATCCTCCGGGATGTTTCTCAGACCGTCGCCAATAGCCCATTGTGCAGCTCTAGTGCGACGTAAATTAACAACAACAATAACAACAACACCAAATATCGCCTCGCACAATAAGCTGTAGTAAGCAGTCGCAAACTTTCTTACCGGAACTAGAGCAGGTATTGTGCTCGAGATTGTTATTGTTTACATTTATATTGATGACAAATTTCGTTTTCACACGTGCTCAGGATTTATTTCCTCTTTGTTCTTCGTCGTTTGGGTGAGGAAGATAGGTGAATGTCCTCTTTAGTATTTCAGACCATATTTATATTTCAATTGATTTAAATTCATCAAAGTTAAAAGCAAGAAAAATAAAAATAATTAATGTTTTTGCAAATATCAGATGGTATAGTAATATTACAAATACGTTTTTCTTGTGTTTTTCCTTAAGAATTATCTTTTACAGTTATAAAGTAACTAGAATAGAAATAATTAAAATAAATAAATATAAGCTAAAATTTACTAATACATCGTAACTTAGTTGAGTTATAAATAATTTCTAAAACTTCATAATCAAGCAACATGTAAATTTAGTTTAAAGTAATGACCATGGGGCCTACTAAAATTCTGTGCTTACCCCCCCCCCCCCAGGTATAGAGCTCTGCTCCACGCCATCAGTAACCCGTTTCGATAGCCAATTAGGAACCAGTGATCTAGCATATAAACGGCATAATTTAAAAATTTTGGCTTTTTTTCCCCCAAGAATACCTTGTGTTATAAAAATTTTCATTTGATACTATTCCATGGAAAAAATATGGATTTAAAAATAACTTAAACAACTAGACCAGTGGTTCCCAACCTTTTGTGGACCATCGCCCCCCTCTTGGGGTTGGCTGACACATATCGCCCCTTTCTCTTTTTGCTCAAAATATCATTCATTGTTGCTTGTGAGCAACCAAACACTGAAAATATACTATGTTAATTGATTTTAATTTAAATTGTAATGCAAATGAGGAGGCACGTTTATTCTGTCATTTTTATTACCTAAAATAAAATTGTGCATCTTTTTTTTCTAAAAGAAATGATAATTAAAACGGAATAATCAAAACAAAAGTACATTTTTTTAAATTCATATTTTGATGTAATCAAGAAAAAGTGTTTTAACTAACGTGTTTTAAAAGTGTTTTAACTAAAAGTGTTTTAACAACTAAAATTTGAAGAAAAAAAATGAAGAGAGAGAAAGTACATTTATACCACTTCAATGACTGCCCTGTGCTTGGTGTATTTCAAGTTAAAGCTTGAATGTCAGGTTTTATGCTCGTCAGATTTAAACGCGGGTCTCCTTTGAAGCAAATGTCCAACCTTTCTCTTTGCAATTGTGAGCAGCTGGAAGACAGAACTAAATCCTCTCTCCACTAAATATGTTGACGGGAACGAGATGAGAAGCGGCTCAGTTTGTTTCCACAATTGTGGATAAGTGTCCATAAGCTTTACCCAAGCTAACTCGTAACCGTATTTTTTAAAGACGACTTTAATCTCACAGTCATACTTAAAATCTAAAATCTCAGACTACAAAGAGGAAGTGAACTTATGCACAACTTCAAAAGAGAAAGGATCGAAAATCCAATCCGAAATTTCTAATTTCATCAAATCTTTAAATCTTGATTCCATAACTGATAAAGGTGATTAGTAAAAATTAAGATTTTATTTTCGAGAATCTCGATATCTGCCATTTTTAAGAGTTGGCACACTTTTTAAGAGTTGGAAATTGCATTAGCTCTTTGCGACCAATGTTTGACTTGTAGATATCAAACTTTTTAAGAGTTGGAAATTGCATTAGCTCTTTGCGACCAATGTTTGATTTGTAGATATCAAACTTGGCGATGAATGAAGATAAGCCTTGATAATATTTATTTTATTTCCTTGAAGTTTTACGTTGATTTCCTTCATTTTTTCAAAACTATGAGTGGGGTACGCAGTTTCCAACTTGTGTTGCTTCAAACTCTCACTTAAAACAGGATCAGTGGTGTCGAGAAACTCAGTAACCGAATCCAACAATTCGAAGAAACGGCTCAATTTCCTTTTGAAAGCCATCTCACAGCTGTATGTAGGAGCAGGAATTCTAAATCTTCATAATTTTCATGGCAAAGTTCTCGGAACAAACGGTTATTAGGAGAATTAGCTTTTATTTTATTGATGCCAGAAATAACCAATTTTTCGCAGCCAAAAGTTGACTATGTATGACATAATGAATGGTGAGATAACTTCCGGTACTTCTTTTTTAAGGTGACCCAGAAACCCAGTATGACAACCAGACATGGTTGGAGCACCATCTGTTGCACAAGCACTTATATTTGTGAGGGGAATTTCTTTTACCTCAAAATAATCTTTGACCAATTTCAAAATCGACGATCCTTTTGTATCTGTGTTCAAAGTTCTTGTAAACAACATTTCCTCGTTAATCTTCTTACTCTGATTTATGAATCTCACGAAAGCTAAAACAGCTTTTTTATCTATCACAGTTGATTCATCAATCTGCAACGCAAATTTACCTTCTTTCAGAAATTTGATGAGTTTTGATTCAACGTCGGCGGCCATCTCATCAATACGCCTGGAAACAGTATTATTGCCCAGAGGACTTGTCAGATTTCCGCCTGTGATACCAAAACGTATGACAAAAACGATCCTGCACTTGAATTTTTTTTAATTTTTAACTATTATAATTCTTTGTCTACACCAGAACCATAGGTTTCATATATATTTTCAATTTTATTCTCAAATAGCTTTTATTAATATTATTGGCAATTTTTATCTGAGTACTCGTCGCCCCCCTAAGGATTATCGCCCCCTTGAGAAGCTCGATCGCCCCCAGGTTGGGAACCACTGAACTAGACAAAAAAAAAAAAAAAATAATAATAATAAACAAAATGAAACAAAAAAGTTAGCAAAAATGTAAAATCTATGAAATAATTATGGTTTAAACTTTTTTTTAAAAAAATATGCCCTTGCGAATTTACAGCTTTTTCCATTAACTTTATTCAAAATTTAGATACATATAGTGGTGATTACAAATGCTTTTATTTATTCCAAATATTTTTATTCTTAAAAAAATAGAATCACCAACTTTTTTTAATTTTTAAGGACTAAACGAATCATGATATAATAAAAATTAAAGTTTCAAATGGCAGCTAATTTCAGTGCTTCGAATTTTTAAAAATTTAAAAATATTTTCACTGAGTTTTCCTATGCTTAATCAAGTTTTTTTAAGTAATTATTGTGTAAGCGGAAATGTTAATTAGTGTATTGAAACGATAATACATTATATTCATGCTAATTATTTATTTATTTATTGTTTGTAAAGCTCCTTTTTTTTAAATCTAATATTCAGAGCAAGAGTGTCGGCATTTAAAATTAATTTTACTCCCATTTCAGATTTTTCTGAGAGCTCAACACCAACTTCGAACCCACCTTACGCTCGATTAAAATTTTCCTCGAATTCTAGAAAAAGTAAATAATAAAAACTCCATTCCTAAGTAAATGTTAAGTTTATATTAATTACATTGATTATCATATTAATTGTGCATTTCCATTCCTACGTACGATTAAAATTAAAAGTAGTTTATTTAAACTTCTATTTTATTTAATGGCATAGCTAGTTTTGAAATAAAATTAGTTAATTAATTTTTTTAGTTAATTCTTTTAGTAAATTAAATAAATTAATTTTATAAAGAGCAGGAGAGTTAGTAGTTAAAATGCCTTTCCAAAGTAAACGTTAATTTGAAAATATATAGTTCTATCATTTATTTATTTTTGCCATTTTAAGTATGATTGAAATTAAAGGTATTTCATTTAAATTTTCATACTATTTTATAGCGTGACTAGATTTTATTTTATAGCATAACTTGATAGAGATAAAATGAGTTCATTTATTTTGTTAGTTAATTTAAGTAGCAAATTAAATAAATTAGCTTTGTGAAACTCCTTTTTGGATCTAATAATTAGAGCATGAAAGTTGGTAGTTAAAATGTCAGACACCCATAATGTATTTTTCTCAGAGCTCGACTCCACCTTCGAATCTGACTTATGCTCGATCAGAAATTTCACAGAAGTTTTGAAAAAGTAAATGCAACAAATAATATTCCTAAGTAAATGTTAATTTCAAAATGCATAATTTTTTTTACGTACAATTAAAATTATAGATATTTCCATAGATCTCATTTTATTTTATAGCATAGCTAGTTTTGGGATAAAATGAGTTAATCTATTTTTAGTTAATATATTTAGTAATTTAAATAAATTATTTTTGTATAACTTCTTTTTGGATCTAATAATCAGAGCAGGAGAGTTGTTAGTTAATATGTCTGACTCCTATTCCAGAACTTTCCGAGAGCTCGACTCCAACTTCGAACCCGGTTTATGCTTGATTTAAACTTTCACTGAATTCATGAAAAAGTAAATGTTAAAAATGGCATTCATAAGTAAATGATAATTCAAAAATGTTGTTCAAAATTTCTATTTCTATTTTTTTCTTTTTTTTACGTGCGATTAAAATTATAGATATTTCATTTAAGCTCTAATTTTATTTTATAACATAATTAGTTATGAGATGCGATGAGTTCATCTCTTTTGTTAGTTAATTTATTTAGTAAATATAACAAAATTGATATTTTTTTAACAAGTTTTAGTTTAAATGATGGTCATTATATTTGTTCAAGTAATATTTTAGTTCACATAACTATAAATACTTGTCTAAATAATTTTCATAAAATCAAAGACTTATTTTCTTCGCTTAACAAATAGGGTCTAGCTATTAACAAACCAGAATTGATGTCTAGAGAATTTTTTTCATTTTTTTTTCTTTTACTCTACTAAATTCTCTTAGCCAACGCACTGTGGGCCAGAAGACCATGATCTTTGGTCAAAAGTCAAAAATTAAATTTTGAACTAAAATATGTGTAGGCAGTTTTAATATAGCCCAAATTAAGTATTCGTAATCATTCCAAACATTATTATTTACTTTTTGAACCGACGAGACAACAATGCAATGAAAAATATGTTAAATTTTTTTTTTTAAATTTAACTTTTAAATTTTTATTTCAGAAATATATATAGGAATTTCACCTTACTGTTACATTTTTATCAGAGTAATTAGTCTGAAATTATAGTACAATTTTTCAGTTAGTTGGATTAGTTAATACTCTTGACAAACTTATAGTTAATATCTTATCATTCGACATTTTACAATGTTTGAATGACTTTCGAAACTTAGTTCCAAAAAGCTCCAAGAGGTAATTAGCTAAACTTTTTTTGTTGTCTTCTTTGATGTTTCTTCTTTCGAAAAAACCTGCCCCACCTTGCCTGTATTGCTGTTGTTCTTGTTGTAGTTAATTTGCGTCGCACTAGAGCTGCATGATGGGCTATTGGCGACGGTCTGGGAAGCACCCCTGAGGATGATCCGAAGACATGCCATTACAATTTTGATCCTCTGCAGAGTAGATGGCACCCCCGCTTCGGTAGTCCGACGACCTGCACGCGAAGTCGAGCACTTTACGGTGGAACAGTTTAACGAGGACCAATACCGCACACCCTCGGTCCCTACGCAGACTGATCCAAGTGGTTACCCACCCGCACACTGACTGTAGCCAGTGATGCTTGATTTCGGTGATCTGCTGGGAACCGTGTCTTAACGATCAGTCCACTGCGGGACTTGCCTGTATTGCAAAGGTGGACTAAATATACCGAAAAACAAAAATTATGTTTTTTTTTTCATGTTTTCGCGTTATTTTGTAATTAATTCCCGTTATTTTGTAATATTACTTCGGAAATACAATTTGCTTTTCATTTTTAATATAAAATTATGAAAATTATTATATTTTCATTGTTATATATTTAATTATTTAAACGTACTATATTATTTTTTTTATTCTTGCTCGCCATTTCAGCCGCCATTTTGTTTTTTTTTGGATATTTTTAGTGTATTACAAAATTTCAACTGTGTATTCAATTTACCTGAACATAAAAACCCCCAAATTTTGAAACACATTTTATCGAAATACTAACTTTGGCCACGAAACCTTGGATGCTGGCCCACTGTGCAACGCCATAGCTCTATTAACAACGCATATTCAAAACTTTAATGTTGATAATATTTCTAAAGAGAAATTAAAATTATCGACAAAGAATTAACCTGTGCACCAAAGAATTAAAGCAGTTTGAATAAAATCTTTTCTGAGATTGAAAAATTGAATAAAATATTTAAAAAAAATTTAAAATTATTTCTCTCGAAATGCAACTGAAAATATTGTAATTATCTTTTTAAGATCCGGAAAATGATATATTATTGCTGCACCACTTAATAATTATCTACCATCCATAATTTCCGTAAACCTGTTTATTTTGCGAAATTGACCTATAAATAGTGAGTAAAAGGTAAAGTCACTGATGTGTAGAATTACTCAGAAAAGGTAAAACAGAGACACCTGTTGACCGAGGAAACCCGCTCAAGCAAGAAGAGAAAGTTCGCTTTCTAACACAAGTTCAAAATATTTCAGTTCGAGATAGAATACATTTCAAAGCATATTAACCTGCACGAACAATTGAAAAAGTAAGTAAAGTTTTAATTGTCAGTCTTATTAACTTTTATTACATCGTTTGTGTTAATTCTTTGTTGTCGTAACTGTATCAACGAATTTTTGGATTAGGAATGAGATTTTAAAAGGAATTTAATCCTTCTAAAATTTCAACTAATTATAATTTATCATTAATATAAAAAATCGCAATTTTTTTAGTTAATTGCGAAATCACTAATTTTTGAAAAGTAATTATTGTATAGTGTAATGTAAAATAGCGTTAGTGTACTATGTATAAATTTCAAGCTCGTAACAAAAACCGTACGGCTTCTAAAATGTTGTTTATGTGCTTCTTTATTGACTTTATCAATTGTTATTTCACACTGATAATTGCTGAATATATAGAAATAAAAAGAAAAATAAATCTCTAAGAATAATTTAAATTTAAGATATAAATCCCCCGCAAAAGGGAAAGAAAAAAAAACTGATCAAGGTTCTAATATATGGACCATAAGAGAGATGACTTTCAATAATGTAATGACATGCATGCAATAAAAAAAAAAAAAAAAAAATTCCCTTAGAAATCTTAAATTATCTGTATCACTAGTAAAATATCGTACTTTTTATTAATGATTCGCTATAATTTATCATTAATAAAAAATTGTACTCTTTTTAGTTAATTGCGAAATCTCTAATTTTCGAAAAGTGACTACTGTATAGTGTAACGTAAAACAGCGTTAGTGTACTATGTATAAATTTTAAACTCGTAACAAAAACTGTACGGCTTCTAAAATGTTGTTTATGCGCTTCTTTATTGACTTTATCAACTGTTATTTCACATTGACAATTGCTGAATATGTAGAAATAAAAAGAAAAGTAAATTGCTAAGAAAAATCTAAATCTAAGATATAAATCCCATGCAAAAGGGAAAGAAAAAAAAATGATAATGTAGTAACATGCATGCAATAAAAAAAAAACATTTCCCTTAGAAATCTTAAATTATCTGTAAAAAGTAAACTGAAAAAGTGTAAATAAAGTTTCGTAATTCAGTTGTATGTTTTTCTTACATTGCATGTTTCTAAATTAAGTAGATATGTTTTGATTCGTAAATTAATAAATTAATGAAATATACCAAATATCCAAATATTAGAGATTTCAATCAGACTTGTGGAAATTTATTGTGACGATAGGGGGTTTAAAATGTTTTTAAAATTTCTTTTTAAGAAATATTGTTTACTTCTTTTCAATATATTCATAATTATTTCATTGTGAAATGAAAATTCTAAGTTAGTTATAAAGTAATTTATAAATAAATAACAACAAGATAGTTAAGGATTACACTCAAATTTTTTTGCATTTATATAAAAATTTGATCTTGCCTGATTCGGGTGCGGTAATTTCAATTTTGAAGTTAGTTCTGCGATTTAAGCTACAGATTTATTTTTAGCAAAATTTTTAGTCTGTTTTTTTGTCAAATTGCACAAGTATAAAAGCGTTATCTATACCAGAGGATCACATAAACGTGATAAATTTCTAGAGGAATTAGGGTACATCATCAAAACACTGAGGGCGCTTCCCCTATTAAGAACTGTGATTCTGAACAGGCCATAATAGGGAAGCCCCCCTAGCTGTGTATGACGGCATTTCTGGGCATTGTATTCTATGCAATTTTAACCTTGATGATGTGCTTTAACTCCCCTAGAAGTTTGTTTACATTAGGTACATTCACGCAACCTCTTGTTTCATATGAAAAATTTTAAACCTGTATATTTCAACGATAAATAGATTAAAAATATCATTAAAAAATCAGTAGCCTTAGGAGCAAAAATTTCAGATTTGATGTCTCCACGCCTGTATTAGGCAAGATCAAGTATTTGTATAAATTCAACCAAAAATTTGCTCCCCAGTGTAATTGTTTAAATGATTTATCAGTTCTTTTCCTTCTCATCGTATTGATCAATATTTTTTATTATAAATATAAATTTCAGATATTCTTCCACAAAATAAACTAAAAAAAAAAAACGATGTTCCATAATCACCACTTTTAACATATCTTTTTGGAAAACATAAGTCAAAAAAGTGTGTGTTTGAAGAGTCGAAAATTAATTATAAAAAAAAAAAGCGCAGAACATAATTGTATAACGCTGAAAAGTTTCCCTTGTGTAAATTACGCAAAAACTAAGATTTTTATCTTAACTCTCAAAATAGAGGAATGTATAATATTAAAATACCTTACAAAATATAGCAGAATTGATTGCAGAATTTTATTCGTATAATTTTAGTTAAATTCCAGAACAACGCTAGCTTTATTTAACTTACGATAACAACCTTGTATTTTGCTTTATTAGCAAGATACTGGGGAGTATAATAAAAATTTTGAGAAAATTAAGCAAAATTTATTTAAAGTATTTTTAGAATTAGCATTCCCCATTTACTCCTCTTTGACAGTTAAGTTGCAGAATTTTTATTAGTATAATTTTAGTTAAATTCCAGAACAACGCTAGCTTTATTTAACCTACGCTAACTGGACAACAACCTTGTATTTTTCTTCATTAGCAATATACTGGGGAGTATAATAAAGATTTTGAGAAAATTAAACAAAATTTATTCAAAGCATTTTTAGAATTAGCACTCCTCATTTACTCCTCTTTAACAGTTAAGTTTAGTCGGGTTGAAAAGAGGCCTTTTAAAAGGATACTGTTGCGAATTTTTTTCATACCAATAGAGGGCGCTGTGATCATACATAATGATTATGATTATTTAGCGCTTGAGTCGTGGCCTATGGATTGTAATGGAAGGCTTATTGGGAAATTAATGGAGAAGTCTAAGGTTCGAATTCCAGCGGAGAATGATCGATACGAAATCTGTGCTAGGTTCGCAAGAACCATAGTACTGACGTAAAATATCCTCAGTGGTAGTCGGATCCTGAGTTAGAATGTCCTAGCCGTCGGGCTAAGCGTGGGAGGATTTCGTGGCTTTACTTTCCATGTAACACAAATGCGGGTTAGCTCCATTTAAAAGTCAGTTTGGCCCAATGTTTGATCCAGCAGTTCCCTTTTCTTCTGGGTTGGGGTCAAAGATGCGGAATTGAACATTGATAGTCATAAAACCGAAATTGGTCGGCTGTTAAACGCCGGTGAAAAAATAGAAAAAAAAAATATTAATTACAGCACCATATGTGTTTGTTTTATTCCTCACGTGATTAAATTTCATTGTTATTAAATACGGCTTTTTTATTCATTGCACCATTCTAGACTGAACCATTTTGCAACAGACACTATACTATGGGAGAAACTTTTCATTGCAAATTCTCTTTCATCTACACAAGTAATTGTTGTTGTTGCTGACTAAGCTATTAGGGCAGTCGGGGTGCGATTGTTCTTGTTTTCCAGTGGCACCATCTATGACTAAAAATTCGACTTCTGCCACACCCATTCATCACACCCGTTTATAGGGAGAACCCATTCATACATCCACAGATCGTAACTTTGACGAAGAGAACGATCAATCTCCGATCCAGTAACCCCAGATGTATAATTTGCAATGGGAGAATGGAGGACTTTGTGACCTAACAGTTTTAACGCGCACCAGTCACTATTTACTAGACGGGGAGTCTTCGGCTGGCTGAATTCGAACTCCCGTTCTTACGAACTGAAGTCCAGTACCCTACCAGCCAGGCTACCCCGGCCCTAGCACAAATAATTAAAATTTTAAATAACAGAAAAAGTGAATTCAGGTAAGCTTAGTGTAAACCATATAGTTTCGGATGCTGAAAAAAAAGTTTAAAAACATCAAGATGCAATCAAATTATGGAAGGATTGCTTAGAATTACGCAATCGGGAAATTATTTATTTTTCTGAAATTTTGAAAAAAAAGTTTCTGGAATTAAAATTTTATTGTTTACTCGAGGTTTTAACTGAACTTATTTTTCTCCAAACTTTAAAATACCAATGGAAGTGTTAGAGATTTTGAATTGAAAAGTATCTCCCTCGTTATAGCGTCCTTTTCAGAAAGGAAGGAGAAAAAATCATTCGTAAAATTTAACACGTTGAGCGCCGCGTCAGCCACCGGTGTCTGACACTGAAATTACATTTAGGCCGCGTCAACCACTGGTGGCTGACACTGAAATTACATTTAGGCTGCGTCTGCCACCGATTGCTGACACTGACCTTTCACCAGGGACCGATCAAGACAAAGTCAGGCCCAAGGCCCACCGAATTTTCTGGGCCCCTTACAAAATACTTTGAAATTAAATTACTGAAGAGTAGTCCTAATAATGAAAAAGAATGTATTAAACTGCATGATGCAAGAGAAACATTCTAAGAAATTTTAAAAGCAGACAATTGAAGATTATTTTTCTAAGAAAATGTTATGTCAGAATGAAAAACAGTTTGGTGACCACAAACAATTGAAATCAGTGATTTTTGCTTAAAGTCACTGATTAGCTGAATTGTTTTTATTGTAAACTGTAAGTATTTTTTATTTAGTACTTAAATCAACACATACATAGCTAGACCACCTTTAATTAGAGTTTTTGCTAATTTTTGAGGCCCCTCAGAAATTGTGGACCCTAGGCTCATGCCTATTGGGCCTAGGCTAGAATCTGTCCCTGCCTTTCACTTAGGCCGCAAAAATTTACACTCTTTTATGGAATTGCAGAAAATTTATTCAAAATTTACTTAATTATTGTGATTCTTGGTTTAATAAATTCAATTTAGTAGATTTTTATCCACCACTATTTCTACATTATTCGTAGGCTTATATAATTCACCACTTTTGTCAGATATGTCATGATAAACCTTCTAAAAATAGCAAAATCCGTCTAATATTTGCAAATTTAGTTTGTAGTTATTTACCGTGGACAGATGGGCAAGCCATGTAAAATTAGTGTGGCGTTCAATGTGTTCAGGGGCCTTATCACAAACTGGCTCCAAGATCCTGAATTTAACTCTTCTTGTTTAATAACGAATAAAAAGAAGAAGAAAAAGGATGACAGGGACATGGGTTCAAGTGAGTCATTACCTGATAACAACAGATGACGTGAATTTTATGCATCGTTGAACATCACCCATACCATAAAGTTCATGAACATTTCTTATCGAGGTTTTTGTTTTGATTATTTGACTACATAGTTTGCTTCTTTATCATAGGTCTTCAACTCCTTTTTTCACTGTATTTAATCCTTTTCTCATTCTAATATCCTTTTTATTTATGCTTCCTTAATCTTGAATTTTAGGTAACAATCGTAGTAAGATGACTCGATTTAATATGTCGTATTTTGTTAACGCAGGTTGAGGCTATTAAGATCTATGAGTTAATTTAAATATTACGTATAAACATGTTTTGACAATTTAGCCGGCCCCTATCTGTTATCAGCCAATATAAGCAAATTAATGCGGCTTTCTAAAATAAGCAAATTACAAGAGCCATGCAAACGTGGTATAGTCAAATTACCCCAGCCTTGCCTTTAGCTTAAACTTTTACAATACATATCCCATTATGGGGACTGATGCACGTTAAATCTGTCGAGTTACAAAGTCTTCCATGTTCCCATAATAAATCATACCTCTGGGGGCACTGATCAAAGAGTTTCCTTGTCTTCTGGATTGGTTCAAAATTACAAGGTTATGGAGTTGAACATTAGTAGTCGTAAACCCAATATTGGGTCGACTGTTCAACAACGGTTATAAAATATTAAATATACATATCTCATGGTGGCTCAGGGGATAGAGCGTTCATCTTCCAATGAGGTGAACCAGGTTCGAATTTCAGCGATGACTGCTCGATACGAATCCCGCACCCGGCTTGCATCGACGACAGTGCTGACGTAAAATATCCTCAATGGTAGACGGATCATGGGTCCCCGTGCCGTCAGGATAAACGTAGGAGGTTTTCGTGGTTTACCTCTCCATCTAACGCAAATGTGAGTTAGTTTCATCAAAAAGTCCTCCACGAAGGTAAAATTTCTTCCAATACTTGATCCAGGAGTTTTCTTGTTTTCTGGATTGGGTTCAAAGTAGCAAAGCTACGGAGTTGAACATTAGTAGTCGTAAACCCAAAATTGGGTCAGCTGTTCAACGACGGTTATAAAATTAAATATAGATTTCTCATAAGCCGTTCTGGTTCAGAGTATCGAGCTCTTGCCTCCCAATTAGGTGACCTGGGTTCGAATCCCAGATATGTCTGGTTGAAACAAATTCCGCACCCACCTCGCACCGACCACAGTGCTGACGTAGAACTATCCTCAAAGGTAGCCGGATCATGGGTTAGAGTCTCCTTGCCGAACCATGGGAAGTTTTCGTGGTTTTCCTCTCCATGTAATGCAAATGCGGGTTAGTTCTATCAAAAAGTTCGCCACGAAGACAATTTCTCCCATAGCTTTATCCAAGAGTTCCCTTGTCTTTTGGATTGGGTTCAAAACTACACGGCTACGGAGTTGCACATTGGTAGTCGTAAACTCAAATATTGGGTCGGTTGTTCAATAACGGCTATAAAATATAGATATCTCATATGTGGATTTAATCAAATATAAAAACTTAACTTTTCACAAAAAAATATATTTCATTTTAATGTAAAAAAAATTCATTTTATGAAAAGTTGAGAAAAATATTCTTTAGGAATCTTTCATACTTTCATTCTGTAGTTTAAATTCTTGACATCTGAAATTCCTTGAAAAAAAATATCAATTTATTCCAAGTGTAATTTTTTCCAATCTTCTCTGTTACGTTTTTTTGTAATTTAAAACAAAATGAGAATAAAAGGATCTTAGTATCTTACGTAAACATTACTCCTGCTCCGTCTACCCCCTTGTGGCAAAACACAAAATTTGAACGAAATCGGTTGAAAACTGAGAAAACATACATTAAAAACATACATAAACGTGCATTAAAAAAATCTTAGATATAAGCCGTTTTTTGTGCACCGTTCGAGTTTCATATTGTCATTTTGAACGTGTTTATTTTCTTGGTGACATTGAAAAATAAGGAAAAAAAATTTTTTTTTCAATTGACAGACTGAAAAAATAGAGTAAAAAATGCCTTTTTCAGATTATTTAAACATCTTCTTAGCTTAGAAACCGCACTTTTTTGTTTCGTAAAATAAGGAGAGCAGAGCAAGGCTTGAGTAGTTACCTCATATAGTTAATATTTTATTTATTAATAATAATTTTTTTAATATTTTAGATAGAAGAAGAGAACATCCAAAATAAATTCAGAGATGAAAGTTTAGATTTGTTGCACAAGATGAGTAACCAAAGTTATTAAATGGTAAGCAAATAAGTTTTATGAAACAAAAAAAAACAGACGATTCCAAAAAAAAAAAAACAAGAAAAAACAGACGATTCCAAAAAAACAGACGATTTCAAAATTCTTTTAAAACATCAGAAGGAAAAGAACACAGTTTGCTACATTCAGTATAATAAGCCAATTATACATTCACACCAAATTTCAAACTTAGTAGCACAGTTTGCCAAAAAAATGGAGCTGTTGACTAAAAAAACTAGTATTCGTAAACAAAACACCAATTTCAAGTCTGCGAAAGCTTATTCCATCCATATTCACATCAATGCAAAAAATTTCTAAGTTTCATTCTAATTAAATTAGAATTTCATTCTAATTTACATATGTATACAATAATGTACTCCTTTAATATTAATGATATAATATCACCATCGTAAGTGGAAACTGCACTAATTCCCAAGTAATGATTTTAATAGAATTGCACAGATTCGAAGAAATTTATACGTTAAACTATTTTCGAACATTTCTCAAAATAATAATACGGAAATCTGTGATCTAATCTTATTTAAATTTTAATTCATCCATAAGAAAACAATTATCAACATTGATAATTAAACAAAACTATAAAATAAAAAATTTTTTTTTAAAAAAACTCAAAATATAAAAAAAAGTAAACTAAAAGGCAGAAAAAAGCAACTCAAACTACTTTTTAATTAAAAAAAGAATTTTTTTACAAAAATGATGTGAAATACTGATTTTAATTTGTTTGAACGAGGTTAAAAATGTAGTTAACCTTCATTCTTAGCATTTTTTTTTCTCTTTGCAGACAATATCAACTCTCTTTTTTTATTTTAAATATCGTTTGCCTTTTTTTTCCCCTCAAATTGTTTTGTAAAAATTCATTTTTCTTGGAACGAAAATACGATTGAGTAATAGAGCGGATATTTCTTGTTCTTGACGGATTTTGAGGACAATTGTAGTATTTTGCTTTTTAAATGTTCCATTATTCTTGCAGGTGATCTGTAATGATAATATAGATCGAATTGTTATGTTTTCTGGGGCCAAGATGCGTCTATTCAAATGGAAAGGGAAAAAAGCAACACATTGGTATGTATTTCCAGTTTCTCTTTCTTTATTTGATTTGGTACATGACTTTCTCGTATACTATCTTTCTACTTGACTTTTATGACTAATATTTCTTCCTACATCTAAACTACTTTCAAGAAAGGAAATAAGAACGATGAGTTAGAAAAAATAGCTGCCCCAAAAATACAGAGTTGTTTAAAGTAAAATAAAGTATTTTAAAATTCAATTTACAAAAATATATTTATTGTAATGATATTTATATGAATTTTAAAACTGAAGATTAATATGCATGCAAAACTCACATTTTTTATAAAGTGGTTGTCAACATATGACAGTTTTTTCAGACACATGTTATTTCTATTTTCATCATTTTTGGAATTTTTCAGATATTTGTCTTTTCGATTTTCGTCAATTCTGGAATTCGATTGAATTTCGATTTTCGTAAATTCTGGAATTCGATTGAATTTCGATTTTCGTCAATTCTGGAATTCAATTGAATTTCGATTTCCGTCAATTCTGAAATTCGATTGAATTTCGATTTTCGTCAATTCTGGAATTCAATTGAATTTCGATTTTCGTCAATTCTGGAATTCAATTGAATTTCGATTTTCGTCAATTCTGAAATTCAATTGAATTTCGATTTTCGTCAATTTTAGTTTTAATTTCTGGGCAATCATTCCGCATTTTTGTACACTCTTATTTGTAAATTATCTGTTTCTGGCACTACAGTACACTCTCGATTATCCGTGCTCGGATTATCCGGTTTACGGATTATCCGTGCTCATTCCGAAGTCACACAAAAAATATAAAGAGAAACATTTTCAAGATTAAGAAAATTTGATTCATGAAGTTATAACACTACCAAATTTTTGGAAGCAATATTCGTTATTGTATTGCAGTATATGGAACAAATCGTCTACGTTATGGATGATATGGAAAATCGTCTACGTTATCACGATCGTGGAGAAAGATGATACCGCTTGATGAACAATTCTCTTAAGATGTTCAAGAAAAATATGATAACAGTATTCTCGAACAAGCAAAAGAGATCTAATATTTCGAAATTCTTTATGAGGAAAATTTAGAAGATTGCTATCAAAGTGATGCATGTGAGCCTGGCTTCCAGTATTTGACTGATGTCAAATACTCATCGTTATGTTGTTAAATCAAATAGTGATGATAGTAACTGATGCCGAAGATGTAGTAAATGAATGAAATACAATTTCTCATTCTGCTGCTCTGTGGAAATTTTATTAGATTATATGGGAGGATTTGATTACGGTGACGTTACTGCGGTTCGCAAAATATGTGTATCGATGTATGGCGAAGATGCATTACACATTTTTTAATAAGGAAAATTCCTAGTTTGATGTTATGCATGCAAATGTCTGTAATTTTTATATTTTTTGCACTGATATTAAATTTTTCTTTAATAAAAGGAGTTTTCGGATTATCTGTGTTTTTCGATTGTCCGTGCGACCTGTCCCGGTGATTAACCCGGATAATCGAGAGTGCACTGTACTTGTATAATTCATTCATCAATAATACATAACAATTCAAATCTAAGTAATATAGTACTTAGAGTTAAAATTATATATTTTAGTATCGAATACTCCTCTTATTACTTTATTTTTATTAAAAGACATAATTATATATTTTTAAACTTACAACATCTATTAAAAATTTTATTGCTTAAATAACTGCAAAAGTCTTTAAACTCTGTATAACGAAATTTTCTCGATAGCGAATTTTTCAACTGGAACCAATCGATTCCGTTATAGATAAATTCCACTGTATTTTTAACTGTCTCAAATTTCATTAAACTACTAAACAATCAACCAAGGTACTGAATTATTTTCTTATTCTTGTGTTCAAAATTTAAACTGAAAAGTATTAATAATTAGAGCTTTGAATTAAATATTTATACTTTTCTTTTCTAGGAATGCAGAGGTCACGCAACCTTCAATAGAAAGGAGCAAAATTGTTGCGGAAACTAAGCAATCCATGGAATATCTCGAAAACTTACACGATGAGTACAAGAAAATTTTAAACCAACTCTTAGAACAATTGCCAACTTTAAGTGAGAATGGTGATGATAAAAATTCATTAATTCAACAAAAAGTTGATGTCTTAAAGAAGAATTTAGTTGCAATTGAGCGAGGACTAGCTGATTCACAGGTAAGAGAAATAATTATTTGGAATGCAAGTTTCATTAATAACTAATAATTCCAATTTAATTTCCAAATATTTATCATAAAATAATGTTGTTGTTGTCATCGGCCATTAAGGAACAGGGGGTGCGATTGTTCTTGTTTTCCAGTGGCGCCATCTATGGCCTCACCCATACATCACACCTTTTTTTAAGGAGGACCCATTCATACATCCATTCATTCGTCCACAGATCGTAATTTTAACCGGAACCAGCGAACGATTAATCTCCAATTCAGTATCCTTAGAGGTATTGATTTGTTATGGAACATGGAGGACTTTGTGACACCCGTTCTCACCCAGCCCCCTGCCAACCTGGCTATCCCGGCGGCCATAAAATAAAAGATAAATTTATTATTTAGTTCAACAGTATATTCCAAAATTTATGTAAAAAGTAGATTTGATAAAAATTACAGATTTTTTTATAAAAATTGTTAATTTTTTATTCATTTATTAAGTATACAGTAAGAAATATGTATGGAATAACATATTGGGCAATATGAGGAGATTTTACTGCCACACGCGCATTTTTTTGTTGAAATTTTTAATGACCACTTCGCATAATCGTGGCTGAATTTCGTTGACACGGCACTCAATTTTCTGAGCTTGTTGGCAGGAAACAGATTCAAAGTTACTCTAGTTTATAGAAAATAGAAAGGCAGCGTCCCATCTGTTCTCATTCACTAAAATTAAAGGTTTTCCTTGGTTAAGATCAATTTTTAATTAGGTAACGTATTTTTAAAATCCTAAATTTTGGAACCGTGGTGACAACTAACAGGGTGAGCAATATACTCAGATTTAACAGAGCATCATGGGCCGGGATAGCATGGTCGGCAGGGCGCTGGGCCCATGTCCGAGAGTTCATGGGTTCGAACCCCTCCTGGCCGAAGACTCCCCGTGTAGTAAAGTGGCTGATGCACGTTAAATCTGTCGAGTCGCAGAAGTCCTCCATGTTCCCATAACAAATCAATACCTCTGGGGGTACTGGATTGGAGATAGATCGTTCTCTGATTCAGGTCAAAATTACGATCTGTGGATGAATGAATGGATGTATGAATGGGTTCGCCCTATAAACGGGTGTGACGTATGGTGTGGCAGAAGTCGAATTCTTGGCCATAGATGGCGCCACTGGAAAAAAAGAACAATCGCACCCCTTCTGCCTAAACAGGCATACGTCAACAACAACAGAGCATCATGCATCAGATCCAGCGCATGCGCATAGGAAGCAAAGTGACTGCCAGGAAGTACGTCACTTGTGAACCGGTTGTTGGGCAACTCTTACATGTATATTTGGGTGAGCGACCTCCCACCATTTTAGTCTTTCTTTTTATGCCAAAATACTGTGTTAGCAGATTTAATTAACATGGATGGTATAAATGTATTCTCAGAGTAATATCTTTATTAACAATACAGGAACCATTTATCAATGGTGTAAAATTGCAGAACAAACCGAAAATAAATAAAAGAGAAAACTTTTCGTCTTCTCCCCAACCCCAGTAGTGTTTGGAAGGAGAGGAGGGGGAAAACCCGTTTCAAGAACTTCAACTGCGTTCTCTTAAATATTTTTTTTTCTTTATACACAGGGACCGCACTGAACCTTTGGGGACTGGTTTACATTATGACCACGGAAGCTAGCCTTCTTCACCTATGTCTTTGCTGATCACTGATTTCAAATCTGCAACCGGTTTCTTTCTCCAAACTACTTTCTTAATGACATTTTTAGTCTATTTTTTTTGTCGAAATGTACAAGTTTAAAAACGTTATAAACAACAAGGGGTCGCATAAATGCTGCGACAAACTTTCAGGGGTGTTAGGGCACATCCTCAGAATTAAAATTGAAAAAAAAATGCCCGGAAAGGTCGTCAAACGCCGCTAGGGGCACTTTGCTATTATGAACTGTTTCTTTGTGTGCTTTTAAGCAGGTCATAATACGGAAGCGTCCCTAGCCTCTTTCGGCGATATTTTCAGCATGGGTTCCACTGCAGTTTTAATCTTGATGATGTGTTCGAATTTCCCTCGCAAACCCCGTTATATATAATGTTTTTAAATTCGTGCAACATAATTTTTATAATATGATAAAAAAAATTTATTACGCTATTAAATTTTTAAAAAATAACATAAATTTTCTGCTCTATTTTTACTTTTCAGATATTCTTAATGCTGAATAACATTGTAGAAAATATAGAAACTGAAGTAAATGAAGCAGAATTAGAAATCAAATCTATGAAGGATAATATTAAATCTCTAAAATCAGAAAATAATTCTTTACGTCAGGATTTATCGCTTGCTCAACGAAAACTTGTAGAAAGCGAAGAACAATCCATTACTTTAGAAGTGGAAATAGAACAATTGAACTTTATGAACTCTTTGTTAACAGAAGAGGTGAGAAATATTATTTTATACTCTGTTTATATTCCTTGCAACAAATGAGGATGATTTTTTTGTTTTATAAAAAAATATGAAAAACAATAGTAGTTATATTTTAAAGGTTTGCCAGTCGAGTAAAAATTTGGGTCTCTTTTACCCTCTTTCATACGCATAAAAAGGGGGAACAGCATATCAATATAAAGTATTGCTTAATGAAATTTCATTCTGATATAAAAATTTCTCAGAATACTTACTGTTATGGGTACATGCATTCAGGAACTGATTGATTGGAGGGCATTCGTGGCATGTGCCCAACATGTGAGGGGCCAAGACCTTCACAATTTCAGGGCTGTCACAGAATAAAATTGAACAAAATAGTTGCTTTTAGTAGCCTAAAGCATGAAAATAGTTGCCGAAAACTATGAAAATAGTTGCCTAAATAAGAACAAAAATTCAGCAAAAATAAGACTAAAATTTTATTAAATGACTTAATTGTCATATATCATGATCCATTTAGTCAAGTTGGTGGCAAATATGATAAATTTTATATACACGTTAGTGTGCTAGCTCTAAAATTTTGTATTAAAAAAAATTAGTATATTTGCAGAAAATTAAACACTTTTCATTACTAGAATTTATTCAAAAAATACTTTTTTATTAAAAAAACACACTTTTTCTGAGATATTTTCCCTTTTATCAATAATTGATTTAGCAAATATATATATATATATATATATATATATATATATATATATATATATATATATATATATATATATATATATATATATATATATATATATATATATATATATATATATATATATATATATATATATATATCGAATTAAAAATTGGGTTTTTTAAAAATCATGCAGAATTTCGTAGCAATAACCGTTGAAAAGGCGATCGAGAAACGAAATAGACTTACGACAGAATCTGTGCAAATTGAACGCATTAAAAAGTGATGACTCAAATCTGCAATCTAAAATTTTCTATTTTTTAATGTTTTAATTATTTATTTAATTTTTTAAAATTTCATTATTTTTATTTTTCAAAGAAAGAAATTCAGTGTATTTAGAAGATTTCACGGGCTGCAGGTTTTCAACCCAATTTATGCTAAAAAAAAAACATTGCTAGGAGTACAGAAAAGTCTCCTTTTTCTGAAAATAGTTGCTTTTTTAGCCTTTTCAGGCAAAAAAAGTTGCATAGTCGCCTCATGCTGAAAATAGTAGCATTTTTGTTGCCTGTGGCAACCCTGAATTTGAATATGTGAAACGCATTTAATGTGAGTTGCTTTCATTTCACCTCCCAATGAGGTGAGCCGGGTTCGAATCTCAGCGATGGCTGGTCAATACGAATCCCACGTAAATTTATCAATTATTTTTTTTTAAAGAAATGGGAAGTTAAAATGCTTACTTGCTTTTTCCATTATTTTTAAAAAAGAAAAGAAGAGTTCGAGAGAGAAACTAATGATAGGAAGAGGAAAGAAACAAAATGGTCTAACTACCCCAATAAGTCACACAATATTTATATATCAAAAATAGGGAAAATAATAACTTTTTATTTTTTTGTAACACATAAAAAAAAGAGTATAAAAATGCAATTAAATAACCACCATATGCCCCAAGCTTAAAGGGACCATCTTTAATAGTCGTTTCCGATTATACATCGGCAACTTTGAAGTCTTCTAAAAAAGATTTAAATTCATAGAAATAAAAATATTTGAGCGTATACGTAACTATCAAATATAATATATGCAATAAATGCAAATGTCAATGAAGAATTTGTAATGTATGCAATATATGTTATATGTGTACTACTTTAAACAAGCAGAAAAAATTATTAAAAAGAAAGTTTTTTTACAAAGTCACGTTCAACGTGTACTATTATGTAATCTAGACTAAAATGGTGCTATAAACTAAGCCTGCAACAGAAATAAGCTTTTAGGGCACTTTAGGGTAATGGGACGCGTATTTACTTGAAGAAGTCAAACCCCCAAGGTGGTAATCATCCCAATGCTATTACTCCAAAATTAATAAAACAATAATTAATGCAGCTTAATAATTATTGTTCTTATGTATGTATGGACAATTACTTACTTCCTTGTTGTAACTAACATATAACTTTTTGACAGCCAATCATAGATGACACATCAGATGAAGCCGAATCTTTAGATTTAAGTTTTATTGATGAAAAAGAAATGGAAGAAACTAGTTGTAAGTAAAAATTATGTAATAAACAAACATTTCGTCAAAATGCGTCGATACTAGACACGTATACGAACACAATAGTTATTTATATGTCCAATATATGACCGACGATTTAATTTCTTTTTTTTTTTTTTTTTTTTTTAATGGCGGGCACTTGGAGCTATTGTCCATTGGCCACAGAAAGTGCCAGAACTGCTAATTCTCTTTTCGTTACCCAGTGGGCACCTGTGGCGAAGCCACGGCGGTGGAACAGCGTCGCCCACGTCACACTACCACAACCCGTTTATAGGGCGGGTCACATTCACACACAAAGGAGAAAGGACATAGAACACAGGAGGGAAAGAAACATCCATGCCTTGCCCGGGATTCGAACCCAGAACCTTTCTGATGCAAGGACAGTTCCCTGCCCCCTACACAGACTGGTCGGCCGATTTAAAAAATCAGTTATAGGAAAAGGGGAAAAGGTATAAATGTACTGTTTTACTGTGTTCTACTCAAGGTTGTCAAGTTTCTGCCGAGGTGGTTAAAACCACTGGTAAGAAACCGGTTAAAACTAGCATGGCAGAAACCCTTTTCTGCCACATTTGTGGCAGAAACTGGCAGAAATTTAGAAAATGACATAAAAGTACGTACTGAGATTGACATACAATGGGTAATTCATAGGAAAAACAATTAAATGTTAAACAAAGTACAATTTATTTAAAAAATTATCACCATTCAAAATCAAATATTACATTGTTTGCACTCTGCAGTAATCTATAACAAAAGACAAGTTTTGATGCAGTTTCTAAACCTAAACAATTTCTCAATTTGCTATGCACGAACGAAAAATTTGAGAAGATTCTCTCAAGTCCAGCAGAACTAGCAGGCATAGCCATCAAGAAACAAGCAAGATTTGTGAAATTTTCATCTATTGCATATTTTTTAAAACTGGACCACCATGTAGTTGTCAAAACTTGACCGGAAAAATAAGTTTCAGGAAATGGGTCCGATTTGTTTTGCAAAACTATGACATAAGGTACAAAATCTGGGTTAATATTGGCGAGTAAAATTCTGGCACTTTCTTCTTGAGCACATGATAATTTCAATCCCACAAATACTTTGGATGCAGCATATAAGCTAGCAAATGACAATCAGTGACTGCCTGTTTAAATCTGTATGTAAACAAAATCTCATTAAGCAATTACTAGAACTAATATAGACATTTTTTAGTTTCTGCCGGTTTTTACCGGTTATAACCAGTTTCTGCCGGCAAAAAGCCAACCCTTGTTCTACTTTGGAAACTGAATAATATATTGGCATTAAGTTTTAAATTTGGCAACAAAATTCTTTAACAGATGATGCTAATGAATTGAAAACTGTAGAACGATATTCTCTGCTGTTTGTCAGACCGTTTCAACTGAAATATTAGCACAAAAGTCTGCTAATGGACAACTAGTCGTTTTTTTTACTTTATTACGTAGTAAAGTTAACTGTTAACCGAGCTTACAGCCAAAACGTAAATATTTGCCTCACCTTTTAATCAAAATATAAACAAATACCGAGTTTGAACAATTCTTGTTTCTCTCCAATCAAGGATTGTTACATAACACAGCAGGTTGAATCTTTTTCCTGATTTCGAATAACAACAAAACTAGAGGCAAATAATTGCAAAGAAAACGAAACAGTTAAAAAGTTCCACCCCATTCAAGTCATGTATTTTATCTTAGCTGAAACCTAGTGAAAAGTTTCTAGTTTCCTAAGCAGAACACAGCAAACCACAAATTTGTATCCCCTTCCCGCTTTTCTTTAACCGATTTGTAAAATCGTCTGAATTTTTGGGACACCCAGTAGCTACTTTTACCGGCTAGTCAAAATTTCAATAAATGATTAAAATATTATAATAACATTTAAAAATACCTTCACATGACCGAATGCTTTAAGTTACAGAATCTAAAATTTAAACAAAATCAGTTGAATACTTCCTCAGAAATTTTTTTTTTAAAAAATCATACGTTTAAATTTTATTTCTCAATAAAATATTTAATGACTTTTTTTTCTTCAATTTTTTGAGTTTATCCCTTAAATTATTTAGTCTAAGCTGACGTTAAATTTTTTTATACCTTATAACCTATTCGACTACCATAAAATTTCATATTCACTATTTTCAAAACTAACTTTATTTTTTTTTTTTTTTTTTTTCTTCTTCAATATTCTAACATATCTATTAAATGAAATGTTTTCTTCTTAATATAAATCAGTTAAACTTTTTAAACACGTTGAACGCCACGTTAATTTTACATGGCTTACCCGTCTGGCCAAACTAAAATTAACTACAAACTAAAATTGCAAATATTAGACAGATTTTGCTAGTTTTAAAAAGTTTAGCATAGCATATATGAAAAAGTGGTGAATTATATAAGACTACGAATAGTTTAAAAATAGTGGTGGATAAAAATCTACGAAATTGAATTTATTAAACCAAGAATCACAATAATTAAGTAAATTTTGAATAAATTTTCTGCAATCCAGCTGTTTTTCGCGGCCTATGTGAAAGGTCAGTGTCAGCAAGCGGTGGCAGACGCAGCCTAAATGTTATTTCAGTGTCAGCCACCGGTGGTTGACGCAGCCTAAATGTAATTTCAGTGTCAGCCACCGGTGGTTGACGCAGCCTAAATGGAAAGTCCAGTGTCAGCCACCGATGGCTGACACTGAAATAACATTTAGGCTGCGTCTGCCACCGCTTGCAAGTGTTAATATAGTGTACCGCAAAGTGTTAATATAAATCTCTTAATCTTTATTTTTTAATAATCTTTGATCTAAATTTTTTTCTACTCAGGTTCTTTTCCAAATTTGCCTTGTTTGTCAGAAATAGATCTCTCCAGCAATCCAAGACTAAAAATATTTTTTAATCTTGTAATGGGTTACATTACGAAAGGCTCATACGAAATTGCAGCTCCGTTGTGCAAAACAACACTTCAAGATTTGCAAGAAAAATGCGGTCCAGCGCATCCAGATGTTATTTCAATGATGGACATTATTACTTTAGTTTACAGGTAAGTTATGAACATTATTAGTGAACGTTTCTTTTTTTTTTACCGCTGGTATTAAAGTAAGAATGTTTGTGCCACTATTATTAGTAGTTTGAAATAATCAAATATTTAAAGATCATGAGAAGCAAATTAATAAATTCCAAAAAAATAAAAAGTCCCATTTTTATTTTCTAATTTATTGAAATACTATTCAAATAAATATAAGATGTTGAACGTCATGAACACCCTTCATGCATATTTTAAAAATCTTCGTCAAAAAAGCGTGCACATCAGGCGTCGTAAATTAGTATTTTATTTCATAACCGTCGTTGAACAGCCGACCCAATTTTTTGTGTTTATGACTAATAATGTTCAACTACGTAGCCTTGTAATTTTGAACCCAATCCAGAAGACAAGGGAACTCCTGGATCAATTAGGGGGGGGGGAATTTGCATTCGCAGAGGACTTTTTTGATGGAATTAACCCGCATTTGCGTTACACGGAGAGGAAGACCGCGAGAACCTCTCACGGTTAGCCTGACGGCACGGGGACTCTAACCCATGATCCGTCTACTACTGAGGATATTTCACGTCACACTGTGGTCGGTACAAGCCGGATGCGGAATTCGTATCGACCAGTCATCGCTGGGATTCGAACCTGGTTCATCTCATTGGAGGGCGAGCGCTCTATCCCCTGAGCCATCGTAATTAGAATAGAAATTCCGTTTCCTCACAAACCATCCCACATGCAATTTCCACGCAAACTCTGTAGAGCACCGAGGTTGTTTTGAGGTAATTGCGCTGCTCAAATCTTACGTACATGAGCATGCAAAGTTAAATTGTTAAATAAATGTAAAAAAAAAAAAATCTAATTTTTTATTGAAAATGAAGAAAGCGATATCAAAATCTAACAAATCACTAAAGAGAAGGGCGAGATAAAAAAAACATCAAAATCTGCTTGATTACCGGAAGAAACATTGCGAAGCAATTATTAGGAAAACCACCAAGTTTAATCATGCAATCAATCTGGTTTCAATGCTTTTAATCCGTCTTCCTCACTAATGATTCGATAACGTCTCAGTTTCCCTACAGCATTTATTAATTGCAACTTGGTAATTGTATACTTTTTTAAAATCATTTTTGACAAGGATTCTGAAAATATACACTAAGCATAGTGATTATGTAAAACGTTTGAATAGTTGTTTTGAAATCAACATCTAGAAACTATGTAATGCCATTATTGGTTGAATTATTATCGCAGTTTCACAGCATAAAAGAAAGTCATTTATTCGTGATCGCAACACTCGAATAATCTGGAGAGATTACCTCTTGACCCTTCCCTCTGCTCAGTTGTATGCGAATGTCTACAAAATTTTCCCCTTCCATAATATTTTTCAAATTTCATTCTCAAAATATTTTTTAAAATTTCCACGAAGCTTTCTTTTAGAACTATGTTTAATGCAGTTTTGAGTTCTACGCAGTATTCTAACTTTAAAAATTTTAATGTGTCTGAAAATTAAGACAGAAACTAAAAATACTTCTTCTTTTTATGACTCTCTACGTGCTAATGGTGAAAGCATGCGAAGTGTTGTCATAGGAAGAGAGTTCTGCATAAATATGTTATACTTGCTACAATCAAAAGCATCAATGGAAATAAGATGCTTTTCGGAATTTTATATTTATTTTTTGGTTTATTTTTGCATTTTTTTTCTGTTATAAATGTAAACAAATTACTACTGTATGTGTGCAATACGCTTTTATTGATTTTAATATTTTCAAAACACAATGCTTAAATAAAAAAGCATATTTAAAAAAAAACATTTAAAAATATTCAAAATTCATTTAAAATTTAATCAACGTATATTATTTTATGCTGAATTACAAGCATATTGCTTTATTGTATTAAAATAAATAACAAAAACGTATTATATTCCTTATTTATCATTAGTAATAAAACATTCATTTGCTATTTCATGTACACATAAGTATCCAGCCAATTGGTTGTTTTTTGTTCTTTTACATATTTTCCTATTACATATCAATGTTTGAATTAAAAAATATATTTCCTTAAATTTTTCATGCTATCCTTAAAGTTGGTATTAATTCCATTGTATTAATTTAATTTATACAAATATTGTAAATTGAATACATTTAATTAATGATATTAAATAATTCTTAAATATGAGAGTTTTCATGTATACTGAAAAACAAAGGGGAACTCATTCTTTTACACATTACTAACAATAACATTTTAATATTAACTTTCTATTTGCGTGTTAAGTTAAAATGTAAAGTAATGTATAAGCATATTCTAAATATTCAGCCATTCTTTTTTGCAAGTTATTACGTTGATGAAACGAAAAAGGATTTTTTTAATAATAAAATTAATTAATAGTTGTATGAGATTAAACCTTATAATAGTTTAAACACTTTTAATGTAAAGCGTAAATTATTGTTTACCCTTTTTAATTTTAAATAAACCAACAAAAAATATGGTTTAAACAAAACAAAAAGAAAGAAAGTAAATCTGGTTCAAATAAAAGAATAAAGTTTTTCTCTTTTCTTCAAAAAAAAAAATAAAAAAAACCCTGGTTCAAATAAAAGAATTAAGTTTTTCTCTTTTCTTTAAAAAAAAAAATTTCTCCAACTCTGGATGTGACGTATTCTCATTCTCAACAACCACATTCTGTTAGATTAGTTGGTTAGGTTTAGTTATTTTTTACTTCCTCCGTGTTCTGGAAGTAAAAATTTTTTTAACAGTAAGCATCACAGTTAAAGGCATTAATATCATAACACAAAATGTAAAATAAAATGCTTTATAATTTCCTTCTTTTCTAGAGGAATGTCAAGGTACAAAGATGCAGCAAAAATGCAACGTGACGTTTTGGATATTAAAACTAAGCATTTTGAAGACAATAAATTAAGCGTAAGTGTTCATTGAATCAACAATTTTCTCAGATTATTTTACTGCACAGAAATTTTGAAATTGCCTGTCACTACTGTCATTAAAGTAAATTCTCACTAATACACTACACCACAATATTTTTTTTATCTGATGAATTTGCATATGATTTAATGCATATGATTTAATTTGATTTAATTTATATGATTTAATTTGCATATGATTTGCATATGATGAATTTGCATATGATTATGATTTAATTACCCTTAATTGATATTGTGTATAGAAATAAACCTCGAAAGCAAATGTTAATTAACCTTCAAACACTATTTTTTCTCTTTGCAATGAGGTTTCTATCCCAGAAGAAAAACATTATTTTCTATTTTATTACCTGTCACCCTTTTTTTATATTTGTTTTATAAATATACTCAGGGGTAATTGTGAGTCCAAGTCAAAATTCCGGAAAATTTCCTGAGCTTTTTTAAAAAAAAAAAAAAAAAAAAAAAAAAAAAACAGTTTAAATTGAAAAAAGTTTAAACAAGATTGTTTTCCTTTTTCTCAATATTTCTTCGTTTACCTAATATATATTTAAAATTTTATAAATACCTATACCATTTACACATACCTATGATGACCTGGAGAAGTAATTAAAATTTACAAATATGTCGTTCTTTCTTGAGTTTATGATTATAATAACTATTTACTGACAAGAAATGAATATTAATCATGAATGAAAGCTTACAAAGTACCTGGCTCTCCTTTACAAACAAATAAAATAAACTGTTTTTAAGCTCCACCTTTGAAAATTTGATTTCCGGAAACTTCTGTGATCAATGATTTTTGAAACGTTTGGATCTTCGATCTCCGGAAACTTCCTGATCACTGTTAGCGAAAAATCCGGAAATCCGGATTTTTTCCGGAGCACAATCAACCCTGTATACTATTGGTGTTCGAACCAGTGCCGTAACTTCACCCTTCGGGGCCCTGGGGCTCAAATTTTTGCCGGGGCCCTTTTCTAAAACTTTGTGTACTTCATCTCTAATCGTCATTTTAGCTACTTATGTATCATGTTGATTAATATATTTATGAAAATAAGTCACTTGTTCACATAGAAATGGGATTACAAAATATTGCAAGTTGTAAATTTAACACTAGAATGTAAAATGTTATATTTAAAAAAATTAATTTTTAATTACAAAACACAAATAAGACATCTAAAAATAATTACAAAACACATACTAAATACAGATTTTAAATCTATTTAATGGTTCTAGCTTGGTAGATAGATTTATACACTTAAGTTTGTTGATTATACATCAGTTTGCATTAAAATAAATGTCTAGAATAAAGATTTCATATTTAAAATTTTAGATTAGTTTCAGTTTTTGAAAATATAGTAAATTGTAAAATAGATTTCATAGTAATAAAATTTTTTAAAAAAGGTGAAAAGAAAAAAAAAATTTTATAAAGTAAAAAAAAGTCATAAAATTTATATTTATAATTATTAGTACAAAATATAAATCCATCCATAATTTGAAACACAGTCCACTAAATTTGCTAATCTATTATTAATTAATAAAAATTAAAGAATAAATTATAGCAATTTTAAAATTACTGAACATAAATCTTTCTAAAGATTTCTAAAATCTGAAATAAAAAATTTCAAAACTTAAAATTTATTTCTCCTGGCCTTTGTTGCCGCAAATTCATCAATTATATCGCTGAAATCAATATTTCGTGTTTTTTCGATTTCAATAGACAGTAGAGCAAGTCCATTCAATCAATCCTGTCCCATCGAACTTCTTAAATAATTTTTTATAAGTTTCAATTTTGAGAAAGTATAACAACAAGTATAATCTCTACACACTGTCACGAAGTGCATAATACATCCTTAATCCATTACAGTGATTTTTGCTAGTAACTGACAATTTTTAATGTTTTTTTTTTCTTTTCTTATTTCAAATTTTATTGTAGTAATCTAAATGCAAATACTCAAAGTCGACTTTGAGTATTACTTCTTCATTAACTTCTTTGTTAATTTCTTAATTCAGTGAAATCTTCATACAAAAATTTCTTTCAATTTTAGTTCAAATGGGCGAACAATTAACTATCTCATACACATTTTATAGATAAGCAATTACATTTAAAAGAGATGTTTAACAACTATTTATATTTTAAACTTTCTTTTCCTCCTACACCAGTCGTTTATCATCATATAGGTCGGTCATTTTAGATATAAAATAAAGTTTCAGAACTTCCAAGTGTAAAAGTCATTTTTTTTCAAGTGCTACATTAGAATACTAGGAATAAGCGTAACAAGAAATTTTTATGATATAGTATAGTATAGTTACGTTAGAATTTTCTTTCAAATGTTAAAGGGTAGGATATATTAATTTTAAGACATTAATAAAATGAGGAAAAGAAAGAAGAAACAAAATATCTCGATTTGACCAAGATTTCTAACATTTTGAGAAACGAACAAACTGTGTTTTTAGAAAAATATTCTGAGTTTGTATTTTAACGTTTTGTCTGCATATTAAGACATTTTTACTTATTTCCGCTTTTTACATATTCTTGTCATCTAATTTATTGTATCCAAAATTTTAAACATATGACTACTAGGAAATAAAATTTTTATAATTTATTTTTGGTTGTTTCAATAACGTATCATGAATTTCTATCATCTTTATTTAATAAGTTAAAAGATTTTTTCATTACATAATTTAAGTTCACATGCATTCCATCATACATAACAAGCTAGATAGATTTAAATGGCTTTTAAATCACTTGTCATTTTGACGATTATTTATTGATATATTTATGCAAAATTGCTTGATAACATTTGTTTTATCGAATGAAAAAATAAACTTTTGTGATGTAATGCAAATTAATTTACATTTCAAATGTTTCAAGAAAAGCTTGTAGATATTTCTAGAAGTAAGTAGTAGTTCACGTAAGGAAAGATTTTCGATCAAAGTTTTGATACATAATTAAATGAGATGTAATTCAGGCTGATAGGATAAATAATTTTGAAGTTATAATGGTCTTCTTCATAATAAGTGCATTTCAAAGACAGTACTTTTATACACACACATGAAAAAAAAGAAACATTTAAACTTTTCAAATCTAAGCACTGTTGTTTCGTGTTTTGTCTTATTTGTTTCAGTGATTTAAAATACAGACGAAATACTACCTCATTTGTCTGTATAGCATAGCAATGTTAGATAAATAAGTTCAAGTAAAAACTGTACTTGTTGTACAGGGTCCTAAAAATATAGTAATATTTAGAGCAGAATTCATTCGTGAATATTTTGCCTATCGAAACTTCTGAACAGACAAAATGGCAAATAAATATATGTATTTATGATGGCATGTAATTATATATGATAAAAAATTATGATAAGAAACTAATATTTTTTAATATTCCAAAAAGTTTTTTTCTTATTTTTTCAAAACAAAAAATAAGAAGAAAACCTTTTTAATGGTTTGTAATGACAATGAATTTTATCTGATTTGGATTTCTATATTGAAAAATACAATAGCTTTGAAAATATTTCAATGAATATCTTAAACATTGGTTGCAGTGAAAATCATATTCACAATGGAAAAAAAAATTATAAGTCTCAAAACTAGAATCTTAAATGTAATGTTTTACACATCTTGTTCCAATATTGAAAACGGAAAATAAAGTAATTCATTGATAAACAGAAATGTTCACAAATTTTAAAGAAATGATTAAATGTAATTCTGATGGTCGGATAAATTCCTTTCCTACATCAGCAATATTTATAGTTTCAGTATTAAAATTTTCAAAAATGTATACTATAAACTGAGAAAAATAATGCATGAAAAAAATTCTTAGAAAGTTATCACAAGATAATTACTTTGATGATCCTATAACAGTTTTATTTAAAAAATACTATATTAAGTGCGCTCAACACTACCTCCTTCCTCAAATGTTATGGAAACAAATTGTGCCATTTTTTAAAATCTGATTTTTTTTTTCTAATTAAGGCAGTTTTTAATAATAATATTTTAGTTAAACGTTTATATCAAATATATTTCTTCGTTATTTTAATATTTAAAGTATAAGTTAAGGATAAATTTTTGTGTTAGAATAAAAGTTACTTTTGTTTATATAAATTAGTGTTGTAAAAACAACAGAGATAGTCAAATAAATAAGACAGAATAAATGTGCAATGGGTTTGGTGTCTTATCTCCGCTCAATATAATGTGGTTATCATATAAGATAAGAATGAAATAGTAAATTGAAAAGAAAATTAATTACATTCTCAACCCAATCGTGATATTTCCCTGTTGTTTGAATTAACATATTTTCTTTTTTCTCTCTCTTAAGTATATAAAACTACAACATGTACCATTTTTGTCAGTGAAAGCAAGGAATTTGAAATTAGTTTGATTTTAATGCAATGTAGATAATGCTGATCTTAAAGAATCGACAAAAGTCTCTCATAAAAGTAGAAAGATTTATCGAAACAACCTAATAAAAAATTTTCTTCGAAGAATTTTTTTTTATTGATTGAAAAACAATGGTTTATTTAAACCAAAATACTTTAAATGATGACATAATTTCAGTTATTCTCAACGAAACAATGTTTATAGCGTTTTATTAAATTAAATGCGATTTTTTAATTAAATTAAATATGATTTTTTTAAAACCGCTTTTCAATTTTGAATGAAAACAAAATTGTTAAAAAGCATTAAAAATAGAATTTCCAATTTTAAAAATTGAATGGTCTTAATTTTAAAGATATAAAATAAGAACAAAATGTACTACATAAAAGCAATTTGACATAGGAATATAAAAAAAGCAATTCCAACAGTACATTAATACGCAGTTTTGAATGTATTAAATAATTTAATGTAAACAATTGCTTACCTCCTTAGAAATCAATTTCCTTTTCGTTTTGTTGTAATCCAAAGTAATGACATTTATATTCAAAAAAAAGTTGCAAATAATTTTAATTAGTACCAATTAAAGTTAAATTTTAATTTGAAAGATTGAGCAAAATAAAAGTTAACAAAAAATCTATATTTGAATTAAAAATAGTTAATTTAAATAAAGCTATTAAAGGAGCTAAAAATTGAAGTTAAACAGAGAGTGATTCCCGCGTTTCTTTCAGAAAAAATATGTCAACAAAAGTAATCCTCTTCGATCCCTTAAAAGCTTGCATCTGTTTTCCTAGAACATCTAGATAATTGCTTGTTTAAGACAACTGTGACTAACCGACAAATGCATGGTTCTGGAAATATATGATATTTTATAAAAGGACAAAAAGCCTATAGGGTCGTAAAGCCCAGAGCAATTTAAAGAAGTCAAAGGAAGGACATTTTCCCATAGTGTAAAAGGAGATGGCTATATTTTGAGGGGTCAGATAACTGTCTGGGTTGGTGATCTGAAGGTGTTTAAAGTCAAGGAATGCTTTAAAATATATGTCAGTGAAAGATGCATTTTATTACACCAGGGAAGGGAAAAAGAGGGGCAATTATTTTAGTTTCCTAAACACTTTTTTTATTTTTTTATGCTGAGCTCTTCTTTTGGTTAAATTTAAATTTTAAAATTGTTTTCTTAATAAATTAGAAATTGTCATATGTAGAAGAAAATTCAAGCAAAACAGACGTATTTGTCTCGGTTGGGGGGGGGGAGTTTTATTTTATTTTTTTATTTGAAAAATAGCTTCAAAAGGTGAAAAAAATAGTAGTTTCTTTTTCAGAAATTGCTAATTCTATTTTATAAGCAAAAATTACTTTATTTTAGTGAATGTCAATGTTTCAGAAGGAATGACGCTCATCAATTAAATTTACGAGGAAAAATAAAGATTGAGACTTGAAAAATAGCTTAAAAGTAGAAAAAAATGAGTTAAATACTAATTTTACTTTATTTTCGTGAATGTCTGAATTACAGAAGAAGCAAAGTACTTTCTTAGCTCCCTCGTTTCAATTTAAGAGGAAAATAAAATTTTCGACTTGGAAAATATCTTTAAATTTGCTTTTCCTTAAAAAAAAATTTAAGCAGATTTCTCTTTTTTATTTGGCGGAAAATTAAGTTTTCTATTTAGAAAATAACTTAAATGTTGAAAAAAATAGCTTTTTTCTCTTTCTGAATTTACTAATTCTACTAGAACTTACTTTTGAGAATGTCTAAATTTTAGAAGGGGTGAAGCACTCCTTTACAATTTTGAAACAAAATAAAGTTTTCGACGCTCAAAAAATAGAGTGAAAATAAAGATATTTTTCCACTTTCTTTCACTTTACTTTCCCAAATTTCAAAATGCACCTTATTTGCCCATTCAAGTTAATTTCAGAACAACATAAAGTTTCTTATTAGGGGTATAGCTTCAAAAATGCCTTTCCTCTTTTCTGTGAAGCGTTTTTGTTCTTTTGAGGAAGGGATATAATTCTCGAAAAAAGTCTGTCACCCTATGTTAAAGTCGCGAAAAAGAAGATTTTAGCAAATCTTCACACAATCTCTTTCATATATATATATATATATATATATATATATATATATATATATATATATATATATATATATATATATATATATATATGTATATATATATATATATATATATATATATATATATATATATATATATATATATATATATATATATATAAACTATTTTAAAAAATTTCGCGTGGTCCCTTCATATGGGGCCCCCTTGACCGTCGGGGCCCCGGGGCGGGGCCCCGACTGCCCCGGCGTAGTTACGGCCCTGGTTCGAACTTGTCCTCTTCCTTAAATTCAAGAAGGTTGATGTATAGTTTCCATTACAATCTGATCCCTCAAAATCTGAAGTCACCCACAGTACTTCTCTTATAAAAAATATAGCTATGGTTTCCTTGAAAGTGACAGGCATTTTATTCTATTGCACGTTTCAATTTTAATATTTTTGTAAGCTTAAACATTCTTACAGCTTTCATTTTTGGCTCTAGTATTTTCAAAATAAAAAGGCGATCGAAATGGGCTGCATGTGGCACAGAGCAGAACTTATGGCACCACTTTGCATGTTTTCACCATTAGCGTATGGATAGTCATAAGTGAAGGAAGTGCGTTAGTTTCGCTGTAGATTTTCAAATAGATTAAAATCTTGTAAGTTAGGATACTATATGGAACTAAATTAAACATAGCTCTGAAAGAAACTGTCTAGGAAATTGTAGAAAATATTTCTGACAATTACATGTGAAAAATATTATTGAAGGGGAAAATATCATATGAATATCAATGAAGGGGAAATGCCGGGATAGTCTGGTCGGTAGGGCACTGGGCCCATGCCCGAGAGTTCGAACCCCGCCGGCCGAAGACTCCCCAGTGTAATAAAGTGACTGATGTACGTTAAATCTGTCCAGTCGCAAAAGTCCTCCATGTTCCCATAACAAGTCAATACCTCTGGGGGTACTGGATTGGAGATGGATCATTCTCTGATTCAGGTCAAAATTACGATCTGTGGATGAAGTAGAAGCAGTTCATTTACGTCGCACTAGAGTTGCACAATGGGCTGTTGGCGACGGTCTGAGAAACATCCCTGAGGATGATCCGAAGACATGCCATCACAATTTTGATCCTCTGCAGAAGGGATGGCACCCCCGATTCGGTAGCTGCTGGGAACCGTGTCTTAATGACAGTCCACTGCGGGACCGATCTGTGGATGAATGAATGGATGTATGAATGGGTCCGCCCAATAAACGGGTGCGACGTATGGTGTGGCAGAATTCGAATTCTTGGCCATAGATGGCGCCACTGAAAAACAAGAAACGCACACTCTGCCTTAAATTTACTCGGTTTCACCAAGCAGGCTTGCCCGTGTGGCAAGTGCATTAGAAACAACAACAACAACAACAAATATCGTAGTACATTCCCTTACAACTAAAAAAAAAAGGAAGAGAGGAAAGGGGGAGGGTCAATACATGGAACCAATATTTGTCCCAGATAGCTTTATTCGAGCGTTGCAATTGCGAAATTTTTATTTCATTGCAATTTTAACTATGGATAATATCGCTGCATTGATTAAGGTAAAAACCAAGAGACATAAAATCAGCCCTCTTGTTGTAAATAGGGTGTGAGGAAACTTAGTAAACATATTGAATTTTTAAATATAATTAGTGAATCTGAACGTATCTTATTCTCGCAATGAGGCTTTCGCTTCATTTAAATACTGCTGTTTTTTTCCTTAAAAAAATACAATTTTGTAAAGTATACACATTAAAAAAAAAGAATAAAGCTTTTTATATCATAAGTACATCAATCTTAACCCATTTTCAGCCAAAGGTGCGTAAGCACACCATTTCAATAATTTTTTTTTTATATTAACACTGTGACATATATTTTTCATTAATTTTATTTTTCTGCCATTTTTAAGGCTTCTGAAGAGATCTATAAAAAATTAATAATTCAATCTGAGTAAACACTTTCTGCTTAGAAATTTTCAAACTACGCTGGGTTTTTTTAATTCAAAACCATTATTGACAAATTCGACTTTTTGAAAATGTATAACTATCCTATTTGAGATTAATCATTTGTTTTTATGAGGGATTAAAGTTGAAGTTCAGTAAATATAGTAAAACAAAGCTCATAAAAAACACTAGTGTTCAACTAAATGATTTGTTCATTGATTTTGTCAATTGTGCATATACGCACCACTTTATTTCTTAAATAAAATATTATTTTTCAAGAGCGAAACTCTTTTTGTGTCTTAGCGAATGTAATTTAAGCATATTTCAATGAAAATACGTAACCACATTTAATGTTACCAGATTTTATAACATTTCTATGCTTAGCCTAAAAAAGGTAAATACTATATCCCTCTATAATAATAATTTCATCCTAAAGCATTGTTATAAAGAGGCTCTACAATATTTTTTTTAGAATACTTATGCATACTTGTACCTTTCTTAATTTTGAAAAGGTTTTATAATTTGTGCAATTAAAAGCTATTAGGCCCAGGAGATACTATTAAACCTTTCTTTATATTACTATGTTACTAAACAATGTAAAATTCATTAGGTACCAGCTGGTTAACTGGTTCTAAAATAAAATGTTTTAATGCGTTAATTTTGGAAGAAGAAATTGACAAAGTCTACCTTGTTTTCAGATTGAACTTAGTGAATTTAAATAAAATAAAAAAAATGAATAGATCTAAAATTGCTTTAAACTTAGAAATAATTTTTTATGCATATACATTAATTCTCAATAATTTGTCCCAAAACTAATTTTTCTAAATTTACTACTTAAAATTGATCACATCAATTTAATACTACTGTTTTGCAATATTTTTTTAGCCATGTAATTTTTTACTCTAAAATAGTTTTTATAAAAAATATTTTATTAAATTCATTAAAAAATTTAACAAAACATTTAAAAAAAATGAAAACAGATGCTGAATTTAAAAAAAAATTGAAAAAAGTGTTTCTTTATAAACTATCACTCAAAGACTAAATAAAGCATATAATTGTGCGAAAAATTACAAAAGTTCATTTTAATAGAATTAGATCAAACTGGCGGCAAAATCAAAAATGCCATAGGCCTTATAATGTAAGTTACCAATGTAAAAGATGAAATATGAATGAAATAGTAGAGTGTGATAGAAAGTAGTGAATGACATAGAGCTAAATATAACTTAAATATATCTATGTTAAAATAACCCCTAAATTTAAATGAAAAAGTAAACGCAACATCAAGTAGCTACTATTTGTCATAATCATTGAAGAAACTATCATTATTTCTATATTTACTTACAGAAGAAATAAACTCTACAAGTATTAATTACTCACAGAAGAAATAGACTCTACAAGTATTAATTACTTACAGAAGAAATAAACTCTATAAGCATTTAAACTCTGTAAGTATTAATTATATCTTTTTATTTTCAGATTGCTTCAACATTGAATAACTTAAGTGCTCTTTATGGGAAAATTGGAAAAACAGAAGATGCTAAAAAGTTTTGCAAAACTGCTGTGAAATATCGCAAAATTGTAAGAAGATTATTAATAGGGTATTCTTTAAACATTGCCTTTGATCTATATTATGAAAGAATTAAAAACAGTTTCATCAGAACTTATCTTATCATTAGAACTATCTGCAAAGAATAAAATAGAAAAGTGATGTTGAAATAGAAAAGAAACTTACCTATTTAGTACTAAGTTTAAAAATAATGTTCAGTTTAAAAATAGAAAAGAAATTTACCTATTTAGTACTATATCATTAAATTATCACCATTTAATTAACTAAATTAAATTATACAAGATATTGTAAATAATATAGTTTTTTAAATACATTCATTAAAATTAGTTTGATTTGATTGTTAAAATAACACTAGAGCTAGATTAAGGGCATTAAAATTTGATTGGATTAATTTTCATAAGTTAAGTCATATTATAACAGGAGCACCTCAACTCATCCATCATACTTCTTTCATATACTTACCTCTTACACTATTGTGATTTAAAATTAACAATAGAGATCTCATAAAAGTTTATTATAAAAGAAAACTGTAAGAAATATTATCTTTGAACAGGTTTTAGGCAAAAATCATCCAGATGTTGGAAAGCAGTTATGTAACTTGGCAGCTATTTGTCGACACAGAAATGAACAAGACGATGCAATAAATTGTTACAAGGAGGCTTTAAATATCTTTTCTAATACTATTGGTCCTGAAAATAGTCATGCAATTAAAGCCAGAGATAACCTAGTAAGTGTCATGTTTACTATTATATTCATGAATCAGGTTGTTTAATAATGTAATTTTTTTTAACATAATAAAATAAATGTAGGTTTGTTGTCAATTTAAGAAAAGCCACTGATGTAACAAAATAAAACTTGGGTATTTATCAAAATATCAAGCACAACATTAGCAGCTACTAATTGTCAAAGTTATTGAAGAAACTTATATACAAATCTCTTTCTATTAAAAAATAGAAGTTAATCAAGAAACATCTTAAATATGTTTAAGTTTGAGTGTGTTTGTTTTCTAAGCAACGTAACAACAAAATAGAAACCAAAGGTAGAAATATTCTGCGTAATCCCATAGCCATTGAGTTGACCCATAAAAACAGTCTGCTAAAATATAAAACTTATGCTTGAATATTTGAATGATGCTTAGTATTGAATGATATGTCAAACTATAAAGGTGATATCACTTTTGAAGAACCTGTTTCAGGGGCAGTATGCTTAAAAAATAATACTTGTATTTAATGATGAGTCAATATTTGGAAAACAACTTCATACTATAGTTTTCAAGTAAAAATATTGTATTGTGTTTCCTTTTAGGCATCTTTATGCGTAGAAACAAAAAGATATAAAGAAGCAGAAAATATATACAAAGAAATACTGAAATATGATCCAAAAGAAGTTGTAAAATCAGGTAAGAACTCGATTAAATTAAGTTTATTTGTTTATTAGTTATTTCTGATATTTTTTAGTTAAACATAAAAAATGCCTATAAAACATGCAAAATTTAGTAATTAATATAAAAAAATGTATAAGAAAAATCTTCTTGAAATAAAAAAAATGTATAAGAAAAATATTTTTGACGGGTGATTTGTTTTTGTGCTCCATTTCCAAAATGTTTTAGGCTAATAAGGTATAAAAGTTGAATAAAGTAACGCATAATTTTTATTTAGTAATTTAAATACAGAAATTATATAAATAAGAGGCTGAAAATTTCTTTTCTAAGATTATAGATATTTCATAGCACAAGAAAATACTAAAATATGTATCAGATATTCCTTTATTTTAATTTGAGTAATATAGGGCCAGGATAGCCTGGTTAGTAGGGCACTGGGCCTAGGTCCATAAGGTCATGGGTTCGATCTCTGCCGGCCGAAGACTCCCCGTATAGTAACTGGAGACTGATGCACATTAAATCTGTCGAGTCGCAAATTTCTCCATGTTTCCATAACAAATCATACCTTTGGGGGTACTAATCCAGGAGTTTCCTTGTCTTCTGGATTGGTTAAAAATTACAAGGATACGCAGTTCAACATTAGTAGTAGTAAACCCGAAAATTGGGATGGTTGTTCAACGACGGATATAAAATATAAGTAATATTATAGCTGTTATTTCTTTTTAGAGGAAGAAGTTCAAAACAAATCTCTACCAACGTAAGACATAAAAAGGAACAAAGCAACAGGTCATGTGTAAAGGAGCCAAAGAACAAGTTCCAATTTAGTCAATTATTCATGAATTTTTAAATTATATTTTGTGATTAGAATTCATTATTCCTCATTGTAATAATTTACTTCTTATATTATTTTCATAAAATGTCTCATCTCCAAAAATATTAAAAAGCCAAAATTTTTACTTGTTTTGTCTAAACTTTCAATTTATTGTTATAATTTATATTGAAAAAAAAAATTAATTAGAACATACACCTTACTAAAATATACACACCGACAAAGAAATCTAATTCTTTTATAGATTCCACCTTAAATTTAGAAAAAATTTATTTTTTATTTTTTAATCCTCTGGTTGTTTTACAACAATATTTTTAATTATGTAACTGAATATTCTTCTACTTAATACCTTTTACCTAGAAAAATGAGATTTTAATAAATATATTTATAAGGAAAAAGTTGTTTCTAACACTTTTATTTAATAGATAAATGCCTTTTATCCAGTAGACTTTCAGAACTACTACAATATCTTTAATCTACGAAACTTTATTGAAGTTAGTAAATTACCTAACCTGCATTTTTTTAGAGTAATGTAGTAGGACAAAAACCCTGTCAGTTTATCAAGAAACTATTTAATTTAATAAAAAAAAAATGTGAGACACATAGCTACCGAAAACCAATCATTTAGTTCCTCATGACAAGAATTTTTTTTCAGTTTAAATCAGGTCATTAGATTAAACTTATATACGGTACACCAGTTTTGTCCACTTAATTATATGTTTTGATATATAATTTGGGGTGAAATCGCAATTTCACATTTACAGCTAATTCATAATTAATGTTATAAATAACATTATTAAAAAGTCAGTAAAAAGACATAAATTTTTTCAAGGGGTGACTTAAGTGTCTTAAATTCAGTATTATCAAATAACAATTATACGAGGGAAAAAAACACAGCAATTGTTGAATTGCACTAAAATAAGAGTGACATAAGTTTTACAAATTTAGGTTATTTAAGACTCAATGCATAATAAACTTTATTTCAGATATATTAAGAAAACAAGAAGGCAGCTTAAAACTTTCAATTAAATTCTAACACAATATAAATGCGATGTAACCAGAATAAATTAAATGAAGAATTATATACTTTTGTTTAATAAATATGAATTAAAAAATCTAAAAAACATTGATCAATGTGCATTTTGCTTGAATAGATTCAGGAAAGAAAATTATTTTTCATTCTCATGCCTCTAAGGGAGTGGCAATAACAAATTGAAAATATGAATTAAAATTATTTAAAAAATATATATATTAATGCATATTTTACATTAATAGATTCAGAAATAAAAGACAAATGGGGAATCAGCATAGTTGGCCCCTATAAAATATAAGTTTCTGTATCTGAGAATGCAACAGCATTACTTTATTTTTGATAACTTTTTTAATGGTTAAATAATTTTTTTACATTTAACACTATGAACATTAAAAAATGCAGCAATTAACTGAGCTAATCTGACCAAATAAAGATTTATTTATACGAATCACATAATTTTAATTTTTCAGTGTTAAAACACCATTACATTTCAGTGTTAAAACACTTATTTATTAGTTCAATGTGGCATAAAACAAAAATTTGACACAAAATCACAAACATTGAATCTACACAATTTTTAGATCGACAAACTTCATTTTCATAGAAGACTAATAAAATAAAATCCATGAATTTAAAACTTTCATGAATGCCCGATGGAAGCTTTGTTCATAAATCACATGGGTATTTTCGACCATAACATTATAACATGCTGCATAAATACATTTAATTCCATATATACAGCAAATATATTTCCTGAAGTTACATTGATTATTCACATAATATCAGAATAAATTAACACCAATATCCAAACAGCCTGACAATTTAATGTTATCATACAGTTTTAAACAATCAACTTTCCAATACAAATTTCTGTCTAAAACAATTTAGTTCTTGATGTATATAATAATTTCAAAAATTGTCAACAAAACCTTACATAATTCTTAAAATCACAGGACAATATTTTTATATAAAGCATATTAATGTAAACATTTGTCGTTTGTCTTGTATTTTATTTATTTTTTACATTAATACAAAGCTTGTGAAAAAATTCAAATTCTATTGTAAATATTTATGGCATATAAAATATATTTTAATATACTTTTTGCTTTATATAAAAGTCAACTTAATTATTCGTATATGATGAATAATTTCAACATATTTTTTTAACTTTAGAGATCTGGTTTGTGGTAACATGAATGGATTCTTTAATAATAATAAAAAATACATCACACAGTATTTATTAGCTATATCAAAAAACAAAAAAAACAAAAAAAATTCCAAGTGTCCAGACATATTTATATTAGAATTGTACACTTTCACTACAGATATAGCAAAAGTGAGGGTTAAAAAACAAAAGTTGTATGTTTTATAATATGTTTATTACATACATTTTTATCAATTTTTTTTTTAAAAAATAGCTATTTTAGTAAAACAATTCATCAATAAAAATATAGAATCTCAACCAAAAACAATAAACCAACATCAATTTTTTTCTCACAGCTAACCACTTTGGGTAAAGTAAAACAATAAAGTACATAAAACTTTAATGGTAAAGGAAGGATTTCGTCAAAAAATAGGGTCCTGGTTGTTTCTATGAATCAAATTTAGACTTCTTAGTTCTTAAAGAAAAGTTATAAAAACGTATATCCAAGTAATAAATTTTTTTCTGTTGTTCACAGTTAAATTATACAAACAATTTAAATCTGATGAAGTGATAATAATTTTTAACCCAACAGTATTTAAAAATAAAAAGTCCCTGATTAAAATTTTCTAAAAATATATTTTAGCCATAACATTAATTGATAGAAGTCAAAATGGATTTTTAGTTTACTAGTTCAATGAGATATCAAACTTATGTTATATAGTTATTAGTAGCCTTTCCTACTTAAAATCTTAGGAAATTCTAAAACCAGATATATTAATAAGTTAAAAATACAAAATTTGGTAAATATTTTCCAAAAGAGAGAAGGGTGTTATTAATAAAGTTTTAAGCTCATTAAAATTTAGTTTTAATTCATCAGAAAAAACTAATAAATTATTCTTGTAGAAAAATGTATAAATGTGTATCCTTTTCCTTAATATTAGGTATGATTAAAAAAGTTAATAAACAAATATCAGTTTCTGTATTAATGACATGTGTAGCAATTCCTAATTTTCAAACATTAATTTTCTATTTTAAAAATGTTCTAAATATGTTTTCCACAATCTGCTTGAATGAAAAAGGTATATAATCCTTTACCTAAAGAAACCTTTCCGATAATTATTTTAAAAAACTGATATAATAAATATTTTTTAAACAAAATTCAGGATACATAAAAAACTTATTATTGACTTTTTATTGTTCTGCTATTATTACTTATTAATATTTCACATTTTTCGTTGCAACTATTTCAGAAAAATATTTAAATGAACCACTGTTGTACTTGAAAAATTTTAAGATCAAATTGGCAGTTTAAATTTTTTTACAGAATATAAAAATCTCTTTTATTTACATGACAATATGAACACACTCATTATTGTGAAACAAGTCAAAACATTAAAAAATGCTCAAACAAAAAAATTAGAAATAATATTTCAAATAAATTTGACAAAAAAATTTCTGTTACATAGTGAAAAAAAGTTTTCATAAATTTTTTAAATAAATCCATAACTTTTTGCTCAAAGTTTGAAACTTTCAATACTCAGCACCATGTGAAATAAATGAAAAAAAAAATTAGTTAAAATGCCTAAGCATTATAGCGTTAAGTTTACTCAGTGTATAATAACTTTTTTTAAAAATTACTTTTCCTCATTCATTTCATTTTCAAAACTACTTTTTACATTCAAAATTTTCAAGACTTTCTAAATATGTTTTCAATTCTTCTTTTTAATTAAGTGGAAGATTCTGAAACAAGAATATCCTGTTTCATATGATGCAGTATAAAAATGTATACCTTTCATGAAGTTTCACTTAATTTAAAATTGATTGAGATAACTAGTCTAATGCTAAACTGCATTAAAATAGTTGGTCCCTAATGTGAAAATATGATTAGGTTAAAGGTAGGTTTAAAATAATGAAATTTATTGGTTGTCAGAGATAAAAACTCTACCAATTCAGAGCAAATAATTCTAATTTAGAATGCACCCAAAAAATTGAAAGATGTGTGATTTTTACAACAAATAACGCTTACTTTTTAACAAGATTTTTAAATTTATAAAAACAATCAGATGCATTAAGGTTAGAATACTTTACTTACATTTTTGCAAGTTTTATGAAACAATAAATCTAACATGTTCTCATAATACAAAGAACCTATTTCAAAACATTTAAAAAATATTTTAATATAATAAAATAAAGGCACAAAGCAAAAAAACAAGCTCCAAGAAGGTCTATTCTTAAAATTAAATTGCAACCCAAACTAATTGACTGTATACAACGTTTGGATAATCAAACATTTGAACTATCCAAAATGAGGACATTGATAGGAAAAAAAATTTGCGAAATAAAATATTTAAGCGATTATAGGTACAGTAAACAAACCTGTGCATCATATTTTTTTACTCAATCACAAGCAATAGAACTAATTTTATGTCTTTTACCTCGAAATAATTTTTAAGAAATTTAAAAATTCAAGGTTTATAAAAAGTAAGTAACATCAATTTAAAGCGAGTTGCTTATATTTTTGTCACTTTAGCTCTAATAATAGGCCGGGTTAACTTTTTATGTGTCACCTAAAAAATTTTCTTCTAGAAAAATTCGGCAATTAAGCTTCCAAAACTCAATAACGTCAATGTCAAGTTTATGTAAAAAAAAAGAATAATAATAGAGTTACCTAAGACATAGATAACTTGGAAATCAAAATATTTACAAATATGATAAATAAGATTCCTAATAAAACAGAAATATTGCAATTAACTATAAGTGATTGAGAAAAATAAACAATTAAAATAATTAAGAATATAATGCAAATTATTCAACTTCTAATAAAATCAAACAATGAGAAAACTTATATTTAAAATATCGACAATAATAAAAGAAAAAAAAACATTTTTATAGTTAATTATCAAAATTAAAGATCAAAAACAAACATTAAAATTAGAATAACTTGCATGAAAGAGCTGTAAATACTTCATAACTAATAGCTCCTTATTAAATGATTAATTAACTTAAAATAAAGAGTTTTGAAAAATATCACAGTAAAAGAGTTATGAAAAAAAAACTAAATACACTAATTTTTTCATAACAGAATTCTATGTATATGAATATGAACTTGGGATATAACTCTATAAACTCCCAATTATTCTTAGAACAAATAAAATCAGAAGATTATATTCATTAGCATTTTTCAATTTCATGCTAAAGATGCACATGCACATAGTTATCTAGGCCAATGCAGTATAAACTATGAATAGTAAACCCAAATGGTATACATACACCAAACTAACAACATACTTAGTTCTATATTACAATTTGTCCCATTTTTTCATAAACTCAGCATTCAACAAGATGACTATTAACTGTCGAAATGGAAGGGGGATATAAAAAATTGTACATACAAAAACAGAAAAAAAAATTGAGAAAGTAAAAGAATTGACTATCTTTTAGAAGATACAAGTCATCTATAAAGCTGTGTGAACATGTGTTTCCCATTCAAAACCACAATGCAAATGTTGAGAGAATATTTTCATGAATAGCATAAAAATGACCAAATAAAAGAAACAAGTTGCCAAAATAAGCAATGTAAAGAATTTAGATTTGCCTAGAAATTTCAGATGATTTATCCTAATTTTATAATTATACGAAAAATGATTACTCAAACATTTAAAATATGACAATAGTGGAGGAAAGCATTAATGTTAAGGTTTTTTCTTATTATTTTATGTGTCCATTTTATAACAATGCTTGAACTTTATTGAAATCATTATCTACCTACTTAAACTTTATAAATTCATTTAGCATTTAAAAAGCAAATACAGTGACTTCATCTATTACTGTGTAAAAACATTTCGGTATGAAAAGAGGTTTCAAATACAAAAAGTCTAAAAAGCCTGTGTCAAGCGAAGTTGTATTGTGTTAGTAAAATGTTTCCAAAAAGATACTAATGCTTCATTAACTCACTATATTCCATCAATGTAGAAGTCCTCATAACATTTATGCTTTACTTTGTAAACCTAAAACTCACACAATTAAATTAATGCAAACCTAAATTTAATTAAGTGCTTAAAAACAATAAACCAACAAATTAATTCAAAAATTACCTTTTCAAAAAATTTATTAAACTTAACTAGTGAAAACTAAATAATTTACATTAATTTAATTATTTCAAAAACCTTTTTTTTTTTAAATAATAAAGCATTAGGTCACTGTCACCATAAAATATAAATTGAAATATAAAATAAAAGTACCATACATTTTAGAATATAAGCCCATTCATGTATAATCTAAAAGTATGTTTTCTTCTTTGAAGATTCCCAAAAATTCACATATAAACTGGCATAAAAAAAGATATGACATCTTTGAGGACTACCCAGCCATCTCAGCTTATTTACCTTTGTTGATAAATAAAAACCCACTGACTCATTTCTTCCTACTTTTGTTTCCCACTCTCTTCTCAAACCTTTTAACTTACCACTCAGAACTAGTGCTGCCAGCAGTTCAACTTAGTAAAAAGCCAAAGTGAATCACAGACTATCAGAATTCTTAAGCTTTAACCTTCTCTGTTCATTTGCAGTTTTATAAGGAAAAATAAGTGGTAAAAGAAAATCTTCAACGTATAATCAGAAATATGCAATATTTAAAATGTACCACTTAAAGTTTTTGAGCATAACAGTTTACTTGAAATACATTAACGCCCTGTGGCAGAATTTTTTCGAGCTATCTGCGACAAAACTCTCTAGCACTAATATCATTCTGCAAGATACTTTCAGTAATAACAAACATATATGTTACTAATTTAAAATAACAAAAGCTCTGTGTTTACAACAAAAAAAAACTATAAAATTTTTTTTAATTGAACATGTAATAATTTTTTATTATAATATTATGGGTGATATTCTGGTATTTTGTTTGGAGGGAACGCACAAATTATTTCCTTCTTCGTATTTTGTAAATAATCATCACAAATAAAAAATAATTAAAAATCATGAAATCCGTAGTAGTAATTGCCGAAAAAAATATTGCCGACGAAATCACACGAATTGGATTATTCAAATGCGTGTTTCGTTTCAAGATTAAGTTGTAGTAATAAATAATATCTTATAATGAATATTGAATTTAAAAATTATGGAGAAATACTATGCCAAAAATTTGATAGAATTATATCCTTAAAAAGTAAATACGTAAATGCAAGGTTCGAATATTCCATATTGTTTGAAATATATCGGGATATTTAAAAAACCACGTAGTAATCAATATAAATAACTGCCAAAAACACAGATTTAAATATTACGTATAATTCTCTGTAGAGAAGAAAATTGTTTTTTTTTTTTTTTTTTTTTTTTTGCTTTTTAATAGAAAAATCATTCTGCAAGAACTCTTGTAACGTTCTGCAACAATGTCGCCGTGTCGCTGCGATTCTACCACAGGGCATTAACCTAGTCATATTTTAACATGATGCTTTAGTATTAGAATAATTTGTTTATAAATTTGTTGTTAACATTAAAAAGTATGAGTTATATATTACAGAATGTTACTTGCTAACATTAAGTATCATTGAGTTTTTGAAATAAAAGTGGAAATCATAAATTTAATATATATGCAGCCATAAAAATATACACTTGTGATTTTAATTAATTAGATATCTAAATGAAAACAAACTTTTTATTGATATGGAACGTTTTAACATCACTCAAGTTTAACAAAGTTAAATGTGAACTATTACACATTAACAGGCTCTGATTACCAGAGAATAATATTCACACTTTATTTCCTCTACTAATATATATTTCAAATATAATCTTAAACAGCATAACACCATCTATTTCTCTATTAAAAAAATTAAAGTTTTAAACAACATAAGTCACTATCCCATATAGCACTTAGAATAAATTAAAACAAGTCACAGATGCTTTTTAGTAAAAATATATCACAAAGTATTAAGTATACATAACAATTTAAAACATAATAAACCATAATAAAATACAAATTCTATTGTTGTCTGTAGGTAATAAAATACGGCAAAAAGCCATTAACTATCCCTTTTCTTTTTCGGACACATCAAAAGTAAAACCACCAGGATTGGATATAAATAAATATTAAAAAAAATTGAAAAGTGATATGCACTTTTCTTTTAAAAAGCAAATGCTTTTATTACTGGTGATAATTCATTCAGTTTTAAAATATTATAGAACATCTTTTTTAAAAATGTCATAGTATATAACATCACATATTTATACCAGAACTACCAATAGAAAAATAAATTCTACATGTATAATGATTTTTTGGTTTTTAAAAGATGAAATGCTTCAGCATGATGATATTTTCTAAAAAGAATAGTACAATATTTTTTTTGTTTGTTAGTAAATATAAAAGAATTTACTTTAAAATAAGTCTTCAAACACTTCATTGCAGTCTGTGTGTTGAAATTGATGATATTAATCTTCTCCTTCAGATTCTGCAGCAATAAAAGTGTATTTTAAAAAATTAACATATTGCAGATATTCAAACATAATAAATCAAATTATGCTTTTACAAATGAAAAAGAATGTTTTGAATTCATAGAAAAATATTTATAAAAAATATAAAATTTATCTTCCTTAATAAAGAGGTGCCCAAATTACTAGTAATCAGAAATAAAATAACAAAAATATATAGTTAATTTTTACAAAATTGAAATTAACACAATTTTAAGGTGCATAGAGTTGTTGCAAACAAAATTTCTTAACTCTTCGTAGCTATGGGGAAAAAAAACCTATTTTTAACAAATTATTAAAGAAATGTTAAAAAACCATAATTTTTATTATCAAATCATAAGACCGCGGCTTTAAAATTGCAATAATTATGGATAAATCATAATAGTTGGCACCTTTCTTAATAGCTTTATAAAAAAATATTATAAGAAATCAAAATATTATTCTATAGAATAACACATAATTCAGTATGCACTTATATTAAGGGGACACTTCAGGTTCAAAATGATTTTTTTTAAATATCAACCAATTTTAATGAAAATTTCATAGATTGTGAATAAAGCATTTAGAAAGATATTCCCAAAATTTGAAGCAAAAATATTAATTTGTTGAAAAGTTATAATTTTTTTAATAATTTATCCGCAAGTAAAATTACTAAATGTTCCAATATTTCAAAATGTTTCCTGCGCATGAGTTTTTATCGTAGCTGTATGAAACTCATTTATATTACAGTTTGAATAAGTATAAATAAAATTGGATATGTTTGAACAACTTAGCACTTAATTTTAAACAAATAAAAAATCAAAATATCATAGTCTTTATATAATTTTTAAAAATTGAAATTTAAATAACAATTTAAAGTAATTTAAAAAATATTCAGTGAGTATTCAGCTTTTATTTATATCACATTGGTTACGGAACATTAGACCAATCATATATATGAGAAAAAAATAAAGATTTATTCAAAACTCATGCGCAAGGAACTTTTCGAAGTTTGAATATTATCGTAAAAAACAACATTGAGAAAAAACAGTTTAACTATAAAAACAGACAGTTTACATAACCTTGTTTACAAATCTTGAAATGCTTATAACTTTGCAAAAAATGACTGAAATTGAAAAATTTTTCTTTTAAATTGTAGCTAGATATAACTATTATTTTTTGAAACAAAAATTGAAAAAAGTATAATTTGGTCGATTTTTGGGTTTTTCATCGTGAAGTGTCCCCTTAAAAGCTTCAATCAAGCATGCAATGCATTTTAAAACCTGAAGAGACTTATTTACATTTTATCACAAAACAAATGGTAGTTATTGCAGTTTTTAAAAGAATAATTAAGCAATTCGATATTTCAAATAAGTATCATAATATATGCATTCCCTTAAATAAAAAGGTATAAAACAAATGACACAAAAGTTTATTAAATATTTTGTAACATTGACTCTTCCACCCCCCACCCCCCCAAAAAAAAGAAACAGACTGATTAGAAATAATTGTTTTTTTATTTCAAGAGCTGGGCACTCTGAACCATTTTCTATTAAGCAGTTCAAAAGATGCATTTACAGAAAAGTTTTCTTTTGATAAATAATATACTATAAATTAATGTCACACCTAATATTCAACTGTCAATATTGAGTGGGTAGATTCTATAGCTGGTAAGCAACCTTACAAATATAAAAGCCAATAATAAAAATCTAGTAACTGATATTTTGATAAAGATAAAAAAGTAAATTTTAAAAAATTTACATAAGGCATACTTGAAACAAATTTTTATTAAAAATCCCAATACTAAAAATGAAGATACAAAAAGAAATTTTTCTTAAATGGAACATTGAAGAATGATATTATAACTAAATTGCTGTGAAAGTAGTCACTTTTCAAATTTTTTTACATATTGCTCTTCACACTGAATTGGAGCATTTTATTATCAGTCTCTATCTTAATCTATTTTTGACTGTTTTTTTTTCTTTGCTTACTTCCAAGTCTTTCTGATTGCAATCATTTTGCAACCATTCTTTACAAAATTGCTTTAAAACTTTCTTTTCTCCCCTGAGAATTCTAACCAAAACTGCGTTTGAATTTAAATTTCTCAGGCTTTCAGAGAACATGAACAATCTATTTTCCTTCATATTTCTTAATTCCAAGTTCAATTAATACCTGGCTTTACAACTCTAAGAATTTCAGTTACAAATTTTATGAAACCAGTTAATATATAAGATTTTTCTTATTCAGTTGAAGATTTTTCGTGATTTTTTTTATTACAGTGCCATGTTTTAGATCCATAGAGAACAAATTTTGGATTTGTATTCAAAATTTTAATTTTCACTGAAGTTGTAATCTTTTTATATTTCCAGAATTTTGTCAAAAAATAGCATAAATCTGAACAAAGAGTAATGCTTTAAGTGCTATGCTAGCTAATTCCTTAACTGCAGTATCTGTTCCATTTGTTAATTCATTCAGAATAAAACATTGGAAAACCTGCATTTGAATAAGACCATACTGAATATCTCTGTAGTTAGATCCTGTACATCAGTGGTCCCCAACCCCTGGTCCGCGGACCGGCACCGGTCCGTGGATCAAATGGTACCGGGCCGCCCATTTCATTGAAACTGAATTTAAATTCCTAGGTTTATACCCCAAATTAAAAATATCTGTGTTCCATTAAAATTTTATTTATTTAAATAAAAGATGCCCCTGAAGGTAATAACATAAATTTTTTAATGTTTTAAAAAGTAAAAAAAAAAGAAATCTTCTGCAACTATTTTCTCATTCAATTAGTTTTAATAAAATAAAAAAAAACAATCATCGTAACTGTAAATATCATAAATAAAAAACGAAAGCGCAACGCGACATTTGCATTGGAACTAATAAAGAACTTCGTCTTCTCTCTCGATTCTGACGCCTCACACAGCGAGAGTGTATAGTAAGGCTATAAAAGAGAAGCTGGCTAGTCTGCCATTTAGTCGCCCAAAGACCACGTGACCATGATTCCTCTCTACTGTTTTGTGTGCTTTATGCGGTTTTGTTTGTTTTTTGTAAAAAGAAAGTGTCTACCACTCCTCTCTTTGTTCACCGGTACTTTCTCAGGTTTAGCAGCGCTTGGTGTACGCGTGTATTGTGTCTGCACAAATTTAACTCACAAGTTAGCAAAAATGAATACAAAACAGACGTCCTTAGAAAGTTTCCTTGGAAAAAAGAAAAGGCTCAGTGAAGAGACCGAAGAGCCTTCAACATCAAAGAAACATGGAACTTTTAACAGACAATACTATAAGTCCTACTTGAAGTATGGTTTTGTCGGGACAGGCGATTCACACAAACCAAAACCGCTCTGCATAGTTTGCGGCGATCAACTCTCTAATGACGCAATGAAACCTTCAAAACTGCTTCGCCACTTGAACGCCAAGCACCCTGGATTAAAAGACAAGTCCCTGGAGTATTTTGAAGGGGAAAAAACGGGAACACGAAGGACAGAAAAAATTTATGATGGCCACCACATCAATAAAGGAGAGTGCACTAAGAGCATCATATTTGGTGGCTAACTGCATTGCTAAAGCTAAAAAGCCATTCAATATTGGTGAAGAATTAATCTTGCCCGCCACTAAAGACATTTGCCGTGAAATACTAGGAGAAGCTGCTGTGGAAAAGACAGCACATGTGCCTTTGTCGGCTAGCACTGTGACTAGGTGCATTAAGGAAATAGCCGAAGACATTGAGAAGCAATTGTTGGAGAGGATTAATGCATCACCGTGGTACGCACTCCAGGTTGACGAATCAACAGATATTGACAGCAAGGCAATAATACTTGTTTATGTGCGATATCTATATCAGGAAGATGTGTATGAGGATTTGTTATGTGCACTATCTTTGCCAACCAACACCACAGGAGCAGAACTGTTCAAGTCACTGGATGGTTATATATCAAGACAACTAAAATGGTCCTTTTGTGTAGGCATATGCACAGATGGAGCTGCTGCGATGACCGGACGATCTGGTTTAACTGCTTGGATTAAGGAAGTTGCACCTGAGAGTGAAGCTACACATTGTCTTATTCACAGGGAAGTGCTAGCAAGCCGAAAAATGTCACCAGAATTTAACAGCGTAATGATTGATGTCGTTAAAGTTATTAACTACATCAATGTACACGCCCTTAACTCATGCCTATTTGAGCAGCTTTGGGAGGAGATGGACGCAGAGTACAGATGCCTTCTGTTATACACAGAAATAAGATGGTTATCCAGAGGAAAATCGCTACTGAGAGTATTTGAATTGCGAGAGCCATTGCAAAGATTTCTCTTAGAAAAGAAGTCACCGCTGGCAGCACATTTCAGTGACAAGGTATGGGTCACCAAACTGGCTTACCTGTGTGACATATTCAACCTGCTGAATGAACTCAATCTGTGCCTTCAGGGGAAAATGACAACTGTTTTCAGTTGGCTGACAAAGTAGCTGCATTTAAAGCCAAACTGGAGTTATGGGGACGACGCGTGAACAGAGGCATTTTCGACATGTTTCAGACATTAGCGGGTATTTTAGGCGAGACAGAGCCTGAAGATTCCTCCTCCCAGTTGGTTCATGATCACCTGTCTTTGCTTTTAAAAGAGTTCGAGCGCTACTTCCCAACCACAAAAGACCCACGAACTGGTAAGGAATGGATCTGCGACCCATTTGCCAACAAATTGGGTGAATCTAGATTTGTCAATGCAAGAAGAAGATCAACTGTTGGAGATTGCAAATGACGGCGGTCTTAAAACTACGTTCGAAACAACAACTCTGCCGGTGTTCTGGATTAAAGTCTTGGCAGAATACCCCGAGATTGCCACCACAGCACTTAAATCCCTATTGCCATTTCCGACAACCTATCTGTGTGAAGCGGGATTTTCTGCAGTAACAGCAACCAAAACAAAGCAACGGAATAAACTGGAGATAAGCAACACACTTCGGGTGTCATTGTCTCCGATTACCCCCAGATGGAGCCGTCTTATTGCAAAGAAACAAGCTCAGGGTTCTCATTGATGTAACGTTCAAGTAAGTTAAAATGTTAAATCACTTTATTTTTTGGTGTAACTGTATTTTATTTTAAAGGTATGTTTAAATACAATTAAATTAAAATTATAAAATCAAAATAATCTAAAATATAAACAATCAATGCTCAGTGGGCCGTGGTAAAATTATCAAACGTTGACAGGTCCGTGGTGATAAAAAGGTTGGGGAACACTGCTGTACATATCTCATTATTGTCACACCAGATAAACTGATATTAGAAATATAACTTCACATGGGCAAAGTCAATGAAATGTACAGATAACTCTCCATCATTAAAAGACTTATAACAGTTTGTTTCTCTTCTGGGCTGTTGTCACGTAGCTACCATGAATGCTATCTTCAGACTATTTTAATTTATTTATTGTGAAAAATAACAATTGCTGCAAATTAGTTTTGTCTCCCGATTCTTTGATTTTATAGTTCCAAAAATGTCCATTGGATAAAAATATTTTGTACTGCGATTAGTATTATGATTAATTGCACTTTTATACCCTTTATTTTTACACGTATTTCGTATTTTTGGTCTTAAACACAGAACAGACTTTTTTCTAAGTATCAGTAACTCATTTTGCACTCCCAGTTATCATATAATCGTCATTCGTTTTTTTTAAAATCTCATTTCTGACCAATTATTTTAATCTGTTTAAATGATTTGACAAGCTACAGGTTAATGACACCAATTATTAATTCACTTTTTTATTAAATTATTGATTTAAAAATTAATCAAGCATTTCATGAGATAATACAAAATAAGTTAACTTGAATCATAATACCTTCTTCAGCATTTTGCAACCATTCTATGAATTTACGGGTTTGATCCAGAAATATACTTTTCCCTTTAGGAGAATGAGCTTCTTTATACCACTTCAGTATCACATCTTCACTCAAAACTTCAGCTAAGACATATGAAAAAAATTTCCTGATTAAATATTTATAATATGTACAAAACACTCTCAAAAGTAGCACTTAAATAAAACACATAAGATCCAGATATTTTATTAGCTATTGATCATTTGTTCATACATTTCAGAGGTCTGCTTCCAAAAACTTTTTTATGAAGTTTAAAAATCTAACTACCTGAAAAAGTTTAAACCTATTTGTTATTTCTTTTAAAAGCAATCTTAACATTGTTTTAATAAAATTATATTTTAAACTTAGCACTGTAATAAAAGCAGAACCAATGAATTTCAAGACGCAAATATGGTCGATATATTATAAGCCACATGATTTTTATCAAACATGTTGAATATTGCTGAATGAAAAACTAGACAATCTTTTAAGTGTTTTCGTCCTTATATAAACTGAGTGTACAGCAGTGCCTGTTACAAAGAAAAATACTAATTCCAAAATTGATGTTGGAGAAAAAAACGAAAAAAATACTAATAGCTGTATCAAAGAATTATGCTACAATTTGTTTAATATGTTACAAGCAGCAGATTCACCTATCACACTAATTAAACATGCACTACAAATATATGTATAGACGCATATGAAAAGTAATGTAATTTTTTTTCTTAGTACTTTTATTTATTTCCATTTTACCATTAATTATAATTACTGTGGTTAAAAGAATTTTAAGTAACAGTAATATAAACTATACTTATATTCTTTGTATTTATTTTTTAAATAGTTTTACAAACATGAAGTACACTACATTATATTTTATGTAATAAAATAGCACAGACATAATTGGACATGGGTACCATGTTAAATTTCAATTCTCTAAGGGATAGGCTAGAAACTTGGAAAGTTTAAAAATATATGGGTTAAATTTCCGAGCGCTATGGTTAGGTTTCAATTACAACTAGTAATTAAAACATTAAGCTAATTCTTAGTTGAATGAACTTATTTTAAAAGAATTTTTACCAAGATATATATAATTTAAACATACATATAAAAAGGCCAGATGGTCAATTAGTTGTCTTTAAATGCTGGAAAAGTTTTTCTAAAAAAAAACTAGTTACTTTTAAAAATTTTCACTTCAGCTTATTACCGATAGGAAATATTTTCCACAAAAAGCATCACTTTTTTTTCAGTTGATTTTAAAATTTTAAATTATGATACCATTATAATTCAAAACCATATTTAAAATTATCAAACTTTTTGTTTCTGCTTTGGATCATATGCAGAAGATAATGGAACTTTAAGATAATGGATTGCTTTCTTATATATCGTTAATTTTTTTAATTTTTTTTTATATTTAACAAAGTTTTCGTTCATTACATCAAAACTCGTCCCATATATTAATAGATTGTTTGTAATTTAAAAAAATAAAACACTCCTGAATAATAAAGTTTGACTTCCTTACGATACACATGAAAGCATAAATTTTAAGATAGAAAACCAAATGCTTACTTTTATAGAAGAGAACAACCATTTTTTCAAATACTTTCAAAAAATTCATGTTATCATAGCAATATTCTTGCATTTTGACAAGTAGAGCAAGTTCAGATTTAGCATTTCGAGTGAATGCAGACAAGAGAGAAGTATATTGCCGCAAATGTTTCACTGCTTGTTCAGGGACTAATTCTTCTTTTTTGTTCCATTCCATCATAGCCATCAATGAGATCCACAGCTATTAAAAGATGGGCAGTTAAAATAAAAAAATATTTATAGTGAAGAATAATCATTAGAAAATGAACAAAAAAAGGTGAAATTTTTATGGACAATTCCAAACAACCAACTTTTCAAAATATTTTAATAGTTTTGAAAATAAAGAATGAGGTTTCAAAGATAGAACAAGAGAAACTTCCTTCATTTACAAGATTTAGTCAATTACTTACTAAGTATTTCAAAATGCCCATTGTTCTATTGTAACTTTAAACAAGTTTTAAAAAAAATTATATTGACTGATGGCAGACAACATTTATTTTCCACACTAATGAGATATTTAAAGTGAAAATTCACCTTCAAAACACTTCTCAAAGTAAGAAACCTACACTGAGGACATCCTCTTTTTCTCCAATAACTTTTACCTTCTAATAGCAGACAACCAAACCTAAGCAGTTATTTGGAATAAAAACAGCTCCTTTTTCACTTCATTAAAGACCTTATATATCTTTATAAATTATCTGTTGTTTCCTACAAATATGGTTTTTAAGCAAGGAGGCAACCAGTTTTAGCTTTATCCAATGAAGATAGGTTTGCATACTGAATTATTTTTTGACTGCATAGCAACACTAAACAATTTCCAGAGCTTGTATAGGGCCTAGTGCACAACAAGTTAATATTGCAGGGTTTTTTTGTAACAGGTGTTTTACTTCAGGTAATTCTTGTGAATGTGAACCCATTAACAATTAATTCATTTATAAATATATTTAACATTAGATGAAATATAACTTTTAGATTTGACTGATGAGGAAAAACTGTTGCAGTAAAGAATTCTTGTGGTGTTTCAATAGTACGATAAGCTTCAAATTTGTATTATTTTTCTGGTCACACTATTTTTCAAAATGGCTATAAATGGTTTGATTTTAAAAGAAAACTCATAAATAAACATAAATGAGAAAATTGCAACTCCTGAAAACTATCAGAACACTTAAAAACCATACACACTTAAATTGAAATATTTAGTATGTCAATTGAAACGCCAAAAATATTAGACGAAGAATTGAAAATATATCTACTTTTTTTAATCATAATAAACTTCAAAAGAAAAACTGATTACATAGTGTAAAAACAATAATGGCTACCAATCCATGTTTTGAAAAGAAGTCAGCAAATCAATAAGCTAGTGTTTGATTAGCCTAAACAAAATCAATAAATTGTATTTCTTTTTTGAAATTATACAAAGTTTCTAGAAATATTTCTTAAATAGAAATTGTATTTATTACTTTATAATGTTCCTCTTTTAAGCACTTAGGGCTAAGCTTGCTGAGTCTCAAAGGTGTTCATCCTAGTGACGTTTCACCGAATGTTTACATATGTACGTTAAATTCAGGCGATTACAAATGTTTACAAAACAGTTATATAATACAAAAAGATTAGAGAAACATACCAAAACAGCAATTTCATGCTCAGGAATGGAGTGCTTTTTCATTTGTTCCTTTATAATTGGAGTAATCTAAAAGTCAAATGTAAATTTTCTTAAATTACTAGTAGCAAATTAATAGGAAAAACTTTAACAACCTATATCTATAGAGCAAAAGTTCATATTATAAAAAGCATGTGAGAATATAAAACCATTTATCTTTAAACACAGGATATTTCTTTTAATTTATTAATTTAAATGCATAGTGAATATAAATGATCACATAATTATATTTATATTTAATAACAAACAACTTATAATCTTTGAAGAATTAAAACTGACATGAAATGCATGAGTATTTATAAAAACTTACTTTTTCTGCGTATGGTGTTTTAAGGAGTTTTTTTGTCTTTTTAAATACTCAACTTACATATAACTTCTAAATTTAAATCTATACTAGAGTGGGAAAATTTTAATGAGGAATAGTTTAAGTAATTTAAATTTATTGGTCATAACATTTAATGATTGATAACATCATCATTAAAAAAAGGGAATTTTGTTAAAAGTAAATGCAGAAGAGAATGCGGACCTGAACTGTCAATAGAAAATTATTAAAAAATTTCACTTAAAGAAAGAATTAAAACACATATTTTTGATTTAATATTGCATTTCCAGTAATCAAGCATAAGCAAATTCTACATTCACATTATTTATAAGAAATGTGCTAAAATACTCTTACATATTTTATGTGGCTTACTTACACTTGCAGATTTTAAAAGTAATAATCTAAAAAAAACTGTCTAGTCATTTAGCCGATAAAAAATCTTTCTGCTGCATACATACACTGGCAGATTTATGAAGTTACGATTTGTGAAGTAGCAAAATTCCATGCCACGCTGACAGGGGATTTTGTTACTCTATGACAATGACTCTCTCTGCAGCTCAGATCCCAGCTTTATTAGACTCTTTTGGTTGGAAAGTTCTGGTTGGAGTGTTCTTAATTTTTTCTGATATTTTGAACATAATTTTGGAAACAATCACTACAATAATGACGAATTTGTGAAAACGGCCGTGACCTCTTGGTTAACGAAGCAGGCGTCAAGTTTGTATGAAGAGGGTGTTCTAAATCTAGTTATAAGGTATGATAAGTGTTCAAACAATCTTGGAAACTATGGTGGAAAAAAAAGAGAAACGTAGGTAGAATCCGAAAATAAATTTGCATCTTGAAACTTTTCTTTCAATTGGGTTTTGTTTTCAATTGGCCCTTACTTAAAAAACAACTCTCGTATATATATATATGAGTTGTTATTAACCATCCCCCTTGATTCATCAACTTTTGAACAGTGCCAGACTGTCTACAAGGGAAAAGACCCGGAATTCTTTATTAACTGTTTATTATTTCTTTAGAACTATCTATTTTTAGTCATTTTTTGTTCAGAACACTGCATTTAGTCAGCTCTGTGCAATTGATGTTGCTGTTATACTTTTTTTTCTCTTAAAATATTTATAAGAACTCATGTTTTGAATTTTCATACAATAATTCAGTGATATTTCTTTTCAACTAAATATATATAGTCAATAAAAAGTTTTCCTTTCCTTGTGCAAATTATATTACAATAAAATTTCCAGATTTTTATGCTACCTTGCACACAAGATTTTGATTCAAAATAGGTGGCAGCAAAATTTAACTTTGAGCCATGAATTTTAATGCTGCTAAAGCTCAACTAATTAAGATTTTTGAAATTTCACAGCAAAAGAAAAAATCAAAACAGTTACCTCTTTCACCTGAGCACCATCTTTTAGCAACAATCCAATATGCAATTGAAGCTCTTTTTTGACACTTTGATTTTCTTGAGCTTTCTAAAAATTGTTTTAAAAGAATTGTATATCATACAAAAACTTCTAAATATATGAACAAGTAAATCAAATTTAAATTATCTACATTTTTATTGATCAACCAAAAAGTTAAATTTTCAGCTTCTTTTTATAGAATATTAAACTTATCTATACACAAAACTTTAACATTACGATAAATCTGTATAAAATATAGTAAAGTAAGTTTTAACTATTGGTTTAAAAACAAGTAGAGTAACCAACATCTTCTAGATTATATCTGACACTCATTCAAATTAAAATGAATAGATATTTGTTTAGAAAGACGGGGAATACTACTGAGATAAAAAAGCTTGTTCTTTATGTTAGTTAATTCAGGGCAGCCAACTTTACTCTTTATTGAGAAAATAACTTTTAGTGGTAGATAAATTTCTTTTTTTATTCTTTGGTTAGTAAATTTGATTTGAAGTTATTTTCCACACCGCTATCATACATATTGGTGTATAAGTCAACCTTTCAAATCCGCCAAAATTTTACAAAAATCAGGCAGACGACTTATACACCCTTAATAAAGTCAGACATTTGCTGATCCTGAAATATCGATGCCTTATAAACTATGAGATAGATATGAATAACTCTCCATCAATTTACCCCTTTCAGAAACTATTTTTAATCTGTTATATACAATAAATTTTGCTTTTTTTTTATCATAGTTTCTTTACATATGAAAGATTTTTTTTAGAAACACTTTAAATAACATTTAGAAAAAAATTTAGGAATAAGAAAAGATTTTTATTTTTACGAACATTTCAAAATGTATAACACAATCAAAATTTTTTAAACATACCAAACAGACGCAGAGCAACATCTGTGTCAGACTCAGTAACCTTTTGCAATGCATCTTTATTTGAGGGCAAATGTATCATATCCAGAAAGAACAATGTAAAATATTTTAAACTTAAAAAAAATTTGTAGACTAAATAATTTCTTTATGTTTTCTTATTTAAAACAATTTTGTACCGGTTTTTTTCAGCGGCCGACTTATACACCTGATATAAAAGAAATCTGCTTTCTCATAATCAAAAATAACTTATACATCAGGATGTACAGAACATGTAAATGATCAAAAAGATTATATGAAATGCCACTTTGTTTCAACTTTCTCATGGTGAGGCTTTTAAAATTTTGGAAAACTAACAACAATTCTGAAAGCCTTGGTTAATTATTTACTGTTCTATAAAGTATTTCACAAAAAGCATAGTAGTTGGCAGCCCTGGTTCATTGATTACATGATAAATATAAAATCCATACAGTTTATGGTTATACAACATGTTTTCAACTATATATATATATATATATGCAGGATTACTCAAAAAATTAATTTTTAATAAAATGGTTTTATTTTAAACATAAATATCTTAATAGTAAATATTTAAGAAATTCATGCTAAATCAACTTGTATTACGCGAAGTAAATAACATATTTTCAAGATTTAAAGCTTTCAAGAACATTAAAATGACATATTTTTCAAATAAAACAAATGACAGTAAGGTGGAATAGATTTATTTGTAAACAAATATTTTCATATAATTAAATTTTATTTTTGCTGCAATCTAATGAACACTTTGTTTGAATTATATGAAAAGCAAATTTCTTTAGCTAAAAATTTCATCTTATATTTTCAAACAAACATTTAGAAAGCTACTTATATGTATGTCTACAGCAAATAACAACCTAAAAAATTAAGTCTTTTTAATACATCTACAATTTTAATGTCCATAATTATAGATAATCTTTTTCTATTTGTTTTGCCTATTATTAGCTGTAACATTGAATGTTGCTTAAAGGTTTTTTATTTATTTATTCAATGTTGAATTCAAGTTAAATACAAAGGGTTCTACATGAGGGGCATTGGTATAGCTTAATACTGTTACTCGAATTATAGTTACAGATTAAAGAAAATATATATTTATTTCTGACAAACTTACTCTGTTCTAGTTTTTTTTTTAGTTTGAGTTTTGATGTTCAATAAGTGGTTACTAGATAAATGGTTAATCTTGTTTTATTTCTTAATCTCAGTTTTCTGTTCTTTAGTACATAATTATTTAAATTGCTTATAACAATAAAAAAAATTTATTTGCATCCATGCATTCTTGTTTACTACACATAGTATTACATGAATACATAAATTCTATGTAATTAGTGTAATATAAATAAATTCTGCTATAAAATAAAATCTGAGACTTTTAAAGGTTAGTTTAACAACAAAAATTTGAAAAGCCCCTAAAACTTGAAAAGCCCAGTGCAAAGGAGTTCTAAGTGAACTTTTTAAAAATATTTTGATTTTACAAAGAAATATCTGATTTTAATTTAGTTTAACTAGGCAACAACAATTTATATAAAAAGTTTTTCAATTCTGCAAATCTCAGTAGACAAAGGTAAAGGTACTAATAGACAAACGCTGAGTGCTTTGGTAGCGAAAGATTCTCAGCATGTTTGGCAACTAACAATTGACAAATATTTTTGAAGTTACTCTCTTTTAGCAGCAAAATAAAATACCAAGAGTGTGAATGCAACAAACAACTTAAGTACTAGGGATTGAAGAAATAAATGCAAGGCAGATTTTTTCTCTTCATTGTCAACTATAAAAAAGCTATATTACTTTATTTCCTAAAATTGTTACAAAAAAACTACATATACTCAACTTAAAAACTTGAATTTGGAGGTAAATACTAAATTTTGTTAACATACCAAGAATTCTAGTAACTGGCTTAATCCGTTTGTTTTAAAAGTGCTGTTCAAAACTTCAATATTTCTTTTGCTTGCAGGGAAAAATTCCTATGAGAATGAATATTATAAATTAATAAATCAGTCTAATTATTTTTACAGTAAGTTAACCATTCAGTACATAATATGGCATTTTTAGATTGAAACCAGTAATATAATAAATTATATGGCATTTAACATAGTATCCTAATAAGAAGTGTAATATTACAAACACTGGTACTAAAATGAAGTAAATAACAATGTAACAATCATAAATGAGCAAGATCATAAAGCATGTTATCTTTATGGTGCTATTCAGTCAGTGCTGTATAAGTATTCCTATCAGTGCTGAGGGGAAGTTAAAGAATAAGTTTTCTATGAACTTGTTTACTTTTATGGTTATTTATTATTTTCTTTTATAGTTATTTTATTAAGTTATTTTTTCTTTTTTGCTTCACTTAATTATTATTATCTTTTGATCATACCTGAGTAATAAAATTATCACAATTATTTTTCAATCCTTTACTCAATTTCATAAAAAAAAAATTCTGCTTTTTTTATACAAAACAATGTACATAATTTTAGACCACATTTTTACTATGTCTGACAATTTTTTCTATAAGGAAAACAAGATTATTTTAATTGTGGATTCAATTTATGGAATTAATTACGTACAGATGTACAATAATGCTAAATTGAATGGATTGACACACATTGATCTATTATGGGGCAATAAAAAAATTTTCAACAAAACCTTTCAACCTATTTAGCAAATCAGGTTTCCTGAGTACAACAATAAGGAAAAGCTGATTTACTGCCTTTGAAAAAGACAAAATGATGAATCCGTTAACAGCCACATTAGCCATAAAGTCTGTGTCATGTATGTACCTCACTTGAGGTAAAAAATAAATAAATAAAATATGTTAATTGTGTAAACAATATATAAATTACAGGAAAATTTAGTTTTAACTAGCAATACCAGCTAAGCAAATATTTCTAGTTAGCAATCTTGGTTACATCTAAGGAACAATTTAAAGGAAGAAAATAATTAAAATATTGTCGGTACTGATCTGTATCAGACTAAAACTCTAATAAGTGTAACCCTTTGTTGTAGTATAGTTATGTAAGGAATTAATTTACAAGAAATAGAAGAATTTAATTTGAATCTCATTGATTATGTAATATTAATTTTAAGGTAAATCTTTATTTTTCCTTTTGCTAAATTGTAATAATTTTCAGAAATTTTCAAGAAAAGTATTTTTTTCTTACTGCTCCCATTGGCTATAAGCAAATTCCTCAATATGTTTAGCTCTTTGCTGACCCATATGAATTTTGTATTTGCACAGAACAGTGTTACTTAAATTAACTAGCTGCTATACATAATAACTAATAAAGGACATCAATATTGCAATACAAACCATTAAACGAGAATCTAGCCCGGCTTTTCTAAGAGAAGCCCATACTGTAATACTGTCTCTCTCATGAAGCCAAGTTTTGAAAACTTCAGTGATGAATTCCAAAGCCACACCTAAACAAATAATAAAATATAGAAGCTGCAGCATATGATACCTAATAAAAATTATAATATCCTAGCACAAAATACCATCTTTCACTAAATGGTCTTGTAAAACTTTAGAAAGAACAGAAGGAGGAATTTGTCCACCAGCAAGAAGTATCGCAGTAACTTTGGCCAATTTGTAACGCTGGCTAAGAGTGAATCCTTTTAAAAATACTAATACCTAAAAAAAGAAAAAAAAATACCAATAAAAATATATTATATGCCAATATTAATATGGAAATTAGAAAATTAGAATGATATACAAAATATTACTCTCAAAATATGAATTTCAAATATAAATTACTTTTAAAATGCACATTTAAAAATCCAACGTAAAAATTAAACTATTAGGACATACATTGCAGAAGTATAAACAACAATTTATACCTGATAAAAAATCTGTATTGGCAGAGATAAAGGTATAAACATTGAAATCTAAATTATTTTATGTATGGAAATAAAAGGAAGCTTCATCAATTTTGATTTGTTAGAACAATTAAGAAAGACAGGGAAATGACAGTTACTAATTTCAACTTAAGGACTCATTATTCTCTCATTTTTTTCAACAGGGCAAACTCCAATTTCAATTCTCTATGCATTGTGGTTTTCAGCTTATAAAACTATATTAATGCAGAAAATATATGTATATAAGTAATATTCAAAGTAAAAAAAAAAATCTTGCTAAATAATTATTCCTTCAACATATTGCTATTTCTTTAAGTTTTATTACAGATATAGTACAGTACAGAACCCGTTATCCGGAAATCAGAAAACCGGAAAACCAAAAAACCGGAACAAAATTCGATAAATTTTCCCGCCATTTAAAAAAAAAATATTTTTTTCCTCATAAGATTTTAGGATTTTTCTTTCTTTTTTGAAAGATGTTTACCTTATTATCATTTTGGAAATAATCATTAGTGTATGACTCCATCGTTTTTTCTTCTTTTTAAGGTTATTTCTAAAAAAAAATTTTTTTTTAGTTGGGTTTAACAATAAAAAAAACGGCTTTTTGTAGCGATTCAGAAAACCGGAAAAATCAGTTATCCGGAATAGCGATGGTCCCGATCGTTCCGGATAATCGGTTCCCTACTGTAGTTATCTTCATCGTATATTTATATTTGAAGTATATTCATTTTGATTTCTTTTAAAAATGCTCAATTATATTCTTAATTCACAATTATGATTCAAAGTTCATCATCATAACTGTCAACATTACACTCTTCGAGAAAGAAATTTTTAAAAAGGTAGTAAAATGACAATTTAATTAATTGTTTAAAGTTTACCCTAACATCTTAAAACATGTTTGTTTAAATCATCGAATGTATGTTTAATCATTCATTGTATGTACTTTGTTATGTATGTTTGAATCAAAATGTAGGTCCAGAATCATGCATGAATTTTTTACCAATTTAAATATTAAAAAAAATCTTTCAGAAAATCTGACAGAATTTATTAAAATGCATAAATTAATTTTTCTGATGTACCAAATTTTGTTTGTACACCAATGAAGTAAACATTGTACTCAAACAACTTCTTTTACAAATTAAAAAAAAATGATAACCTTTTTAAATTCATCTTCCAAAGTTTTCTCCAAATACTTGTAACGTCTTATCAACTTTGTGAGAACCTAAAGAGAAAGATTATTTGTTAACAAAAATTAAACAATTTTAATTAAGGAAGAATCTATTTTTTAAATAGGAATAAGACAATATTAATACTTGAGCATAGTTTTTTAGAGATTCCAAATCGTCTCCAGCATTGAAAATACAAACATCAGTTCGTGATACCTTAAGAGGATCCACATCCAAAGCTAGTGTACCTCCGGGAGCTAAGCAATGAAGAATAATCAAAACATTAAAACAGCCAAACTGTTACTTATATTTTCATTTGAAAAGTACTAAACTAGAAAAATAAGAAAGAAGTAAAATTTTCTATTAGAAGAGCATTTATACATAATCAAATCTTGTTATCAGGGTTAGCTTTTTAATGGAAAAAAACACTAAAAGTAAAACCCTGGTAAATGCTATTACCCCTTTTAAGTGGCTGTATATATATATAATTACAATGGCTGTACATATAAGAATCTGACAATTTATTAAATTATATACATAAATTATAAATTATTTAATATACAAATATCAGACTAAATTTAAAAAAAGCAAATAAACTAAAACAGTAAAATTTGCTCTAACTAAGTATATTAAAGTCAAATTTTATCACAGAATAAGAATAAAATATACTATTTTTTATTCCAGATCTACTTAGTTCAGAACAGAAAGTTCCCATGGCTATTTTATTAATGGAGCATTGAATAACTCATAATAGTTTGAGATCAATATATAGAAAATTAGTATAGTACTATTGCATTAAAAAAATAATCAGCAACAATTAAACATACCCTCATACCAATATTTAATTAAAATTTACAGTGGAATTCAAGATTTTTTTTTCATTAAATAATCTTTAAGCAGGGTTTCAATAATCTCCATACAAGAATACAGTAAATATGTCTCGTAAAATTTTTATTCAAAAGTAATTTAGTAGATGATTTAGCATTCACCATTTCAAAAATCTATGATATGATAATTATATTGTTGGTTCGAATAGAGAATTTTTAAAATCAAATGAAAAATACGTATTAATTCTAGTGAAACTTTAAAGGTCCAAGATTTGTTTTATTAAAATTTGATAATATAAATTATTACCATACACTCGTATATAAATAAGAAAATTTGGTACCAAAAAAAAAAAAAAAATGAGATTTTAAGTGGGAGGGGGTCAACTTATCCACAGGTCAAATATTGGTAATTTTTTCAACAACTTATTTCTCATGCAAAACATATTCCCACCTATTTTCCCCAAAAAAGCACCCAGCAAAGAAATTTCCAGTATTGAAGAACTATGTAACATAAAGTAAATCATCAGAGGAAAGATAGAAGTGAACAACATTTCCCCCCTCTATCTGATTTGAACTAGTTTTGTTGCACAAGTAATCAAAGCTACGCTCATCTTTTTACCTTCTAAAATCCTCCGTTCTCATTGCAAATAGTTTTATCTTGCTTGATCTTGTTAGCACAAGTTTATTTTTCTATTCTGGCCTTTATTTTCTAACATTATGGCAAAGTATTTAAAAAATAAAATAACACCTTATCGCAAAGGGATTAAACTTAAAGTTATTTTCTCAACAGGGGCTACAAATAACAGCGAGCGAGATAGACTAATATGCAAGTATATATGGTAATTCAATTTTTTTCTATAAAATGACTGAATTTCCAAATGTGAAACATTGAACCCTGTGTTTAAGAATATACACCTGGACCACATAAATAGTTTGAAGATGGTTTCTACCTTTGAACGACCAAGTTTTGCAATTTTTACTAGCAACATTAATTAAAATAATAAGTTGCTAGATAGAAAAATCAAATCTTTTGATACTTCAAATCAATTATTTTAAAATCCACATTTATATTTGTAGAAAATGGGATGTTTTGAACATACAGAAATATCAGGAAACAATTACCAGTCTTGCAATGGACAATAGGATTAAGTATTTATATAAAAGAAAAATAGATAAATCAGTAAAAACGGCATGATAGTATAATTTTCTTACATAATTAATGCTAAATCATAAATTTAAAGAAGTTAATTAAGCGAAATTATTAATATATATAAATAAAAAAACTAATCTGACTATGACCAAAAAATTTAATCTTACCTAATATACCACCAGCAAGAAGAATATCAAATAATGTCTCTCCGTAACGTCTATAATCCAACTTTGACCCAGCAGAGTCTAGGAATTTAAAAACTAAATCTAAGTCAGATCCACTGTCGTCAAGACCTTGAATAATGGAATCTCGAAAACCCGTAGGGTCGTACTTCTCTTTCTCATCTACGATTAAAAAAAATTAGTTCAATGGTAAATTCAGAAACAAATTGTTGTTATAAAGATTATAGGTGCATATCAAATAGATTGACTATTTGCAAAGAGCTCAAATCAAATAACAAAAAGTTTTTCAAAAATAACAACAATGTTAAAAACGATATTTCAAGTGAACCAAGAACGACTGACTAAATAAAGAAAATACAATAGAAAAGTACTATCCTATCACTACAAGATTTAAAAGATGACAACTTTAGAAGGAAAAATATAGAGCTAATTAGTAAAAAAATTATTAATTTAAAACTAACATGAAATACTTAATTATCACTATTTCAAATACCAATCATCCAAAAATTTCTCTAGACTTAAGAAATTATGGATCGGTAGACTCCCAACTTTCTGGGTCCTTTTTTACTAAAACTTGGTCCATGGCTGAAATATGAATTTCTACATCTTTATCCATCAATTTATATACATTCATAATTACGCTATCGATTGATAAACAAAACAAAGAATTCTTTATAATAAAGGACTGATCAAACACCTCCATGAAGGAAAAGCAATGATGTAATATGATACTCAGAATATATCTAATTTTCTCTTTAAACAACTAGCAATTCAGAAAAAAATTATTTATTTATTTTAATTTTAGTTATAATTTTGCCTACAAAATTTTTTTTTTCATGGTTTAGAAATTAATGTGTCCTGGAATGCATGATAACTTATTTTTTATGTCGACTCAACAATTTCTGGCCTATATGTATCAGTTATCAAAAACCTTCATTATTAAAGTTTATTATAAATATGTCATTTAAGAGTTTTATTGATCCCTAAGTAAAAAAATATTGCATTTCAAAAGTTATTAATATTTTCTAAGTAGATATTACAACCATGAAGAGAGGTTGATTTTGCATTGCCTCCTTTTAACATTGCATATTTCTTAATTAAAAAAAATGCTGAGCAATTTTTAAAGCCTATATAACATTGGTTACATTATTAAACCTGCTTTTTCTTCCTAGTTTAATTTCAATCTTATTCGTATTTTCATGCTGTCCACTTCCAATGGCTAGTATTACAATATGTATAAAAAAAATATCTGTATGATTTCTAATTTCATGTTTTAAATCAGATAGTAAAATTAAACACTAAAAATTTCACACAAACCTCTTTTACGGGTCTTTATTCTTTGCCCTGATAATGTTGGTTTCTCGATTTTTTGACTCATACAAAAGCAGCTAGAATAAAATATTTTAAAATAAATTCTAATTCATAAACATCTGCATACACTTAGTAATAATTCAAACAATATATTGCAGACTACTTTTTTTCTTCTAAACTATGTGCTAAGATGGTTTACCTCCTGATTTTTTTAGAAGGGATAGTAACAAAAGGCAAATGCATTAATTTATTTTGGTGAATAAAATTATGAATTTGTTAAACAAATTTGAAATCACATTATCAAAGCAACATAAAAAAAAACTTTTCAATATAATGAATAGATCAGTTTTAAGTTGAATAATCTAATTTGAGTACAATCATTTGAATCAAGGGATAAAATCTACTACTTCATATCACTAAGTCAAATCAATTAATTAGAGTAGAAAATAAGATCCAATAAGAACAGGACTAGTTTTCCTGTTCCTTTTTTAAAAAGAAATTAGATTTAGGACAACTGAGCATATCTTACAGTTATCGACAACTTGTTGGATATTAGTTTAAAGAAAAATCTATTTCTAATGTTTTTGAGGATGGCAAACCAAGAAAAGACAGATATATAGGCTTTATGAAGAGACATCCTTCCTTATTTAGAAAATGAAGCACCTACAACCAATACGTCTATCTAACACAATTCTTGAACTTGCCTATAATTTTTATGAAAAATATAAATGCAGTTTTCTTAGTAAAAAAAATTTAAAATCACAATACCTTTCTGGAAAAAAAAATTAAACATAAAAGCTAGAATTTAGAAAATTTGACCATGAAAGGCAAACAATAACTCATATTACAAGAAGAAAACCATTTACCAGTAGTATTAATCAGATTCTTATTTCTTTCTTTGGTGAGTTTAAAACAAATATGTGGTTAAAATTGTTAATTTTTTGTCTTAAATTGTTGGTTTAGAAGCTTTACTCAAATTATTGAAATTGTTTGCGAAAATATTTAATGTGCACATATATGTTCAAGCAAATACTTTCATTATTAATACAACAAAAAAAATGTATAGAAGTTCTTGGTAATATTTTAAAAATAAGAACTAGAATACTTAGAAGCAGACAGTGAATTCTCAGAGGCCCCATTGGACATAACTTAAAACCTACTTCACAAGTTGTTTATTTGCAAAGTGTTATAAATTATTTATAACAAAAGTAAATTGTGATATATTACTAAATTTGAGTTTAATAAGTTTCAATTCTTGTTTACTCATTCTAATAGTCAATTCTCAAGGAAAAATACAAAAAGAAAAAAAAATATTTGTAACACTTAGGGGACACTCAGTAATGTAGGGGCCCTGCTCATGAAAAAACTTCTCCCACTGTCCTTGCCGAGAGTACAGTGTTCATATCCAAAGCTCTATGTATAAATCGAAAACTACAAGGCTGATGAATTCACTTTTGCTTACAGTTTATGAATAAATGATAGGATCAGCTAAATCAATGCGCAATGTTCAAGCTTGTTTTCATTGCTTATGTTTTCGATGTTCACAGTCTAAGTAAATAAGATCATACAACGAATAGCTCACAGTAAAATAATTTTTATAATTATGAAAAATAACAATAAGTACAATTCTTTCCTCAAATTATAATGATTTCTTTATTGACAAGTAATATAATATTTAAATACATACTCCTTTTTATGAAGATCCTCAACACAAACTAAAACCAACCAACTATTTCTAGCAGAAGTCAAACATTTTATAGACACAATTACAGTGAGTTGCAACGAAAACATAGATAAAAGGGACGTTCTCACTGCACGTAAAAAATCACGTATGGCAACTATCTCGAGCTCGGCATAGTTCCGGTTAAAAAGTTTGCAGCTGCTTCCTACATGTTATTCTGATAGGCGATACTTTCAAACGGATAATTTTGTTTTCAATAAAAGAAATAAATTAGATAATTTCTGAGCTCAAATCTGCCATATTTCATAAGATATTAATATGTAATTCTGGTGAGTTTGAGGTGAAAATTTGTTTTAGTTTTTTAGAGATATATTGTTAAAAAAGGTGACATGGTTGCTAGATTTTGAATAACTCGCTTTTTTGGCAGTCTTGATCTGGCCTCTTTCCATAAGTTTATTACTGTTTGTTCTTGTTGCAAGCTGTGCACCATCTTACGTTAGTGTTAACACTTTTAGCATTGTAAACACCAGTATTATTAGCATTGTAAACACAAGTAATAAGTAATCAAATACATTGCTTGCAGGAATCTCAAAACACAATGATGCCAAATGGCTTTAAAATACAACGGAAACAGTAAACCGGAAATTCAGGTGGTACCGAGCTTGCAGCGTTTCCTAGTGCAGAAAACACCATCCATTGGAATTTGGAGATATGACCAAGAACATAGTTAGCGAATTTTTCACTTGAAAATACCCTTGTATATGAGGTTCTTACTTGCATTTCCAAATTTTCAAAATAAAATATTTTGCATGCAATAATTGATTGTCAAGTCAAGGTCGTATCCAGAGGAGGACATTCGGGAATCGAGTTTCACCTACACGCAAGTACGAATGCTTAAGTATGAGCATGTAGCTGCATGCGCGATTTATAGGCAGTAAAAATGGTCTTTTAGGTGAGATCGCAATCAGGAACGGACAAGGGATAGAAAAATGACGTCACGTTTCTACACCTATGGGCATTTTTGTTGTAGTAGTAGTTAATTTACGTCGCACTAGAGCTGCACGATGGGCTATTGGCGACCGACTGGGAAACACCCCTGAGGACAGTGGCGTACGCAAAAGGGCAAAAATAAAAATTTCAGCAGAAATTATGCGTGCTATTATTTTTTAAGACTATATATTTTTATTTGCCTTTTTATTTCACGGTATTTCTCAGAATAATGAAAAAACATTTACTATGATAGGGTTGTACTTTTGAAACCAAATTCACGTGATACTGTTACGGACTGGTTCCTTTCTGTCCTGCCAGTATAATTTTCGAGACTGGCGGTCATTCGCGAGGTCTTTACGCGATGATTCTGGAATCCTAGACGTTCTGTCAATTCAAGAATTTTGAAGATGCGGTGAAAAATTATATAAAAGGGGGAACGGAGTACAGTGGAGTTAGTTAGTCAGACTAAGAGTTATCTCTGCCGCTTGTCTTTCGGAGCTCGTCGCTAAATCTGTTTTGTTTTGTCTTAACAAAAAGTTCATTCAATCGCCGAACCGGTCGTCGCCACTATTTCGACTAGTGAAAAAATCAGTAACAATACCATTGGAGATACTGTGCTCATTGAAGTTATTCATTCCAGCTCGAAACTTTGAGATCCTAGCATAGAAGATATTTCTGTGCCAATATATGTATATATATTTAGAGATATTTGCTGTTCTTGGATCTTTAGGATGTCAAAACGCAAGACCTGAAATTAGTGAGGTGACAGCATCTAGTACCAATGTAAGTTTTTCTGTTGTACAGAAATGTGATACTTCCGTTGAAGAAAACGTTTCTAGCATAACAAAATCTGATGAATGTGAAAGTGGTCCTCAAAGTGTTACTTCCCACCCATATGACATTGGACTTTCTTCAGAAGATATTACATTATGTTCCTAAACTTAAAAAAATCAAATCAAAATTTAACTAAGCAATGTTGTCTAAATAAAAAGTCAAAATTGTCTAGCTGTCTAAATTAGGGAAATAATAGTGCTTTATTATAGACTCGAATTTCTTTTAGTAGTTTCAGAAAATTATGAACACCCCCCTTGAAAAAATTCTGCGTACGCCACTGCCTGAGGATGATCCGAAGACATGCCATCACAATTTTAATCTTCTGCAGAGGGGATGGCACCCCCGCTTCGGTAGCCCGACGACCTGCACGCGAAGTCGAGCACTTTACGGTAGAGCAGTTTAACGAGGAACTATACCGCACACCCTCGGTCTCTACGCAGACTGATCCAAGTGGTCACCTACCCGCACACTGACCGCAGCCAGTGATGCTTGACTTCGGTGATCTGCTGGGAACCTTGTCTTTACGATCAGTCCACTACGGGGCCCTATGGGCACAGATATATTATTATTATCATATTAGTCCTTGCTTTCACCTAACAATTTGTTGGTGAAAGCGCTTTGAACGTTACAGATAGGATGTGTTTAACGCTGGGTTGTTGTTGTAGTTAATTTATACCGCACTAGAGCTGCACAATGGGCTATTAGCGACGGTCTGGGAAAAATCCCTGAGGATGATCCGAAGACAAGCCATCACAATTTTGATTCACTGCAGAGGGGATGGGGCACTGCAGAGGGAGTTTTAAAAATTATGCAATTAGTGGACAGTTTCTCAGGTAAAATAATTTGCGTTTAAAATCACAATAATTCTTATCTTTATTAAATTAAATGAACAAAAGGGCGATGAAAATTTTGCGGTGATGAAACTTTGTGATTCTTGACAGCTCTAAGGACCTTACATGAAAATATTTACTTAGTGAATGGTCTTTAAGTTAAATTAAAAATTTATGGAACTGATCTATAAATAGAATAGTTCAAGAAGGCAATGAGCTTGCGATTGACGAAGACGCTGCTTCACCAACGATGAAATTAACAAGAGAAATAAAATTTTCCTTTCCTATTAAAATTTAGCAACGTTTAGTTGATCCCCATGAGTAGAGAAAATTCAAGAGATTTTTCGGTTCGATTTCGGAGGGCGGAAAATGAAGGCCGAAATTAAGAATATTTAGCAAAATGCAGCAGAGTAGCACTTGAGAGTGCAAGATTTCTTCCTACTGAATCCAGCTCAGTATATACGCACATGTGGACCCACAAGCATTTCATCAAAAGGCCGGATTAACCATTAAGCACACTAAGCACGTGCTTAGGGCACCAGAGGATAGGGGGGCACCACAAAGTCTAACTAAATGTTCGCAGTACATAATTTTTTTCTTCGAAACATTACTTATAAATTTATTATTTTGAGCTTCCATTTTAATAATATCAAGCATTTAAGTACGAAATTTTACATAATAAAAGAAAAAAAAACGAAAGATGTTATATATCAAAAATTTTTGGTCTTATAATGAAATTAGGTAGTGAATTTCTATGCGATAAAAGCTCTATTTATTTATCCATTACAATGATTCTATAAAATACTGCTACGATTCATGTTTACAGAATATTTTTCGCAGTTGTAGCAAAGTTAATACTTCCGCAATTTGATTTTTTTATGTAAAAATATTTGATATACAAAATGTTGATGCAATGATTTGATGATGTAAAAAATGTGATTTTCGATGTGAAAAAAAAACTGTGTTATGCATGTTTTTGTTTTATGTGCTGCACATTTTTGAAAAATATTTGCTTATACTATATTTTTAATTATATTTTCATTGTAACTGGAAAAAGAAGTTATCAAATTACGTAAAGGTTGTGTTGCAAAAATTTATTTCAAAATTTTGCGTCAAATATTTTTTTTATTCACTAAATTAAGAAAAAGGAGCTGTGTAAGTATCCTTTTTCGAAATTTCCTTGTGGAAGAGAGGTTAAATTTGCGAAAATATGACCACACACTTCGCATCACTTATGATTTTTTTTATCTATATATATTGAATATTGAAATTAGATTTTAAGATTTAAAATATATACTATGTAATATGAATGCAAGCAGTTAGTCTTTTAATAAGGAAAGAATTACAGGTTCCTTAGTCCTTAGTCTTGTATAAATACAAATGTTATAAAAGTTGCGCACAAAAGATGCGTAAATTCACAATGTGAACCGGATGTTCCTGGACTGTGAAAAATTCGTTAAAAAGAGTACTCATTAAAACTGATTTAATTTTAGAAGCAAATGTAAGAAATAAGTAGCAATAAAATCAAATTTTCAATCATTATTGAATTGGGTTTAGTGCAAGTAGACTATATTTTGTACATCTTATAACGAAATTTGTATAATTATAATTGGGAAATAAGAAAAGTACCGAAAATTTCAAATTAAAAATAAATAGCAAATTTAGGAAAGATATTTTTATTAATTGAATTTAAAAATATGTTTAGTCCCGCAGTGGACTGATTGATAAGGCACGGTTCCCAGCAGATCACCGAAGTCAAGCATCACTGGCTGCGGTCAGTGTGCGGGTGGGTGACCAATTGGATCAGTCTGCGTAGGGACCGAGGGTGTGCGGTATTGGTCCTCGTTAAACTGTGCTACCGGAGAGTGCTCGACTTCGCGTTTGAAAATAATAATATTATTTCTGTCACTAAAAATAAATTTAATAGTTGTGCTTAATTTTTACTTGCAGCTCGTGTGTATATCAAATTGAAATAAATTAATAATTAATTCATGCATTTCCATTATCCATTTAATATTTTCTTAAAATAAAAATTGGTCATTCTGTATAAACGAGTGGGAAAAATATTGTTGTTCCTGTTATTTTATTATAAGCACCAGACTGCTGGGAAGCGTGGTCCAATTTAACCTGATCTTGCTTTCTGCGTGTAACTAACAATCCCGCCGTATAACAAAAGATGTATATTGCCAGCATTTGATTATATGCATTCAAAGGCTCTTCAAAAGGACCACCGTGATTGTCACCAACATGTGTGTTAGAATACAAAGCTAAATTTTCTGAGAAGAACCACTTTAAGGTCAAGACAAGTGCAACCAATTGATTTACCACAGACAGAGAACATCCTTTCATCTCAGATATCTTTAAGCATCCTATAGGTGACTCATTCCCCCTTCCTTTTTTTCTTAGAGAAAAGGGTCCATATCTCAGAAAATTCAAATTGTCGTCCTTGTGAGAGGGGGGGGGGGTAAAGATACAAATAAATTGTGACTTAAGATTGAAGAAAGTGGGAGGTCTAGAAAAGAAAAGTTTCTTCATTGACATAATTTTAAATCAATAATATTATTTATGCTACAATCAGTAACTAATTTCCCGTATTTACACACCCCCATATATACACACAAATTAAACATTTTGGTAAACACTTTACACCTTAGCTTACAGTATTTTGGTTCAACTCGGTTCGTGTTTAGATTACTTTTTATTTAACTTTATCGAATATTCTACTATTTGATTTTTGTGACTATTTTAAAAGAAAAGTTTCGGGCAACGGTCATATCAAGAGGAACAAGACTCGTGCAGAAATTTTAGATTTGACGTAAGTAACCATTTATTCTATTTAAATTGGTTCATCTTCCTTTTCCCCAATGTTTATTGAAAATGAAAATGTTTTTATAAACAATACTTGAGGAATCTTCCATTTCATTGGGCAAATAATTTTAATTATTAAAATTTGAACAGGTTTTTAAAGGCAGATTAATGAAATATAAGTTTAATTTTGTTCAAACGAAATCACTAATTTGTTTTTAAGAAAAGCTAAAGTCAGGTGTTTGATAAATAGCCTTGATAAAATGGTTAACTTTAATGTCCCTCCACTTACAAAATATTTATTTTCAAAATTTTTCTTTTATCATCTTTGCCTGTACCGAAATTTGAAATTCAAAAGTTCTTTCTCCTCTTTTTTGTGTTAAAATATGTACTAAGATCTAGTAGATGGTATTTCAAAGTTGGTTATTTTGAGATATAATGTATCATTTAATGTATCATATGTGAAATAAATAGCAATCTTTTCTTAAAAACTTAAAAGTTTATTTGCAATTCATAATTAAATTTCATAATTTTAATATTTAAAATAGTTAATATTTCAATAGGGTATTGAAATTATAGTATAGATAATTTTTCTTTATTTTAACAAAGTCATTTCTTGTAAATAAGAATTATAAGGAACAGATAAAACTATTCTTTGTGACTCTAAAAATTAATATGACATTTTTACAGAAATATGAGAAGAAAAATAAATTTCATGAAAGGAAAAGAAAAAAAAAAGGTAAAATCGTATGTGAATGCACAGAAAAAGTTTATTGTACTAAAACATTATTCTAAATTATTGCTTTTGAAAGCATGCTGTAATAGTGTAAAGCTTATTGCTTCAAATAGTAGCTAAACCCTTCAAATAATTTTATCAATAATTATTATTCATTCATCAATATTGATTATGTCTAAATTAATATAAGTGAAGAGTTTAATTTTTCCAAAGCATTATTATATTTTAATAATAAAAAATTAATTGAACTTAAATGTAAAAATAAAATTATGTATTAAAAATTATATAATTTTTTGCACCTAATTGAAAAATTTTTGCACCTAATAATAAAATTCATTTACCTAAAAATAATTCCCTGTCAAAAAATTTTTTTTAAAAAATTATTTATTATTAATAATCGGAACAATTTTGAATTTAAAAATTTTTATATAATTTTAAAGAATATTAATTTAAATTGTAAAATACAAAATTTGAAAGAAATCTGTCGACTAGTTCTTGAGAAATTAAATGTTAAATATATAACTTTTTTGAAATTGAATAATTCAATTGTAATTGACTGATTTAGTACACATTAAATTTTATCATTTAAAATAACATTTGTTAAATTTTCAATTTAAAGTTCTTTCGACTATTCTCTTAATAAATAAAATAATTAATACTTTTTAAAAATTATTTTTGACAAGGAACTATTTTTAGGTAAATAAATTTTATTATTGTGAGCTAAATTTTTTAGTTCGTTTAAAAAATTCTCGAGATAGGGCTATTTATTTTGAGAGGCAAGAATTCGAATCAATTGAAAAAAAAGGTATGCTTTTTTTAGAAAAAGTACGTGTCTGTTTTTCTAATTTAAAGTATTTTGAGTCTTAATATATAAAAATTCAAACTTTCGATCACAAGTTATTCAAAGTGTTTGCTTTTTTGCACATTGTACATATACACAAACAGAAGTTATTTTTTTAATATTAATCGAAAAGTTTTCAATTGATTATATTACTTCAATTTTCTTGTCTTAATTTGACTAAATATTTTCTTTTAAAAAATTTTGATTTTATATTTTGAATTAACACTTGACTTAATAGTAGATATATTTTTAATTGTTAGAGGGGGGCACCAAAATATTTTCAGTGCTTAGGACCTCAAGAGGTCTTAATCCGGCCCTGATCAAACATATAAAATGATCGGCACCTTCATAAGACCGACGGTACGCCGAAATGGACTGTGGTTGAATGAATAGTGAAAACGTTAAATATAACAATGTGAAAACAACGCTTTTTGTATAAATTGCAGTGAAAATCGACTTGGTAAAGAAAATATCTCATTTTGAAAAAGGGAAAAATTAAGTACTTTTTAAAAATACCTAAGAAGAAAAGCACTTTTAAGGGCTTCCAAAAAACGGAAATTGAAAATAAGCACTTTTTAAAAACACTACGCACCCTGAATTTTTATTTGTCAGAATGTAAATTATTTTTTTATTGCAGATTTCTTCTCCTATTGTCCAAATAATGTATATATCAAGTTTCATAGACATGTCTCCACCAAAATGGATATTATCACGGTCTAAATAGGATAACTTGAATTTTGAATTATAACCACCCTGTATGCGCAATATGATTTTTTCTTATGCTTTGTTTTATAAACATGCATTGTTTTCAAAGTTATAAAATCATACTGATTATGAAGTGGTTTTGATGTGCCTGTACATTCCACAATATTTTTATTCATTTTTCTGGATAAAAAAATAAACACATGGAAATTACAATTTGATGAAATAACTTTTATTTGGCTATTTACAAGCTTCTCAAATTCCAAAATGCTTTAAAAGCAATCCACACATCCTTCAGTGATAAAATACCAACAAAAACAATGAATGATAAAAACATAAATTAACACAATTCAGATGAACATCACAAAATAAATTAAATGAGGAACATCTTCCAATAGAGATCCAAGGCAGTTGGAGTTATGGCTTTTTGCAATCTGAAATAAGCAAATAATCTTCAGTATTTTTATAACTAATTTTTTTAAAAAGCAGACATCAGTTTATCACAGAATTAAATATTCATTTATGATGATTGAAGTGTCCTAATTTAATTTGGTTTAGTTTAGGTTTTGTATTTATTTAATGCTTAGTTGTAAGCACTTGCATCTTTTAAGAAACACTTCTCTTACTGATACTGAAATAAAATTTACACAGATAACGGCAAGCAGATATTTTTTAAATTTTGTTAACACCTAAAACTGCATCAAATCCTACAAAAAACTAAGAATGGTTAATACAGTGCCCGACCTCGAGACAACATCCTAAAGTGAAAAAATTATTTTTGCCATTAATTGTTGAAGAGTAAAAAAAGAAGTATTCTATTTTAATTTGGTTGATTTCAGTTTTGTAATCGTTTACTGCATAGTTGACAACATTTACATCTTTTAAGAAACGTTTTTCTTACTGATAGTGAAATAAAGCTTTCATTGATAACGGTAAGTAGACATTTTTTAAACTTTGTTATCAAATAAAACTGCATCAAATTCTACAAAAAACTAAGAACGGTTTGTGTTGTATTTGGTCAGGGGCAAGCCTCCTTAGTGAAGAAATTATTATTGCGATTAAAAGTTAAAACACTACCACATCAAATGACTATCAAAACATTTATGTATGTTTTTTTTTTTAAAAAATTCAACAAAATTTATATTTAATAAAAATGTAAAATAATTATACATAAAATGCAACTCTAAGAAAGCATAAATAAATTAGCTTCATTTAAATAATGCCACTGAATAAAAATAATGAACTGTCGGAACTATAAACGTGACTGAAAGAGAAAATAAAAGTAGTTGCAAAAAAATAATAAAAATATATAAATAATCTGAGCATAATTGAACTTAAATCGTATTTAGTAAGAACATTTTTAAAAACAAAAACGTAATAAACAATTAAAACCTAATATTAATAAAAATATTATACAAATAATCCGTTTTTAATTGAAATTAAATCTTATCTAATCATTTGATGAAAGTTTTTCAGAACAGAAGAAAAAAAAAATTATAAAAACAAAATATATCAAAATTTTCTTTTTTTAAAGAAGTTAGTCATAAATAAGATGGCTAAATAGATAGAAAAATAAAAGAAACTAACAAATAAGTTAATTGATGTTATTCGTTTAATTGAAGTTAAGCTAAATAATAAACTAAATAAAACCAAATTGTAAATGAACTGAATAAAATCAAATTCATGATTTATTAAAATATCATATTAACTAAAATAAAACAAAATTAATTATTGAAAAATGCAATATATTTCTTACTTAACTATAAGGAAAAAAAAATTATAGATTACAAGGAAAACTAATTAGTCGAATTAAATAAAAACAACACTTAAAAAATTCGAGTGTGCGTTTGTGTGTGAGAGAGAGGGGCGGGAACCCACTGCTATATTTTATATAAAGAACTTGGTGCAATATAGTGATAAGCCATGCTTTTTCTAGGTATTTTTACATCGAACTAATACTTAGTAATGTTTCCAGGTAGGTATTCCCCCCCCCTGAATTTCCATTACATAGCAACACATTACACAGAAACATTTTATTACCTATAAATCCCATGCAAGAGCTAATTTTTACCAAAACTGCTCTTCTACACAATTTGAAATGTGGTTTACCATTACTTGGCTTAAGTTTTTCGTGTGCGTAGATAAAAATGATCTGGACAATTATTAAAATTTTTTATTTTAATTTTACCTAGGGTTAATATATTTTCTGCATGGTATTGTACAAGTTTACAGTTTCTAAAGAAAACTTCCTAAATCTATTTAGTTAGCTACTAAAAAACTACAATATATCACTAAAATGCAATATAATAAATATTATTACTTATTTTTCTTTGGATTTTTCTCGATATTTTTATGTTATGGAGAATTTTTTGTGTTAAGGAGCATTTTTGAATTATGAGTAGTTTTGTGTTATAGTGCTTTTTAAAGCTATTTTGCCAACGAAAAAAAAGCCACAGTTCAAGTGTCTTACACTTTAAACAAATTGATAATTGTAAACTATTTATATCATCTTGCCATTATCTGAACTTTATAACATATAACCTAAATATTTTAAAAGTCATCAAACTTTTATATGAACCTAGATACTGCAGTGTTGGAGTAACTTGTTAAATATTTTATTTTATATTTTATAACCGTCATTGAACAGCCGACCCAATTTTTTGGGTTTATAACTAATAATGTTCAACTCCGTAGCCTTGTAATTTTGAACCTGATTCAGTAGACATGGGAACTCTTGGACTAAGTATTGAGAGAAATTTGCCTTTGTGGAGGACTTTTTGATGGAACTAACCCGCATTTGCGTTACAAGGAGAGAGAAACCATGAAAACCTCCCAAGGTTAGCTTGGCATCAAGGGGATTTTAACCCATGATCCGTCTTTTGCTGAGGATATTTTATGTCAGCACTATGATTGGTGCACGCCGGATGCAGAATTCCTATCGACGAGCCATAGCTGGGATTCGAACCAGCAATTGGAAGGCGAAGGCTCTCTCCCCTGAGCCATCACGGCTCAACTTGTTAAATATTAAAAAATTTGATCATAAAGACATAAACTTACAGCAAACTTCACAGTGGGTTTCATCAGAATTATCACCACATCCATCTAGTCCTGTACAGAGTATGGCTGATGATCTGCATCGGCCGCTATCACACTTAAAATGATTTTCTGGGCATTTAAGACCTGCAAAATAAAATCATTGAAAACAAATATTCAATAAGAAACTTCCTATAACCAAATATTAAGAAGAGAGGGTTGCAAAATATTAGTGGCAACAATGCATTTCAAAAATAATTTCAAGGTGGGGGAAAATAATAAAAATCACACAAAAATAATAAAAAGGGTATTTTAAGAGACCATTCTCAATACATATTTTAAGAGTACTCTTAGAAAATAAAATCACTAGAGCACATTAATGGTTTAAAATTAATATTTTGAGCAAAGAAAAAAAAGTTACTGAAATATAATAAATCATTCCTGATGAAGACAGGACTACAATTATTCAAGCCTATTTGATTACCAGAGAAAACAGAGAGGAGTTGCAAGGTGATTTAAACCTGTCTTCCTCAGTAAAGTTTTGCTTTGTGTACAATGTATGTTTGTATTTGTGTTTGCACGTGTTTTTATCTAACAATCAGATTTTCACCAATTAGGGCTCAAGATTAATGGTTCGAATGGGTGACCTTAAATATGCTAATTAGTTAGGACAGATAATATTTTAAATTAAGCAATCAAACATAAAAACTTGATTTCTCTCTCAATGAACATATCTTTTTTCGACAGATTTTAATTCCTTATCCTCAAAATGTAAGGGGCAGTAGAATCTTGGAAATATAGTCCCAACAGTTTAGTCAGGAAACTGGTCGAAAGTTTTAATCCCTTAATGTTAATTTTGCGTATTTTGTAATTTCGATAGAAGCGAAGATAAAAAATTTTTCACCTATTTATAAAATTTGTTTATCCAAACATAATCCTTTCAAAAATTTATTTGAAATAGTTATTCTCTATTTATTATTATTTTCATTTAATAATAATCAATCGAAAAAAATTGAATTGTAAGGTATAAAAATTTTTATATTTAAAAAAAGGAATTTCATGTAACAAAATACAAAATTTGAAAAAAAAAAAAAAAATCATTCGAAGAATAGTATCTGAGAAATGGAATTTTAAATACAGGATAATTTAACAATTCGTGTAAGTGCATAATGGAAAGTATACATTTTTAAAATTTTATATTCCCAGGTTGTAATGTAAATGGAAAAACAAAATTTAACCAAGATCCAAATTATTTCTAAGCAAAAATTACACATTTATAACGAAAAGTAATTTCATTACGGTTGAAAACAATGTGAAGATTCAGTATGCCCGAATGTATGAAATCATTTCACTCATAAATTACCAATAACTCTTAGCTACCATAAATTGAGATGTTATTTTCATTTGTAAATTTTTATTGTTTTTAATTTATTATTATCACTTTTTGAATTATTGTTAAGATAAAACGAATAAAATATATTAGTCACTTTCCTTCACTATGATAAAACATCCCTGAAGAGATTAAATATTTACTGGTAAATCACTTCATTTTTGATGAAGATTCCTTTTTTGCTTCATTTTTCATAAAGATTCCTTTTTCACTTCATTTTTCATAAAGGTTCAAAAATTTATGCTAAGGGAAAAGATTACACTAACCAGAAAAATTTTTTCCTTCCTCATAAAGTAAAAATAATAATACCTTTCTCACAAACATCAACTATTTCATCACTTCCATCTGCACAACTTTGAACTGCATTACAAAACTCATATTGTGGAAGGCATTGTCCATTTTTGCATTGGAAAGAGTCTTTATCACATTTAATTCCTGAAAAGTACAAACATACACATATAGCTATGTTCCATGTTTTTAGAATGACTTTGGAATTACTTATCAAACAAATTACCAGTATAACATCTTGCTTCATCACTACCATCAGGACATTCCCATCTGCCATTACAAACACTTGATTTTGCAAGACAAGTACCATCATCACATTGAAAAGCTTGTTTAGGACACTCTGAAAGATAATCAAAAGTTATTTTAAATATCTTCGAATTTTTTCTTTGTTGTTCTTTCTATTAAATGCTTTCTGAATCTCTATTTTGTTATTCTTTTTATTATATGTTTACTGAATCTCTATTTTATTATAATCTTTATTAAATATTTGGAATCTCTAATTTATTATTCTCTTTATTAAATGTTTGTTAAATTTCTATTTTATTATGTTTGCTGAATCTCTGCTTTATTATTCCTTTCATTAAATGTTTAATGAATCTCTATTTTGTAATTGAATGTGAGGCTGAAAAAAAGCAGAGGAAGTTACAAGTTACAATGAATCCCACTATGGGAAGATGCTACCAAAAGCATTTCTTGGAGTTTCAGAATCTTAAAAATTTGAAAATTATTTATAAAAAAAAAATTCCTATAAATGGTAGGAAAAAAATTATATATTGAAAATAAAGAGAAACCATATTTAATCAGCCTCAAAGGCACCTAAAAAGTATTAAATAAAATTATTTAACTATACAGGTTCTTACATAATAACCACCTTAATAATCTACTTTTCAAAACCTTTTCCGAAGTGAAATAAAACAAGATACAAAATATTTAAAGGTAGAAAAATAAAAAAAAAGTTCAGAAAATCTGACAAATAATTAATAGAAAAGTCAAGTTTGAAAACATCAAAGCCTGGTTTTATTTCTATTTAACCTCTGAAAAACCCAGCATTTAATATATTGAACAACCTTTGGTACAATTTTATTGCTCAAAAAAAAGTTTTCTTTTCTTTCATTGTCTATAAACCTTTACAATGTGATTGTCTATATAAAAATATAAAAGAATTTATCTTAGTTGATTGTAGTGTTCTATGACTGTAAAAAATTATAAGTAAGGTAAGAAGTTTGATTTGAGTAACCTTTTGGACAATTTTCCAACACAAAAACCTTATTATTAGTGCATAGTAGATTTTGTTACATGACCAAAATGTGAAGAAAGACACTATCAAAATATCCTACACTATGCAAAAGATGCTGAAAACTAAAATTTATCATTTTTATGTAATGATTAAAAGTAATAAACACTTAAGTTTAAACAATTGATATTTAAAAATAGTATTTTATCACATTTCTGAGTTCACTTTCTTCTGAGCAACATATTTCCAAGAAAAATGGCTTTTTCCATCATTTCTTTAAAACTCAGGTTTCAGTAAGTCAAAAAAAAGTCGGAGAGATGCTCTACACTATGTAAAACATATTTAATTGATTTTTATGATCAAATGCAAATTTTATTTTGCTAAAACTTCAAACGTAAAAATTTGCATAGTTGCATCATTTTCAAACAAATAAACTATTTCAACAAATATTGACTTTGTAACATATTTATTAATAAAAAAATTTAAATTAACCAGGGTGGGTAGCTAAATGTTTCAACAAAAAATAAGCACTTTTTAAGGATTCAAAAAACATTTTTAAGCATTTTAAAAAAATATCATAATTAGGTTATGCATACTTATAAGAATCTTTTTCGCCCATTTTTAAAGTTCTTCATATATACTTATATAAATAAAATGCAAAATAATTTTCAAAGACTTTTCATGATCTAGTTTCTGACAAAGAACTCTTTTCTTGATTATATTAGTCACCATATAAACAATTTATATAAAATTCTATTCTATCTCAATCAATTTTTTAAATTAATAATTACTTTGTAAAATTTGTTACTTGGTACTATATTTCTTGAATGAAATGATTAAAAAAAAATTCTGATTTGTAAATATAATGAGCTATGAAGCTAAACATTTTTGTCAGAAGTAAATTATTATAGGATCCTTATACTCATAATATTTAACAAATCTGAGATAATAGAATTCTTTATTCAAATTATTTTTAAATCAAATCATTAAGAGATGAATTAATGTTTGTTGGAATGACAAATCTGAATAATAAGATGTTTTGCAGCACTAATATAATATTTTTGCCTATCACTTTATACTTTTTTAAAATCTTGTTTCGAGATATTATTGAGTTACAAGAGTGCTACTCAAAAAAAAAATATAACATTGAACTTTTTTGATTAATTAACAAACAGTGTTGAGATGTTCAGCAGACTTTTTAGAAATTTATAGCTCACTGATTGCAATCATGCTTCGAAATATTATTGAGTTACAAGAGTGCCACTCTAAAAGAAAGTCAACAATGAACTTTTTTGACAAATAGCAAACATGGTGTCATGAATTTTCAGAAATTTATAGCTCACTGATTGCAAAATGTACCTTTTCACGAGAACACAACGTTTCGTCAACTATTTTGACATACAAGAGAACTGTGGAATAATTCACATTAAGAAAATTACCAATGCAGCAATACAACAGCCATAAAACCATCATTAAAAGCAAAAATTTTAAGTTATATGACCACTTGAACAATGCGAAAGAAGTAAGAGAAACAAAGTTTTTTACTAAAGTTATAGAGTTGAAAAAGTTTGACACAATTTTCCAGTAAAGTTAAAAATAAAATTCAAAAACTTACTAAATGGTTCACATTCATCTTCATCGCTACCATCAGGACAATTTTGACGTGCATCACAAACATAGTACCATGAAATACAATATCCGTTTCGACATTGGAAAGAATCTTCAAAGCAACCTATGAAAATTATTAATAAATTATTCACTATACCAGAATATACTTGTTTCGTAATAATCCTTTTTAATATATTTTTTAAAATCCTTGTCAAAACCGACGTCAAAAAAAATAAATTAAAACTAAAATTGCTATAAAAAAAGAATGAAATGCTATTGAATATACGGATAAAGTTCCGCTACAGTTTTTTTAAAAATTAATCTTTGTGCCAATAGGTGGCAGCATGAGACTTAAAATTTTCTACTAATGACAGTGAGAGTAAACTTTTATTCTAAACTTCTAATTTTTTAATATAAATGTAATAATTAATTTTATTGCTCAATATTATAATTTTAACTAAGAATAAGTATAATGTAAGCCTTTAATTTCATATATTTCACTTTTTAGTTATAAATTTAATTTGTACTTTTTGGAATTACTTATACTGTATGGTGGCAACCCACTGGGTTAGGTGATTGAAAATGATATATGTTGAGGCATTCTGTTCGTGTTCATGGATAAGTAGGCTGGTTGAAAAACGGATGAAAGAATATTTACTAACTTAAGTGGTTGATATGATATAATTTAAAAATGACGGTGAACGTCGTTTGCCTTTTTTGTAAGGCATATTTTTTTTATGTATGCAAGAAGATCTAGAATGTGTGCTCGCTTATTAAGCTGTTACCTGAGGGAACCACACGTGGGCTGGTGTTCTATTGGTGGTAAATATTTTATGAGGTAACCTGTTGGCTCAATGAATATGAATCCTTTCTTTAGAGAAATAACTGTACCCGAAAGGGTTGTGCACTGGAGTCTGGTATGTTAAATATGTTTATAAGGGGCATGATGTTAGCCCATGGTAATCGATGATGATCGTCTTTCATGTTTGATGCCAGTCCTTTCGGACAACATTTTTTTTTTCTTTTTAAACTTGTAATAAATGTGTTATTTTTTCTTATTTTAAAAATGTGTTTTTAATGGTTTACCTTGACATAATAAATAAGTAAATATCCCATGTTGGAATCTGGTCAAAGTCAAAATTGAAAGGTAAAATGATTACACAACGCAAATGTATTTTAGGCTAAATCAAAAGTTTTTTTAAAATTTTTTTTTAGGTTTAAGTATCATAACGGTACATGAAATCTAATGAACTACTACTGAGGAAGGCAGACTGAAAACATCAAAGAGAAATTTCTAGAGAAATACTGCCACATTTCTCAGATTGGAAGGGCTTATTTCAAGATGTATTATTACTTCATTGCTAATTCAAATCTATTAATCTTTCATAATGCATTGAAAATATTATATATATATATAAGCCTATAGTCTTATCTTTTAATGATCGGATCTTCACGCTCTAGGATTCTATCTAAAGGATTCGAAGATGTGTCCACAAATATGCTAATTAATAAGTGCAGATGATATTTTAAGCTACAAATTCAGACTCAAAAACTTACTTTCTCTGAATAAACATATCTTTTTTCAACGGATTAGGATTTCTGACCCCCAAAATATAAAAGGAACCTGCAACCTGGGAAATATGGTCTCCATAGTTTAAACAATCCAAAGTTTCAATCCCTTAATGTTAATATTACCTTTTGCGTATTTTGCCATATCTTGAAATTTTTTTGCACACAATTATAAAATTTGTTCGCACAAAGAAAATTCCATGCAAAAAATAAATTTTAGTACTGTAAAAAGCCCCTCTGTAGTTTCACACAAATACTGATTGCCAATCACTACCAAAACAGCATCCCTTCCCTACAACACAATTTAAAATTTCTTATTTTAAGAATTTCTTTACAAAAAAAATAGTTATCCTGATGTTTAGGGTAGAGGATTAATAAATCACAGTAACTGAATTGAAGATTGCTAACTTCTTTGTTGCAGGTGTTTGTAAAGTCCAGTGGGAAGAGAGGGGGAAGCAATCCTCCTCACACGTGGTCAACATTTCCTCCCTGCTGCATGTAGTCAAGGTCGTGTTGAATGGTAGGTATATTTGTCTTCAAGAAAGGGGAAAATTTTGAGGTGGGGTGGGAGTTAAGAAAGTTGAATGTAAAAGATTGAGTGAAATGGAGAGGGCATTATTCTTGGAAGTGTTCTAACAGGAGAAGAAAGCATTAGGGAGTAAAAAGGAGGGATCCTTACTTAGAATTGTTCTAAAGGAGCAAGGAAAATTCCAATACTTAGGGGGTGGGGGAAACACGATGCCTAAAATAAGTTCTTACACAGTTTCTAAAAATTTGGAAGTCATCGGATGGCATAACGATGGCTCCATAATACATCTAACTTTCAATTATCTTTCTTTTCATGAAATAGTTTGTTGTCCATATTTTTTTCAATTATTTGCATGTGCCACAATTGCACTGAGATTTAAAAATAAAAGAGTGCCGTAGAAGGTAAGTTAGATTTACAAATTAAAGTTTATATTTACTTTCCTTTGCTTCAATTATTTTTACTTTATTTTTTTGTGACTCGTATTTAATTATGCTTAATCAAATCTAGTTGATTTTTTTAAATATCCAGTAGAAAATCTTACATTTAGTTGATTCATTTACTTCCATACTGTTTATTCCTTGTACCCAAATCAGGTAAGATCATCAAGTACTTTTATAAATGCAACAAAAATTGTGTTCCTCGTGTTATCAACTGTAAAGTTTACATTTTGAACTGTGGAACTTCAATCGTTAAATGCAATTGAAAAAAAAGAAAATTGTTTCTTACCAGGTTTCTGAGCATTGCATGTTTCATCAGGAGCTTCACAATCACAAGTACCATTTCTACAAATACTGTAAGGATCTCTAGCTTTACATTCAGCTGAACTTGTACAGCTTTTTCCCAATGAAATTGGTGAAATAACTGTAAAATAAAATTTTAGTATTTTATTTCTTGATGTAAAAAGGACAAATTTTTCATTAAAATTAATATGCTGGATTCAAAACATTAAAGTGCGGATATGAAATTCAAATAAAATCTGGCCACATTTATTTAGTTAAAGTTTTAAATGTCAAAATACTTATACAGTGCAACCTCAAAAATCCGGACTGCTGTGAGGTTTGGAAGGACCAGATTTCCGAACTTTAGATATCTTACTTAAATTGATAGAATTATCGAATTTTTGAATTCGCCAGTTCGATTTTGCGATTAAACGCGCATGAGTAGACCTCCGACTTCAATTTTAACAACTTAACATAAATATACACTTTAAATAATAAATAAGAGACATTAAAAAATCAAAATTTCGTCATTTACCCCGTAATGGATCATTTAGATAACATAATATTAGCAATTAAAACTAAAAATATAGGCTTAAAACGTGAGCTGAAATTCAACTTGTAACTGAAAAAGATGCTTCTAGACTAGACTGTACCAGCTGATACTAATCCTTTTATAGTTGGGGGATGAAAGAACTTGTCCCCACCTCCTAAGCTTCAAGATTAAGAAAGAACCAGTTTTCCTTCTTCACAAAGGGGGAAAGTAAGGTGGTAGAAGAATTCCTGCTTGCCTTATCTATGGAAGAATTTAGAGGGGAATCCCCTCTATATTGAAGAATTTAGAAGGGAATCCCCTCTATATTCTTTGTTATATATACAGAGCTGATAAGAATGACTGGAATTTCCTTATCAACTATGAGTTTTCAGTCACTCCCCACCCCTCCCTTTTCATCTACTGCTTCATTGTTGGAGTAGAGTTGTAGTTCTGCGCTCTGACATTAAAATTTTTATTTTAAGCAATAATTTTTTTTTTTTGGAAAATTGTTTCTGACGAACTGGATGTAAAAGTTTGGATTTTCGAGGTCGTACTGTATCTTATTATACTTCTTAATAGTGCGGAAATATGCACCATTATGAAGTATGCAGATTTACAGCATTGTAAACCAGGTAAACAAAAAAACCTTCCGGTGCAGCAAATATTGACTGAAAATTTTAGAAAGGCAGAATATTAGAAACTGTGACAGTAAATTATATATACAAAGCAAAAAGACATACTTCAACTCTCTGTTGTTTAAAATATAGTGAATACTAGAAAATGGCGGAATTTTAGAAGAAAATATTATAAAATTTGTAGTGGTTTGGAAAAATTTTGGAAGTAGCATTGCCAGACAGCACATTGTGACGAAAAGAGCAGTGTATTTTGCTCTACTGTTAGTTGCTTTTAATGTTAGTTAGTTATAGTGTTAGTTGGCTTCAATCATAGGTTGCTCTAGTTTCAGCTGTCTGCAGTGTTAGTTGTTTGTAGTGTTAATTAGCTGCAGCTGAACAAAGATGAATCAACAAAACACACACCAAGGTGCAAAATACACTTAAAAAAAAGCTGATGGTGAGTTTGTTGTACTCTAGAGCAGATATGAAAATTATAATTTTATGAAGCCTAGCTCATATAGTTGGTACGTAATGGAGGAAATTAGAAATGAAAAAAACAAACTATAATGTACTTTTACCATTACAGTCTTTATTCGAAGGGTCACAAGCAGTTCGAAGTTCATCTTCGGGGGGTGTTTCTGAAAAATTATAAATATTTTAATTATTATTAGTATAATATGAGTAAGACTGTATTTCATATTTATTCTTTTGGAATTAATATGATTACATTATAGTTGCAAAGAAATAAAACATCTAAATGGCAAAATTCTTCACTTTTTAAACCAAGAAATGAGTAGACTTCACTGTTAATACAATTGTTTTGGCTACCACTATAATAATAATTGTTTGGCTATTTATATAATAAATTGACTGTCTTGGTGTATTATGATGATAAGCTGCATTTTCAAATTGTAGCTACTTTCTAGAAAAATATATAATCTGGCAGAAAGAGATCTAGGAAACAAAATATTTCAACTAATTACCGACAATTAAAAATATTTGTAAATTAAATATCGTTGTTACAAATTACCAACAGAATTTCCTATAAAATATACAATAACCTTATATAACAGTTGTCACAACTTTTTAAATTTTCCCAGAGTGTGGCTACCTTGTCAAGAGAGTGATTTTAGTGCAAAATACAAGAATTTTAATGCATGTAATACTATATTTAAATATATCGTTAGACATATCGTGTTGTTACCTAGTCTAAATTCTAAAAACTTGTAAAGCACTAATATACGTGCTAATAGGAAGGAACAGTTTTATGTTAAATTTTCCTTTGGAAAAAAGTGTGACTTATCACTGTATTGTCCTAAGCAGGTTGTCCCACAATCACCACTCTTGATATAGTATTTCAGAATTATTATCCAAAATTGTGCCAAAAATCATACACATTAGGTATCAAAAACTAATATTTGCATGCGAAAGAAACAATTATATCGCGATCTGTGGAAAGGACTGAGGATAAGGATGAGGCTATTAAAGATTAAGTGTGGTAATTACTGAACACCCTACATGAATTTAAATTAAACAAGCACAGCACTCTGTGGAAAGTTATATTTCCTTTGACTTTCTGGAACAAAAGTAGAAGTTAATAATTTGTGATACTTTGAAGAGAGATAAAGTGAAAAAATATGTTTAGAATGAAACATGATTAAGATACAAGATTTGTACTGACCACTAAAATTGCTCCAAAAATTCAAATTTTGAAATTTTTTTTATCACATTATTTTATATTCTATAAACATTCAAAAAAGGCAAAGACTAATTGTACATAGTAGAGCCCCAATTATCCGACACCCTCAGGGCTAGGTTTATGTTGGAAAATCAAAATTATTCAATCATTTGGAGGACTTTTCGAGTCGATTTTGTACGAGTGTAAACATTACTCAAAAGTCAAATTACGAGTCAAAATTACTCAAAATAAGTAAAAATTAAAAAAAATAAATTAATAAAACAAAAGGTTTTGTTTTTCTATCATGAATAACAATACATTATAAAAAAGAAATTTTTAATATCGTTTTTTATATTTTTATATAACAGATAATAAAAGTGTAACATGTGTGTCTTGGATAACTAAAGAGCCAAAAGATTAAAAAGTTGTACAATCGGGTGTCAAACAAATGAGGGTCTACTGTTTTTGACAAATTTTGATTAGTGTAACAATTATGTGAAAAGATATAAGAGCTTGAATGAAACATATGAATTAGTTTCTCTCAAGGATTTTTTCTGGGTTGTTACGTAAAACAGACACCTACCTGGTATTAATTCACATTGTAATTTATTCGAAGATAAACCATAGCCATCTCTGCAATCACAATATGCCGTCCCTCCTGATTTTAGGCAATAAGAATTAGGTGTTATTCGCTCACAGTCATTATGATTCAAACAGCTACTTCCTAAATCTATTAGAACAAAAAAAACCAAACGAATATTATAAGCAAGGGACAAACGAATATTCTGCTCCAAACAGAAAGCCTGGATGTCACAGCAAATCTTAGAGTAAATAACATTAATTTATTATGTAATGCATGACGCAGGAACTGAACATATCTGGTTTTAAAAAATGTCTTTCCATTAAGTCTTTTTTATTTAATTCAAGGGCAACATGTTTGGCACAATAGGAATATAGATAACAAAAAAAAAAAATTCTTAGTAGGATAAAAAAAAGCTAGTGCAAGGGGCAAACGAATATTATAAGACCGAAAAATATTTGAAAATTTTCTTATTCAGCATACAAAGAACTTTGACTGCACCATTAAAATAGCGATTTGGGAAAAAAGAAATTTTTTTCGACTCACCTTAATCACATATTAGTTGCAAATTAAAACAGAACATTATATTGCAAGATTATGATTTTATAAATTTGTGGTAAAACATAAATCTGAGATAATTTTAGCTAACAGAGATAGTTTTACTTACTTTTTGCAAACTAAGATAATTTTAGGCTACTTTTTTCTTTATCTTCAGTAAGAAAAAACATATGGTTAAAATTACTAGACTACAGTAAAATTTGTGTTTCTGGCTGTACAGTAAAATTTGTGTTCTACAGTAAAATTTGTGCTTCTAGGGAAACACCAAAAAGTTTGGAAATTTTTACCAAAGCACTTAGGTAATGATTTTAGTAAAATCAGCAATAAATTATGGTTTCAAAATATTTAATAAAATTTGGTAATTTCATCATGATACCTTAGAACAGGGGTGGCGAACCTTTGTGCACCAACGTGCCATTTTTTCAAAAAATTGTTTAATGAGGTCATAGACGTGCCGTCAAATAATTTTGATTTCGTGATTATTGGGAAAATAATAATACTAAATACTATCAACTCAAAACTCTTTATTTACTATGAAAAGAAAAACATTTTGCAATGTGAAAGCCATCAGCTTAATTTGACTTAAAGTAACATCAGTGTGACTTCTGTTGTTGCAGATCAGATGATAAATAACTTATATTAGGTTGTAAGATGTTAGTTTAAGCAGGACTGCTAAATTTTTTTTGCTGGTTATTTATTGTTAGCTTGGTTTTTATGGTCATAAATTGCTTATTTGGCATTAATTGTAAATTTTTTTGTTAATAATTGTTTATTTATTTTGTTTGTTTTTTGTGAATTTATTTTAATTGTTAATACGCTTCATAGCGAACTTTGTAATCGGTGGCGTGCCCGGAATAATGTGTCGCGTGCCATTGGTTCGCCATCCCTGCCTTAGAACATGTTACAAAAATAATTTATTTGGTTACATTTGTATTTCAGTTTTGTATTTCTTACTAAATGTTTGGTAATAAAAAATTTCATAACCATACAATAAGGTAATTTCACCAGAATTTTTTTCCATGTTCAGATTTAAGTAATTTTGAGGGTTTGACTAGCATAAGTTCAAAATATTAAGGACACAACCCTAATTTAGGCACTGGGTTTCACATTTGTTTACCTCAGTTTGTTTACCAGTTTCTTTGTTTACTCTATATTTATACTTAACCATTTGTTAACATCAGATTTTATAATTAGTATACATGTATTTATTAAATTTGCTGTTAAAAGCAATCTACAGTCTGTTTACTTAATCACAGTTCATCATACTAAGCAGAATTATATGTTAGCAGTGAAATCAAGTTATATTTTAATAACAATATCCCATATGATTATGATATAAATAAAATAATTTATAAAAATGATTTAATAAATGATTAAAGATAGGCACATTTCTTAAAGCTATTGTAAATGTTTTAAATTTTAAAATTGTTGAAGTATTAAAAAGGAAAATTTTACACTTACAAGGTAAGCAATCATTATCCTCAGTTACCATATAACCAATTGGGCACTGACATTTTCCATAAATCCTCGGAATGATGTATTTGCAGTAACTGTAACTGCTGGCCAGTTGACATTGTTGATCATATAAACAATAATCATCCACTTTAGCAGCTATATTTCAATAAAACAAAATTAATTAGAATTACCACACAACAATTTCAGCTTGTTTTAGAAAAAAAATGAAGAACAGGTAATGAATTTTATTTCTACCTCCTTCATTTAAAAAGAAGTTAACTGTGTGTGTATATACAGTCGACTCTCGATATCTCTAAGTTGAAGGGAGGGCAGAAAAATTTTGAGATAGCGAGTGTTCGAGATAACATTAACGAGATCGTTTAGAAGTAAATATTTTCTTCAAAGTAGAAAAATATTAATTCTAAAAAGCAGGGATGCCAACTTTCTACGCTTTTTGTAAAAATGTTTTTGTGTGGTAGCTAAGTTTAGGTTTTAATGTACTATTTTTTATTCATTTAAGCTTATTTTCTCCATCACTACTCATAAATGATTTAAAAGTCTCTATGCAATGCCACTTTATTCCAGCTCTTTTCTGGTAAGGCACTTAAAATGTGGGCAAAATTACCAAAAATCCTGAGAGCTTTGATATCAACCACTATATAAAATATTTCACAAAAAGCGTAGTAATTGGCAGGCCTGAAAAAGTAGAGTCATGAAATATAAGAATATCTACTATTAAATATGCATGCATTGATAGTTAACTATAAGTCTGTCTATATGCAACAACGATAATTTTATTTCTAAAAGTAAGACAAAAACAATTATACATTAAATAGAAAAGAATTGGTTTACAATAAACTTATTTTGTGATTTTTTGCAAAAAAAATAAATTTCTATTTCGAAAAAAAAAATTGACACAACAAGGTTTTGAGATGAAACTCTTTGACTTAGGAATTCAAATTAACATTAGGTGGATATGTAATGCCATGGGAAAAAATATATTTTTAAAAAATAACAAGGTTTTCAGGATATCAAGAGTGTATTGTACATGTACACTGAAGTAACAAAAATCATGAAATAGAAATATGCAAATATACGGATAACAGCAGTATCGCAAACAAACTGTATATATGGATAGTGCATTAGCAAGCAGGGTTGGTAGGTTTTTGATAAATTGATGGTTTTAACTGTCAAAAACCCAATTTTAACATTGTTTTTCACAATTGTCAAAACCCCAAAGTTTTGGTTTAAGGGTAATTATTAGCTATTATAAGTATGAAGTATTTTTTAAATAAACATACATATAAAATTACAAGTGATGAATCAATTATGTTCTTGAATTATTTTAACATTAAACTCTTTTGCGTTTTAAAAATTACTGTCAAAAACCCAATGGAAATATTTATGTTAATGGAAATATTCATGTACATATGAACAGGAGTGCAGAGAATTCTCAGATCCTAATAGTTCCTCAGAATAAAGTTTTTTTTAAATCGAAATTTCCCCCAAACTTTTAGTGTTTTTCTTTCTTTTCCTTTTAAATAGGATAACTTTTTAAAAATATTTTTGGAAAATAATGTTTATAAACAAAAAAAAAAAAAAAAAAAAAAAATCATTTGATTTTATAAAATTCTTGAAAAAACCAACATATGTGTTAAAAATAATAAAAATCAAAATATATTGAAATAGTGATAATTTAAAGATCTCACTCATAAACAAAAGGAATTCAAACTAACAAATACACAAATTGACATTTAATGTTTTCCTAATGTGGAAAAACTTTGCAATGAGGCAAATTTTTTAACAATAAAAAATTTTGTAGGAATTTTTTTAAACCAAAAATTTTCCAATGGCTGCATGAATTTCCTCAAAACCTCATTTGCATGATTAGAAATATTCTGCTCTCTTGCAATATAAGTAAAAACGAATATTATGAATAAAAAAATTATAAGCTGAGATCAGACAATTATTGGTGACCACTTCAGTTTCACTTAATTTAAAAAATATGCCTGAATTGTGGCATAAAAGAATTAAAATCAATATTTAGATTGATAATAATTAACAACTTATAGTTATTAACTGTAATATAAACTGAATAGTTATAATATAGCAAATAATATTGATCCTAAAGTATTAAATATTATGTTTTTAAAAGAACCAATTAATAGTTTCAATAGTTTTTTACTATATTTTTTTATAAATGATATACAATATAAATCATAATTATAGTAGCATATAATGCAAGCTTTGTGCATGATGTAATATCTAATAAAATGTCCCCAATGACAAAAAAGAAACTTTCCCTATGTTTTTGAAAACCAGTTTTTGACGCCAAAAACCCAACCGTGCCAGCAGGACTTTTATTTGTGTTCAAGTAATTCACCTAAGAATGTTTCTGATGTAATTATGACTGCAAGACGAGAATTAACAGACTTTGAACGTGGAATGGTAGTTAGAGCTAGATGTATAGAACATTCCATTTTAGAAACTGTGAGGGAATTCAACATTCCTAGATCTACAGTGCCAAGAATACCTAATTACAGGCACAACCTATCATCATGAACAATATACTGGCCGACTGCCAGCACACAATGACCGAGACCTTTGATGTGTGCATAAAATTGGTGTTAACAGAGAAGTAACATTGTGTGAATAACTGCAAGCAGCAATGCAGGATGTGAAATGGACATGTCTGTTAAAGCAGTGGGGTAAAATTTGGCTGTAATGCAATATGGCAGCAGAAGACTGTCTCGAGTGCCTTTATTAACAGCATGTCATCACATCCAGTGCCTCTCTTGGGCTTGTGACTATATAGGTTGGAGTCCAGATAGATGACTAGAAAACCCCAGCTTGGTCACATGAAACTTAATTTAAACTGGTCAGAGCTGGTGGAAAAGTTTGAGTGTGGTGCAGACCCCACAAAACTATGGACCAAATTTGTCAACAAGGCGCTATGCAATCTGGTGATGGCTCAATTATGGTGTGAGTTGCTTTTTTTTTACAACATGGGTTAGGTCTTATGATCCAATTGCAATGATCATTGACTGAAATGGTTATGTTTAGCTACTTGCTAAAACTATTATATTCGTAATCAAAACAATTATACTCTTAAAAAATATCTATGATTTACAATTTTGTTAATAACCCAATTATAAATTACAGAACTTTGAGCTATCACTGGAAAGTTGACAGATGACCTATAAACGTGCCAACCGGCAAAATTAACACAACAAGAATGGACAATTACAGTCAATTTTTTTAAAAATCTTAATGCATTCAGAATCCCTCAAAACTTCCAGAAAACATTTTATTACTTTCCTAAGAGTGCTATTTATTAACTTATTTTTAAGCAAAAAAACGCTTACTATTGCTTTCACCTGAAACAGGGAGTAGCATAATTATTCACAAAATGATGTCACACGTATCCAGCTACTGGTCATTTACAATTGTTGTGCTGTGAAAGCGTATACTATTTCTACTCAATCTGCGACTGATTTTAATCGAGTAATTAGGCTTATCTTAACTTAAAAATAAGTGGAATAAAATAATATTTTCCATGAGCTTTAACACCACAGATTTCAACCAAAAAGGAAGAGTGCTTCGCTGTGAAGAACTGCATAATAATTTCTTCAAATATTTTAGCAATAAATAAACAGTTCAAAGTTTTAAAATCTATTTTTCGTTTTGCATGCACTCTAAAAACCTTAAATTTAATTTACAAAGGATGTTCATACGATATAAGTGATATAAAAACTAAATTGCACTGAAAAACCTTAGTGGATGGAGGTGGCACGTTTCCATTTAGCACATGTGACGTCATAACTAATCAGGGATTGTTTTTGATTGCATCACTTACGAAGGCCTTTTTGGGCAATTTATAGTGAGTGTGGCTTTGAGGAGAACTCCTCCAGACTGAAAGTCTGGGGCAGTCTGCTGCTATGGTAACAAGCGAGAGCATATAGCTAATATGGGTGAAATGGAGGAAAGAAGATGTTGATTTTTTTACTCACGACGATCTACATTAGATGAAGACAAACCCCACATCCTTATTCGAAGTGACCTTTCCTCGTAACCATAGTACCCTCCACGATAATACCTCGTAACCATAGTACCAAGCCACACTATAAATGTTTAATAACTAATTTAAAAAAAATATTTGGCAAAAAAAGTCACATTTTCGGTTTCAGGAGAGAATTTCCAATAAGTTAGGATTGAAAATAAAAAAATTTAACAGATGCTGTAATTGTCCATTCAAGAGATTTCAGGAGGTAAGATGTGCGACTATCAGACACTTCTAATTAAATATTTTTAAAAAAAAATTCTATAAGTATAGGAATGCAAGAAATTTTCCATAATGAAAAAGAACATATTGTGGAAGAAATGTAAGCTTTCATCAAGTAAGTTGCTGTAAAAAAAGTTTTAACATTAAATGGAAGTATAATATTTACAATAAAAATTTGTTTGATTTTTTTTTCTTTTAAATAATTCGAAGACATAGCAGCAACATAAAAAAGTATTAGGAAAATACAGTTTTCGCTTCTAAAATAGGAATTTTTTTCTTTTCGTTGATACTGAAAATGAATATTTTTCAAAATTTTTATCACAGATTCTTCTTCAATTGTTGCCATTTTGCTTAAAATGGGTGCTTTTTTCGTACTTTTTTATTTGAATACTAACGTTCGGAAACATTTTCAGGAACAATGGTACAGCAAAGTCAGCACAACTAATGGACAAATTTTACTCTATCAAATATGCAGTAAAGCATGCTTCTGCCCTTATAACAGAATCAGCGTCAGTATGAAAAGAAATACCATTACTTTGAAAACATTTTACAGCTTCTTTGTGCTTTTGCCCATTTATATGTTCTAAAATATTCTTCTTGCCTCCATGAGTCATTAAAATATCACAAGCACAATCGGTTCAAAAAGTATACATGCTTCCTTTTCTCGAAGCAATAATGGAAAAAAATTGATTAGTATATGACTGGTTGCATATTTTCGTTTGGACTTGGACATCATAAAAATATTTTTTAGTTAAATGTATGAAAATTAGCAAAATTACGATGCCATCCATGGTTTTTTAGTAAACTAATTAGCTTACAACAGTTTGTTGCCAACAGCTGAAAAAAAGAGACCTATTTTTGCCAACCATTGAAAAAATATGCACAAAAATGTTATTAAAAACAGCAGGATACGAGACATGGGTAACTCTGACTCTTGATAGTTGAAATTTATATTATACCCTGCTGATGTCATCTTATTAATTTACCCACACGAAAGAAGAAGGAAAAGATTCTGATGAGTCTTATATGTATGGGGGCGTAAAATAGCGTGAAAAGAGAGGGATAACATTTAAGGGTGAAAAAAAGCTGAAGCATGTGCAGCTTTGCTTCAGCCAGCTGGTAGTTCGACGAGAAGGGAAAAATTTTTACTTGGGACATAATGAATTTGCAGGGAAAGAAAAATGAAACTTCTGCTTTCACGAAAAGATAGGTAATTTTGAGTTTGCCCGTCAACTGAGGTAAAATTTAGGAGATTTTCAAATAATTTCCGGAGGAGAAAATAAAACATAATTTCATACTCTCCTGCAAAATGAGGGAGAGTTGGCAAATCTTGGCCAACTATTAGAATGTTACTGAAATGAATGACATGCAATAGAAGAGAAACTTGCAGAAACTAAACCTTAATTAACAATAAATACTATTCAAGATTAAGAACTTCTTTAAAAAACACAGTTTTAAATTTCAGGATTTGGAGCTATCACTGAAAGGCTGTCAAATGATCAACTCTTGAGAAGTCTACATAAAGTTGCCCATGACTAAAAATTGGTGTACTCAGAGCTAAATTGATTTTTTTCAAATGTCTGGCCTTATGACTTATTTATAGTCATTGAAAAGGCCAGATGTACTGGGAATGTGTACAAATTTGATAATAACATCTTTTGTCTGAATTTTGGAACTAGAATTTAATGTCAATAGTATGGGTGCATGTGGCAATCCTTGTTTTCGAAATTCAATAACATAGATGTATGTTATCATCAAGAAGCTTGGACAATTTGATTTTGAATACTCCAACAATATCAAGTCTATGTTCAGGATGTTGGTATCCATGTAACACCTTGAAAATTTCAGACCACGCCTGATTGCATGTAAAAGTTATAAAAAGATCTGGGGTTCCGAATTTTCTTATAATTGCCCTCTTCTCTAAGAAAAAATAGAGGATAAACCATGGGATCAGGGCAATAATTCATGCAAGAAATGGCTTAGCAACATCTCCAACCACCATAGATGCACAAATCTCTATTAAATGGTTCTCCATTTTCCTCCATAAATATTGCTGTTACCACCTTTAAAAATATTGTGTTTCGAAACTGGAGCTTTGAATCGCCTGCAATCAAAATTGGAATTTTTTCAAAACATCAATTTGACATATTAGGGCTTTATTCAATTAATTTATTCATTTAATAATAGGATCACAAAGCGTAAATAAACACTGTTGCTATTCATCCATATTTTTGTTAATCAGTAGCTTCACTCGATTCAAAAACATGCAACTGCCCACATCCAGCTTTGTTTTCAGCATTTGAATCTAAAGGAGAAACAATATGATAAATCTGATCATGAATTCAGTAAGAATACAATCTGTTTGTAGGAGGTTCCCTTATCTATGCCCCAAATGATACAAAAGAAAGTGCACCATTATATTCATGGGTATGATCCCGATAATTACTTCCCTCGATTGAACTCTCACGGAGTAAATTTTTTAGCAAATCAGGAATGATGGTTAAGTCTGACCACTTGATTTTCCTATCATGGCAACATTTAATATAATTCCCAGAAGAATCTTTTTCTATTGCCCAGAAGTGAGCAGCACAAAAGCTACATACTTCGGTCATGGAAGCGTTATTATGTTCTTCAATATCAACAGTTAAATGCACAAATCGTCTCCTACGCAATGACGACACGATTCCTTCTTTCAATGTTACCTCTTTTATAACTGTCATCAACGCTTTCTTCTGCTCTTCAACCATATTTTTATTATGATACTAAAAAGTGTAACAGCACTACTAATGCAAATTTTTCAGTGAATAACAATAAATAATAATATATAATGGATGGGTGACTGAATGTAAACAATAACGAGCTGCTTAAAACCAGAAGAAATTTAGAAAACTTCCAGTGTAACCCTCCCCTTATGTCACGTTAACAAGGCAATTACGTTTACAAGGAGCAGTCAACCATCCTTATTAATAATAATAATAATAAAGATAAAAATAATAAAATTAAAAATAATAATAATAATAATTTAAGTTCAATCGACAAAAATAGAAATCAATTGGCAAACACTGCTCATTTCTGCCCAGCTTACTAGCAAAAAGAAAGTGTATGAAATTTAAAAAAAAAGAAAATGACGTAGTGCATTCCTATCGGCGATCGTTTTCTAGATTGTTGTAGTTGCTGTTGTTGCAGTTAATTTACGTCGTACTAGAGCTGCACAATGGGCTATTGGCGACGGTTTGGGAAACATCCCTGAGGATGATCCGAAGCCATGCCATCACAATTTTGATCCTTTGCAGAGGGGATGGCACCCCCGCTTCGGTAACCCGACGACCTGCAAGCGAAGTCGAGCACTTTACGGTAAAACAATTGAACGAGGACCAATACGGCACACCCTCTATCCCTTCGCAGACTAATCCAAGTGGTCACCTACCCGCACACTGAACGCAGCCAGTGATGCTTGACTTCAGTGTGAACCGTGGGAACCACTAGGAAAATAGTAATATCCCCTGCTTACGGGAGACGAAGCTGATTTTGAAACTAAAAACCTTATTTATGTAGCTAAGGTCATACTTACGTGGTAGGCACCTGTCTTTTCTTAGTCTAATGTAATTTTCCTCACATTCGCACAATCCATTTACACAACGGCTGTGAGGAACTTTTATCCTACACTGTTGATCTGTTATACAACCATATCCTAACAATGATGCTGAAAAGAAAAGAAAAGAAAAATTTTTTATCTTAAAAAAATTAAGAATGAAATAGTTAATCAAGATATTCATAAAAAAATATTTATTTATTTTTTACATAAATTGAATCATTGATGTGTCTAAAATACTTACTATAAGTTTTATAACTTTCAGAAGTCAAAATGAGTTTTTTTTTGCATACTTTAAAGTGATTATAAAAATTATCTCAGCTTTTATGTATTTAATTATGCTCGTAAACTTTTACAAAACGCTTCGTAAACCTGCTTGAACAACATGCAGTTATGGTTTAAACGTTTGTTTAGCAGAGGATTTAAATTTATTTCCAACTTGTTTATATAGATGGCAGCACTAAGATTAGAAAATGTTTCTCTTTTCGCAGCTTTTTTGTTACTATCATGCTAATTAATTAAATTATGTACAGTAATTTATTTTTTAAATTCAAATTTAGTGCTTTTTACTCATCAACAATTGATTATTTTTCCCTAAGATATATTGTTTTTTTTTGTAATTTGATTATTATAGGTAAAAATGTTTATCATCATGAGCAACACTTCTTTAATTTATGAATTTCTACAGGAGTAAAAGAGATCGTTACTGTATATTTTAAACATTCACAACTTTTGAAACCGTCAGTGGTTAAAACAGAAGAAAAAAGCTATGTTGTAACCATTCTTCAATGGTTCATACCAAACATGTATTGGTGTATTGTGCATTTTCAGGAGTACTCAGACTCAATAAAATAATTTTTTTTCACTGTTATTTTAAACTTCTTTAAAGCTATGGGACAAGATTTTCAGATTAAAACTATAGTGTCTCAGAAAAAAACAACATTTGAAGAAAATAAATTGCATGAAAAAGATGTAATAAAAACATGGCACATTTATTTATTAGATAGCAAAGCAATTTAAAATAATTTCATAAAGATATAAAATAACTTTGATAAGCTTATGATTACTTTAAATTTGTGAAAAATAATTTTTTTCATGTCAGTTACCTTCAGGTGAAAGTAGGATAGTAAATAGTTTTCATGTAGTAGTTTCGTTTTTCTTTATAAGCTGATATCTTTTTAGGAATAACATTGATTATAAGTTATTGTTTCATTTCTCAACTGCAGATGGCAGCACTATTATAAGAAATAAGGCATAAACATACCTGCCAAGTTTTAATACTTTCGAGGATGATTTTACCCAGTATTTTGGAAAAGCTTATGCGGACTCCCACGACAGTATTACATATTAATATCTGCGTTAATTTTTTTAAAAAGTAGTGGCGGTCAAGAAGATTAAATATTAAGTTTATAAATGCAAAGAATATATGAAAAGCATGCATTTTACTACCACTTTAAATAAAGAAATAAAATTTTGCGCTAAAAGCGTAAAAGTAGGCAGGTATGCATACTTGTAAGAATTGCATGATTTCTATATATTCAATATACTATTTTAATGACTAAATTTAAAAGAGCAACTACTTTTAAAATGATTATTGATTTACTTAAAAAAATATAACAAATATTATTTTTTAAATGCTGGCAAAAATAGTAATTTAAATAAACTGTCTGAAAACAAAAATATTCTCTCTAGTAAGAATTAAGAAGTATTAAAGTTCTTGTGCCTCAGATTAAAGTTGAGGGACAATTTGGAAGGAATGCAGTTTTTTTTAAAATTTATAATTTTTTTAGGTAGGAAAAAAATTCTTTTTTTTTATTAATATATATTAAAAAAAAACATCAAATCATATGCCAAGAAGAAGAGCATTTAAATATACAACTAAGCAGTCGGTATATTTTATTTTATTATTTATTATTACGTTTTTTACATCATAATTTTGGAATTTTATAAATCATACAAAATTTTGAAACTAATTTTTCATAAGACTGAAATTGAAATGCTATCAAAGTTCAAAGTAATTTTATTTTTTACTTTAAGTGTGTCTACCACTACAAAAATACAGTTCCAATTCACTAGTATATAAAACATGTTAACTCGCTTCTAAATTGGGGTACCATTCCATCGATGAATGTTGACAATTGTTTTGTTCGAATCTTTCACATTATTGTTAGACAATGACAATTATTTTCTGTTGTTGGAGACATTAAAAAAACATAAGAGGGTTAAAACATAAAAATTTTTGAATCATATTATTATTATTTTTTTTTTTTTACTATTATGAACTGAAAAAAAATTGGTACTTATTAACTTAGGTCGCTCAACCTCAAAGCGATGTACCCAAACGATCATGCATCAGAATGCTATTTAAATACTCGAATTTGGAATTTTCTCGCAGCCTCTAACCCTGCATGTACCCGAAAAATTTGAAAAGCACTTTTTACAAAGCTACATTTTTCAAGACAGTCGTACTCATAACTCAAACAAATCTTCATCTATTGTTTTCAAATTTATATTGAATGTTTAAATTTACATGCTTTAAAGGAGACAAGTAAGATTTGATTTTAAATTGTAATTTTAAATGAAAAAAAAATGCAAAACCTGAACAAAAATAGTTGACGAGAAATGTTGAATTTAAAATGCCTCTATCTTTAAAATTTTATATCTCAGAAACTATTCAACCGATTTCGCTCAAATTTTGTATTATTTCATTTAAAACTGTACAGTTAAAAGTGGTGTAAATATTTGCATACCTTACAATTCCAAATTATTTCGACCCTTTTGAAATAAATTAATAAAATAAAATAAATATTAAAAATTGTTTTTTGCTTCTATCTTTGGATAGAGGGATTTTATATCTTTGGATAGAGGGATCTTATCTTTGGATAGAGGGATTTTATTATACTTTGTAAAATATTTTAGATTCGCTCAAATAGTTTGAGATCTTAAGAAATACGCAAAAAGTGAAATTAACATTAAGGGGCCCTAACTTGCGAATGTTCATCTGACTAGTCAGTTGGGACCATGTTTTCCAGATTGCTGGTACCCAGCATATTTGGATTTTTGATGATCCAAATTAGCATTTTTAGCAAATGAGCATTTTTAGTCACCGAACTATATTCGGTGACTAAAAAAAAGTACCTTTTTGGGGAGACAAAAAGGTACTTTTAGTCAGAGAAGGTATGTTTTTGTGTTTCATTCCGTATTTTAATTAATAGTTAGCCATATTAATTTTGCATAATAGTTAGCACTACTTAATTAGTAATAGCTAGCACTAATTAATCTCTACCCGTTTGAACCATTATGATTGGCTCTTAGTTCGTGACAAAATCCGGTCATAAGAACAAAAACTATTTAGGGTGATATTTTTATTTTTATTTTGCGCACTATGCAACCACATGTTTGTTTTTGTATCACTTAGGAAAAATCAATTTTTACCAATCATGAGTTGTAAAATAAAGGAATTTTTTTCCAAATTTTAACTTAGAAAAAATTTCCAGTATCGACTTAGTATTTTTTTTTCTGACGTGGCCTGAAACTTTAACTAAATTCTAAACACATAAGAATGTTAATTATTTTATGTATGGTATAACATATTAAGTGTTTATGAAAAGTGAACTGAAGCAATAATACATTGTGTTAATCAGTTTACTATAAATGAAACAAATTATTATTTTAAGATAAAATTGGATAATTTCGAAAGTTCTTATTTTTCGAAACACGTGGTTGCCTAAATCACGTGTTTCTGGTTTGTTGAAGGATTAAATTCCGAAATGAAGTTGACCTCACCCAAGGAATCATCCTACTCAAAACTGTAAATGGTTTCATTTCTTGTTTAAGAAAGTTAAAGCCGCGTATCATCGGTGAATAGTTTGAAATTGCACTAATCAATCCTGAGTAATCGAATTTTGAAAAAAAGTATTTTTAAAATTCGAGTTTTCATTTACTATGCTATTAGATTTTGCTATTAGAATTTTGCTATTAGAATTTCATTTACTATTAGATTTTGCTATTAGAATTTCATTTACAATTAGAATTTTTAAAAAAAGTATTTTTAAAATTAGAGTTTTCATTTACTATTAGACCAAAAAAAGTATTTTTAAAATTCGAGTTTTCATTTACTATTACACCAATTTTTCATTTACTATTAGATTTTGCTACTAGAATTTGATTTACTATTAGATTTTGCTATTAAAATTTCATTTACTGTTAGAATTTTGAAAAAAAGTATTTTTGAAATTCGAGTTTTCATTTACTATTAGACCAATTTCGCTCAAATTGGAATCAATTTGAGAAATCGAATTTTGAAAAAAAGTATTTTTAAAATTCGAGTTTTCATTTACTATTAGATTTTTCTATTAGAATTTTGCTATTAGAATTTTGCTATTAGAATTTGCTATTAGAATTTTGCTATTAGAATTTTGCTATTAGAATTTTATTTGCTATTAGATTTTTCTATTAGAATTTCATTTACCATTAGAATTTCGAAAAAAAAATATTTTTAAAATTCGAGTTTTCATTTACTATTAGACCAATTTCGCTCAAATTTTGTTTTTTTTCGCCATTGAAAATGACATTCGTTACAATGACGCAAAGAATTGCATATCTTACAATTCAAAATGTTTTCGATGTTTATTAAATAATATAATAAAAAATAATAAATATTTACCAAGAGTCATTTTTTCCATGATATTTTCTTTAAATAAACGAATTTTATGACTGTGTGCAAAAATGTTTCAATTTGATTTAAAGTTCTCGAGAAATTGCGAAATACGCAAAAAGTAAAGTTAATATTAAGGGGCTCAAACTTTGGATCGTTTTTCTGACCAAACTATTGGGACCATATTTCCCAAATTGTGGTTATCACAATATTAAGGGGTTCAAACTTTGGATCGTTTTTCTGACCAAACTATTGGGACCATATTTCCCAAATTGTGGTTATCCTCTATATTTTGGGGGTCGGAAATCTGCATCCGTCAAAAAATAGGTTTGTTTATTTAGAGAAAGTACAGTTTTGCGTCTGATTTCGTAATTTATGCAATCTTCTGCATTACTTAATGAGTTATTTAACATTTGGAGCATAAATAAATTAACAAAATAACTTTTCGGTGTTATATTGGTGTAGATTTATCTAAAAAGATAAAAAAGAAAAGCTAAAAAACAAAAATGAACTTGTAAACTGAAGGCAGTTCAAAATGCGTGTCTTTTAAATGTTAAACTATAAACCTATAATAATAACATCTATGTTTATCTTGAAAACGTGAGTATCGAATTAATTTTGAAACTTGCTTAAATTTTTTTAACCCCTTCCTTTTCGCTTCCTTCAAACTGAGGGGGTTAAGTTTCGACTTCTATTTCTGGTGCCCGTGATATTTCCAGGCAAGAGTGTTCAAAAGGTTAAAACAATTTATTTCTTCTTGTGCCCAGAATCATGTTTATTTTTCAATCTATACAACAAATGCCAGTACTGAATTATTTGTCATGCGTTTAAGCATAATTAGTTTATTTTAAACTAGATGGCAGCACACATCAAACATGTATATTTGCTATTAACTCCAAAGCTAAAACTGAATACTTATATTGAACACACATTCAATTTTAAATAATTTTCTTGAATTAAAAAAAAAAGCACTTTTTTGACCGTTTTCTTCAAAAATAAGCGATCATTAAGAGGTTAACATTAAAATTAATGATTATAGACCATGGATTTTAAGAAAACCTATCACAAAGAAAAAAATCTAGAATCAACCACCAACAGTTTAAAGTCTTTTAAATAAAAAATTTATTAATCTAATAAAAATTATTAACATTATTTGAATACTAAGTGATTAATGCATTAAGGCTTGACGATATTATTTTTTAATAATATAATAGTTATAAAAATAGTTTAAAATAACTTATAAAATGCTATATTTATTTTATTAAGCGCATATTTTGAGTTAGGTAAATATCGGAAGTTTCATAAAAGTTAATACTTAAATAAGTAATTCATAACGAAAAAAAATTATGGGAAGAACTTATAAAGAGAACCGTTTAAACAAAATAAAAAAAGAAATTAAAGATATCCATGTGGATTGATATATGCAAAAAAATAATCAACAAATGGATATTATTTCTTTCAATTTGAAAGAGCTCCTTTTGAATAATTTTAGACTGGATAATATTTTTTTAAAATAAAGTACGTACATAATACAGTAAAGCACTGGTAAAGCATTTATTGAAAAAAAAAAAAAATTAACATAAAAGTTTTTATAATTTTAAGTAGAATAATATAAAATACAAATAAGAAAATAAAAATGAATAAAGTAAAAAGACATATACTAAATGAAATGTCAAGTAATAAGTAATTAAGTAATTAAGTAATTCAATAGTTAAATAGGTATAAATTTTGCGTAGCAATAAGTAAAAAGTTTCTTTACATGGTTGATAAATCTTAACTACTCATAGTTTTTTTAAAATTATAATTTCAAGTCTTTTATTCCATAAACAGACAATTTACGGAACAAGTTTTGAAGCATAAATTTACATTTGGTGCCTTTTTATTGAGAAAACAGCGATTTAATTCACAATTGCTAAAAAAAAAAAAATCGTTCCGATTGTATTGATTTTTATAAATTTAAAAAAAGTAAATGCAATTTTGGATCATTAAACGATGTTTCCGGCTAATTTAAATTGTTTTTTCAGCGATTAAAACGCCAGTCAAAATCTTGTAAGGCAATTTAAGCGGAAAAAAACCCAAAATGCGATTTAAAAGGATCGTGATTAGAAATGGATGCATAAATTTGCCAATTTTTACGGCTAGGTTGATGCTTTTTTTATTACCTTCAATAAGCTGAATAGGATTAAAGTGCGAACTTTTAAACTGGTATTTAAAGAAGTTGTTTTATATCCAGAGTTCAAGTTTCTTAATATGTTTCTTTTCCTTATTTTTTCCTCCATTCACATCGTTTCTAGATGGTGGAGTATTTTTTACAGTTTTTGTTAAATCCGCTCATTAATTTCAATACATTCAGAGTTTTCACTGTTTTTCTAAAAAAATGAACAGAGTGTGTAAGCAATTAACTATCACAGGGAAGTTACACTGGGGAATTTTTTGTTGTTGCATTTATGCGAATAATTGATCTAATTTAAATCGGGTGAGGGGATTTCAAATCTGACTCTGAAACTCTAACTCAATAAATCTCTTTTTAAATTGAAATTTTTAGTTTATTTTTTGCCGAAATGTACAAGTTTAAAAGCGTTATATGTAACAGGGGTAGTATAAATATTGAGGCAATCTTCTAGAAGTGTTAGGACACATCAACATGATTGAAATTGGATAGGAACCCATAGCCGGAAATATCGTCGTACGCGGCAACGGCCACTTCCCTATTATGAGTTATTCAGAAGCACCCGAAGAAACAGCACACGTATTGTGAATTTGTTTAGCACGATTGATAAGTTTTCTGTTTATTACGTGTATGCGACTAAAGTTGGTGAATGTGTGGGGAAATTTGCTAATTTTATGATGATACCTTACAGCATGGCATTTATTCGGTTAAATTTAATTTTTATTTTGTATTTTTTACTACATGTGCTGTAATGAGAACTATAATTTTAAAAACAAGAATTTCAGGTAAACTGTTATCAACTAAACGGAAAAATTACAAAAATGAATGGTTTAAATAACGAGTATTTTGGGTTAATTAACCAGAATTATGTCTTTCTTTTTCTTTTCTTTTTCTTCCCATAAATGTTATTTCCATACGGTGTGATAATTTTACCTGAAAGTATCTTATTGCATTGAAGTATCTTATTTTTCATGCTCCAGGTAAAAAATAATTGAAGTGAATTGAAATTAATGAGTGGTCGTGTTTATATTTTAGTTTAAAAGAAAAACATGAGGCTAAAATGTGTTAAAATGTGGCAACTGCTCAAAAAATACAAATTGAACACGTAAAACTATATTCTTGGAAGTCTTACTCTGTGCCCATATTTTACTATTTTTTACTATTTTCACAATTACTTTTGCCTGACTATGTAGTTTTCTAAAAGTAATTTCAAAGTGTGCAATCACATTTTACTTTATTTATATTTTTACCCCTTTTTACGACCATTGATTTTTTAAAGAGAAAAAAAAACTATAGTAAGTCTCTATAATGTTCTCAAAGGATACTGATATTTTTTATTATTTTACTGCACTTTAAGATCAATGTTTGATTAAAAAAAATTTCCACTGCGAGTCTATATTCTATTGCATTTTACTACATTCACTACTACTCTACCTGACTTTACTATTTTTTATTTATGTACCCTTATTTAACCCTATTTATATTTTTACCCTTTTATGTGACCAATGTTTGATGAAAAAATCTATTTTAACTCTCTTCTATGTGCCCATATTTTACTTAGATTTTCAGATATTTAATTGTCTTTACATGTATTTGAAAAAAAAAATACTATAATCTAGTAAATCTATACAGTAGACCAAATCCAACATTGTTCTTGCTTAAATTTATAATAAATTTAATATTAAAAGACATATGAGTGAGATAATTTTGTAAGTTGAAAATAAGAAACAAACAAAGCTTCCTGTCAGCTTGGAGGAAATATCCAAATTGAAAAATAATATTTATATTAAAAAAATAAAGATCAGGCAATTTTCAGATTTTGTAAAACATGATTGTGTGTGATTTATTAACATACTCTTAATTTGAAAAGAAAAGAAATATCCGTGAGATAATTTTATAAATTCGAAACAGAAAAAGGAATAAACAATCGAGAAAAATCTTATTTTCAGTTTGGAAGAACTATCTGAATTGAATAATAATATTAAAAAAAAAATTAAAGATTATATTACATACAATTTTTAAATTTTGTAAAACATAGTTATGTGTGATTTATATTATCTTAATTTTTTAAAAAAAGAAATATGCGTGAGATAATTTTATAAATTCGAAACAGAAGAAGGAATAAACAATCGAGAAAAATCTTCCTTTCAGCTTGGAAGAACTATCTGAATTGAAAAATAATAAATAAAAAATACAAAAAATAAATAAATAAATAAATAAATAAAGATTATATTAAATAAAATTTTCAAATTTTGTAAAATATGGTTATGTGTGATTTATTTGCATAATCTTAATATCTTAAAGCAAGAAGTATGCGTGAGATAATTTTGTAAATTAGAAACAGAAGAAGGAATGCGAAAATAAGCTTCCTGTCAACTTTGACGAAATGCGTGAAATTAAAAATAATAAATATATCTATATATAAATCAAGATTATATTACATGTAATTTTTAGATTTTGTGAAACATGATTGTATATGTTTCCTTTATATATTCTTAATTATTTTTTTCGTTAAAAAAACTGAAAAAAAGAAACAAACTTGAGTGAGATAATTTTGTAAATTAGAGAAACAGAAGAAGGAACGAGCAATCGAGAAAAAATTTCCTGTGAGCTAGAAGGATATCTGAAGTAAAAATAATCTCACAAAAATTAAAGATTATATTGTATGCAATTTTTAGATCTTGCAAAACATAGTTGCATGTGATTTATTGACATGTTTTTATTAATTTTTTTAAAAAATATCTATGTGTGAGATAATTTTGAAAATTAAAAAAAGAAGAAGGAACGAAAAATTGAGAAAAAGTTTTTTGTCAGCTTAGAGGAAATATCTGAATTGAAACATAATATCTACGTACATAATAAAATTAAAGATGCACTTTTTAGATTTTGTAAAACATGGTTTTTGTGATTCATTTACGTATTTTTTAATTTTTTAAAATTTAAATGTGCGTGAGATAATTTTGTAAATTTGAAATGGAAGAAGAAACGAACAATCGAGAAAAAGGTTCCTGTGAGTTTGGAGGAAATATCTGAATTGAATAATAATATAAACAAAAATTTACAGATGTTTTATGCAATTTTTAAATTTCGTAAAACGTGGTTAGGTGGGATTTATTAACTTATTCTAAATTAAAAAAAAAAAAAAGAAATACGCGTGAGATAATTTTGTAAATTAGAAACAGAAGAAGGAACGAACAATTGAGAAAAAGATTCCTGTGGGTTTGGAGGAAATATCTGAATTGAATAATATTATAAACAAAAATGCAAAGATATTTCATGCAATTTTTAAATTTCGTAAAACGTGGTTACGTGGGATTTATTAACATATTCTAAATTAAAAAGAAGAAATACGCGTGAGATAATTTTGTAAATTAGAAACAGAAGAAGAAACGAACAATTGAGAAAAAGATTCCTGTGAGTTTGGAGGAAATATCTGAATTGAATAATATTATAAACAAAAATGTAAAGATCTTTCATGCAATTTTTAAATTTCGTAAAACGTGGTTACGTGGGATTTATTAACATATTCTAAATTAAAAAGAAGAAAGAAGAAATACGCATGAGATAATTTTGTAAATTAGAAACAGAAGAAGAAACGAACAATTGAGAAAAAGATTCCTGTGAGTTTGGAGGAAATATCTGAATTGAAAAATATTATAAACAAAAATGTAAGGATATTTCATGCAATTTTTAAATTTCGTAAAACGTGGTTACGAGGGATTTATTAACATATTCTAAATTAAGAAAAAAGGAAAAGAAATGCGCGTGAGATAATTTTGTAAATTAGAAACAGAAGAAGGAACGAACAATCGAAAATAAGCTTCCTGTCAGCCCGGAGGATATGTCTCAATTGCACGTCTTCTCCATTTTTTTTCTTTTATCAATCAACTACTTTTATTAAGAAGTTCAGTTTTTTCTACACTGATTTGTACTAAAAAAAGTGTCATCAAACCGTATTTCCTGGCAATAAAGTCATTAAAGACTAGAATTCGCTATTACTCCAATAAACCGTAAATAAACCGTTCAGCGTTCGGAGCTATTTATTGAAAATAGCTATAAAAAAGCTATAAATTCTTGAAAGAATAATTTATGAAGTTTCAGGCACTTAGGTCTCTAAAAGAATGAAAGAAATTGAGTATAATTAAATTGTGCTATATTATAGGATAAAATTCACAAAGGCGAAGAAACAATTTAAGGAAGATCATAAAATGTGTCAAATTAAAGAATTATCTTATTCATACTGTTATTCCAGTTGAAAAACTTGCTTAAATAAAGATACTTAACCTCATGATGTGCCGCAAATTTTAATTACAAGATTTAATTCTACACATATAAGCTAAATATTTATAATCCAGCTTGCTAAACTTACTACTTATGAGGAAGTAGGTAGTTGGTTAATAATTCGCTGGGTTTTAAATCTATGTTTATGATAATAGCAAATATGGGCAAAAAATTAATTTCATCCATTTGTTTCATAAAATAAGCAGGTATTTTGGATTGAATAGCTTATAATTAAAAAATAAAAATAAGTTGAAAATTTTATCAAAAATATGTCGACGTTTGAAATAAATTTATTACCAATATGAATAGTGCAGTTTAAGATTATCCTTAACATTTAATACTTTGAGTTTGAAAATTTTATTAAGAATGTGCTGAAGTTTCAAAAAAAATTTATTACCAATATGAATACAGTTTCAGATTGGCCTTAACATTTAATACTTTGAGTTTGAAAATCTTATTAAGAATGTGTTGAAGTTTCAAAAAAAATTTATTGCCAATATGAATAGTGCAGTTTAAAATTAGCCTTAATAGTTAATACTTTGAGTTCGAAAAATTTATTAAGAATGTGCTGAAGTTTCAAAAAAAATTTATTACCAATATGAATAGCGCAGTTTAAGATTAGTCTTAACATTTAATACTTTGAGTTTGAAAATGTTATTAAGAATGTGTTGAAGTTTCAAAAAAAATTTATTACTAGTATGAATAGTGCAGTTTAAGATGAGCCTTAACAGTTAATTCTCTGAGGACGATTTCACCTTGACTGAACATAACTATGAAAGTCTTTTAAATAATTTATAAAATTGCTATATAAATTAATATGAAAGAATAGGATATTTTAACGAACCGAAAAGTTTGTGTATGATTAAATTATGCTACATTATGGGATGAAATTTTAAAGGGGAAGATTTCAAACGCAACATCGTAAAATATGTCAAATAAAAGAATTATTTAATTCAGTGATTCTGATAGAGCTCAGTGAAAGAGTTAAATTATCTATATTGTGGGATGAAATTTTAAAGGGGAAGATTTCAAACGCAACATCGTAAAATATGTCAAATAAAAGAATTATTTAATTCAGTGATTCTGATAGAGCTCAGTGAAAGAGTTAAATTATCTATATTGTGGGATGAAATTTTAAAGGGGAAGATTTCAAACGCAACATCGTAAAATATGTCAAATAAAAGAATTATTTAATTCAGTGATTCTGATAGGGCTCAGTGAAAGAGTTAAATTATCTATATTGTGGGATGAAATTTTAAAGGGGAAGATTTCAAACGCAAGATCGTAAAATATGTCAAATAAAAGAATTATTTAATTCAGTGATTCCGATAGGGCTCAGTGAAAGAGCTAAAGAGGCTTCGCGAGTTAGAACTTCTTATAACTAGCGATGAATTCGGAAACCTCTGATTATGTTTAGATCCAACCTATAATTCATAATTTTTTTAATCTTTCGGTTACCTTTACGAAATTATTTTAAGTGAAATGCTAATGAAATAGAAATGGCATTTTTTAAAAGAAAACATAATATTTTTAGTAACAATATATTGAATAAATAATGAGAAGAACAAGAGCTTATAAAATATTGCATTAATATTTCCTATCACGCTTTTTAAATTAAAGCAAAATAACTCAATTTTTTAGCCCCTTAAAGATCGGTTATTTTTCAAAGAAACGGTCATAAAAGTGCCTATTTTTTTTTACTTTTGTATTTGTATTACGTATTTGATCAGTGCTACAACTAGTTTAAAATAAACTAACTATCTACTAACCTTAAAAATATAGTACTGCCATCTGGTGTGTAAAATAGGAAATAAAATGTTTTCTGGGCGAAAGAAATTAATTAGTTTTATTCTTATTGGCGCGTTACTGCTGAACACTCCAGCCCGTCAATAACACGGGAGCGAGAAATAGAGGGGGAAATCTCACCCGTCATTTTCACGGGAGCAAAAAGGAAGGAGTTAATGAAGAATTATGTATCCTTAATAACCATTTTCAGCCTTTAGAGCAGTTTTTTTTTGTTTTCAATTCGAAGAAAACCATATTTCGACTTATTTAATTAATTTTCAGCTTATGTATAGGCACCAAAAAACAAATTTATAACTGGACTAAATACAGTACAACGGGTCGGATAAAAACCTAATTTTAAAAATTTTTGAATGTTGTATTTTATTACTCGAATTAATTAACTGTTAGAAACGAAAGAAAAAATTCTTGACTAGTCTGAATGTCTTAAGAGTATGTTAAAATTCATTAATGAATTTTTAATGAAGTAACCTACTATATAATAAGTAGAACAAACTCATTTCAAAAATTTTTAAAGTTTTTGAAAAAAAATTTTTTTTTTTTGAAAATTTATTTCATAAGACACTGTATTTGATTACTCGATAAGTATTAGCCGCTAAAAAAAATCAAAAATCCTACAGTCTAAATCCTGGAATCCAATTTTTTACGAGTATGTTATGATTCATAAGTGCTTTTTTAACGAAATAACTTATATCATAAATAAAAAATGAACTTTTCGAAAATTTTTCTCTCAAAAATACTGAAATTTAAACATTGTATAAACAAATATTTTCGAAACCTTGAACCTATGAACCATTCCTTAAATTTCCATATCAAAAATATAAGTTCAAGTTAAACTATTAATTTCCATGCTGAATGCAAAGTTTGATCATATGCCAAAACTCCAAAAGAGTAGCCGCAAGAAATGTTTTTTAGTTTAATTTTTTTAGTTTCTTCTTTTTCTTCCAAAACAGCGTTTTTTTTTTTTAGTTTTTCTTTAAAATTTTTTTATACGTTCTCATTAAATTACAAAAAATAGTTTCTTACACGATAAATTAATATTATACAGATGTTTCATTTTTGTTCATAATTATGTTTTAGAAAAGGATTTCTTACATGACAAATTAATATTAATCAGATGTTCTTAAGAATGAAATCGAAAAGGTTTGAATTACACATTTAGTTCATATAAATTTTTGTTTATTTTTGCAAAAAACTTGCTCAATGATGATTTAATCTGTTTCCCTCAAAATAGAGTTTTTTTAAAAAAATACTTTTAACTTTTTTTAATTTTTTATATTTTTTTAAGAATTTTTCTTTCACTTTTTGTTTATAAGTTCTCATTATGTTACAGAAAATGGTTACTTGCACGGCAAATTAATATTCGTTAAATCTTCCATTTTTGTACATAATTATGTTATAGGAAATGGTTTCTTACATGACAAATTAATATTATTCAGATAATCCTAAGAAAGATATCGAAAAATATGTTTTGTATCATACTTTTAACACTTATAAACTTTGGTTTCTTTTCGCAAAAAAACTTGCTCAATGATGATTTAACCTCTTTCCCCCAAAAATAGAGTTTTTTTTCGCTTTCCATTCCATTTTTGTACATAATTATGTCATAGGAAATGGTTTCTTACATGACAAATTAATATTAATCAGATATTTTTAAGAATGATATCGAAAAATATGTTTTGGATCATACTTTTAGCACTTATAAATTTTTGTTTCTTTTCGCAAAACAAATTGCTCAATGATGATTTAACCTCTTTCCCCCAAAATAGAGTTTTTTTTCGCTTTCCATTCCATTTTTGTACATAATTATGTCATAGGAAATGGTTTCTTACATGACAAATTAATATTAATCAGATATTTTTAAGAATGATACCGAAAAATATGTTTTGGATCATACTTTTAGCACTTATAAATTTTTGTTTCTTTTCGCAAAACAAATTGCTCAATGATGATTTAACCTCTTTTCTCCAAAATAGAGTTTTTTTTAGCTTGCCATTCCATTTTTGTACATAATTTTGTCACAGGAAATGGTTTCTTACATGACAAATTAATATTAATCAGATATTCTTAAGAATGATATCGAAAAATATGTTTCAGATCATACTTTTAGCACTTATAAATTTTTGCTTCGTTTCGCAAAAAAACTTGCTTAATGATGATTTAACTTCCTTCCCCCAAAATAGAGTTTGTTTTAGCTTTCCATTCCATTTTTGTACATAAGTTCTCCTTATTTTATAGAAAATGGTTTCCTGCTCTACAAATTAACATTAATCAGATGTAAAGAATAATATTGAAAAATATAATTTGGATTACATACTTAGTCCTTACAAATTTTTGGTTCTTTTAGAAAAAAACGTGCTCTGCATTAATTTTAACCTTTGAACCACGTTTATTGGTTGCGCTTAAAATTAACTATTACATATGAAGTAAAATAGGAGAAGCAATAAATATAGTATAAACGATTAAAAATAAGTAATAAGTTTAAAATGATCAAACTTTACAATCTGTAAAATATCCGTCAATAAAATAACCAGCATTTGTGTAAAAATAAGTGAAGAGTTTAGTTTTAGCTTAAATTCAAGTTTTGCTACAATTTGTGTTTTAACTTACCAGGTAAGCACATTGTATTATTAAAAGCTACGTGATAATTTTGACAAACACATGTTCTAGAACTCCAATCACAATGACTATGAGCAATGAAAAGTAGACAATCAAAAGATGATTTGCAATGATCATATAACTGCAGTTCAGTAGGAAAATAATCTGAAAAATAGAATTTTTATTAACATGATTAAAATGTACACTAAAACTTAATTTCGACACGCTCTTAAGGGTGGTAAATACGCGTGTATTTACAGCCCTTAGGAGCTTAAAAATGCATGAAAACTTAGGAGCAACTTTAAAAATGCATGAAAGACACAAAATACTAAAGCATAAAAAACTTCCTAACACTAAAACTTCATTTTGCCACGCTCCTAAAGGGCGGTTAATACGTAAGCTATGACATTAAAAATACATGAGATATATAAAATACTAAAGCATAAAAAAACTTCATAACACTAAAACTTCATTTTGCCACGCTCCTAAAGGGCGGTTAATACGTAAGCGATGACATTAAAAAAACATGAGATATACAAAATACTAAAGCATAAAAAAACTTCATAACACTAAGACTTCATTTTGCCACGCTCCTAAAGGGCGGTTAATACGTAAGCGATGGCATTAAAAATACATGAGATATACAAAATATTAAAGCATAAAAAACTTCATAACACTAAAACTTCATTTTGCCACGCTCCTAAAGGGCGGTTAATACGTAAGCGATGACATTAAAAATACATGAGATATACAAAATACTAAAGCATAAAAAAACTTCATTACACTAAGACTTCATTTTGCCACGCTCCTAAAGGGCGGTTAATACGTAAGCGATGACATTAAAAATACATGAGATGTACAAAATACTAAAGCATAAAAAAACTTCATAACACTAAAACTTCATTTTGCCACGCTCCTAAAGGGCGGTTAATACGTAAGCGATGACATTAAAAATACATGAGATATACAAAATATTAAAGCATAAAAAAACTTCATAACACTAAAACTTCATTTTGCCACGCTCCTAAAGGGCGGCGAATACGCGAGCGATAACATTAAAACTACATGAGATATGCAAAATACTGAAGCGAAAAAATCTTCAAAACACCAAAATTTCATTTCGATACGCTCCTAAAGGCGGTAACTACGTGTGCAATAACGTGAAAAATACAAAATACTAAAGCATATAAAAATTTCGTAACGCTAAAACTTCATTTCGACACGCCCTTAAGTGCGATAAAATACACAAAATATTAAAGAACAAAAAATGAAACAAAATAGCAATGCAATCTAAATTGAAGAGAAAAAAAAAATCCATTGACAGAATGAGAAAATTTTCTTAAATGTAAAGCTGCGTATTTACACAGCGATATTAAAGTAAAGAAAGTAATAACTTACCAAAATTTCGCATGACATGTGACGTTCTTGCTCTTTTCATTTGCGCATTTATTTTTGGAAATGATTCCCATGTTAATACCTAAAATAGAGAACTCTCGTTAACTTACGTGATATTTCTGGGATAAATTTCTTTTTAATATGCAGGGTGTTTCGTAAAGATCGCTCTTATTATATATATATATATATATATATATATATATATATATATATATATAAATAAAAAGCAAACACTATTATCAATTTTTCTCAGAGATGGGAGGGAAAAGATCAAAAACAGTTTGAATGTCTGATGTAGCTTGGAGGTATTTTTAATAAGCACTTTTCAACTTTTTTCTGCTTCTTCTTCAAAAATGTCAATTGAGAAAAATGAACGTTGTGAATATTTAGAACATCATTGTGTACATGGTTTTGTGTATTTCTTTTCATAAATATATATATATATATAACATAATAAATAAACACAAAAAACACAAAGAAAATTAAGAAAAACAATAAGTTTTATTTATTGCGCATAAGCTGCAAGTAAATAGAACTCATAATATAAGTTTAAAATGTAGAGAAAACAAGGAAAAAATTACAGAACAATGAAAGAAGAGGAAAAGAAAGAAAAATAATAATAAAAATAAAAATAACAGGAAACCGGAAAAAAACAATTCGAAAAAAAGGACAAATTTTTTAAAATAATCCAGAAAGTAAAAGATAAAATCTTTTCATCACTCTTTTTTGTGGATATAATCGTGTGAACTAATGAAAAGATTATATCTTTCATTTTCCGAATTTTTTAAAAATTTTTGTCCTTTTTTTCGGATTGTTTTTTTTCTTCTTTTTTTCCAGTTTCCTGTTATTTTTATTATCATTTTTCCTTTCTTCCCCCTATATGTATATATAATTTTTATTTTGTATTTTTTTTAAATTGACATAAATTAAATTTAAAAAAAATTAATTTATGTCAATTAAAAAATATGCACGCGGTAAACATTTAGAACATCACACCATCATAATCACTAAAATGTAATTCTGTCATTTATAATGTTATAAAATATTTACAGCTTGATTAAAAATGTGCTTGGAATTCAAAATTAGTTTCATCATAACTCAAAGGAAATTCTTAGTTTATTGCACTTAAATAAAATTCAATCATACAATTTAAATAAGGCGTATACACTCACGCTTATCTAAATATTTAATAGCAATTTTGTTCTTCAATATATGACGCGTGTCATAAAGTACATCATTAATAATAAAAGAATAATATTTAATCTTAGATGCAGTTTTAAATGGATTTCATCCATGGAGAATGTGTGAAGGAAATAAGACTTCATGACCCCTATAATCAAAGTTATTTTTTCTTCCAATTATTCCTTTTTTATTTTTATTTTTAACTTAACTCTTTTTTTTCTTTCTTTTAGATTCAGTGATACTAATTAAGATCATTTTATATACAAATTTCTTTTGCATAGTTCAAAAGAATTTATGGACATATATGTACGATCCTTTTTAAAATTACTCTTCTTATACAAAGAAAATAGAAATAATTTTTTTTGAAAGATTCTTTTTTCTTTTTATTTAATAGTCTATATATATTTTTAATAAAAGTTTTTTTTTCTTCCGGTTTTTCCTTTTTTTATTTTTCGTTTTAATTTTACTTTTTTTCTCATTCTTTTATCTTCAGTGATGTTAATTAAGATCATTTTATATTCAAATTTCTTTTGCTTAGCCCAAAAGAGTTTATGGACATATATGTTTGATCATTTTTAACATTACTCTTCAGTACAAAGAAAATCGAAATAATTTTTTTTGGAAAGATTCTTTCTTCTTTTTATTTAAGTCTTCATTTTTATATTTTTAATCAAAGTTTTTTTTCTTCCGGTTTTTCCTTTTTTTATTTTTATTTTTAATTTTACTCTTTTTTTCATTCTTTTATCCTCTGTAATGTTAATTAAGATCATTTTATATCCAAATTTTTTTTTGCCTAGCCCAAAAGAGTTTATGGACATATACAATGTTTGATCATTTTCAAAATTACTCTTCATGAACAAAGAAAATAGAAAAAAAAATTTTTTTTTGGAAGATTCTTTCTTCTTTTTATTTAACAGTTTTAACCTTTATATTTTTATTCTAAGTTTTTTTTCCTCCCAGTTATGCCTTTTTTACTTATATTTTAAATTTCAGGAAAAAAGAAGTTCTGGTAAAATTACTGTACTGAATGGCAAATACATTTCTAGTAAAGAAAAAATATAATTCTGTTTAATAAAACCAAAATATTTAGTATTTAAACTATTCATATGACACTTTTTCGTTCGTATGTTAACTGTTTACTAGAAATTTCGGTTTTCAATATTATAGTTCTTATTATGAAACATTTCGTAATAAATACAAAACTGAAAAGTAAATTTTACCGTATAAATAGTTTTTATGCCATGCTCTAAGTTATCACATTAAAGTCACCAAATTTTACCATATTTGTCAAATTTTATCCCACATTATAAAAGCATGTTTTATTGTCTAGTTAAAACTCCAGACGAATATGAAGTTTAGAAACTGTTAAAATGTCTGTAGAAACTTGCACTTCGTTTTTTAGCTAGTTATTTTTCAGATTTTTTTATAAGTATGCTGCAATTTTAGTTGCAGTTGTTTCTATGATACTTTGCTTAAAGTATAGATATAGGATTCAATTTAGTACCTCATTAATGCAACTGCTAATTTGCATAACATTATAGTTGAGAGTATGTAAATAAGTACGATCGTCAATGTTGGGACACGGAAAGAATAAAACAAAAAAGAATCTGTTTTGTTTATCTGCATCATAAAAACTATTTTTCTTATTTTCAGATATGTACAAATTATAAAGATTAGAAATAATCGCACATTTAAAATAGAAATAATGGCAAAATTAAAATTGGTTGGCTGGTACTTTATTTATATCGCCCTAGAACAGCACAATTGGCCATCCATTGGAGACGGATATATCACTGAGGATGATCCGAAGACATGTCATCACAAGTTTGAGAGGATCGCTTCCTCAATTTAGGCATAGATCTGAAGGGGAAGGAAATTTTCTCCAGATCTCTGTAGTCATGGTACTGCTCAGCGACCGACGGCAGGAAGTTCGATTTAACAGATTTTACGAGCATATGTACTGTATAATGTACTCGGTGGATCTTAACGGAGTCAAGGATCGAACTCCGGAAGACAGGAAGTTCGATTTAACAGATTTTACGAGCATATGTACTGTATAATGTACTCGGTGGATCTTAACGGAGTCAAGGATCGAACTCCGGAAGACAGGAAGTTCGATTTAACAGATTTTACGAGCATATGTACTGTATAATGTACTCGGTGGATCTTAGCGGAGTCAAGGATCGAACTCCGGAAGACAGGAAGTTCGATTTAACAGATTTTACGAGCATATGTACTGTATAATGTACTCGGTGGATCTTAACGGAGTCAAGGATCGAACTCCGGAAGACAGGAAGTTCGATTTACCAGATTTTACGAGGGCGTATAATGTACTCGGTGGGTCTTAGCGGAGTCAAGGATCGAACTCCGTAAGACAGGAAGTTCGATTTAACAGATTTTACGAGGGCGTATAATGTACTCGGTGGGTCTTAGCGGAGTCAAGGATCGAACTCCGGAAGACAGGAAGTTCGATTTAACAGATTTTACGAGGGCGTATAATGTACTCGGTGGATCTTAGCGGAGTCAAGGATCGAATTCCGGAAGACAGGAAGTTCGATTTAACAGATTTTACGAGCATATGTACTGTATAATGTACTCGGTGGATCTTAACGGAGTCAAGGATCGAACTCCGGAAGACAGGAAGTTCGATTTAACAGATTTTACGAGGGCGTATAATGTACTCGGTGGGTCTTAGCGGTGTCAAGGATCGAACTCAGGTCATTCCGGACTGAAGTCCGATACTCTATCCACTGGGCTACCACGGCCAGCAAAATTAAAATAGACTTTATACAATTAAAACTCAAATAATAAGCAATAGCAATGCAAAATGCAAAACGGTAAATGTATATACGATATTTTATACTAAAATAATTCACGTCAAAATTTTCTTTTTGCTTAACTATGTTTTAACTTTTCATTAACACGTAGAGCGCTGCGTCAGCCATCGGTGGCTGACACTAGACTTTCCATTTAGGCCGCGTCAATCACCGGTGGCTGACACTGACCTTTCACATAGGCCGCGAAAAACAGCTGGCTGACAGCGTATAACATGATATAGAACTATAAAGTTTACATCCTTTCAGGGAATTGCAGAAAATTTAATCAAAATTTACTTAACTATGATTCTTGGTTTAATAAATTCAATTTAGTAGATTTTTATCCACCACTATTTTTAAACAATTCGTTGGCATATATAATTCACCACTTTTTTTTAGATATGTCATGCTAAACCTTTTATAAACTAGCAAAATCTGTCTATATTTGCAAATTTAGTTTGTAGTTATTTACCGTGTGGCCAGACGAGCAAGCCATGAAAAATTAGAGTGGCATTCAACGTGTTAATGATGAAGAGTCTATTTAGTTGGATAGAAATCACTTAAACTTTTTTAAAAATGTATATAACATGAATAAATAATAATTTTAAACCGAGATCACACGTTACCTTTTCATTTAAATACGTGCCGAAAAACTGTTATAACCCGTTTTTTCAGTTTGCGATCATTAACTCTAAATATGCGTGGTCGCTAACACTCATCTGGTGCTTTCAGTTGCTTCAGATATAATGATACTTCATTTCATACTAGAGGCAAGAAATCAAGTTTATAGAGTGGGTGAGCAAAATAACTAATATTCTAATAGTCTGAAGCACAGATTGTAAATAATCCGCCCACTGTAAGTTTGATGATCTAGCTTCCTTCCGACAAGAATGAAATGTTTGAGTGTTGTCATGTTACAGTTACGGGAAGTCTCGGTGAAACAAAGTTTGATATAGTATATTGTTATCAAACTTGTCTCAGTTATAAAGGAGGTCACATTCCGATCTGTAAAGTGGTGACCTTTAATATATATCGAAGCTTATATAAAATGTAGCCCATGTATTTATGGTTTAATTACTCGGTAGGACGTCTGACATCCGATTTATTTCTTTTGCCGCGATACAAGGAAAATTCTTCACCTTTTTCAGGTAAAAACGTGAGAAGGATTGAAATAGTTTTCGTTTTTTTAATCTTATAATATTAAAAATTATATTGCTTTTGGGAGTAGTTGCATAAAAAAATTCATTGTAAGTTGATAATTTACGAACGATCAAAGTTTGCACCTGCAACCCCATAAAGTTTTAATATACATAAAGATTTTTTAAAAACTTACCCATAAAATGGTTGCTGTCATATAAGATGGGAACCATGATTTCATCTTCTTCAGTTTAACTCTGAAAAACGAAATTGTAATAATCATTAATTTGGTAAATTTTAATGAAGCATTAAAATGAATTTATTTAAACAAAAATTATAGAGTGTGAATAGTTTTATTAAAAGTATAATAATTGTTTTAGATAAAGAGAGGTTGTTATAAAGTATATATTGCAATAATCATTAATTTGCCAAATTTTAATGAAGCATTAAAATGAATTTATTTAAACAAAAATTATGGAGTATGAATAATTTTATTAAAAGTATAATAATTATTTTAGATAAAGAGAGGTTGTTATAAAGTATATATTGCAATAATCATTAATTTGCTGAATTTTAATGATGCATTAAAGTGAATTTATTTAAACAAAAATTATAGAGTATGAATAGTTTTATTAGAAGTATAATAATTGTTTTAGATAAAGAGAGGTTGTTATAAAGTATATATTGTAATAATCATTAATTTGCTGAATTTTAATGAAACATTAAAGTGAATTTATTTAAACAAAAATTATAGAGTATGAATAGTTTTATTAAAAGTATAATAATCGTTTTAGATAAAGAGAGGTTGTTATAAAGTATATATTGTAATAATCATTATATATTGTAATAATCATTATATACTGTAATAATCATTATATATTGTAATAATCATTAATTTGCCAAATTTTAATGAAGCCTTAAAGGGAATTTATTTAAACAAAAATTATAGAATATGAATAGTTTTATTAAAAGTATAATAATTGTTTTAGACAAAGAGAGGTAGTTATAAAGGTTATTGATATTTTTTAAAGTTAGATTTTAGTGAACAAAATGAACAATTGTCTGACAGTATCATACCTGCCAACTTTTAATCCCTTCCATTATCATTTTTCGCAGTGGTATTAAAATGAAATTAGAACTTCAATTTTAAGCAAACAAATACGTTGTATTTGAGAAAACGTAAGTTGACAACCATGATAGTACCGCATATTAATATATGTGCTTAATTTTTGTAGGAATAGTGGTGATCAAAATTATTTAAAAATTAGTTTATAAAAGAGAAAATAATATATATTTAGTACCACTTTAAATATGAAAATAAAATCTTCCGGAAAATCCGGAAGAGTTGGCAGGTATGCAGTATCAGTCAAAATTATGAACAGTAAATTATTTTGGATGGGACAGCTACAATATTGGTCAAACTTTACTGAGCCTACCTGAGCTTTTATGTAAATTTACTCAAAGATGCTCAAGCTAACTTTTGATTTTGAAATTATCTTTCGCAAAGATCATTTGCCTCATATATATGAGATCAAGCCATTAGGCTCCTTGCTTTTTGAAAAAAGGTAAACAGTGGTAACTTAATTAATTTGTAAAATTTATTTGAAAGAAAATTAAATCATTTTTGCACTCTATAATAGATTATGTTTCAAAAGTCCTGGGTTTTATTCTCGGACCAGGCAAGGGTGACTCAGCCTTTCATCCCTTCACTGGGTTGTTGAAATGAATACCGAGCATGCTTGGGGACTAAACACTGGGGGTTCTACGTTCGGCTGACCACCTAACTTTAGCATCTGCTCTGGCATCCTAGAGCCCAAGATCTAGAAAACTGGGGTGGGCACAGTAGGCCATGACCCTCTATGGACTGTCATGCCACTGAGTTTATTTTATTTTATAAATCGTAATCAGTAATATATAATATTCTTCTTTTATCTAGGCAGTTTTCTCGTTTTGAAAAATGTTTCAGGGAATGGGTTAAGAAAACAAACAAATGTTTCTAACTGGAGTGGCTGTTGAAATTTGCTTCTGACATTAGCGACACAGTAGAGCGTTTTAAATGACAAATGGTTTAATATTGAAAGAGTATTGAGGTTAAAGTTATTGAAACCAAGTTCCAAGTTCGAACTAGGTATTCAGAAACGTTTAAATAAATAAAAAAAAAGATAAGGAGGTGAATAACAACAGTATGAAGATAAAATTTACTTAATGCTCTAAAAATTACCTTAAAAAGGCTTAAATTGAAAAAAAATATCTAGAGACAATATTTAATGCATTTAAAAAAAAGTTAAAATTTAAAAAAGAAATTGGGGGTAACATGTTCATCTACGATAAAACAAAAGCCACATTAGTTGGAATTTATTCGGACGACAAAACTTATTATACGTTTATATAATTATGAAATTCTTGTGATTTTCTTTCTAAAAGGGCAATTAAAAATTAAATAGAAAAGTAAAAAGCTTTTTTTATATATTTTTTTAAAAGAGAAATAAACTTTCAACACTCTTTAATTGCTTTGGTTAACAAGCAAAAACTCACGTGTGTTTTTTAAATAGAAGAACTTTTCAAGTGTTAAGGTTTAAAGGAACAAAATAAAAACCTAACTCTACGTAGTTTTTAGTTCATTATCATAAATATTGGAAAAAAAGAGAGTCAAAAAATTAATTCCTTTGTTTTTGCCGCAGATGCTTGTCTATAGAATAAAAAATAAATAAATACTATAAATAAATACAGTAAATAAATAAACAAATAAATAAATAAAACTGCTCTTCCCTAACTTGGTTTTTACGTTGTTTCTGAAAATCATATCATAAATGTAATGCAATTTTTATGCATAGATCAATTAGTCTAGTCTTTCATTAAACGTAATATTGATATATTTTTGTTCTTGCTTTTAAAATAAAACCAATGAAACGAGTGCATGAAGTTGATTATGTAGTTAAACTAAATAGAAATTTTTCTCAAACCAATTTTCATGGCTGGAGTAAAAGTTCAGAATCAAAAAATAAACTATGCTATGGGCAATATTTCGAAATTTTATTTTAATAGTTTTAACTTTGAAAAGAGACATTGAAAAGATTAGACATTTAATTGAAAGGCATTTAATTTGAAAAGAGACATCCTTTTTTATCGTTATAATTTAAAGAAACCAATGAATATTGTCAATTTATGATACTAATATATACGTCACTGGCTGTTAGATAGTTTTTGATATATATCTGATTACCACATTACCTTTTATTGAAAATTTTACATATTCAATTAAGATACGATTACAGATAAAAATCTCCTTTTTTAAAATTTTTTGTTATAGTATATAAACAGTGGATGTATGCAACTAAAAATGAAACAGTTCTTTTCATTTTAGCCTGATGACATGAAACATCAAACAGTAGCAGTAAAATTCCACTCAAAACAAAAGATAAACAGTGTTGTAGCTGAACAGTTAACGCGGAACTTAAAAATTCGAGGGCACTCAACTATGCCAATGTCAGAGGTGTCTGATCCTCTTCCTAGAGAACAACCTTGAACCATAAATCCCTACACAGTTCTTGTAGGGAAATTGATGATCCACTCTTTTTCCCCACCCAGTAATTATGCGTTCGGCATATGAATTCCGTGAGGTAAAGAAACAGCTTCATTATAAACCGCAATCTGAAATCTTCCAAAAAGAGCATGCTTAGTAAAGGTAATTCTTCACAACAGTTGAGGGCGTTAGATGTCATCGGTTTCATCGTGAATTATATATCTTAAGGTTAATTACTTTGCTTAAATAGGATGGCAGCGATTTTATTGTCTTAATGACATCTGTTTGCATTTTTCTCTCCAAGGTTCCATTCGAAAAATGGAGTTAGCAGAGCGTTTGAAGTTCGAGTGAGAATGGAGTAACAAAAAGGATCAATTGAAGAATTCCAAACAGTATTACTTTCAGAGATTGGAGTCATAATTGTTGCGATTACGTGAACTGAAATGACATATATTTTTATTTTTCATTTTCCATAATTCCAATATAACAAGGGAAAAACTATTTTATTAATTATTACTTTTACTAAAAAAAGGATTTTGAAATTCTTATTTTGCTTGGAAACGTAAAATGAGCTTGCGTAATTACTAATCAATGTATTTATACAGTGGTTTTCGCGTAAAATCTAAACATTCCCTGAAAAATAAATAATTTAATTTTTTTTATTGACCTAAAATAAGTTGTGAAATACATAGCACTATAACAATAACTACTTTTTTTTATTTTTAGTACCATAAATTTTTTTTTCTAATCAGAGAGAAGAAATAGTTCTTCATTGACATTACAGTGAAAAATAAGCTTTAGAAATTTTAAATTCTTTCTTGCAAATGCAAACGATTTCAATAAAAATATGTATAAGACAAGATGCAAACGATTTTAAGAGCTTGTTGATGCTGTGATTTTTATGAAAGAAAAGAACTATTGTATTCAAAATAATTCGTTGTCTGTTTTAAAATTTTTTTAATTATTTTCTTTTGATGAGATTTATCATAATATGGGACATTAGCGTATTTAAAATGTATATTTGTTGACTGTTATGTTTTTGAACATATACAAGAAGATTTTGTTGTCGTTGTTCCATAATGGTAAGAAAACTTTTTATTGACTTTAAATAACAGTTGGAACAAAATTTTATTTAATAATAACTGAAATTTTTTTGATGCAAATAATATATATATATATATATATATATATATATATATATATATATATATATATATATATATATATATATATATATATATATATATATATATATATATATATATATATATATATATATATATATATATATATATATATATATATATATATATTTCACTCAGAAGAAAACTGATCACGAATAGTTCTATCACAAAATGCTACTAAAGTCAAATGATATGCTCATTACTGCTGATTCCTTATATCGTTTCTTAAGCTTATGCGATCATAAGGTCCATCTTAAAATATGTTATAAGTTTTCTAACAAATGTTGCGTTAAAAGTTATACAATTATAGAAACATTAATTAATTGCGTTATAAGGTTGTACAAATAATCATTATGCTTAAAATTTGCATGAACTTTAAACCAGAAAACAGTTCATGAATTTATGTAACGAAATGCTACTACACTGTAAAAAATTCCGGATCAAACTACGGGGTATTATTATCTTAGGGTGACAGTACTTTTAACGGAAAATTTTACGGAACAAAAAAGGCGATATACAATAATTTTTAAAGTAATATTTATTGTAAAACCACAGAATTACAGTAATTAAATAAATATTACTATAAAAATGTTTTTTTTAACTGTAAAATGGATTTTACGGATGATGTACTCAGGTTTTCAGAACTTTTTACCAGAATTCGATGAGTAACTTTTTACAGTGTATAAATTTAATTCATTTGATTAAAATTTCTGATATTAAAATTTTTTTTTTAAATTTAAACTATCAGAAGACTTAAAGAGATATTTAAAGTTATTTAACGTTATTTACGTAAAACAGTTATAATACATTCATTATGATAAAAATTTTACTAGGAAAAGGATCTGAATCATTTACTTTTTTTAAAATTATTTCGTTATTATTTATACCTAAAAATGTTGAGACAATTTTTTCTCAATATCTACAAACTTTATACTCATAACTTCCACTCATTAAAAATAAATTTAAAACTCAGCGCAACTAGCAAAAAGTGTTCGAAAATTTTGATCACCTATTTTAATATGTTATATATTATTATATAATAACTTTTACCGATTTCGATTTCCTATGTTTATTAACCACTTTTTAGATTTTTAGGTCCTCTTGCCATCTCTGTATTAATTGAAGCAATTAAAAAATCTCAAAAATTAAAAACTGAAGTCGAATCCTTTTTTAAAACTTTAAGTGTTTAAAAACTGATTCCGCTAGCGTATCTCAAAATTGTAATCGTTTTTTTTCCTCAAAAATCTAAATAGCTTAAAAGCAAACAATAAAGTCACAAAATTAGTTTAAAGTCACTTTTAGTTTATGCTAGTTTATACGATGAGAAAACTAATTTATAAAATCAGATAAGATTAATTAGTAATTAGGTGTTGAAGAAGAAGGTGAACAAGGTTTTTAGAGGTGGTCCTAATTAAGTGGTCACTTAATGAAATATATAATGTAGATGATAAGTTACGAGGATACACCCCTAATAAACGAATAAATAAAAGTTGCAAGCAATAACATTTAAAATATTATTATTGTGGAATTTTTCCAGAGTTAAGATTAACGGATCTAGTTGTGTCACAGTCATTGTTTAGATAGCTAGCGCCAGTTTGAAGTTGCAAGACATTGATAGCTAGAAAAGTAGTCTGCGAAGGCATGGAGTTTTTGAGTAGTATATGAATGATTGGGAGCAATAATGTTGTTGTTGACATATGCCTGTTTAGGCAGAGGGGGTGCGATTGTTCTTGTTTTCCAGTGGCGCCATCTATGGCCAAGAATTCGACTTCTACCACACCATACGTCGCGCCCGTTTATAGGGGGACCCATTCATACATCCATTCATTCATCCACATATCGTAATTTTGACCTGAATCAGAGAACGATCGATCTCCAATCCAGTACCCCCAGAGGTATTGATTTGTTATGGGAACATGGAGGACTTTTGCGACTCGACAGATTTAACTTGCATCACTCACTTTACTACAGTCTTTGGCCAGCGGGGTTCGAACTCACGAACTCTCGGACATGGGCCCAACGCTCTACCGGCCAGGCTATCCCGGCTTTCCCCGCTGTAGTACGCTTCAATAAAAACTTGGAATATACTGGAGTGGGAAAAAAATCACAATTTGCGAAACCATGGTTAAGGAGAGGGGAAATAAGTGGAGACTAGGGAAATCGTGTAACCTGTAGACTTCTATTCTATTTACAAAAGTATAGGATGGGTTGAACAAGTTGGTCCTTCATCTCGATAAATACCTAAATGGGTTTGTTGATTATCTAGAAAAAGATAATCAAGTTTGCTAATTAAAGCCATTTCGTATTTTTTGTGATCTATTAGTAGATAATTTCATATTACGCTTGTTTTGTTTCCATCCTCGTTATAAGGGATTTGCATTACATGAAAGAAATTAGTTTTATGTTTATTTCCTAAAAAAATATATTCTGCAAGGACATTAAATGCGGACGGTGATAAACTTCCTACAACAAAGCACTAATTATTTTCTGAGGTAGATTTTTGAGTTTAACCTTCAAACGCAATCACGCATTTTAAAGCAGTTTTGTCCTCTTCATTTTTCTTCTTCACCATCAGAGTTTGTCATTCTATTTTGAATAATTTCTTTAATTTTTTACTCTTCTATCATTATTATTTTGCCGTTAATGTATCTTTTTATTTCACAAACAATTGCCAACTATTAACTGCACGTTATATTTAAGAAAAAATTATAAAATAAAATTTGTTATTTGTTCAAACACGGGAGTAAGAGATCAGATTTTTATAGTTTTGCATAATCTAGTTTTTTAAGAGGTAAGACGAAATAATAATGCACTTCGTATTTTTGACTTTTTAAAATTAAATTATAAGATATTTTGTGTCGAAAAATTTATTTTGAAATTAAAATAAACGGAAATAAAATATATTTAAGAAAAAATTATAAAATAAAATTGGTTATTTGTTAAAACACGGGAGTAAGAGATCAGATTTTTATAGTTTTGCATAATTTAATTTTTAAGAGGTAAGACGAAATAATAATGAACTTCGTATTTTTTTTTAAAATATGTAACGCATTACTGTTAACTTCTTTATGTTTCTAATTTTTTGACTTTTTAAAATTAAATTATAAGATATTTTATGTCGAAAAATTTATTTTGAAATTAAAAAAAACGGAAGTAAATTATATTTAAGAAAAAATTATAAAATAAAATTGGTTATTTGTTCAAACATGGGAGTAAGAGATCAGATTTTTATAGTTTTGCATAATCTAATTTTTTAAGAGGTAAGACGAAATAATAAATGCACTTCGTATTTTTGACTTTTTAAAATTAAATTATAAGATATTTTATGCCGAAAAATTTATTTTATGTCGAAGAATCAGATTTTTATAGTTTTGCATAATCTAATTTTTTAAGAGGTAAGAAGAAATAATAATGCACTTCGTATTTTCTTTTTAAAAATATGCAACGCATTACTTTTAACTTCTTTTTTATGTTTCTAATTTTTGACTTTTTAAAATTAAATTATAAGATATTTTATGTCGAAAAATTTATTTTGAAGTTAAAATAAACGGAAATAAAAAAAAAATCTGAAAGCAAAGAGCTCTAAAGTAGGTAAAATAATAAAAATGATTGCTTGAAAATGATAGTTACATAAATGTATTGTTTTAATTTTTTTTTCAGGAAAATTCTGAGATAGAAATTTAAACTAAACATACTGCTGCCCTCAGTTAATCGTCATTAAATGTAAATAAAACCTATTATAAATTTACAGAGCACAACTCACCCATGTATCCAAAACGACTAATAAAAAATTCCATTACCCAAATAGTAAAGAATATAAAATCGTATACCGAAGAAATATAAAATTTTTTGCTTTATTGTAAAAAAAGGAATTCATATTATTTTGATAAAAAGAAATACAAGTTTTTAAAATACATTAATTTTGGACCTAAAAGTGCTTCATATTTACTGACCGTAATTTTTCTCATAATATCAAAATTATCAAGAAGAAATGTAGGCAACATCATTTCGATGTGAATAATTCAGTTGGACCATTCCAAGCGTTTCAATTCTTATTTTTCACCCACAGAACTTTTTGCTTTTTCAAGAGGGCGAGAGAAGGCAAACGGTAAAAAAACGGTAAGTTTATTAGCGGAAGTTTGAGGAACTTATCTATAAATTCGGAGTTTCACAGGAGAAATATTTAATGGAGCGTGCGTTGATCTAATCTATTAGAGTTCTCAAAAGTCTACAACGAAAGGAACTGAACTGTGAGGTTATCTTGTCCGTAAACTGAGTTTCATGAGTTTTCTTGTTTATATACTACATTTCAAATAATAGTGTAGTGTTAATAAAAAAATTTCTGCTCTTATGTTAAATCACAGGTCGCCTCATGTTGACTTTAAGAGGCGTAAGTTCATTTTTTTTAAGTGCTTTGTTTTCGTGACAAGTATTATTTTTAATCTATAAAATTTCAAAACACTCGCATAAGCTGCAAGTAAATAGAACTCATAAAATAAGTTTGAAATGTAGAGAAAATAAGGGAAAAATTACAGAACAATGAAAGAAGGGGAAAAAAATAGAAAAAAAAATAATAAAAATAACCAGAAACCGGAAATAAAATAAATAAAATCAATCCGAAAAAAAGGACAAATTTTTTTAAAAAATCCGGAAAATGAAAGGTAGAATAATTTCATCAGCTCCCACGATTATATCCACAAGAAAGAGTGCTTTCTAATATTGTATCAATATAACCAAAGCAAAATATATCAATACAATAGTGTGAGGAGCACTCAAGAAATTTTACAAAATAATTACAACAAATAAAATAGAACACAATAAGTAACACACCGGTTTCTTGTTAATTTTATTATTATTGTTTTTTATTTTTTCACCTTCTTTCATTGTTCTGTAATTTTTCCCTTGTATTCTCTACATTTTGAACTTGCTCTCTATTTTGAAATATTCTCTATATTTTGCTTTGGCAATACAATACAATATTAATGTAATATTAGAAAGCACTTTTTTTGCAGATATATTCATCAGAGTTGATGACGAGATTACATCTTTTCGCAATTAAATTTTCTAATTTTAATAAATTTTTTATTTAATAGTTGCGTTATATAAGATTAAACAAGTTTTTTTATTTAATTTTTAATATTTTTTTTAAATAACTTTTCTCATTACTCATACACGGATATTGTACTAAAGATGAATAAATATAAAATTCTGAAACTCCGTAAAATATTCTGCTTATTTATAACTTACTGCACAAAATATGGCTACTTTTAAATGTTCTAATGCGACATCTGATTTTAGAAAGATTAAATAAAATTTAAACCTATTTTATTTTTTTGTCATTTTTCATAATTTTTGGTTCAGCGTCACTTTATGAATAACTACCTATTTTTATTCTTTAAATAAAAATTTATTGAATAATAAAAATGTGTGCCTTTAATAAACTTACTCATAAATATATTTTTATTAATGTAAAAAAGATATTTTCTCGTTTTGTTTAAATTTTGTTGCTAAAAAACAACTAAGTGCTTAAGTGCTCTTCTCAAACTTGAATGAAAAAAAAAATGGAACATTTCCAAAAGCTTCAATTAATTTAAAAATATATTATAAAAACTTTCAATTTTTTCCCCTAAACTATAGTAAGAAAAATTGAAGTCTCCCTGAAGTTAAAACTAGGAATGAATTACTTAAACCTTCATAGGCGGGAATAATAATAAATAATTCTCGAAGACAACGCCATCCGTTCCGCTTTGTCATTATCTTCAAAGTAAGAAAGTATATTTGCTTGATACCCTGTACAATTATAGAACAACTCGTACTTAATTTTGCTGCAGTTCTTTTTCTCGTTACTTTACACCCTAATTATAAGTTTAAATAAACTCTTACAGATGTTATTTGTTTAAATTTTAAATCGCAGATATTCCAACTCAGGAAACAAACTCTATTATTAGCAACAGTTTTTATCAAATATGTAAGGCAATAGTGTCAAATATTTCAAGTTAATGAAACTTTATATCCACAAGGAATATGTAATAAATGTATTGTTCACAAATGAGTGTTACTAAAACCTTATTAGCTGTTAAATTGAAGTCATCAACTGTTAAATGTAAGTTAAAAAATGTTTTTTTAGAAATGTAACCTTTGACATGCCTTTTGTTAGATTTAAATAAATCTTTTTAATCAGTTGCCTTATTTTTAACATTTCTTAAATAACCATTAATATGTAAGGATATTATTAGTTTAGCTTAACACTCTAGAATGAAGTTAGTAATTTTTTTCGGTGTTTCAATTTAACTTTATGACATTTTCCATTTAGTATGTGTTTTTTTTAATTCCTTTTAAATTAATATAAAATTTTTGAGATAATTATTTTATAATCTTATCATTTTAATGACTCGGTGTTCTTAAAGAGTATGTTATTTAACTAAATTTATAAGGTATAACTTGCATTGAGTTTGTAAAATTTTTTTTTAGGTGTTTGATAATAAATAAAAATTTGAATTAATTTATTTATCCTTCACCCCATTATAATGAATCTTAGATTTTTCATTATCAATAATGCCGAAATATTTATTAATTTTTCGAATTTATAAGTATTTACAAATATCATAACAGGAAATATCATAAACAAGTAGTTTAGTTTTCATATTTTGTGCAGTAAAAATTTTCTTAAAAATATTTTACATAGTTCAAAATTGGAGTAATAAAAATATTGCTTATCTTAAACTTACTATTCAATAATTAGTAAACAGTTTAGGTAATTTATTCAAAATTCTTCATTCATATCACCACAATCGAATTTTTTTAAAAAAATTTGACTGAAATAGTGCAAAATTGAGTAATACTAATTAACTACTTCTGTGGTTTATTAATATTAGTTAAATAAAATACAATTGAAATAAAATTGAATTTAATTCGAAAATGATTTTTTTGTCTTAAAATTACAATAATCAAAAAATTGCAATTTTAAATATTTTACTCAATGACTAATATACCGTTTAGATAATTTATTTAAAATGCTTATTTGGGCTCTAATTCAACTTACAACTCAATAGAAATTTCTTTTAAAAGTTAGCTTAATCGTTAAAAGTACTGAAAGATAGTGCAATACTAATCAACCATTTTTGTGCTTTATAAATATTAGTTATAATACGATTAAAACGAGATCGGAGTTTAATTAAAAAAAATTAATAAAAAATTTGAAAATAAATTCTTTATTTCATAATTATATTCTAACTTTTTTAAACTTAATAAATTTTCGGAGTTTAACTTTAGTTTTCGCTAGTTAAAACACTTGTGTATCAAAACTGGTATTAGAATCCAAAGAAGGCATGTAAGAAAGGAAATTTTACCTACGAATAAATTATTCCTTGAAGATCTCAGTTTTATGCCCTCAGACTTTTATACGACATGATAAGAACGCTACAAACATAATTAAGTTACTAAGAATGAGAAAGTAAAATCGTAAAAAAAAATAAAAATAGAGTTATTTTAATAAACTATTTCTGTGCTTTGTAAATATTAGTTAAATAAAATATGTTTAGAACGAGATTAGAATTTAAATGAAAAAAATATTAACTAAAAGTTTGAATATAAATTCTTTATTTTATATTTATATTCTAATTTTTTAATAAACTTTTTGAGTTCAACTTCGTTTATTATAACTTTGAACTTGCGTATCAAAACTGTTACTAGACTATAAGAGAAGTATTCAAAAAAGGAAATTTTGCCTACGAATAACTTAATCTATGAAACCTTAAGTTCTCAGTTTTATGCCCTCAGACTTTTATATGATAGGTTAAGAATGCTAGAAACAGATTCAAATTACGAGGAATAAGGAAGTAAAATGTCAACATACCTAATTGGTTAGATTTGAACAACCATGCGTTCAATTTTAAGTATCATATCGGTAGAACATTTGCAATGAACACCTGTAATTGAGCCTGGGAAAAAATAGTGAACTTCACTTGAGAAATTTAGCAAAGAATGATGAATTTGGCGTTTTCAACCAGCGAAAGATACTGTCAATAAGGAAAAAATGTAAGAGGACGAAAAAGAAAACAATATTTCCCTTGAAATTCAGAGTTTAAATGATAAAGGAGAGGGAAGGAAAAATATTTTATTTATAAACAATAGAAAGTTTTTTTTTTCTCTTTTGAACGCGAGCTTCTGTTTCAACAGTTGGATAAGAAACTCATAAAATTTAAAGCTAGATTGCTACTGCATGAAGATTATACACATAAAAAAATTAATATTCAAAAAGAACAGGAAGGCCTTGATTCACTTTCATTATCATCATTTGTAATAATCTCGTTATCATCTTCAAGGTAATCGAGGAAATTATTATTATTATTATTATTTTTATTTTTTTCTAAATTCAAATCGTCCACAAAACGGATGTGAATGGACTGTGTCAGCATTTGTGTTTATAAAAGATAATTTTTTTGGCCATTCGTGCGAATAAAGGTTACCGTAAATCTCAGCAATCACATAGTCGCTTTGATGTATGTCCTTATCATTTGTTATTCCTGATTTGATATTAATTTATTTGATATTTTAATACTTATTTGATATTTTTATGTTTATTTGATGTTTTTATAATTATTTAAAATCTGTATTTTCAATTATATCCTATTAAAATAGGCTAGAAAAAAATCATTAGTATAGAGACTACTGAGAAAAGTATCCTTTTCATTTGCTATTCCTGATTTGATATTAATTTATTTGATATTTTAATATTTATTAGATATTTTATATTTATTTGATGTTTTTATAATTATTTAAAATCCGTATTTTCAATAATATCCTATTAAAACAGATTAAGAAAACATTAGTATAGAGACTACTGAAAAAAGTATCCTTATCATTTGTTATTCCTGATTTGATATTAATTTATTTGATATTTTAATATTTATTTGATGTTTTTATAATTGTTTAAAATCTGCATTTTCAATAATATCCTATTAAAATAGATTAGAAAAAAAACCTTAGTATAGAGACTACTGAGAAAAGTAAACCAGATAGTAGACCTTAAGATGGCAAAAAAAAAATAATGTAGAAAATACCGAAAAAAGACTTTAAACCTCCGAAAACATCAGGGTTAAGACAGTTTGCCTAACACAAAGAAATCTGTCTGTAAGGCTAAGGGATAAACTATTTCAAGTATCAAAATATTTCCATTTTGGCACGTTTTTTTCCCTACGGACAGTCCTGGTTTACAGGGCGAAGGGAGTTCTTTCCTTAGACAGACAGTATCCCGGGCAAGCGTATGTTGTATAATAGCCCACTAATCCTTGCTGAGTTATTTTTCTAGTTAATTCGGTTAGAATCACGAGTATTCACTTGCCCAGTACAACATCAGTGTATTCCTTAGACTAATATTTTTTTAAGCTTATGGGCCTTCGACCAGTGTCACATACCTGGTATTCTTTAAACTGATGTTTTTTTTAAAGGTTAATGGTTATCATCAGGTAAAAAACTAAATATTGACGTATACCAAATATTCACTAAAGCACTATGTGATTGTTGACCTTAACTGGTGATTATCGTTTATCCCCAAATTTATACAGTTTTATACACCGAACGAGCATTATTAAGCATAACGCAACACCACAAAGACAACGTTGCAGCTCAAATATTTAAAAATTCGTGTTTTAATCTATAGGGTTTTGAGGCTTTTAAAGTGTTTAAAATAAATAGCATTATTACTAATACACGTTACTTTAGTTGCAATTTTTAAACTATTTTGACTTTGTAAAAACAGTGAAAGGGGAATTTGTTTTTGCTGTATAGTGAAATTTAGTTTTTTAGTTTTTGACGTTTTATTCTTCAAAGTGCAGTATCTTAGAAAGCACGCACAATGTGGACTTCAGAAATTCTTTCTTTTAACCAAACATTTAAAATAAGTAAAATGATTATAAATAAACTAAAAAAGGCGTATAAATGGGTGAAGAATTATTGAAATTTTGAATTAAATAAATGAATAGAACGCAAAAAATTGCAAATGAATTAGATCACAAGTGAAAAGATTGTATTAGGAAATATACCGTTGTTTTCTTTTTCTTTCTTTTTTTTAATACGATTGGTTTTTAAAAATTTACAAGTTGCATTCGAAAACTAAAAATGAAGTAACTGTAAAATTTAAATCATTTTTATCTAAACAAGAAGAAGTTTTAAATCTTTTGAGAGTTTTTCACCATAGTAGCGTAAAGAGCTTCAAAGGTTTATTTCGATCAAATGAAATCAAATTAATAAGTACATAAAAATTCATTCACTTAGGTTTTGTTTCAGATATATATTTCGTAAAATGAAACATTGATGACGTTTAACAAAGCTTAATAAAGCGTAGAGCTTTTCGAATATTAAAAAAAGGAAACTTATGAGCAGAAAAAAAATCATATTTTGTATCTTTTTCCTTTAATCGCTTAGATTTTATTAAATTATTAATTATTTTTATTATTATTATTATTAATTTATTTTTACAAAGATTTTTCTATAAAAACTTTACTTGAATAAAAAATCATGTAGATTAGACGTGTAGGTACAATATTATTATATTTTCATTCACTACCGTCTATCACACATAAATAGATTTAAGAGAGTAATGTTCATCTCTGTAGCTTAGAACGTTTTGAACCATAATAGGTTAGTTTTGTTTGATATTTTTACTTTCGAGCCATACATCAGTCTCATGGATTTCGGAAAAATTTTTCATGATTAGTCTCTGTGTGAATATTTTGAGACAGCACTGTGATCTTTAACCCTCCAAAAAAATTGACCAGACATTCTAACCCATGTTTCTTTTGTTGGAAAAGAGTGTTATAGCATTTTTGCCATCTTGGTTAATTTTTTTACCTTCCATAATAATTCATATTCTATTAAATTAGTATTATATTCGTGAAAAATCTTGTTATTATTTTTCTTTGTGATGAAATTGCTTCCGTACTATAAAACCTTGCTCTGAGTAAAAAAATTCCAAACTTATATACAAAATATTTTGATAGAATAAATGAATTAAATATATAATCAATGAGGAGTTTAATAATTATTTTATTTGCCACTTTAGAATTTTCTCTCCCAAAATAATACTCCATTATGTTATTAGTAAACAAAGAATGCGAAAACTCATAAAATTAAGCCTCTCATAAAATAAGCCATTCTTCTTATGTATTATAACATTAAATCTTCAAGTGATGATCCTTCATAAATGGCTACTATTTTGAGAAGTTGCCAAAAGACTGAACCCTCTCATACAAGTGATTCGATTCCTGGGTTATTAGAGTAATATTCCATTGTGTTATAATTACATCAACAATCTCTGGAAGAGTCATAAAACAAATGAAAACCTTTAACATTTCATGCTTAGTTGCATTTCAATTTTGGGACTGGGGGCCGTTATTATTTTTCTTTTCAATAAACAATCATTCAGTAATACATAGAACAAACAGTTCTGCGTGCAAAAGGTTAAAACGATAAGATGAATGACAAGGGCATTGTAGATTTCTATCCAACAGTTTCTATCAGTTATAGGTGAGTCGCCTTCTTCCGGAAAAGTTGTGATGGTAATTCCAGATTATCACTTATCTCTCATCATTTTAGCTACTGAAATTTCGCGAGAGAGAACCCATAAAAATTTGAGGAGAGTTTCCTGGTCAATTCTCATTTTGTCAATACCATTAAAAAGCTTTAAAATAGTACGCTACACTGTTAAAATTTTCCTTCTGAAATTATGGTAAAATAACTAGCAGCAGTCTGTCCATCCGATTAACCGTGAAGTTTACGGTAAAAAACATTTTTTTTCTTTATGGTTTTGAAACCATTTACAAAAAGTACGGTTATAAAACCATAAATAAAAAACTTTACGGTTTTTTAACCATTTACTACTAAAATTTTTCAAAACCGTAAAATAAAATTATTATTTAATTAGACATAGGAGCTCGGCTTTTCGTATGATATTGGTCATTGGAGAGTGCCAGATGGTGGAAATTCTTCATGTGTTGGAGGAAATATTGTGGTGTCAAGACTAGGACTCGAACTCCAGTTCTGCTGCTCATGAGACTGACTGGCAAGCCCGCTCGGCTATGATAAGTACGCATTTGCAAGGAACTAAGTAGCTTAATTAGATACAGTTCTAGTTAGTGCGATAAAATTCTGGCTGTTTAACCGTGTTAGGTGAAAGCAGTTGATAAACAGTTTTTTCTCAAACTTAACAATTTGATTACTTTTTTATTTATGGTTATTTGACTGTTTTGATTGAATATGGTGAAATAACCCTTCAATAAATTGTTATTTAACTATTTTTTCCGAGAAAATCTCTAACAGTGTATCAGTTCTAAGTGGTTTACGACGAGGTCTAGAGACTGCAGTAAAATTAGATGTGTTTTAAAAAAAAGTAAAAACTGAGAAATCTCGAAAAATAAATGACGCAAAGTCTTATTAACATTATTTTATCTTCGACGCGGCTCAAAATATATAGAAAATAGTCATAGCTTGAAATGCGTGCCTTATTTAATTTTTCACTAGCACATTACAAGCAACATCCATTCTCGTTAATTAGCATTTCGAGCTCTGTTTATTTTCTGAATCGTACATTTTGAGCAAGATCATATTTTAAAACGCTCATAACAAGATCCGTAAAATTTCTTAGCACATTTTCAGCTATATCTCATTTTTCAAATACGCATTTCTAACTAGGTCCATTTTCATAAACGCATGTTTAGAGCTATGTCCGAAATAAAACAAATTACCGACGAATTTCTAAATCTCTGGATGTTGTTAAAATTAAAGAAATTTGCCTTTATACTTTCTATTAAAAATGTATAAAATTAGCTTTAGAATTTTAGCTTGTTGAATCTACGAAAAATATGCTTTGATACGTCTTATTTAAAAAACAATACATTATAAATTGAGGAAAAAGATATAGTTTGTTGAATAAACGGTTTTAAAGATAAAATTTCCGCAGCTATTTTTCTAATTATTAACTTTACACAATACTTTTTTGTGAGAAAATAAGCATTTCATCAAGACGTTTTCTTTAGCGAGCGAAACAAATCATTTTACAACTATAACTTGAAAATGTAAAAAAATTAAAGTTAAAGGATAAAGATTACGTTTTCTTATAGAGAAATTTTAAAATTTTCTAGTTTGATTTTTAATTTAATTAGAAATGGTGCAAAACACTGTTGCAATATACAAGAAGTTAAACAGGATTGATTGAAAAGAGCTTAACACAGTTATATCACTTAATTTTGATGACAGTCAGACCTGGGGTGTCATTTATTCAGTTGTTGTCATTGTTGAGTTTTTTTTTTTTTAAAAATATTTTTCACTATATTAGTAGCAGAATCTATAACAATATCTTCATAAATCCATAATTTTTAGCCCACTCAATCATCAGAGGAAGATTATTATTGTAGAGATAATTACATTTGGCATAATTTGAAAATATAATTTCCTTATATTTGTAAAGCTTTATGTTCTCTAAATTTAAGGTGAATTTTATACCATTATACTAAAAATCAAATAAGTTAAGCCTGTAATCAAGAAACAGAAAAAAATCTTTTGTTCGCTGTAATGTTCTTTCAATTAATTTTTTAAAATTTTTTATTAATAAGCAAGTTTAAAGATGTTTTTTAAAAAAAGAGTCTTAACGATTTTCCGCCGTTTACACGTTAGAATTTTAGAAATAAAAAGAAAATTTGAATGAACAATTAACTGCATATTCTGTAATAATCTGGAGTACCCGCTGTCATGCTGGGGATGCGGGTTCTACTAACGGAATCACTATATTAACCTTTTGGTTACGGCTGGTACAACATGTGGACCACAGGTGATGGTACAACATGGAACACCGTAAGCAAAGGGTTAATATAAATAAATTCAGTCGGCACACAAAAAAAATGCGTTACATAAATATGAATATACTGAATCGTTGATATTCTAAGATCGAATAAATGATTTTTCACTCTCAGCTAAGAGTCGTTCTTTTTTTTTTTAAAAAAAAAGAAATAAACGACATTAATTAAAATATTGAGAATAAAATTTTTAAAATCTGATTTTAGTTTATTTATTACGAAAATAATAGCCCTGGAAAGGCCATTATGGAAAAGTCGTTTGGAATATTAAACATTTATATTTTAATTTTATTATATTGATTTTGTTTTATTTTATTGCCAAGAATAAAAACAATTAAAAATATAAAATTAAGCAAATCATTTTTTCTTATTAGTTATTTTAGTTACATTCAAATAAAATTATCTAAAAATGAATTACTGAAATTTGCATATAGGCAGTATTTATAGTTGTTAAATTACCACAGATACTTATAAAAAAAAATCGATGTAAGGATTAAAGTGTATCGCTTTATTCGACTATCTTGTTTGTTGTGAAATATGTTATACCTATGGTTGAAGAAGGTGAAAAAGAATACGAGTAAAAAATAGGAACTTCGTAAAAATTCTGATCACGGCACCCCCCGGCGCTAATCCTTCATTTCCTTACGCGACATCTTAACTTGTTGAAAGTAATGGATATTTGTTATAGCTGATGATGCCTTGAAACTGGTGATATATCTTCTACCATCTATTGTGTAGTACACCCGCTTTCGAAACCCTATGTTTTATGGTTTTTCAGTATTTAAAAATGTTATTGACCTGAAATGAATGTTTCAGGAAAATAAATACGGTTGTTTAGTAGCCTTAAGCGAATTCGCTCGGAAGTTCAAATTAATGTCATTAGAAGTCATTATAAATTCGAAGCTCGTGGTCTAGGCGAAAACGGACGTTATAATATGCGATCGTATTAACGTGAGTGCACAAAAGTACCGTAAGCTAGAAAAGTACACAGACGAAAAAGTATGATCAAGACTACCGGAATATGGTAAAATTTACCGCGCTTCTGGCTGTATGGGATCATCAAAAAGCTCAATAATTTTTCCGAAGAGCTATGGTAATGATTTTGGTAAAATTAACAATAAAATACGGTTTTACTATAAGTGATAAAATTTGGTAATTTTAGCATGAAGTCTTGAAGCATGGCATGAAAACCATTTATTCTCTAAATTTACCTTTCTGTTTTGTAATTTTTTCCAAGTGTGTGGTAAGAAGAACTATAATTTTGAGGACCAGAATTTCCGGTAAACCGTTACCAGGGATCTGTCGTCCAGACATTTTGTGAAGGGTCCGGTTTTTGTGAAATTGTGAAAAAATTAGTCACATTCTTTCAACCAGGGTCCTGCTTTTATGAACTTTTGCAATTAGGGTCCGGTTATTGCAAAAAACGTTTTCAAGGAGTTTTTAAATTGTAAAAAGATACAAGATTATGCTCAGCACTGTAAAATTATAATAAAAAAAATTACATTTGCAAAAATAAACAGCAATTGCTGCTTCTAAATTAGAGATGCAACATACAAATATTTGGTATTTAGCTTATACTGCTGAACGCGGAATATTTATTTCGGACGAATAATGGAAGAATCGTCTGCCGAAGACAAAACTTAATTCGTTTACATCCATCTTTCTAGTTTTCTGCCCTGGGAAGGGTTTATTCAATTAACAAAACAATAATGAAGATAAACAAATTTGTGAAGGGTCCGATTAAAGGAAAAATCATTTTGTGAAGGGTCCGTTTTTAAGTTAAAATATTTTGTGAAGGGTCCGATTAAAAGAAAAATCATTTTGTGAAGGGTCCGTTTTCATGAAAAGATATTTTGTGAAGTGTCCGTTAACGGACCCAAATTTATTCTAAACAGGCCCCTGGTTACAATATGAACGTGAACGGAAAAACAAAAATTACTAAATAAATGGTTGAAATACCGTATATTTTGGTTTTAGTAACTGGAATTTTTTTTTTCGTTTGTGTCATCATCAAATAGTCAGAAATGTCATACACTACGGTAATTTTACCAGAATTGTTTCTTCCATGTACATATCAACCCATAGATGCATAAACCTGAAAACTAAGTTTTGAAAAATTTCGGGTCAAGAAATTTACTATTAAATTTCACTATTAAAGTGAAATTTTAATTTTGTTTAGTTTTAATTTGCGTTAATTATTTCGTTTTTTAGGCACTTTTTTAAAGCTCGTAACGTTGTAGTTTAAAAGTATATAAGAAAAGAAAAAATTCTCGGAAAATTTAAAAAAATAATATCAAAACACTAATATCCACACATCAAGTAATAACGTCAAAGTTTTGGACAAAAATCTTTATATTATTTGTTACAAATTTGTGCAAATCTAAATTTCAGCTCGAATTTCATTTCTTTCTGAAAATTTTACTATCACAGTCTTAACTTCGAAGAGCTTAGTTTAGCAGCGTATCTTGGTACTAAATTTATCTAAAACAAGGAATAATAAATTATGATTTCCAGATACATATCCCGAGTTTTTTTCCCGAGTTTGATTGTGTGTATTTTTTGTACACGAAAGTAACATTTGAGGAATGAAGTTTAAACGGAAAATAAAAGCTTAAAATTCATGAACAAAATGAAGTAACAATAAAGTAATTACAGCATATATAAACTTAATTAAACTGTGTTTATTTGTTCTTAATTACTTACCATTTTGTTAAGTTATACTAACTACATAACCATTGCATTTCGCAAATTTTTCGAAACTGTGAAATTTTGTAGTTTTATGAACAAGCTCATCAACCGTTGCTTAATTTTCGCATACTTAAAAATAATGCTATATTATTGAACTTTGTATTCTATTTTTAAAAGTCAGGGGTCTGTTTAGAAGAAATTTGGGTCCGTTAACGGACCCTTCACAAAATATTTTTTCATAAAAACGGACCCTTCACAAAATATCTTTTCATAAAAACGGACCCTTCACACAATATTTTAACTAAGAAACGGACCCTTCACAAAATAATTTATCTTTTAATCGGACCCTGCGCAAATTTGTTTATCTTCATTATTGTTTTGTTAATCGAATAAACCCTTTCCAGGAAGGGGGGGGGGAAAGACGGATGTAAACGAACTAAATTTTGTCTTCGGCAGACGCTTCTTCCTTTATTCATCCGAAATGAATATTCTGCGTACAGCCGGTATAGGCTAAATACCAAATATTTATATGTTGCATCTCTAATTTAGTAGCTGCAATTGCTGTTTATTTTCTAAAATTCAATTTTCTTAATTATATATTTACAGTGTTGAGCATAATTTTGTATGTCTTTACAATTTAAAAACTCCTTGCAAAAGTTTTTTTCTCCAAAACAGACCCTATTTGCACAAATTCACAAAAGCGGACCCTGGTTGAAAGAATGTGACTTAACGTTTATTTTATATTCACAAATTACGAGTAATTTTTTCACAATTTTACAAAAAACGGACCTTTTACAAAATGTCTGGATAGACCCCTGAAAGTGTATTTACTGAAAGGAATGTTCTTAAAGTCTATTTTAATGATAAAATATTAAAAACATTATTACTTTATGAACTCAAAACTGTAATTTATTTATAAAGCAGTTTTTATTTATGAGTTTATCATGCAATAGTTTCCTAGAAAAGTATCAATATTGGCATTCTATATAAAGCTAGATTAAAAAAAAATGAAAAAAATTCTCATGGTTCAAAATTGATACAAAAAAGTTCTCACGTAACTGTTCTGATTTAGTTTTTTTTTCCACCGAAAACCTGACCTTTCGACCCAAAGCCTGTAGCTTTGAGTAGTTTCAGTGCATCACGTAAAATATGTGGGATTAAAACATCAATTGTCTGATGGAAGGTATTTTTATGTTCTCTGTCTCCCAGAAAATTTTTTGAAAGTGGTAAAAAAGCAGTAAAAATTGACCCAAGTGTGCATCTCATTTAATTTTTATTTTACTAGTCTAAAAATCTGCTTAAATCTGCTGCTATTTTTCCGTGTTTACACAAACATATTAACTGAGAAGTTTAGATAGGTTTCGATAGATTTTACAACCCTGGGAAAAACATTTTATGTTTGCCTCTGATGCTTTAAACTTAATTAAAGCCTAAATAACGTAATATAATTTTATGAGATCATAAAATCAATCGTTAGTTAGGATATTATTTTAGTAATTGAAAAAATAATTATTAATTTTATCTATTCGCTTATCCTTAGTCAAAATACTTTACTTCCTAATTTCATAAATACTTATATTAATTAATAAAGTAAATAAAGTATGAAGAAGTTAAAAGTGAACTCTGTGACAAAAAAGATCACAGAGAAAAAAAGTGTGATGAAACTGTTGTAATGTATGGTATTGATAATTCTGTTAATAAAAACCTAAATACACTGTATTTAATATATTCATTTGATAATTTTCCCTTTTATATGGCAACGGTTTACAGGAAAAACTAGTTTTTTAAATTGTAGATCTTATTACTTCTCATTTAGTAAAAAATGCAAAACTGAAAAGGGAATTTAACCGGATAAATGGTTTTCATGTCATGCTCTAAGGTATCATGATAAAAATTACCAAATGTTAACACATTTAAAAAATTTTATCGCATGTTATAAAACCATATTCTGTAGTTAATTTTATCAAAATAATTATCTAAGCTCTTCTTTAAAAATTACCGAGCCTTTTGGTGCTCTCATACAGTCAGAGAAGCGGTAAATTTTACCATATTCTGGTAATTTTGACCATACTTTTTTATTTCTCACAGTGATATTCTAAATACTTGTTTAAAAGATATCTCATTCTTCTACATTTATTTTAAACGAAACAAACTAGATTAACTGTTTTATTATTAAGTTGTAATTGTACGAAAAACGGTTAGACCACAGCTAATTGAGAAAATATTTTAAATCATTTCTCAAAATTTTAATAACAGTTGCTCTTAACAGATACATGAATTACTGAACTGGAAATCATTGATTTTTAGTAATTGTTTTTTTAATATTTTACTTTAAGATAAAAGAAATAGCCAAAGGTTTGAAATTATAGTCATTAAAAATTATCAATAGAAAAAAAAAGTGCTAAAATTTTATCGATAGCATTTTTCTAGCATTTGGTATTGTTACCAAGTTATCAAGATAATTAAGCTAAATGTTATATATCTAAATGTGAATTAAGCCAAATGTCATATAATGCAGACAAATTTCATTGATATCATTAATGTGCAAAAGCTTGCGCCTCAGTGCCTTAACCGGTCTAATAGCAGTTCACACATGATTTAATCTGGAGATCATGAGTTCGATTCCGAAGTCATGCTAAAAATATGGCGAGTCTTTGCAATTTTGCCTAAGCTGAAAATCCTTCACTTAATGTCGTGTGAGTGTATGAGCACAAAAGGCAACTACTTCGTCTGACTGAGATCAAAGTTATGAGGTGTGCTTTTGTAGCAAGGCATGACTCTTTAAACATAAAACCCAAAAGAAATAAAAATCTAGGCGTTTGATCATAATAGAGTGAATTATAACTTAGAACATATACCTCTCGCTTCCTAATGTATCTATGTCACAGTGATCAATAAAGAATCGAATCCCTGATCGATTTGTATACTTTTTAAACCGTCAGTTTCCACAGTGCTAATGCAAAATATCCCCAGTAGTGTACAGATAATAGGTTAGAGTACCCATGGAATTGGTTTGTCTTAGAAAAGATTTTGTAGGTTTTTTTTCTTCATGTAAAATCATATAATTCAAATGTTGTTTAGTTTTATTCAAAAAGTCCTTCAAAGTCCATTAAAAGATTTAAGAGAACATGAGTTCCCTTGTCTTCTGGGTTGGGTTAAACATTACTACAGAGTTAAAACGTTAGTAGTCGTAAATCTAATATAGATGGGTAGTTCACTATTTATTTTTAGTTTTTAATTTCAGTTAAATTCTCTTTATTTATTCGTAAAAATAAACTTAATTTATTTCGGGTAATATTATATTTCGGGTAATAAAAACCATAATTCTGTCAATAAAAACCTAAATACACTGTATTTAAACTATTCATTTGATAATTTTCCCTTTCATATGGCAACGGTTTACAGAAAAAACTAGTTTCTTAAATTAAAAAAAAACTAAAAAAGCCTGATAATTTGTATAATGCCAATTAAGGTAGTACTTGCATAAATGCTTCATAAAAACAAAATATAAGAAAGGGCTAAGAAATGATGTATAATAAACTTGAACAAAAAATAAGAAAATAGTATGACATCGGTGCGTTAAATACAGGGAAATAGTTATTTCGATAATAAAATAAGAAAAGAAACGAATCAGGTAAAATGTAATTAAAAAAATAAGAAAAGATCTAGAATTAGTTAAATAAACAGTTGATTAAATAAATAGTGATATTTAGTAGAAAATTAATAAAATGCAGAAAATGAATAAATAAAAATTAAAATGCAAGCATTAGAGGAATATCTTAACACTCACAAAACACAGCACACACCATACTTCTGATGTGATTTATTTCAAAATCAATCAGAGAAAAAATAAATAAATAATAGACACTTTTATGCGTTTTTCATGGTGAACTCTAAAATATGAACTTAAGAGAATTTTTCCATGATATAAAACAACTTCCCGACAAAAACGCCTAACGCCGTAAAAACGGACAATAGTAAAAATCACCTAACAGCTTCTAACGATGGTTGAAAATTGCTTGCAAATGATGAGGTTTTTGTATCATTTTGTTAGAATGTTACAGCCGATGTGAAAGAAATTGGAAAAAAATACAAATCATGATGGCCAAATGACGTCACGAAGGCCGGCCTAACCAGAATCTTAAATGATTGGCTTCGGAAAATCTTTGCGCGTTAGTAAAAATGTTCTCGAAGTTGCTTTATGAATGAAAGCTTACTCCTATGGAAAACTCTAGCTGTTGCTCGTGTTAAGTCGAATGATTGAAGGTTAATGATGCGTAGAGAAAGTTATCGTTCGGTCGACATTGTTAAGTACTACCAACAGATGACTGACCTGAGAGCGCCGTGACCATAGTCGGTAGATCTGAGGAAAAGGTTAAAGACAGGAAATATAATCTTAAAACACAGGAATTTCAAAATTGATGTTTCTTACAAAAATTAACCGACTGATGCCAATAAAAAAAGTGATATTTTTTTCTTCTTACAAATTTATCAATATCCAATGATTTTAAATGGCAAGCATAGAAATCTAACTCAATATAAGGTTGTTTGTATCAAAATTGTTTTTCTCTTTTAAAAATTGTCTCTATAAAAATCATAAAAAAGTGAGTTTTTAAGTGATTAAACAATATAGTTAATGATTTGATACTCTTAATAGGCAGGGGTCTGTCCAGACATTTTGTAAAAGGTCCGTTTTTGTAAAATTGTGAAAAAATTGCTGGTAATTTGTAAATATAAAATGAACGTTAAGTCGCATTTTTCAGCCAGGGTCCGTTTTTGTGAATTTGTGCAAATTTGGGTCCGGTTATTGCAAAAAACTTTTTCAAGGAGTTTTTTAAATTGTAAAGAGATAAAAGATTATGCTCAACACTGTAAAGTTATAATTAAAAAAATTAAATTTTGAAAGATAAACAGCAATTGCTGCTACTAAATTAGAGATGCAACATACATATATTTGGTATTTAGCCTATACTGCTAAACACAGAATATTCATTTCGGACGAATAAAGGAATAAGCGTCTGCCGAAGACAAAACTTAGTTCATTTACATCTGCCTCCCCCCCCCCGGGAGGGGTTTATTCGATTAACAAAACTATAATGAAGATAAACAAATTTGGTTCGATTTGAAAAGAAACTTAATTAGAAAAAAGGATTAGAATTAGATAGAATAATAGAATTAGAAAAAAGGGTTCGATTAAAAGATAAATTGTTTTGTGAAGGGTCCGTTTTTAAGTTAAAATATTTTGTGAAGGGTCCGTTTTTATGAAAAGATATTTTGTGCTCCGTTAACGGACCCAAATTTCTTCTAAACAGACCCCTGATAGGGAACAATTTTTTCTTCTGTTGGATGCTCCATATATATTTTTTAGTTTAACACTATTAATGAGTTAACTAGTAACATTGTTTAAGAGGCCGGGTTGAAGTTGGGAATAAATCATTCGCTTCTGGCACAGTTGATTCAGGTTCGATTCCCAACTATAACAAAGGTGATATATTAGCTTCTCCTATTCAGCTCCGACTACAGTATATTGATACAATTCACAAAATATTTTAAAATTATAACTAAATTTGAAAGCAGCATTTTAAATATTAATTGATGAAAGCAATTAAAAATGATTTAAATTAAAATTTAAATTTCATTAAAATTTTAACTAAAATTGAAAGCATCGTTTCAAATTTTAATTATTGAAAGCAATTAAAATTAAATTAAATTAGAACTAAAGTTTCCTTAAAATTGAATGCAATATTTTAAATTTTAAAATTACTAATTTAATTGAAAGTAAAATTTTATGTTTTAAAATTAATAATTAAATTTGAAAGCACTATTTTAAAATTTAAAATTACTAATTAAAATTGAAAGTAACATTTTATATTTTAAAATTAATAATTAAAATGAAAAGCAATATTTAAAATTTTAAAATTACTAATTAAAATTGAAAGCAACATTTTATATTTTAAAATTAATAATTAAATTTGAAAGCAATATGTTAAAATTAATAATTGAAATAAAAAGCAATGTTCTAAATTTTAAAATTAATAATTAAATTTGAAAGCAATAGTTTAAAATTAATAATTAAAATGAAAAGCAATGTTTTAAATTTTAAAATTACCAATTAAAATTGAAAGTAACAATTTATGTTTTAAGATTAATAATTAAATTTAAAAGCAATATTTTAAAATTAATAATTAAAATGAAAAGCAATGCTTTAAATTTTAAAATTACTAATTAAAATTGAGAGTAACATTTTATATTTTAAAATTAATAATTAAAATGAAAAATAATATTTTAAATTTTAAAATTACTAATTAAAATTGAAAGTAACATTTTATATTTTAAAATTAATAATTAAATTTAAAAGCAATATTTTAAAATTAATAATTAAAATGAAAAGCAATGTTGTAAATTTTAAAATTAATAATTACAAGCAAAACAAAAATATTTGAAATTATTGTGTTTTGAAAAAAATTACGTGTTTTTTAAATAACTGTCACCTTGACTCGAATGATATGAAAAGAAGAACGGAAGTTTATTTAATTTTATCTACTTATTTATTCCAAATAAATGAAACACAAATGCGTTATTTTTATCGAATTACTGAATAAAAATATAGATTTATTTTCATTTCCTTACACTTTCATATCTTCGCATTTCACAAGCGTCAATTTAGTCTTATGAAATGACCCAAGCGTTCCGGTTATATGAAATAAAATGTCATGCTTTTGGATTCATGATACATTCGCATGAGTAACTACATTCATTTTATTGTTATATAATTAGGATATGCTATTTTCAGATTTGTATTTTTCAAATTACTTCATTATTTTGTGATGAGTGAACTGTTTAAAAAGGGTGATAAATTTAATTTTATTCATAGAATTACTACGGCTAATAAAGTATAAGATAATTTTTCTTTGCTTTAATTATTCGACGAGTTAGAATGATGCTTTCAAGATTAAAAACTGCTAAAAATCGAACATTCTAAAAGCTGAAGAGATTATTGAAAGTACAAGTAAAGTGATTCTTTAAAAAGTCAGAATTTTTCATTAAACAAATGTTTATATTCGGTTGAAAGTATTGAATGTTAATATTTTATTCATAGAATTACTACGGCCAATAAAGTATAAGATAATCTTTTTTTGCTTTAATTATTCGACTAGTTAGAATGATGCTTTCAAGATTAAAAACTGCTAAAAATCGAACATTCTAAAAGCTGAAGAGATTATTGAAAGTACAAGTAAAGTGATTCTTTAAAAAGTCAGAATTTTTCATTAAACAAATGTTTATATTCGGTTGAAAGTATTGAATGTTAATATTTTATTCATAGAATTACTACGGCCAATAAAGTATAAGATAATCTTTTTTTGCTTTAATTATTCGACTAGTTAGAATGATGCTTTCAAGATTAAAAACTGCTAAAAATCGAACATTCTAAAAGCTGAAGAGATTATTGAAAGTACAAGTAAAGTGATTCTTTAAAAAGTCAGAATTTTTCATTTAACAAATGTTTATATTCGGTTGAAAGTATTGACTGTTAATATATGCTACACATTTTATTCAAAGAATTACTACAGCTAATAAAGTATAAGATATTATTTCTTTGCTTTAATTATTCGACTTGTTAGAATGATGCTTTCAAGATTAAAAACTGCTAAAAATCCATATTCTGATATTCTGACACCATATTCTGATAATTTCGACCATATATTTTTTCTCAGTGTAGATATTTTAAAGTTTCTGAACGTAGAATTACCTGAATAAGAATCTAAAGAATTATTAAACATTGAAATTTTTTTTATATTATGAAATTAAATTTTTTGATTTCTTTTTAATCCAATTGCTAGATCGATTTATATTTTGACATACATACCAACGAATTTTTAGCTTACTCAAAATACACATTTTTTAAATGAATACAATATCATTTTAAAACTTCAGTATTTCGCCACACCTATTTTTCCCAAATAAGTTACAAATTGCATTATTTTTGAATAAGATTTAGAATTGAAAGAAAGGGAAATTTCAATATCAAATATCTTCAATATAAAACCTGCACGAAAAAGTCAAAAAATTATAATAAATGTATCATCAAACGCAATCATCTTTCTTTGCAAGAAAATTACTCTCGCCAAAACACTTAGCAAGTATAAATTATTTAGATACACGGTTAATATAACAAGCAAAAAAACCGGTTATCACTCGATTAAAAACATTGAAACCGGTAATTTTCTTATCAAATTTACCACCCCGATGATTAGAAATTGCTGGTATAATATTCCCCAATCTAACAGATAATCTCAGTTTTAAAAACCGTTTCGTGTCAAATTAAGTCTAAACATAAAATTGTTCCTCGGGGTAACGAATACGCATGCGCAGTCACGATAAGAAATGTAAATATCAACAATTAATAAACCATCAAAAAGAAAATTGTTTTTTTTTTTTAAGGCATGTATCTCCTTCAAGGCTTTTAAATATAAAGAGTCTATTAGAGATTTAATTTTTTTTTGTTATTCATGAAATTGTTATCATTGATTTTTGTTTCAAGCTAGCTTTTAACTGTACATATTGCGTGACTGTATCACTTCGCTTATCATAGAAAATCTTTTGTTTTATTTATTATGTTAATTTTCTTAATTTTTTTTTTCGTTCGCATAAAAGCAGTTTGGCATTATTAAAAATAATGAATGAAGGTGCATCAGTTAAAGCTTACATTATTTAACGGAAGTGATAGCTTTAGACCAAACTAAAATTATTCAGAATAGATGCAAAAGAATATATCAAATCAGATGAAAAAAAAAAAAAAAAAAAAAGACATCTAATGGCATAATAAGAATAATCGAGTCATTTTTGCAGAAATTCTGGTATAAGTAACTTTTTATCGAAATTTCGCAGATTTATTGTATCACAGTTCACACACACACACACACACACACACACACACACATATATATATATATATATATATATATATATATATATATATATATATATATATATATATATATATATATATATATATATATATATATATATATATATATATATATATATATATATATATATATATATGTATGTATATATATATATATACATATATATATATGTATATATATATATAGGAAACTTTTTTTAAAGTTATTTTTAAAAAAAGGTTGGTATATTCTGTAACGTATCTTTTAAAAGAATGGATTTTGGATTTATGATTTAGTTAATCAAAAACTAAAAAACGAATTTTTTTTACGTGTAACAGAAACTAATCTATGTCACGCTGCAAAAATTCTAAACTAAAGCATTAGCTATAAATGATGTAAAATTATTTTTCAGATGGGATAAAAACTATACTATAAATGTTATCAAGCCAGCGAAAATGAAAAACACTGTTTTGAGAAAATGGTAGTTGATGTTTCATAAAGCTAATATTATTTGTAGTAAGCGAGCGTAAAGTCAATTCAATTTATAATTTTATGCAATTTTTGAAGACATCACATACTAAAGAGTTATCTAGTTATAAAAAAAAAGTATTTTGTAAATTTCACGGAACTACTACCCCGTCAAACAATAATCTCTTCTCCATAACCAATTTAATAAAGAAAAACAACAACCATTATAATAACAGTATTTGAAATACATTTTTGAAAAACGACAAAAACTGCTCCGTTACCTATATGATTAGACTTCGTTTGTGGTCTACGCTACAACTTCTTACATATGTTGCTTCTTCCATTAGATCAGGAAACCGGGTGATTAATTTGGAAAAAATTGTCAGACGAATCTTCCTTTGAGGTCACTAGAAGCATTAAATAGGGAGAAAGGCTTTGAATCTGGGAGATCCAAAACAAAGGGTATAGTGCGAGGATCATATGCACCATGTCAGAGCAAAATGGAACATTTTGTTAAGATGTCTAGTAATGGGATATTTAGAAACGCATGAGGGACACTGGAAGGTTTCGTCTGTGTCTGGAGAATTAACTTCAATTTGTCGAATCTTTTTTTTTTCTAGAGGAAGAACCAATTATGATGTCTGTTGTGGAATTAATAACCTCAATATACTTCAAAATGTAAAATATTTCAGGAAGTTTAACAACTAACAATGCAGGAATTTTAACTATGATGATATTAAGAGGTCATTTAAATATAAATGCAACTTTCTAAGGTAGGTTTATGTTCGGAAGTTACATGGATCAAATATCAAGGTTAGGTTAAGTAGAAAATTTTACAAGAACGCATGAAATAGTTTTTAAACTAGTGCATCAGGAAGTAAGAGGCAATTATAAAGAAATTAGTCTAATAAATATTTAATATTCCATATAATTTTAAATATTTCTTGGCACAGAGTGTCTATCAAATAGGTATAGAGATCGGTATCAAATAGATACAGAGATAGGTATATCAATAGGTATAGGTATAGGTATAGAGAACTCCGCCCAAAACTTATGGAAAATAGCTCTGGGGGAAATCATCAGGAGTTTTGATGTGTTGTAGTTATGCACTAAACTAATGTTTTTTAAATGCTTCATGGACACGGCAGTTTTTGAAATATAGTCATTTCAAAGTCCTATTTGCGTTCTGCGAGAGAAGGCTAAGAACATAGTAAAGTTTATACTGATTATTTATTAATAGCCCTCGATTAACTATTTTATAATATGATAAATAGCCAAGTTTTTAAGATTATAAAATTTATATTCATTTTATATTAGTTTTATTTTCCTAAACGTTTTAGTTAACTATGTACAAATATGAAACTTAGGCTACACTCACTACACGTAAATAAGACTTTAAAATACTATTTCTCAAAAAATGTCCTTTCGTAAAAATATTCTGGTAAAGTTACCGCACTATAATGATTTTTCAGTTAAAACGAAATAAAACAAAATCATAATTCTGGTTAAAACAAAATATACGGTATTTAAACCATTCATTTGGTAATTTTTTCATTCATATGGTAACGGTTTACCGGAAATGATAGTTTCAAAATAATTTTAGTTCTTATTATCACACATATAGTAAAAAATTACAAAACTCAAAAGTAAATTTAACCGAATAAATTATTTTTAATACCATGGTCTAAGGTGTCATGATAAAATTACTTATTTTCCCAAAAATAATGTTTTTATACTGTTATGATATTATTTATGTACTGTGAAAGTATTATTTGTAATTTTAATAAGGCTGTGGGATTGTTTGGTCTTAAGTTTTGGCTCCGCGTGATTTCAGATCCATATTCCCACTTAATAACTTAAATATAAGATAACATAACTAAAGACAATTTAAAAAGTAAAGAAAAAGGTTAATGTTGTTGTCTCCTAATGCAGAGAAAACTATGAATTCGTGTTTTCTCTAAGACTTGTCATTACGTACTTAAAATTTCACACAACGCACAAACTATTGCTGTAAAATAATTTAATGCCAAACATGTCCTGATGAGCTGTTCTTAATTAAAGAATAGCGCTTTGCTCCCGCAATTCTAAATCATTTTTAAAATATGAGCTTTAATTTTTTTTTATATTTTAATTTTCAATTTAGAAATTTTCCTTAACCTAGAAACAATTTTTCTCTATAAGCATGATAGAGAAGTGCAGGGAGTTTTTACCAGAAATTTAAAATTGGACAAAGTAAGTTTAGTGGACGACATAGTAATATATATCTCAGCATTTGAGATTAAATGACCAAGTCGTCAAATCCATTTATTACATAATTATACTTGAAATTGAAGGCTTTTTCCTATATATTCCCTTTCTCTTATGCACCGAAGAGCCATTACATTATGACCACCCTCCATCTATAACAATGGACTCGCCCAGGTTTTCATGGTTTCTCGCCCAGGAACAATGTTTTCATGGGGTACATTAGGACCCATAATCCTCATACAACAATCCCTGACGTCTGTAAGCTACTTGAACATAGTTGCAGGCTAGGTTCACCCATTCATGGCAACAGTGTTTCCTGCGGGGGATGATGTTTGCCAACAGGATAATGCACCATGCCATAAGGGTCGAATCGTCGAGGAACATTCCAGTGACTTTCAAGTCATGTCTTGGCCCCAAATTCACCTGGCCTTAATCCAATAGAGCATTTGTGGTCCTACTTGGAAAACCAAATTCGTGCTGCCACGCTACCCCCTTCCCAATGTGAGAGAATTGCAAGACCAGATGGTGAACGATTGGTACCAGATACCTCAGACTACCTATCAGCACCTTGTGGAATCAATGCCACGGCGGGTGCTAGCAGTTTTGAGGGGTAAAGGTGGTCCTACATGTTATTAGCAGGGTGGTCATAATGTAATGGCTCTTCGGTGTATATTCTCTTACTTTTTTTAAACATCAGATTAAAATTCTGTACCTTGCTAGTTGATGTACAAAAAAGTACAAAGTTTACGGAAAATATGAAATAAATTCGAATAATTTTACAGCGATAGTTTTTCTCAAATCACTCTCAACAAATTTACTACTTTAAATGTCAGAATGAATATTTGCGGTTTTAAAACATTCTAATGACAGTTGACTTTAACTGAAAGCTTAATAATTTGTTCTCACCTAATGAACTCTATCACAAATTTCCTATACGTTACAGCTTAGTGAATGCTTAAAGCATCACTAAACAAGGTTATCTCACAAGAGAATCAAAGGTGAGTGAAAATACAATTGAAATTACTCAACCGTGTGTTTTGAGATAAATTTCAAGACCATTGGGTCGTCCAAACATTTATACATTGTTTTCTGTGCCTTCTGCAGTTTTAAATTCAAGACGTGGACAAATAAGATTTTTAAGATTCTAAACATTTGTTACACTTAAATAACGATGAATCGAAGTAAGAGTAAAAGAAAAACAAAACTGATATCAATTCAATTGTTTTCAGAAAAAAGGACCTTGTAGCTATTGATTTAAATCAGTTTTTAACTTTTCCTGACCATTCTTGTTAACCATTAGTTTTTTTTAAACAGCGTTTAGTTTCAGTCAGGCCGATTGTATTTAAATTTAAACGGAGAAATGTCTGATACGATTGAATATCAAAATCAATACGTGATAGAGAGTAATACAAAGACTATTTTGCATATTTTTTCTTTTCAATGATTAATAACTGTTTCGTTTGTAGTACGATATTTATAGTTTTATCAATGTCTAAAAGTTATCGCGTTGTTATTAATAGACTTGTTGTACGGTATTTGTAGTTTGTTTGTACTTGTAGTTTGTAGTACGATATTTATAGTTTTATCAATGTCTAAAAGTTATCGCGTTTTTATTAATAGACTTTTTTCTCACCAAAAAACCTGCTAAATCTTCTTAATTTTATATGGAAAAAAAAACTTCTTATAAAATTACCGTACAGTATAGTTATGACCTTTCTGGTAAAATGAATCATAATTCTGGTAAACCAAACCAAAATATGTGGTATTTAAACCAGTAATTTGGTAATTATTTCGTTCATATGGTAACAGTTTATTGGGAACTCTGGTTTGCAAAACTTTAGCTCCTATTAAAACAAATTTAGTAAAAAATACAAAACTGAAAAGCAAATTTAGCCGAATAAATGGTTCTTATATCATCCTCTAAGGTATTATGATGAAATTACCGAATTGTACCACATTTACCAAGCTTTATCGCATATTATAAAACCATATTTTATTTCTAATCTCACCAAAATCATTACCCAAGCATTTCGGTAAAAATTACCGAGCTTTTTGGTGCACTCATAGAGCCAGAAAGACGGTAAATTTTACCGTATTCTGGAGGTTTTGATCAAACTTTTTTTTCTCAGTGTATAAAATGAATTAATTCCACACTGTTTTTACACTCTACGAGAAATCGATTTAATATTAATAATTTTAGCAACAACGCTAAATTAAAACACGCTTTCATTTAAACAGAACCTTAATATAGTGGAATTAAGTTTAAGTAGGATTTATTTGCTCAAAAAAGTGGTTTAATTTGGAAACTTAAAAAGATTGCATCAATTTTGAACTATATTAGGGTTCATCATGCTTCAAATTTTCAATAGTTAATTTGGATTCTTTGACTTAGACGTGATCATCATAGTTTATCTTTAAGGATTTGATTTATTTACTGCTATCCATTTCACGCTCGTAAATTGAACTCAACTTTATATGGTCATAGTCATTTATTACTGTTACTAGAAAAACATAACACTCATGACAATTAAGAAAAAAAAACTGGTTGATCCGGCTAAATATTGTTTTGATTTTGTTCAAACAGTGTAAGTTCTATTTTCGCGCGAATCTGAGGTGATACAGTGTCAGGATAAACATTAAAGACATAATTTCATTGCACAATGTTCGAAATTTTGGAACGTGTTGTACCACATTATTGCTTAATTCTTTTTCAATTTTATATGTCTCTAAGCTAAACCATACTCCGTATTCTTTAAACTTAAGGACACACTAGTTCAACTTGAATGAAAAAACTGTTCAACATAGCATCTTATTATTTGCACCATATTATGGTACCAATGATATGGTTCAACGTTAAACCGTATTTTTTACTGACATTAATATTATATACGCTTAAATTTATTATGGCATCTAAGATTGTTCATCGCTTTAGTGGTAATTCGAATTATTGAAAAAAGTGTTTTCAGAACATGCAAAAATATGTTGAGAAAAGTAATGAACCGAAAATTTAATATTAAGTCCAACCAAATATTAATAATTCGAATCTACCAATAAAATATCAGGTGATTTCAAAACATGTTAAAAAAGTAATTAAATGAAAATTAGTACTAATATTAATATCATTTACTTTTAAATTTATTATGGCATCTAAGATTGTTCATCGGCTTAGTGGTAATTCGAATCAACAAAAAAAGTGTCCGATTTTTCAGAACATGCAAAAATATGTTGAGAAAAGTGATGAACCGAAAATTTAATATTAAGTCGAACCAAATATTAATAATTCGACTCTACCAAAAAAATATCAAATGATTTCAAAATATGTTAAAAAAAGTAATGAACCGAAGTTAACTTAATTTCACTATACGACCAAAAGAATCAGCACTAATATTAATATTATTTACGCTTAAATTTATTATGGCATCTAAGATTGTTCATCATCTTACAATCTTAGATGCCATAATAAATTTAATGTCATAATAAATTAATGCCATAATAAGATGCCATAATAAACTTAGTTGTAATTCGAATCAACAAAAAAAGTGTCCGATTTTTCAGAACATGCAAAAATATGTTGAGAAAAGTGATGAACCGAAAATTTAATATTAAGTCGAACCAAATATTAATAATTCGACTCTACCAAAAAAATATCAAATGATTTCAAAATATGTTAAAAAAAGTAATGAACCGAAGTTAACTTAATTTCACTATACGACCAAAAGAATCAGCACTAATATTAATATTATTTACGCTTAAATTTATTATGGCATCTAAGATTGTTCATCATCTTACAATCTTAGATGCCATAATAAATTTAATGTCATAATAAATTAATGCCATAATAAGATGCCATAATAAACTTAGTTGTAATTCGAATCAACAAAAAAAGTGTCCGATTTTTCAGAACATGCAAAAATATGTTGAGAAAAGTGATGAACCGAAAATTTAATATTAAGTCGAACCAAATATTAATAATTCGACTCTACCAAAAAAATATCAAATGATTTCAAAATATGTTAAAAAAAGTAATGAACCGAAGTTAACTTAATTTCACTATACGACCAAAAGAATCAGCACTAATATTAATATTATTTACGCTTAAATTTATTATGGCATCTAAGATTGTTCATCATCTTACAATCTTAGATGTCATAATAAATTTAATGTCATAATAAATTAATGCCATAATAAGATGCCATAATAAACTTAGTTGTAATTCGAATCAACAAAAAAAGTGTCCGATTTTTCAGAACATGCAAAAATATGTTGAGAAAAGTGATGAACCGAAAATTTAATATTAAGTCGAACCAAATATTAATAATTCGACTCTACCAAAAAAATATCAAATGATTTCAAAATATGTTAAAAAAAGTAATGAACCGAAGTTAACTTAATTTCACTATACGACCAAAAGAATCAGCACTAATATTAATATTATTTACGCTTAAATTTATTATGGCATCTAAGATTGTTCATCATCTTACAATCTTAGATGCCATAATAAATTTAATGTCATAATAAATTAATGCCATAATAAGATGCCATAATAAACTTAGTTGTAATTCGAATCAACAAAAAAAGTGTCCGATTTTTCAGAACATGCAAAAATATGTTGAGAAAAGTGATGAACCGAAAATTTAATATTAAGTCGAACCAAATATTAATAATTCGACTCTACCAAAAAAATATCAAATGATTTCAAAATATGTTAAAAAAAGTAATGAACCGAAGTTAACTTAATTTCACTATACGACCAAAAGAATCAGCACTAATATTAATATTATTTACGCTTAAATTTATTATGGCATCTAAGATTGTTCATCATCTTACAATCTTAGATGCCATAATAAATTTAATGTCATAATAAATTAATGCCATAATAAGATGCCATAATAAACTTAGTTGTAATTCGAATCAACAAAAAAAGTGTCCGATTTTTCAGAACATGCAAAAATATGTTGAGAAAAGTAATGAACCGAAAATTTAATATTAAGTCGAACCAAATATTAATAGTTTGAATCTACCAAAAAAATATCAGATGATTTCAAAACATGTTAAAAAAAGTAATGAACCGAAAATTTAATTTAAAGATAAATTCTATGTTTTTTCACAAATTGTGATGTTCTAAAGTAAGATTTCACCTAAGAATCAGTACTAATATTAATATTATTTACGCTTAAATTTATTATGGCATCTAAGATTGTTCATCACCTTACAATCTTAGATGCCATAATAAATTTAATGCCATAATAAATTAATGCAATAATAAGATGCCATAATAAACTTAGTGGTAATTCGAATCAACAAAAAAAGTGTCCGATTTTTTAGAACAAGCAAAAATATGTTGAGAAAAGTAAGGAACCGAAAATTTAATATTAAGTCGAACCAAATATTAATTATTCGAATCTACCAAAAAAAATATCAGATGATTTCAAAACATGTTAAAAAATGTAATGAACCGAAAATTTAATTTAAAGATAAATTAAGATAAAGAAAATTTTATATTAAGTCGAACCAAATATTAATAATTCGAATCTACCAAAAAAAAAATATCAGATGATTTCAAAACATGTTAAAAAAAGTAATGAACCGAAAATTAGTACTAATATTAATATTATTTACGCTTAAATTTATTATGACGTCTAAGATTGTTCATCGCCTTAGTGGTAATTCGAATCAACAAAAAAAAATGTCCAATTTTTCATGTTGAGAAAATTAATGAACCGAAAATTTAATATTAAGTCGAACCAAATATTAATAATTCGAATCTACCAAGAAAATATCAGATGATTTCAAAACATGTTAAAAAATGTAATGAACCGAAAATTTAATTTAAAGATAAATTCTATGTTTTTTCACAAATTGTGATGTTCTAAAGTAAGATTTCTCCTAACACATCATTTGGGTGGATGTTAGATTACGCGGAAGAGAATAAATCAAACTGTGTTTCAGTCATATCTCACCCGTACCAAATTCCGATAAAATCACCGAAACGATTGCATGTTAGTGTTCATTACAGCATCCTTATCCTTCTAGCACGCTGCTCAAACGTTATTCTCTGATGACGAAGGGGTGAAGATGCGGAAACACGTGTAAGCTCCTCAGAGTCCGAGGTCGCAATTAAGGAGAAAAAGATGCGCTGACCCATGAAGGGACGATATATAGATTGAGGAAAAGTTTGTCGCTTTATAAGGTCAGTTTCGTCATCTCAAATGTTTATTAAATGTGGGTTGCACCCTAAAATTGAAACTGATATTACTGGCTGATTTGGAAACAAAAATATTTGCAGTTTAGGTAAAATGCGTTGTTGCGTTTACGAGCATGCAATATTGCAAGGAGTTTTTTGACAAATTTAACTTGCGATTATAAGCCACTTAACCCTTTGCAGCAGAAATTTTATTAACCATATTTTCCATACTTTTCTTCATTATTTTTTATTAATGTAGGTGAAAGTTCTTATATTTAGCAATTTTAATAATTTATGTTGTTGTAGTTGTTTCTCATCCCCACTGGTCCAGCGGAGATAGACCAGGTCCATGAGTACATTCACCCTCAGGAAATCAAAAGACAAGACCGGGTCGAGCAGAAAATCCTCCTTTTCAAAATCCACACACAGCTAAGGAGGTGGGCCGGGCTGGTTGCACTGGAGAAACATTTGTTGCAAGAGGGATAGACCCTTCGCTGCTGTTCATACCTCATGCACTTTATGTGACCACTGATGGAACTAGTGAACGCGGTCTGATCGCCTCTATTACCTCTGAAGGTCAAAGCACGACCCGGCGAATCCCCAGAGTACCAGATATGTACTGGGGGAGTATTCCAGACTAGCTGGACACCTTTCTTTCTAATGGAGTGAATTTCCGAGGATGTGAGTGCCAAACTTTTCGGCAGAGGTTCATTTGTGCCAAATTTTGCCAGCGAGTCAGCGATCTCATTCCCGTATAGACCAACGTGGGACGGAATCCACTGCAAATAAATATCCCGCTTCACGGAAAGCTTACTGAGAAGTTATAGGATTGCCGTTCCAGCCCTATCGCCCACTCTGGGCCAAGCACTCAAATATTGGATAGAGTTTCTACTACTATCTGTTAGGATCCAGATAGGATCTGGCAGCGAATCCTCTTCAATTGCGTGCAGTCCTGCCTCAATAGCAAGAAACTCCGATCGGAGAACAGAGCAAGAATCCGGGTTATGAATAATTTATGGTTATGAAATACAGCATGAAACACTGGTGTTTTTTTCTGCGTTAAAGGTAAAATATTCCAAACAAGGCTCACTTCCAGATGCTAATTTTCCAAGTTTGCACTTACATGCAGTTATAAAGGTCTAAGAGAAACTGTTATTCATCATTGAAATTGTGTTTTATTTACTAAATTGATTAGTAATAGATTTTTGAATATGAATGAAAAAAATTCAATGGATTTTATATTTTAATAGAAATATAATTCCGATAATCTAACATATTTTTTAGTAAATATTAGACTGTTCTTAATAATTAAAAAATATCAAAATATATTTTTGTTTGTAATTAAAGTGTCCAAAAATATATATAAAAGAGACACCGGTGTCCCACCTGCGTCAAAGGGTTAATGAAAGGGAACCATACTTAGAATATTTTATTTTATCATGATACCTTAGAACATGACATAAAAACCATTTATTCGGCTAAATTTACTTTTCCGTTTTGTATTTTTTATTTAATGTGCGGTAGACCAGACCATAACTGGTACCATATGAACTGAAAAAATTACTAAATAAAATGTTTAATTGCCATATATTTTAGTTTTATTAATCATAATTGTGATTTTTTTTGTTACCGAAAATGCCATCCATTCAGTACAGTATTTTTCCCGGAATTTTTTTTCCGTGAGGTTATTTATATGCAAAAAGCAACGAAATCTCTAATGACCAAAAACATGACTTAACACTTTTCACCCAAACTGAAAACATATAAGAGGTCAAAATAGATACATAAATAGGTACGCATTTTAAAATGTCTCTAATTTAGATGAAGACTAAGAGCATGATTGTTTAAAGAAAAATGAACATTCCCAGAATATATATAGCGTGATTATGAAAATATCCGAATATCTTCGAATATTATGATACAAGCTTAATATTCTAAACTTATAATCCTCATAGCTCAACAAACCCATCTGATACATCTTAATTAGGGTAAGGTGAGTAGGACATCTTTACAAAAAGTGACGAGTTCGTGATCTGTAATGCTATTTTAATGTTTTCAATTCTCGAGCACGTCTTAATCCGCATTAAAAAAGTTTGCCTACATTTTATAAATTTTTTGACCTAAAGACAGTTCCTTGATATAAATAGCTTATTAATTTAGTAACTATGTATTTTTTATTTTCAACTTAAAAATGGTATAAAAAATTTGAGCTTTTAAAATGATTTAGACTAAAATTAATGACTAACTATGACTAATTAAATTAAAAATGTAATTAATAATTGACTTATTTATATATTTAATATTACTGTTGTTTGCCTAAAAAAATACTTAGTTAACATGCTTATTTATTACAAATTTACTCACAAAGCATTACTAAACTTAAACAAAAATCTAAAATTAATCAAAATATTGTGCGAAATGCATATTTATTAATTTAATAACTGTGTATTTTTTACTTTTCAACTTAAGAATTATATACAAAATTTGAGTTTTTAAAATGATTTAGACTAAAACTGATGACTAACTATGACTAATTAAATTAAACATGTAATTAATAATTGACTCATTTATATATTTAATATTATTGTTGTTTGCCTAAAAAAAGTAATTAGTTAACATGTATATTTATTACAAATTTACTTACGAAGCATTACTGAACTTAAACAAAAATCTAAAATTAATCAAAATATTGTGCGAAATGCAGATTTATTCTTTTAGCTAACACTTCTTTTAGGAAGTCAGAAAATTTTCACGTCCGATCCAACACGTACAATAGAAAATTTTAAACAGCTAACACTGCACTGAGAATGAGAATGGGTATAACTACCAGAAAATGATAAAATTTATTTATTTTCTGGTTCTACAGGAACATCAAAAAGGTCGGTAATTTTTACCAAAAAGCTTTGGTAATGATTTTGGTAAAATTTATTGTTACATAGGGTTTTAAAATATGTAATAAAATTCGGTAAAATTTGATAATTTTATCATGTTACCTTTGATAATGACATAAAAACTATTTATTCAATTAAATTTACTTTTCAGATATGCATTTTTTTCTAATGGTGTAGTAAAAAGAACTACAATTTTGAAAACCAGAACTTCTGGTAAACCATCATGTGAACTGAAAAATTACCTAATGAATCGCTTAAATACAGTATATTTTTGCAGAATTATATATATATATATATTTTTTTTTTTTTTTTTTTTTTACCAGAAATGTTGCAATTTTTGAAATTACCTTACAGTTCAGTAAATAAATTTTTTCCCCTCCTTGTGATGTTATTCAAGATAATAAGACATTAATCATTGATCAGCTATAAATTAAATCCAAACCTTAACTAATTATAAAGAGAAAAAGACTTTTTGTTTTCTTAGTGACGGTAAAATAGACTGATACCAGATTTATCAAAAAAATAAACATATAAATAAAAAATAAAGTAATGACAGTTTATAGGTTCATGCATGCGATCGTGTTTGTTATATTACGCACGATTTATCATAAAACATAACAAGAGAATTCTGAGAATCGGTCACGTAACTGTAAATAACTGTTTAAAAAAGTTCTTCTTTATAAATTTTGAATTTTATTGGGCTTAAAATGATGTGTAGATTTTTCATAGATAAAATTTCTAAATCACGAATCAGAGATAAATATCTCTCCATTTGTTTGAAACAAGTTTAATGATTTTTGAAAGAAGGGGAAAATTGTTTTTGAATTATAAAAAAAAATATGTGATTGGATTGAACAACTTTTCAAAAACATTCTTAATATTTTTTTATTACCGATAATGATCTGTTCATAAAAATAGTGGATTAAGATAATAGCCTTCATCTCTAAATGGATATAAAAAAAGTGTGAAAATTCCCCTTCGAGGTAGACATATGTTAAGAAAAATTAATTCACATTTGTGTTAGCGTTATATGGAGAGAAAAACCATAAAATCTTTCACGGTTGGCACCGTAGAGCTTAGACCATGACAAATTTTATAGATTGAGCATCATAAATTTGACACACCTGGGATAAATTGTATCTTATCATGGTGATAAGTGGGGTGAGAAGTAAATACAAATCATCTGGGGAACATTCCCCCTCAACCCTCTCGATTTGCCCTATGAATTGCTTTCTTTCTTTAAAAGGAAAATCATTTACTTTTGGAAAAATAATTAATTTTAAACGATCTTAAGCCGTAAAAAATTGACATTGTAATATCAATAAGTATTTATAATAAAGTGTATTATAAAACAGATAAGAAAGATGCAGTCAATTTAAAAATTGACTAAAAGATACTAAATTTCATGATACTGAATTTTTACTAAATGTGTGATGTATTTAAAAATAAACAAAGTAGAAATTTTAATTTATGCTAGATATTTTTTTTAGCATTTTATTATTAATATTTAATATGAAACATTGTTTAGTTCATTTATAACTGGCTAGAAAAATTGAGTAAGTTAATCAAAATTGAATATAGAAGTAAATTGCTGTTTCATTTGTTGTATATCAAGTTTAGATTTTCATTTTAGATGTTAGATATTTTTCAATTCTAAAAATTTCATGATATATTTTCGCTTTTCAAAATTTGTATGGAAAATTTGTAGTACTACGTACTGAAATATACCAGGATATATTAAAAATTATCTAGTTTTTAACTCTATGGAAACACTAAAAAGCTCGATAATTTTTCCGCTTTAGAAATGATTTTGGTAAAATTGACAATAAAATATGGTTTTATAATATGAGATAAAATTTGGAAATGTAGTAAAATTTAGTAATTTTACTATGATATCTTAAAGCATATCATAAAAATAACTTTTCGGTTAAATATACTTTGCAGTTTTGTGTTTTTTACTAAATGTGTGATTATAAGAACTATATTTTTAAAAGCCTGAATTTCCGGTAAATTGTTACCATATGACTAGAAAAATAAGGAAATATATGGTTTAAATACCGTATAAATATTTTGGTTTTATTAACCAGAATTATGTTTTTACCTTGTGGTACAGTAATTTTACCGGAATTTTTTTTCTACGCGCGGAAAGCTCTTATTTTCCAACATTAAAAAAATTTCCAATGATATTGTATTTGGTTTGATTATTAAAAATTAAATTTAACTTAACCAAATATTTTTTATTCAAATTTAAAAGAAATCTCAATTGAAGATTCTTGAAATAAGTCAGTTAAGGTAATTTCTTTCCTAAAATAGAAACAGAAAACTATAAAAAGTTAATGTTTCATAAAATGGTGCAACTATTTCCCTTTTTTACTTAGTTATTCATTTACAAATCTTATACCATTTTTAGAAAGTTTAAAGCTCGTTAATTTCAATTACCAGAAATTAAAGGATTATACTAATCTCTCATTATTCTTCCATTACAAGCTAAAATCTTCGTCAAATCTAATTTTTATTTTCAATTATAAATTTAACTTAACCAAATATTTTGTATTTACATTTAAAAGAAATCTCAATTGTAGATTCTTAAAATAAGTCAGTTAAGGTAATTTCATTTCTAAAATAAAAACAGAAAACTATAAAAAGTTAATGTTTCGTAAAATGGTGCAACTATTTCTCTTTTCTACTTAGTTATTCAGTTACAAATCTTTTACCATTTTTAGAAAGTTTTAAGCTCGTTAATTTCAATTACCAGAAATTAAAGGATTATACTAATCTCTCATTATTCTTCCATTACAAGCTAAAATCTTCGTCAAATCCAATTTTTATTTTCAATTATAAATTTAATTTAACCAAATATTTTGTATTTACATTTAAAAGAAATCTCAATTGAAGATTCTTAAACTAAGTCAGTTAAGGTAATTTCATTTCTAAAATAAAAACAGAAAACTATAAAAAGTTAATGTTTCGTAAAATGGTGCAACTATTTCTCTTTTCTACTTAGTTATTCAGTTACAAATCTTTTACCATTTTTAGAAAGTTTAAAGCTCGTTAATTTCAATTACCAGAAATTAAAGGATTATAATAATCTCTCATTATTCTTCCATTACAAGCTAAAATCTTCGTCAAATCCAATTTTTATATTCATGAAGTTAATAGGTGCTACGCTCTATATAAAGCCAGTGGTCATAGTTGAAGATTAACGAGAGAAGAAACTAGTTAGTAAACAATTCGAACCAAAAACACGAGAATAAAATGCAGGAATTTAGTGAAAACCGTTAATCCAGTACTTGGTATTCAAAGTAGTAACACTCAAATGGTCGATTTAACAAATTGAATACAATAAGAAGAGAAAGAAAAAGTTGCGTTTTCTCCGTTATTTCATTTCGCTTCTCAGTGATGCGAGAAAACGCTTAACAAGATGAATGAAGCGATGAGATAAATGCGACTCGACCAAACAAAGAAGAAAATGTGTTTGGATTTCGTCTCGATTTCAGTTATTGCTGTTTCTCAACAAGAATTTAACAATTTCATCTTGAAAAAAGTTTTTTTTCTTGAACAAAAATTAATTTTGAAATCATGTTTACTTTAGGGGGTGGTGACATTTCCAAAAATTAACTAAGTATCGAAAAATATTATTGCTTACATTAAAATATTAAACAGTTCCAAATACAAAGAAAAAAATTTGTTTCTCTGTCTGTATTATTAATGAATTTAAGCAATAAGGCTGTGATTCCCCCCCCCCCAAAAAAAAGAAACGAACTTTAAAGTGCTTTAGCACAAGGAGAAAAAAATTCTGGTAAAATTATTATACTGTATGCAGGGGTTTGTTTGGAAGGAATTTGGGTTCGTTAACGGACCCTTCACGAAATATCTTTTTATTAAAACGGAACCTTCACAAAATATTTCACCTTAAAAACGGACCCTTCACAAAATGATTTTTCTTTTAATCGGACCCTTCACAAATTTGTTTATCTTCTTTATTGTTTTGTCAATCGAATAAACCCTTCCCAGTGGGGAAACCAAGAAAGATAAACGAACTAAGTTTTGTCTTCAGCAGACGCTTCTTCCATTATTCGTCCGAAATTAATATTCTGTGTTGAGCAGTATAGGCTAAAAACCAAATATTTGTATGTTGCATCTCTAATTTAGGAGCAGCAATTGCTGTTTATTTGTGAAAATTTAATTTTTTTTATTATAATTTTACAGTGCTGAGCATAATCTTGAATATATTTACAATTTAAAAACTCGTTGAAAAAGTTTTCTGCAATAACCGAACCCTATTTGCACAAATTCATAAAAGCAGGAACCTGGTTGAAAGAAAGTGACTTAACGTTTATTTTATATTCACAAATTACGAGTAATTTTTTCACAATTTTACAAAAACAGAATATCTGAACCGACCCCTGGTATGGTAATATTTTTGGTAAGAAAGTAGTACCCTGATTCTGATAATAAAAACCAAAATATTCGGTATTTAAACCATTCATTTGATAATTTTTCGTTCATACAATATCAGCTTACTGGCAATTTTGGTTCTTTTTACCACTCATTTAGTAAAAAATACAAAATCGAAAAATAAATGGAACCAAATAATGGTTTTTATACCATGTTAAGGTATCATGGTAAAATTGCCAAATTTTACCACGTTTACAAAATTTTATCACATTTTTTGTATTTGTCATATTTATTGTTATCGTATTTTACCAAAATCATTATCACAGCACTTTGGTAAAAATTACAAAGCTTTTGGGTGTTCCCATAGAGTCAGAAACATGAGAAATTTTTCCATATTCTGTTTTTTTTTTTTTAACCATACTTCTTTTCTCAAAGTAAGTGAGAGGTTAAGAGATTAAGTTAAATAAATACACGAAATCTTAAGACCTTTATATTTAACTCTACTCGAAGAAATAAAAGCACTTAATCTGTCTCTTGAAAAGTTTAATTTTTTCTTTTTTGGATGCGCGTTAACCACGTTGTGTCATTTCATCAACCACTTACACAGATGAATTGAAAACATCATGCGTCATATTATAACCAAATGTTTATATTATTATTATTTATAGCATGATCATTTATATTATTAATAATTGAATAGTAAACTTAGTTTTATTAAGATGCATTTCATCCTAAATCTTAAAATTTTTTATTGTGAAATAATATTTGCTATAAAAATTAAATTAAAAATTACCTATAATAATATGTTTATAATGCTCTTTTCTTCCATTATTACGTATTTTAATTCAAGTAAATGGGAATATGACGCATATTGGTTATGAATAGCATGAAAAAAAAGAATTCTATACAAAGTTTTAATAAACTTACATAATTTAAAAAAAATCATGCATCAAAATTTGTAACGGTATTTATTTTTGTGACTTCTACAAGTCGTTTATATGAATTTTAAATAAATATGTTATACACAATTTATATAAAAATTATCAAATTAAAACTATGCTTTGATTATATATAATATTAGAACTATACCAGCTTTTAAATTTATGCATTTACGAAGTATTATTAAGCTTTGATAAAATAAACTAATAACAAAAATGCAGGAAATTTTTAGCTTTTATTGCAGCAGAAATCAATAAATATATAACTCAATCTAGTGAACTTAAATCAAAAAATTTTCTCAAAATGTTTAATAAGATATCAATTTAACATTTTAAAACTTAACAGATGATATGAAAACTATATGATATATGAACTATATGATGATATTTTACAGAAAGGTACTTTAAGAATGTTGCTTTGGCACTTTGCGCGTGCCAAAATGCGCGTTACTATATTTATCATATTATGAAGCATGCTTTATAATAAACAAGCATAATGAAACCCAAAATTAGTTTGTTTTAAATTAAAAGAAAAAATTTCACAAACCTTCAAAATTCTTTTAAATCCTAAAGACAAGAAAAATTTCCTTTCAATATTTTTGCACTTCAAAGTCGATATACAAGATGGCAATAAAATTTCACTTTCTGTCACATTTGATATAATGATGTGGGCATACATTCAAACACCAACGGTATTCTATTAATAATTTTCATGATATAGAAATGGATTAAATTATAAAAAGTATTCTTTTTTAAGTAAGAAAAAAGTTTTAAAAAGTAGTAAGCAGGTTTACTAAGTTTCGATAGTAACATATATTAATACTTACTGTGATCTATAATCTTAAAATGAAAACATGACTACTGATTTAAATTTTTCGGAAATAAGAATTATAAATGACTACAATTAATAGAATTGTTTCTTTTCTATACAAATCTATTATACAGTTTTTTAGTTTGTTTACTTAAAATTTTAAAGCTGATAAATTATACTTACTTTATAATTAAAAGTCCTTTCTAAAATCCAGAAATATGTTTTTTCTTTGAAATAATGAATAAGAAGTCTTTTTTTACTTACCTTGGCTTTTAAATGCTTTTTTACCTCGACGAATACTAACTATGCATCAATGTCTGATAAATGTATAAGATTTGTAATACTTAAAATAGAAAATATGCTTATTAAAATTTCTAAGATAACTTGCTTAACGTGAATTTTTTAAAAAGAAAAACTGAAAACTATTTTTTAATGTCATTCCTTAAAAATTTACTCTTGAAAACAAATTTTACATATGCATTTGAAACAGAACTTAAAAATTGTGGTCGGTTGTAACCATAAAAAATTTATTTTATTTTTCTCAGTCTTTAACACGCTTTTTATCAACCGAGTTCAGATGTTTATATTGTATCTATCATTGAAGAGTGGTAATCTGTAAAGATTAAATAAAAGTCAAATATTCTTATTTTATCAACCATTTTAGTTTTCAAATTTTACAGTAAGCTTATTTTAATGATAAATGTATTATTCTCAAGAAAAAAGATAAAATTTTCTGCAAAAATAGTTACAACCATTTAATATGTTCTATTGACACAAATTGTAAGAAAGAATTTCGTCACGTAATACAGCGCGATCGGAATTAAAAGTGTTAACAGAAGAAGAATAAATTTTTAAAAAAAATATATAGAACTTTTTGAATTTTTTTGTGCCGTTGTATCAATTATTAAATGTATAAAACTAATACATGAATCATCTGTGGGACATTTTGAAAACAAATTTACTTTAAAATAAGCTACGCTTATATTTTATGTAACTTAAAATATTAATTTTCAGAATGATTTGTTTATTTTTATAAAAAAAAAAATTATTTATTTTCATATACAATTTTAGATATGCTTTTATAAAAATTACTCAAACTTTAATTTATCTTCAAATTTTTTTTCTATTACCATTTAGTAAATACATTTTTTATTTTAAAATTACATATTTTTTCCTTTCTTTCCCTTTAAACTATAAATCAAAATTGAAAACAAAAGTTTCCATTTAATGAAAGCAAATTAAAATATAATATCTAAATAATATAAAATTTAAAAATATCTAAGTAATTAAAATTATAATATAAATTTCTTCCGTAAAATTTTACGATAAAAATAGATTTTTCACGGAGAAAAAAATTCTGGTAAAATTACCTTACTGTATGGTAATGACATTTCTGGTAAGAAAAACAACAACATAATTCTGCTAATGAAACCAAAATGTATGGCAATTTTTAACTATTCATTTAGTAATGTTTTTTTATGGGAAACTTTGATTTTTCAAATTACCACACATTTAGTAAAAAATACAAAACTGGAAAGTAAATATAAGCGAATAAATGGTTTTTATGCCATTCTCTAAGAAATTTAAATAATTTATTAAATTTCATCACATGTTATAACACTTTATTCTATAGTTAATATTTCCAAAATCTTTACCAAAGCGCATCGGTAAAAATTACAGAGTTTTTTTGTGTTCTCATAGAGCCAAAAACATGGTTAATTTAACTATATTCTGGTAGTTTTGACAATACTTTTTATCAGTGTATAGCAAAATGTACGACTTCCTGGATGCCGGTTCATTTTACCATAATTTGATACGGAATTTTTTACAGTATACTAAGTTTATCAATTTAGGTTTGCATAAATTTAAACATACTGGACATAAATATTTTAAACATTAATACATGTTAAAAGTCATGTGAAAGTTAATTTGTGGAACAGTTACTGAGGCAAGTAAATCTTTAAATAAGTTCAGTTAAAAAAAGAAATGAACTTTCCCGTTTTTATCATTGTGCCGTGTTCGAAACGGTAGGATTGTTGTTTACAATCATCTCACACAACTAAGCTTTTCAATACTCGAGTGATTACAATACCATCGTCAAAAGTTGGCTTAATTGATGCTTACGTCATGTGTAACAACTTCTGTTACAAACTGTTTGTAAATAACATGATTTTTCCTGTGATAACTGTAGCTTGAAAATAATCAACATCATTTGTAGTTCGTAAAAATATCTATGTATCTTCGCAGCATCTTAAAAAAGACTGGTAAGATTAGCTTTTAACAAATAAAATTCAGTAGTGCACGGAGAAAAAAAAATCTGATTAAGTTACAGCACTTATATGGCAATCACATTTGTGGTAAAACAACCATAAGTCCGGTAATAAAACCAAAATGACATTTAAACATTTTGTCCTTTTTTCCGCTCACATAGTAGCACTTCCTTCTGGAATTTTTGGTTTTTAAAATTACAGTTATTACTACCACACATTTAGCAAAATTAAAACAAAACTGAAAATTAAATTTAACCGAATAAATGGTTTTTATGGTTTTATGGCTCTAAAATATCACGAGAAAATTATCACATTTTGCTACATTTACTACCAAATAGCATTATAATGAAACCATATTTTATTGTTAATTTTACCTAACGTTTTTACTAAGGAGGTTTGGTAAATTTTTTTAGCTTTTTGGGGTTTTCGTAGTGCAGAAACACTGTAAATTATACCATATTTTGGTAGTTTTGACCATACATTTTTTCGTCCTCGGTGTGTATTTCGGTTAAAATAAAAGATAAGATGATGACTCTAGTGAATTTTGCACTTCATTAAAAATACTTATTTGGAAATACTTGTTTAAAATTGTAAATTAAAATGGGTCCAGTCAATTTTTATTAATCAGAAATGATGAATAACGCTACTTTCTAAATTTTCTTATAATTGCTGAAGTGTGTATTTGTGGTCATAATATTTATTTTATTATTACTATAATGTGTATTTTAATAAATTTTTTACGCGTTTATCTGTTTATATTATTGTTTGGAAATTATAGTATAATTGAATTTTCATTATTTATAGCAAAAAAAACAGCATTCCTTAAAAGTGGTATACACTTAATAGAAAAAATTGTGCATTTTTCTTCAAAAATATTGAAAAAAAACGAGTTATACTGAATTATATTAAAAAGAGCAGAATCAATGCTATGTTTTTAATGACTTTTTTACGTTTATTGAAAAACAATAGCTACTCAATAATAATAAAATATTGATAGTTTAATAAATCAAATTGTAACATTTATTTGAGCAAATGAAATAGAAAAATTAGAAATCCTTCGATATCCTATGTGCAATAAGCAACATAGAAAAGGTAAAATAAATACCTAACCTACAAGGATTCTACATAACTTAAATTGTCAAAGAAGTTTGTAAAAAAAGTAGGTAAGCATTAATATATTGCTAAAATTAGCAAAAATTTAATAAAGATATATCAGTAAAGTTTTGCTTTAATATTTTTTCAAATATTTACTGTTTAAAATTTTCAACTAAAAGTAATTTTATCTCATTTTATAAAGCTCTAGTAGTTTTCTAAATGAAATAATTAATATTCTGCTATTAATTTTTAAATATAATGGAACTATTAGTAGGTGTAATTTTAACTTGTCTTGATATTGATGCTTTAACTATTATACTTATAACTACAAAATAATATGATTACTTATTTTTTCACTTCACTAAAATAGTGAATTTTAAATAATTTTTTTTAAAAAGGAAGCAGTCTATTAAATTAAAAAGAATATTAAACTTTTGAAACCTTCGTATATTTCAGTATAAAACTGTGTGGTTCAGTATAAAATTAGCAGGTGTAATTTTAACTTGTCTTGATATCGATGCTTTAACTATTATACTTATAATTACAAAATAATATGATTACTTATTTTTTTTCCCATTTCACTAAAATAGTGAAACTTTAGTAAATAAATTTTTAAAATGAAACAGTCTACTAAATTAAAAAGAATATTACACTTTTGAAACCTTCGTATATTTCAGTATAAAATTGTGACTTTATTCGAAATTATTTCTGTAGTTTTTAGCATTACTTATATTAAGAATATTAAACTTTTGGAACCTTCGTATATTTCAGCATAAAATTGTGATCTTATTCGTAATTATTTCTGTAGTTTTTATCATTACTTATATTAAGAATATTAAACTTTTTAAACCTTCGTATATTTCAGTATAAAATTGCGACTTTATTCGTAATTATTTCTGTAGTTTTTATCATTACTTACATTAGAATATTAAACTTTTGAAACCTTCGTATATTTCAGTATAAAATTGTGACTTTATTCGTAATTATTTCTGTAGTTTTTATCATTACTTGCATTAAGTTTTAAAATAAACATTTGTATTCCAGTAAGCACCATGACATAGTTACACAGAGAATGAATCGTTAAATAATACCGTTGAAAGGTGATCAGAATATACCATCTACAAAGGTAAATAACTGGACAAATTGCATGTAATGATGTATAAAAGTAATGACACTTCCGGAATTACTGATTTACAATGGTCTTAATGCACCCTAACTTGTTATTAAACCAATCTGGAGGTTAGATTGATGAACATTGCTAAATAGCTCAGTGCTGGCCGACATTCACCATTAACGCCATCAGCACAGGTAATCCTTCAAGCCTTGTATCATGACATCAGAGGTCATTGTTAAGCGAAAAACATGAACGTTATCTGTTATTTGTAGTTCTGTAACTGATAACAATGGTCTTAATAACAGGTTGTCAAAGTAATCATCGACAAAGCCTCAATTAAAGGGATTATACAGAGGCGGGAAGTAATAAAGCTCGGTCAATTCACTTTTCTTACAAATATATCGGACCATGATCGCAGGTTGTAAGTGCTCAATCTTTATTTCGGACATGAGAGACATTATTATGTATGACTTAATAGTTATCATTGATGTTCAATTAAATTTTGAACACTTACGGAAATGGTGATTTGAAACAAAGGAAGCTTAAGAAGTTAAGAAACATGGCTTGGATTACCTTTTCTGGTAGAATGTATTATTTGAGAGTTATAGAAAATTAATTGAAATTTTAAATTTTATTTCTTGCTTTATACAGTTGATATAGAAATGCATAAATCTGGCTGTGGCTTTTAATGCTCATTTTTCCTCAAGGCTTAGCTTCTGTTCTCACTGAGAAATTTTTTTTTGATTAAAACTACCAGAATATCGTAAAATTTACCGTGTTTCTGGCTCGATGGGAACGCCAAAAAGTTCGGTAATTTTTACCGAAGCTCTTTGATAAAGATTTGGTAAAATTAAAAATTACCTTTGACTTGGATTACCTTTTCTGGTAGAATGTATTATTTGAGAGTTATGGAAATTTAATTGAAATTTTATTTCTTGCTTTATACGGTTGATACAGAAATGCATAAATCAGGCTGTGGCTTTTAATGCTCATTTCCCCTAAAGGCTTAGCTTCTGTTCACACTGAGAAAAAATTTTTTGGTCAAAAATACCAGAATATCGTAAAATTTACCGTGTTTCTGGCTCTATGGGAACACCAAAAAGTTCGGTAATTTTTACCGAAGCGCTTTGATAAAGATTTGGTAAAATTAAAAATTAAATATGGTTTTATAATACGTAATAAAATTTGGTAACTTTATCATGATACCTTAGAGCATGGCATAACAATTTTTGATTTGGTTAAATTTAATTTTCAGCTTCGTATTTTATAGTAAATGTGTGGTAACAGTAACTATAATTTTGAAAACCGGAATTTTCGATAAACCGTTACTATATGAACGGAAAATTAAGAATTTTAAATTAGAAATTGTAAAGTTAGATAATCTAAACTTAACAAAATAAAGTTTTCTGATAATTATAAATTTTTATTTTAAACTAAAAATTTGCAAATTGTAAATGCTTGCGATAAAATGATCCTTGTTTGAGAAAAAAATTATTAAAAAAACTATTGGACATTATAGTTTATATTCTCAAATTAAATTTCAGATAATGAATAAGGCAACTAAATAAACTTGAACTGGTAATAGCTACTTATGTTTGTAATAATCTTTAAAGATATTAAAAAATTACTATACTTAAAAATTTTTGCAGAATTACTTCAAGGAAGAATTGTTATAACTAATTGTGGTAAAATCAAAGAACAAAATTTTTATAGCCGGTCGTTATTCATTAACAAGTGATTTACTTCAGTTGCCTAAGTTTAAAAAAAAACAAACATAAACCACTTATTAAATAATGAAGATTTTCAGTTATTATAAGAAGCAGTTTTCAAAGAACTCAACATTGTGAAGGTCACGAAGTGTTTTTATTCATTATAGCAATGCTTGCACGCAAGACAATAATCAACAGATAACGTTGTATTTGAATACTTGCATCTGAAGGAAATCTTTAAGAAATGCATTAACTATTGGATAAGATTTCATTTATACTAAAACCACAAGAAAGGCAATATTAATTGATGTACCATTTAACTTTCTCTCTGCTGAAAACGTAGTTAATTTTAATCGTTTTGTGACTTGCATAGCAATTAAACTTAATTCTTTTATTGTCAACCGTTAATATCTATTTTCTCCGTATTTTTCTCGGTTTTAGTATTTACCTCATTAAAATTTTTTTATTATATGAGAACCGTTATCTCGACACAGATGCAAAGATATAAGAAAGTCAACGGGGTGGAACATGATAACAATATAGTTCAAACATAGCCGTTTTCTATAGGGGCATAGTGCGTATGATTCTGATAAAAAGAGAATATTGAATGGGATCTACCCATCAGCTTTTTTTTCAAGGTTGTCTAGTGGCCTTGTTGCAGTGTTTTATGATAAACAAGGAAATCCTTACTTATCAGTCATTATGTTTTGAATCAAAATGTAAAGTTTTTTTTGAAAAATGCTTGAAAGTAGTATTCATATTTTTTTTCTTCCTTTTGCATTCTCAGGAATGAACGCTCACTTTACACATTCAGCAATCCATGAAATGAAAGTGGATATTTTTGACAATCATTTCGTCACAAAATTACAGGTGATTTATTTGACGAAACGTAAATTCTCAAATACTTCATGAATGTCTTTTTAGTTTATGCTGGGGTTGTTTCTGACCTGTTATTTGTTGTGTGATAGCCAAATACTATAGCAAAATTTGCAACTCGTTCATGGTTCACCAAAAAGCATTAACATTTTTCAATTTATACGTTCTCAAAATCCAGATATTTGGAAATTTTTTTATCTGATTAAAAACCGTTTACACTATTTGACGGAATGGTACATGTTTTAATGCAATCGCTTGATTCTGATTTGATTTCTGGTTTCTATTCCTTGCGACGAATAAGCAATCACTCGTTCTCTGTTTTATTTTATATCGTATTTATTATTATGGATTGCGTCAATCAATACATTGCATTTGGAGATTATATGTTTTAATTCGTTTCTTTTTCCAACAGTTTCAACAGTTAAATAATTTTTAATCAGGTGTTCAAGTTTTAATTCTTTTCTTTTTCCTGCAGTTTCAACAGTAAAATTATTTTTAACAAGTATTCAAGATACTATTATCGTTTTCGGAAATACATGTGTAGCTTATATTGTATAAATGGCATTTTTTTCTTTACAAATTTTATATTTTTATCATTTTAATTTTAGTTTCTATTGAGATTTACATTTTAGAAATTAAAATGTTTACACCAATTTACTGTGTTTGAAATGCTGAAACAAGTTAAATGTATATTCCCGTCAAGGTAGATTTTGTTTTAATTGAAGTTTCTTTATTAATCATAAGAAATTTTTTTAAAAGCAAAATTAAACTAACATCAATTTTCTTAATATGATTATTAGAGCATTAATTTTTTTACTGAACTATTTAAAATTATAAATGATTTATTTTTAAGAATAATTCACAAGCTAATTTTTAATGACATATAGTTTTAAGTTATTAAGTTTCGTTTTGTTAATTTTTTAACATTATATTTTTAAAACTAACAAAAATGGTTTCAAGTAGTAACAAGAAAACGCCCCTAAGCTAAACTCCTAGAATTCGATGAAAATTTTTACAGGCATTAGAAGAATGGATAGAAAATCCATAGTCTGAATATTAGCTACTAAATTACAACTATAAAGCTATAAGAAATTAATAAAAATCGCCATTTTTAACTCTAAACGCAACCTTGCGTGACGAGAATTCAAAGAAAAACGCCAATTTCCAATATCCAGTAATCCAAGTTTTCATTGTGTGATTTTAAGTTTGTTGGAGAGTGATTTTGCATTCCAAACTATTTGAAATCGGATTTAAATAGACTCTTTACAAGAATATAAACGAATTAGCTGGAGGCTAAATGTTATATTTTGTTTCATACTGAACACTTTGAACTTTGCATTTTGAAATTTAATAGTGCATTCTTACCATTTTTTTCTTATAAGTTAAGGAAATTAGAAAGCCTCATTTTTTAATGTTGAAAAGCCTTGTTACTAGAACTGTTCATTTTTTAAAACTCGATTTTTTTTCTAAAAATCTTTTTAATTATTAGTAACTTTAAAATGTTCATGTCATAACCGATAAATATTTTCGACATGGTGTGTATGTCGTATAATGATTTTTATATTCAGAATTTTTAGATTTTGAATGCAAAAAATTTCCAAGTTTTGATAACTGTATGATTTTAGTAACCATAACTGGATTTTCAATAATATTTTACTCCCCTCCTAATGAATTTTAGCAGTTAATTTTTTGGATATCGTTTATTTATAAGTTCTTCTAACACCTTTAAAAATTTTATTGAATTCTATGAGGTTAGCTTGGGAACGTTTCCATGTAAATACCAAACACTAGATATTGAAATCTTATTTAATAGTATATACCAAACGTATTTACTACTATAGTAGTATTATAACTAAAATAGTTTAAAAAGTAAATACCAAAAGCTGAATTAAAACTTAGATAGTTAAACTAAGTTAGCGTTAGTCTGCCGTTAATCATTTCACTCATAGACTAAAAGTAAAAACGTTGTTTATTTTAATATTTCTTTTATTTGTTTCGAAAAAATTAGCGTTATTTAACCCATACCCCGCTGAAGTTACGCTTGCTTAACACCTAGTAATGACGTGAAAAATCCCTTTTATTAAAAAACAGAAGTGAGTGGGAATCAGGACTTTAGCTAAGTATTTAGTATATACCAAACGTATATACTACTATAGTAGTATTATAACTAAAATAGTTTAAAAAATAAATACCAAAAGCTGAATTGAAACATAGATAGTTAAACTAAGTTAGGGTAGTCTGCCGTTAATCATTCCACTCATAGACTACAAATCAAAGACGTTGTTTATTTTAATATTTCTTTTGTTTGTTTCGAAAAAATTAGCGTTATTTAACCCATACCCCGCTGAAGTTACGCTTGCGTAACTCTTAGTAATGATGTGAAAAATCCCTTTTATTAAAAAAAAAAGAAGTAATTGGGAATCAGGACTTTAGCTAAGTTGATAATTTCAAACGTAACAAACTAAGTTTATTTTAAAAAAATATTTCAGATCTAAATATATGATTATTTGCATTATTAATATATTATGATGTATACGAATATCTTACATTCACCAAAAGAAATTTAAAAAATAAAATAATTAAGTCACCAGTTTTCATGTTTTTTAAAAAAGTACACGAAAGAAAGAACTTTGAGGATTAACGGGTTAAAGGAAATACTCTTAAAATTTTAATAAATGACTAATATTTGATGAAATTTAATGTTTTAAACAGTTTAAAAATGTTAAAGTGTCACAATAATATTCCAACTTTGCAAAACTGGCATAAGCCGGTAAACTATTTGACAAATGTTTAGTTACTTAGAATTCAAAATGTCTAATTATAAATAGAAATTTGGAGAAAATGTTGCCCTCGCATTTAATCACAAAACTGGCAAAAGCCGGTAATCTATTTGACAAATGTTTAGTTACTTAGAGTTCAAAATATCTAATTATAAATAGAAATTTGGAGAAAATGTTGCCCTCGCATTTAATACTTAATACAAATATAAATGTATCAATGCATTGAAATGCAAAATACAAAAACTATAATGAAATATGTAATAAAATAAAATAAGAAATAAAATAGAAAATGTAAAGATATAAAATGCTATTAAGCATAAAACAGCTAAATCGCTTTTTTCATTAAAATGGGGAAAATTTCAAAAGATTCACCCTTGGGAGAAAAAAAAAATAGACGAAGAAAAAATAAGGTAAATAAGCTCAAGTGAAAAAGGAAAAGAAAAGAAAGAAGAGATGCCCTCTCGTGAAGAATTTGACATGTTAGATGACAACATAAAAAAGGAAACAGACATTTTTACAATGATTTTACAATGAAGAAGAAAAACGTAGTAAGGTGCCATAGAATTAATTTGTATTCTCGCCATCCTTTTGACCGCATAGTATTAGTTTTTTTTCTTGCCTTTATTATATTTATTTTGTTTTAATTTTTTACGTCCTATTACGTCGCCTACATGCAGTGTGATGAAGATGAAAAAGCGTATTAGAACAACTCGAAGGGTTCTTGAAAATCGATGCAAGCCGTGTTTCGAACCAAAACTAACGGTACAAAGGTTAAAAGTTCAGGATAGCCCTGCTTTTAAGTTTTGAGTTATGGAAACACTGTCTACGTTTCCCAAGATGTCTGGGTTGCAAAAAATAAATCAGAATTAATGCTTGATTTGGATAACTGTTTTTATTCACGATAAAGTTATTGACATCTTTTACCGTTGATTACTTGTTAAAATAGAAATATTAACAGCATGGATTATTATTTTTCTTCTTTATCTGAATACCTCCAAGAGCGTTATCATAGATAACTGAAATAAATTCTTTTTACCCTTAGGAAAAATCATGTAAACGAATATATTGGAATGTTTTAATCTAGATTCATTAGTTTTTTTACATTGAAAATTAAGGATAGAATAAGAGTTAATGATATGCAATGATATGTAAAAAATAGTCTGCGAATTGAAAAAATTAATTGATTTGCTGTTTAAAACATGGCTTGTGTGATCAAGAAAAGTATGGTCAAAATTACCAGAATATGGTAAAATTTAATGTGTTTCTGGTTATGTAGGAACACCAAAACTTTTTAACGAAGTGCTTTGGTAATGCTTTTCGTAAAAATAGCAATTAAATATGGTTTTATAATATGTGATAAAATTTGGAAAATGTGGTAAAATTTTTTATTTTTATCAGGATACCTTTAAACATGGCATAAGAACCATTTATTTGGTTTAATTTATTTTTCAGATTTATACTTTTTGCAAAATGTTTTGTAATAAGAACTATAATTTTGAAAACCATAATTTTCGATAAACCATTACCGTATGGACGAAAAAATTACCAAGTGAATGTTTTAAATACCGCATATTTTAATTTTATTAACCATAACTATGCTCTTTTTTTTTTACCAGAAATGCTATTACCATACCGAACAATTCTGGTAATTTTACCAGAATTGTTTTCTCCGTGTGATAATTATGGAAATACTTTTGTTGAAAATACTTAGCTACGTTGAACTACCTAAGTTTAAGTTTTTAATAACTTGATTAATCTCAGAAAAGGCAGTTAAGAGAGATTTTGTATCGCTCTTCGTCACTATATATATATATATATATATATATATATATATATATATATATATATATATATATATATATATATATATATATATATATATATATATATATATATATATATATATATATATATATATATATATATATATATATATATATATATATATATATATATATATATATATATATATACATGCACACGCAGTATTAATCTAATAAGATGGAGGGAAAAAATTAACCGGATACAGAGATGTGTAGAATCTTAATAGACTTCTTTGGGTAACTCAATGCAGAAGTTTGCTTCAAATGATTTAGAATTTTGACTCTGATACTTTAAGTGATATTTTAAAATATAATTGATTTATGCTGCTATTAAGGTGCTATGAAAGAAATACTCAAAATAGTTAGTAAAAATAAAGACCTTTTCCTAATATAAGTATAAAAAAATTTTAATGAATAAAAAAATATTGATTATTCTATGATATTTCTTATAGATTATATAATGACCGTTAACGTGAATCGAAAGCTGATTTAAAACCGTATGACGGAAGTGTCAATTGCAAAAATCATTCTTTAAACCCCACGCAGTTTGTATTGACCTTCAGAAGATAAGAATGAAGCAGGTTCAAATGGAATGTTTAAAATTCGTTAAAACGTTTGAGATAATAAAGGAGTTTGTATCATTAGAGAAAATGATATATATATGCGTCTGCCATTCATAAAAATGCTTTGCTAAAAATTATTGAACACAATTTTAAAAAATATAACTATATACAATGTTTTACAGTTTCTCAACTTAACTTTTCTTGCAATAAATATTTTGCTTGTTCTTATGTATACTTTTCATGGTTGGGATTTAAAGTGGAGTGATATGTTTATTTGGATTAAACTTTAATACTGTGCAGATTGCCAAAAGAAATCGTGTTAATTACCAAAGATTACAATATGCGTATTAATTAGTGCTCATGATAATTAGTTATTAAATATGCGTATTAATTAGTGCTCAAAAGTTATGAAATAAGACACAAAAACGTACTTTCTCAGACTATAGATATGTTTTTTCAAATAATTTAGATTCTTGAAAATACCGGGAATAGTCACAATCTGGAAAAAGTGGTCTCAATAGTTTTGGCAAGGCAGTTTGTCTTTATTTTATGGCTTATTCCTCTATTTTTATGGCTCCTCCTCCATTCCTCTATTTTAATTTCTTCTATTTTTATGGCTTAAGAATCCAAAGCCATCGAAAACAAAATGTATGTTTATTCAAAGAACTAGCATTTTTGCGTGTGATTTCATAGAGTAAAATATCGTTTGCACTTATTATTGAGTTCAATCATTGGATCTAGAATTATTCAGATTATTAGCTTTTATTTGCATGCTATGCAAGTCTTTAAAAAACTATGTTTACTTCGTTCTAATTGTGATTCGGTGAGAAATTCTTGTCCATCAAAGACTGATTTTTGTATATCAAGACTGCAATCTATGCGGAACTTTATATTTGTGTCATTTACTCACATGAATTCGCTTAAAGTGTTTTTAAGCATTTCGCTGTTTATTTACATAAAATTTCTTCTGTTTCAAGATCTATTCTGCGTTGATATTAAAAGTGCGTTTCTTTTCTTTTTGTTTTTTTTTCTTTTAAATTTTAAGACATTATGTTTAAATTTTTGATTGCTCATTTTTTCGTTGCTTTTAAACCATTACTTGACAAAAAAAATGTATGAATGCTGTATTTTAATTTAAAGAAGGAAATTTCCTGAAGCACCTGCATTGAAATATTTCACAAGATAAAAAGGATTGCAAGAAAAAAACCTTTTAATATTCTATTAACAAACGACATAAAAGTTGATCGTTTTTACTTGGGTGAAATGAAAAAATTCGATGAATAAAGTAATTTATATGAATTATTATTTACAAATAAAAAATTGACTCTTTTTTCTGGACGAGTAAAGTTATTCTTCAAAATTGCTATTTTAAATGTTTAAACGATCAGCTTCAATTGTTATATTTTTACTGATTAAAATATTTAATTTTTATATAGATTTCTTGATCAAATTTATTTCAATTATAGATACAAAAAAATAACAACAAATTTCATTTCAAATTCGCTTAAACATTCTTTACAAACTAAAACCAAAAATTACAAGATCGTGATGAAAAATAAAAACTAGATTTTTAATCAAATAAAAATAAAAATTACTATTGCCTGGCCATCGTAAGTTTGATCAAAATATTTGATACTTGATAAGTTCAATATTTAATCTACTAGTGGCAGAATTCCCTGCTGTGTTGAAAGTTTTTAAAGGAAATAGTGCGAAATATGTTTAGGTAAACAATGAACTTCTTAGGACCTCGACCTTGACTTAACAAACCTCCTTTTTATAGCCCCAAAAATGACTTAAGTACATCAATTCAACAGTCGATTAACTGTTGGCTGCAATAATAAGATAAGAATTTCCAATTGTGTGAAGAAAACGTTTCACGAAATGTAATAATTTGATTTCTAATCAAAAATTAAAAATGCTCTATAGGAATTATTTGATGTTTTTGTACTAATTATTTCGTTTAAATAGGAACTGATTACAATAGCCATATTTTCAAATCATTTTGTCATTGTCTTCTTTTCAACTCAAAATCTTCTCAATTTTGAACCATAAAGCCCATATCTTGAACAATACGCATAGAAAAAACTGGTAAATTACCGTACAGTATGGTAATGACATTTCAATTAAAAAAACAAACTAAAATTCTGTTTTAAAAATATACGATATTTAAACCATTCATTTGGTAATTTTTCTATTTGTATGGTAACTATGGTTTACCAGAAATTATGTTTTACAAAATTGTAGCTCTTATTACGTCACATTTAGTAAAGAATACAAAACTGAAAAGTAAATTGATCACCGAATAAATGGTTTTTAGGCCCTGTTCAGAGGTATTAAGATAAAATTACCAAATTTAACCACATTTACCACATTTTATCATATGAAACCATATTTATCATATGAAACCATCATATAGAACCATATTTATTGTTAGTTTTACAAATTTATAACCAAAGTGCTTCTGTAAAAATTACCGAGCTTTTTGGTGTTCTCATAGAGTCAGAAATGCGGTAAATTTTACCATATTCTGGTAGTATTTTTGACCCTATTTTTTCTCAGTGTAATAATTAGCAAATTCGCTTAAGGTGTGAAATTGAACCATTTTACCGTTGATACTGAACCCTAAAAAGAAAAAAATTAATTTAAGTGGTATAACCATATCGTTCAACTTACTATCATAGTAAGTTCGCAGGAAATTTGAATGATATTATGTTCAATAAATTCTAAATTTAGTGTATTCTAAAAGCAGTATAATTCTAAAAACAGTGTATTTACACTGGATATAAACACAGTTGAATTATATTCAAAATTAATACTAAATAGTTTTAATTATTGTAAATTGCAAATATGATTAAGCTTGATATAACGACAAAAAGCAGTGAAAAAAATGAGAAATTTCTAAATTTAACCTTAGTTGCTAAATTTTGTTTCTAACTGAATCCTTATTAAAATTATGATTTATAACAGATTTTTAAAGTTTTTAATTATTTGAAATACACTCTTTCCTATTCTGAAATCTTTGTAAAGAAAAATCGTTTATAAGGAGATTCTTTTGAGCGAGTTCATTAAAAAATGAAAAATGTTTAAACTTATTTAGAGTTAAATAGCACATGCAAATATAACACATGCAAATAAATGCTGTTGAATTAAAATGTCATAATTTTAACTAATTATCACTGTATGACTGTATATTACTATTCTCTATTTAAATCCTTTTGAAATTATAACTTCTTATTACTATTCTGAACGCAACCAAATAATAGTTAATACTAAAAATAATAGCAAAAAGTGAAGTTATAAAATAATTGTCATAGTTAAAAAAAGAAACTGATAGTTAAATATCTAAAGTTATTTCAAGACGAAAAAAAAACTTGTGAAACATGTTTAAAGTAATTTGCGTGAACTAAAACTGATTAAAGACGTGAATATTTAATAGAAAAAAATACAACATTAAAGTTTAGTCTTTGTACTTACATGATTTAGAAAAGGTTTTAATAAGATTTATGATAAGAAATAACGATTTGCATAGAAATGGGGTTTTAAAAGTTTTCAAGTTGAATTTATCTTTTTCAGAACGGGCATAGTTTTAGAAAATAAATAGAGCTGATCAGGTTCATTATTTTAATCTCTCAAAGGGGTTTAAAATTCAGTTTTCAAAAAAAGTCGATATGGAGAAAAAAGTTCAGGAAACAATAACGTACAGTATAGTAATAACATTTCTGGCTTGAAAAAAAAAACAACGTAATTCTGGTTACTAAAATATATGCTATTTAAACCATTCATTTGATAATTTTTCCCCTTTTATGGTAACAGTTTATAGGAAATTCTGTTTTGCAATATTTTAGTTCTTATCACCATACATCTAGTAAAAAATATAAAACTAAAAAGTGAATCTGAATAAATGGTTTTTTGCTTTTTCACGCACTTACTAAGTCCTTCACAACCTTACGGAGCGGAGGCATGTAAAAAAACTTTAAAGAATTGATGTTTATAATTTTATATACAAGTAAAAATATACTTTGAAATTAAAAATTTTTGATAGATTTTGAATAAAAATATCCTCTTCTGATATAGTCTTCGTAGCGTTTTGCTTATAACGTCATATTTTCAAAACAGATATTTTTTCCTTTATTTTCTGTTACCTTTACATACCCTTACCCAATGTCCTTTTAAGTTTTATTTATCTTCAATGAATTTCTAAAGCATTTATATATCAAAATATAAATTCTATTTTTAAATTTCATCAATTCATTACCAAGTAAAGTTAAATATCTAAATATTCGTAGTCGAATATTTAATAGTTATAATTTTTAAATTTCGAAATATTTCATTTAAAATTTCAAATTAAAATTAACATTAAAAAATTATCACAAAAAATTATAACATTAAAATATGCATGTAAAATGTTTTCTTACACAAAGTCTAATCTAATAAAAAACTGAAAATAATATATTTTACATCATAGTGTAGTTAAATGCACAATGTTTTCCCCATTTTGGAAGAAAAAAAAATGAAGAGTACTTTTTTAATTTTAATAGTAAACGTCAAAATTTTGAAGATCTTTGCCTCAAAGAAATCCTTAAGTGGGAAAAATGTATTGCTAAATTTTGCCTGAAATAGAATTGTGTATTAATATTCAATCAATTTTCAAATAAATTTTATGATTTTCAAATAAACACTAATTGGCTTAGTATTTTTCAGAGAAAAAAATTAAACATTTCGTTTTATTCTGCTTGTATTAAACGAATCTATACTTTATTAATGTTTCAGAAATACTATTTATCAAAAAAAGCATAACATGATCTCTAAAAGTTTTCCATTATTTTTAATATTCTCTTTAAGAAATTGCGAAACTATAACACTTTGGGCGTTGAATAATGTAGGATATCTTGGGATTTTTAAGTGTTCGGAAAATGATTTAGTGTAATTCAGACACTGTTGTATTAAATAAAAATTCCTGTTGTGCTTTGTCTGTCAAGGTAAATATAGTAAAAAATAAACTTAAAAATAAAAGAAACATCATTATCTGCCAAGCATTTTTCGGCAGTTAGGGACATTATTATATCTTTAAAATTTATTATTGAATAGTTAAAAATAAAGAAAAAAATGTTTTCTGATAGAATGTTCTTAGCCTTCCACACGCTGTTAGAAATGTTTCGATAAAAATTGCGAAATAGCAATTTATTTAATTGTTATTTTACCATATTATTATTATCTTATGAAACCATTTTGTTCCGTGCAGCTTGTAGCTGGGAGGGCTAATCGGCCAATCTCATGACGGGGGTTTCAATTTCAGCGTTGATACCACAATACTTCTTCGATTCCATTCTAGACATAAAAAGTTTCTAGTGTCCTACACTCTTCATTCGGTGTTCCCAGCTTATAAGAATAAAAAATTATCATTCACGTTCTAATGGCGCAGCATCCATAGATCTGCAATGTCCTTTTAAGTTTTATTTTTACGGTTTAGAAACTATGCTAGTTGTAAGCGGTTACAAAACTGTATAGTTTTACATTTACGGTTTTGTAACTGTACTAGTTGTAAACGGTTTCAAATTCGTAAAGGTAAGGAAATGTTCCCAACCATAAACTTCATGGTTAATCGAATGGACAGACTGCTGTCGGTTATTTTACCGTAATTTCATAATGAAAACTCAACAATGCATAAATATTTCATTGACTTTTACAAAATATTCAGAAGTTTTGAGGAACTAAAAAATTAAACTGAAGGCATTTCAACGAACTGCTAAATATGCCAAATAAAAAAGTGCTTTTCGTTGAAGGAAATTTATTAAAATTCTTTATAATTGGAATACTGAAGAATTTAAAATTAAATTGATGTATTTCTAAGGTAATTTCTCATCAGATCCAAAAGCATTAAAATAATACGAACTACATCTTGTTTTATTTGATTGTTTGCTTTTTCTTATTTTTGAGATCGAAAAAACAAATTTCTAACTCACTTTCTTATTTATACCAAAAAACAAAAATTAAAGAGGATATTATAGAAAGTAAAGAGAAATTGGTAAAGATTAATGATCTGCGACATTCAATAGAGTTAAAAAAAATAATTAAAAGAAGCATACAGTATTTTAACTAAAAGATATTCATCATTAATTACAGAAATTTGTACTGTCTTAAATAATTTTTTTTAATAACACATCAATTTAAGGGTTAAAAAAAAGAACGGAATTCAATTAAGGTCAATAATATGAAAGAAGAAAAAATAAATCTTGTGTTTTCAAACTTTAAGGCACCCAAACTGTCAGAGCTATTTATAGTTAGAACTTATTTGATTGATATTTATATATAAAAAGAAACTATTATGAATGCATGTAAGTAAATTTTAAATGGTTTTAATGAGACTATATAAATTTATGTTGTCTTAGAGCCTTACATAACCGTAATATGTCAATTTAGGGGTAAAATAATGAAGAAATTCAATTCAGTTTATTATCATAAAAGAATATTGCTTGACTTTTAAAATGAGTTTCACTCTATGGACTCTAACCCATGATCTGTCTACCCGTGAGGATATTTCATGTCAACACTGTGGTCGGTGCAAGCCGGATGCGGAATTCGTATCGACTGGTATTCGAACCCGGTACGCCTCATTGGGAGGCGAACGCTCTATCCCTTGAGCCATCGAAAATATGGTTTCATAATATATGATAAAATTTGGTAATTCTGGTAAAATATGGTAATTTTAATCTTTGAGCATGGCATGAAAAACTTTTATTGGTTAACTTTACTTTTCCATGGCATTGGTTAAAATTGCTTTTCAGTTTGTATTTTTTACTAAATGTGTAGTAATGAGAACTATTATTTTACAAACCAAAATTTTTAATGAGCAGTTACCATATGAATGGAAAAAATACCGAATGAAAAGTTTAAATACCGTTTATTTTGATTCTTAATACCAGAATTATGATTTTTTTTTAAACAGAAATGTTATTACCATACAGTTCAGTGGTTTTACAAGAATTTCTTTCGCAGTGTGGTAAGAACATTGTTTTATTATAGCTTTTTTTTTCGAAAAGATCCATGATTGCCAATTTTTTCTATCAGTTATAACAGACGTATTGGACCTTTTTTTTTTTTTACTCGGAAAAAATAAAAAGAGATAAACAGTCTATAATTAAGAATAGTAAGAGCTTAGTTTTTTCCTCACAAAAACCAACTATAAGTGTAATGATTTTAGTTTTTTCACTCTCTGTCTTATTTTTTGTTCTTGTTTTTACTCAGTACCACCCATTAAAATTTTTTCAAAAACCATCAGAACGAAAAAAAAAGCTTATACATATTCAACATGCTTGTGAATGAGCTTCAGGTTGTTTCGAAAAAAAGTTATAGTGATATTGTTGCTTGAAATTTGCAATCCGATGCAGAGTGTCATTCTTTATTAAGCGTATGAAAATGTACAAAACTGGATTAAAAATAAGTTTTTTTTTTTTTTTTAAAGGTAATAAGTTTACAAGTCTATTTAGATTAAAAGTAAAAACAGTACTTCGATTTGTAAAAAAAAATTCAGATCCTTACGAATCATGACACTTAATAATAGCTCGACAAATAAATAGCTCAACAGAACATTTTATCTTTACATTAACACGTTCACTTAACAAAAGTGTAAAAAAAATGAAAGAAAAGGAACTTAAAAAAAGCATAATGACTTCATTTCTTCTAACATTTTTACTTAAACTCTTACTTTGAATTTGGAAGTGAATATAATGCTTAAATTTAAATAATATATATTTTGAAATAAATCATCTATTCCATGGGTACTGTGATACGATGTGAGATGATTCACACTATTTCATCATTATCTTATTATTAGTTTTCTTTAAAGAAACGTATTGAAATTTATTTCCAATAAAAAAAAAGTTAGATATCTTATCACCATAATCGACCAAGAAGTAGAACTCCTCTTTTACACTCTACTGATTTTGATGTATTCTACGTAATGTGTTGGGGGTCAGGCTCAAGAAAAAACAAAAAATCTCACCGAATTTTTCTTCCTTCCGAATTGCATGGTTTATTATCGTAACGAATCATTAAGCGGCACCTGAGAAATTTTTGGTCAATAAAATAAACCTTTTTGCTCTATCTAACGTAAAACCGGAAATTTTTTCTAAACAAATAGGTTTATGTATGATTTTTAAAATTTTTCTCTTAACATTTCGCTTACGGGAATGGTCACAACTAAGATTTTCACGAATCTCAGAAATTTTTAGGAGTTTTATCGAACAAATGACAAATCAAGATATTTTATTGCATTTATATGCAATATGAAAGCTTTGTCCTTCCTGACTTCAAAAGGTTTAAATAGTATCTTTGAAAAGGAATTTCCACTAGCATAAACGTTAATTTGATACCACTATCTAACTTTTCACCGACTGGAGGGAGCCTTGTTTAACAATTATGTCTCAAGTGCCTAACACTCGCTTAATCTTTATAAACCTTTTTGCAATAGCTAACGTAAACGGGAGAAATTTTCTAAACAAAGAGATTTATGACAGATTTTTAAAATTTTTCTCTTAACATTTCGCTTACGAGAATGGTCACAACTAAGATTTTCACGAACCTCAGACATTTTAAGGAGTTTTATTGAACAAGTGACGAATCACGATATTTTATTGCATTTATGACCCTTTATGTAAGGAAAATATATCAATATGAAAACTTTGTCCTTCCTGACTTCAAAAAGTTTAAATAGTATCTTTGAAAAGGAATTTCCACTAGCATAAACGTTAATTTGATACCACTATCTAACTTTTGACAGACCTCTTGTTTAACAATTATGTCTCAAGTGCCTAACAGTCGCTTAATTTTTGTAAACCTTTTTGCAATATCTAACGTAAACGGGAGAAATTTCCTAAAAAAATAGATTTATGACAGATTTTGAAAACTTTTCTCTTAACATTTCTGGGACGTGAAGGGTCACAACTAAGACTTCTACTAATCTAAGAAATTCTTAAAAAGTTTTATCGAAAGGAGACAAATTTAATGTAATAATTTATTTCATGTATTATGATTTTTATGTATGGTAAATACAGTCAAACCCCGATATAGTGAACCTTCAAAGGACCAAAATTTCGGTCCACTATAACCGGGAATTCACTATATCCGTACTGCAAACAATTTTAGCTAATTTTTCCGAACTGCTCCCTTTTATTGAACTTTATTTAAATAAACAATAAAAAGGAATGCCAAAAGGATTAAAAAACAATATGTAGTAACAAAAAATGTGTTAACGTTTATTTTTTATAACTCTTTGTCTTGCGTACAAAAAATTTAGGGATGGTCTTTATACAGGGATAGGAAACTGAGATCGAAAAAGCAAACAAGAAGACATGCTTATGGCTAAATTCCACTCAATAGATGATTTTAAAAATCTGTATATGTATTTTATGTAGAAGTTTTAGAATTACCAAAAAATGAAGAAGAAAATCTGTCGAAGACAGAATAAAGTTCATAATATCCAATTTCCTCTCCTCTTTTGGTTCACTATATCCACAAAAAATAATATTATATTTGTTCAGCAAGGCACGGAAGCGAACATTCGTTCACTATATCCGGGAGTTCGCTATAGACCATGTTCACTATAGCGAGGTTTGACTGTATATTACTATGAAAACTCCTGATCTCAAAACATTAAAAGGGTATCTTAGTGAAAGAAATTTTTACTAGCATAAATATTAATTTACTACCACATTCTAATATTTCACAGATAGGAGGGAGCCTTGCTGAACAATTGTGACTCAAGTTAAAACACGAGCTAAACCTTTATGCCTAAATAAAATTATTTTTCGATTATCTAACGTAAGACCGGAAATATTTTCTAAATAAATACGTTTATTCCTGTTTTTAAAAGTTTTCTATTAACGTTTCTGGGACTGAAATGGTCATGACTAAGACTTCCAGAAATCTCTGAAATCGTTTAATGCATTTATGAACCTCTCTAACTTTGCTCTTTCTGATATCAAAGCGTTTAAATTCTATCTTGGAAAAAGAAATTTCTACTAACATAAACGTTCATTTGCTGCAACTATCTAATTTTTCCCAGACTGGAGGGAGCCTTCCTTACCAATTTTGATTCAAGTGTCTAACACGCGCTGCACCGATATTGGAAGCGAACGTGTTAACTACACTGAGAAAAAAGTATACTCAAATCCACCAGAATATGGTAAAATTTACCGTGTTTTTAGCTTTATGACAACACCATAAGCTTGGTTTGATTTTGATACAATTAACAATAAAATATGGTTTTATAATATGTGATAAAATTTAGTAAATGTGGTAAAATTTACTAATTTTATCATGATACCTATATTTTACCATGGCATAAAAGCCATTCATTTGGTTAAATTTTCTTTTCAGTTTTCCAATTTTTTACTAAATGAGTAGTAATATGCAATAATTTACCGTTATTATATGAATGGCAAAATTAACAAACGAGCGGCTTAAATACCGCGTATTTTGGTTTTATTAACCAGAGTGTTTTTTTACCAGGAATGTCATTACCACACTGTACGGTAATATTACCAGAATTTTTTTCTTTGTGTGAAAGCAATCTCTTTTTAAATTTCTCCAGACTGAAAGCCTACCACTTTTCAATATGTACCCGGATATGTATTCGCTAAAGAATATTAGCTTATTGACGTGTGATTTTTAGTACTGCAGTGAAGTTAAAAGTGCTAAGACGGAGATAAAGGTTATGAACGAAATATAATACTCGTACGACCCCTTTTTAATTTCTTGAAAATAATGGCCCGTTCGTAAAAGATAGCACCTATTGCTTACTGGATAAGTTTAAGTATTATTAGTCATTTATGTTGTTCAAAATGAACATGTGACGTATGGTGTGGCAGAAGTTGAATTCTTGGCCATAGATGGCGCCACTGGAAAACAAGAACAATCGCACCCGCTCTGTCTAAACAGGCATACGTCAACAACAACAACAAAATGAACATTATTTTAAACTTCAACTACAAATAATTATATCACTTTTCTTAAATAAATATTTCACTTAGATGTATGAAGCAACTGTTTTAGAACGAATTGAAACAAAGTTATGCTTTGAAAAGTTTAAAATATGCATAACATTTTTTTCGATTTTTATTTCCGGATACATTTAAAAAAAAGGAAGTTAATATAATATAGGTGATTCTGATTATCATATAAGCGTTGTTTCATGACCTTGTTCAACAAAAAATTGATTAGATTTCGTGTCTGTGATCTGGTAACTTGCTTGGAGGTCCTATGTGTCCGAATTTCCTTACATGGAATGCTACGTTGAGAAGCATATGGACCCCAATGGAGAAGATAAACCAGAGACGACATGGTCGAATGTATCTAATGTTGTTTCCATTATTTATATGCGTAAGTGGTTTTCTTTTGCCGAAAAGATAAGGAGAATTCGTGAGGAATTTATTATTAATAGCAAGCCAGACAGCATTAGAGAATTTTCCAAATAATTTTTACCAGTGGTCGTGAATTTAAGTAGACGTTTTGAAAACAAATAAAATTTTTATAAAACGTTTATCAGAACTCAACGATTATTGTACTTCTGCATTTCATATAGTTGTTTAAATTACACTCATGGACAAAAAAATTAGCACACCAAGAAGGATTTGTTTGTATGAAAGTTTATTTGAATGTCTCTTTTACTTATAAATTTTTTAAAGCATTTTTTTCTGCATTCCTAGATTTTTTACGTTTTAAAAATGTATATATATATTAAATGTAAAAAAATGCGTCTTTTTTATATAAAAAAAAATATCATTGCTAAAAATCTATTTTGTTTCTTATTTGTATTTGCTAATTTATTCTTTGTTTTTTTAAATAAATGCATCCTAACAGCAAAAATAAGGCATAATCATTGGATTATTCAATCAAAATAGAAATACAACTCAATCTCTTATACATACCAACTAAAAAAATCTTTAGAGCATAAACTATATTGAAGCAATCATGCATACCTGTTTTTTTTCACGTTTAAATAAAGCTTTTAAAGATGCTTTTTTTAAAATTTTTCTCAACTCATATTTCTGAAAACGTTTATTAAGTCATATGATTTATTAGCATACCTCTAAATTCTCGACTAAATTGAAAGAGCATGAATACGCGCTTAAATGTCACGAACATAACATAATCATAAACGCCCGTATCATAATTAAGAAATACGGAAAGTTCATCAGTTAACTAATGTGTGACAGTATTGTTTCATATCTAGCTAACATTGGCCAAATCTGGCATGCTCTATATTGTTAGAGAATATCTATTAACCAGTTTTAACCTCCGTTCAACCACTGAGACAAATATCTGGAGACAGTTATAATAATTGCATTCTTAGGTTGCTCATTTTAAAGTAATCACTGATGCATAACGATGTTCAAAAGGTTTTTTTTTCTTAGGGTTCGAAGGGCTACTGACTGTTTTATAATCGTCTTAAAAGGTTGAAACTGAAAGCTAAAAAATTATAATCTTTGGCCAAAAGGAAAATTTACTAAGAAAAATTATTTAAATTCTGAATGGGATGTTATTTTGTTTTTTACGGTACCTTAACTTCTCACAACTATAGCTCACACGTGCGTCATTTTATGGCTTTTTTTTGTTGTTAAAGCAACTAAAATAAAACTTTTGAAACATCGTTTTTTTTATTCGTTGTAAGACGTTTAGAAACTTATATTCTGGATACTTTTCATTCATTTAATTTTCTCACATCACCTTCCGTATAACACTATGTTAGGATAGGATCTGTATTTTTCTTCTTCTTTTTATTTACAGATGGTAGTGCAATTATTTTATTATTAACTTGTATTAGATTCTAACTGAGCAACAAGATGATAATTAATGACCATGATATATTAATAATGAAAGGTAGCTAATGTAATAAATGTCCACTTAATTTAAACATTTATACACCACTCCTTTCAAAACAGCAAAATAGCATTTTTTTTGTTGTTAAAGCAACTAAAACTTCACGTAATCGCTTTCGAGCATTCACCATGTCTTCTGAGTTACCGATATTTTGTGATTTTATATCTTTATATCTCTAAAGTGGAAGCAAAGTTCATGCTTTCTTTTCTGTTTTTTTGGTTTATAATTAAAAGTAATTTTAATTACCAAAGTGCATAGATAAGTCAAACCTGCATATGCACTGACAAAATAAGAAATATTTCTGTTAACAATTGTAATTCTACCGCTACCATTCCCTACCACTGGAAAATGATTTTCGGAAGCAGTAAAGGTTTTTACATATGTTTTTTTATTAATATGTGCATATATTTAAATAATTAGTCCCTTTACTCATCATTTATAATTCCCTCGGGGGAATTTATTAAAGATACTGTTTCGCCAAAGCATTGAAGAGTGCACAGAAAAAAAGTTTGACAAAATCACCGTACTGTTCGTTATAGATATTTCTGGTAAAAAAATACCATAATTCTGGAAATTGATCTGGGGATTGATTAATTGATTCTGGAATTAATAACTGGAAAATGATTCTCGGAAACAGCAAAGGTTTTTATATATGTTTTTTTATTAATATGTGCATATATTTATATAATTAGTCCCTTTACTTATCATTTATAATTCCGCCAGGGGAATTAATTAAAAATACTATTTCGCCAAAACAACAGAAAGTGCGCAGAAAAAAAATTGCCAAAATCACCGTACTGTTCGATATAGATATTTCTGGTAAAAAAATACCATAATTCTGGTTAATAAAACCGAAGTATACGGTTTTAAATCACTCATTTGGTAATTTTTCCTTTCATACTGTAAGCGGAAATTATGGTTTTCATTATTATAGTTCTTATTACCACATATTTAATAAAAAATACAGAATTGAAAAGTGAATTGAAAAGAATAAATGGTTCTTATGACCTTTACTTTTTGCGTACTTCGCTATATCTCAGTAACTTTTCAAGCGAATTGAAAAATGTTTGCACACAATTATAAAATTCGTTTAAGCAAAGATAATTCTATGCAAAAAATGACATTTAGTAAATTTTTATCATTTTATTTAATATTAATCTAGAAAAAATTTGCATCGTAAGACATAAAATTGTTTGCATTATCTTAAAGAATGTGATTTTACATTTATAAATACAAACTTCAGCAAAATTGATTGAATAATTCCTGAAAAATCAAATTTTAAATATATAATTTTTTTAAATAGAATTTTTTTTTTATACATATAATTTTTTTAAATAGAATTTTTTTTTATATATATAATTTTTTTAATTTTTTTTATTCAGAGAACTGTGTTTAAAATATGGAATGTACAAATTAATTAACATATTTGAAGTCACCCCGTGGAACCATTAAAATTGAGTTTTTGAAATTTTTATGTATTTATTTATATATTTATTTATTTTGCACACTGTACGTTAATGCTAATAGAAACTTCCCTTTTTAAGTTACCAAGACAACTGTTTTCTTTTTTCCACAGGTAAACAGCCAAGTTGAAAATAAGCTCTTTCAATTAAAGGCTAAATCGAATATACTAAATTTTAAAGGAATATAAGGTGAGGATATTTTCACGAAATTTTACTCAATATTTGTATCATCATTATTGCTATTATTATTTTTTAGAGAAGTTATTAATTTTTCAAATTAGTTTTTGAACACATTTATTTATTAAATAGCGGGGAAACTCAGGTTTATGAAATTTAAAAATAGTAAGCATATAAAAATTGCAAGTATATAAAAATTGTCAATATATAAAAATATTAAAAAGCAGCAATTAAATATAATTTTTGCCATCAATGAATTAAATTTTTTTATTACAGCTTTTAGGCCTCATACATTCCTGAGAAGAAATTATTTCAGTTTATTGAATTCTTTGAAAGATGTAAAAAAAATGTAGCGCATTAAAATAACATAAGAAAGGCAGGACTTTAAACCATTATAGAAGTTAAGTAAAGTCATTAAAGTGAAATTTCGTTTACCTATACTTCGTGGAGTATAGGTAAACGAAATTTCCTAAACATTTATACACCACAATAATAGTGTACAAAAATAAAAATGTTTTTATAAAGAAAATTAGCTTTTTCTGTCGAAATAAAATCGTTCCAGCATGGTTACAGTTTTTTTTGTAATATGTATTGTAATACATTCGTTCGAGACATTCTAGTATTTTTGAGATTAACAATGACTAACACTTCAGAAGGGTGGTCCACTTTTTTTCGCCTTTTTATCCACTATTCATTGATTTAGGCATGGAACAACTTATTAGACGTTTGAAACCGTGACTTTTATCCGTGAATGCTTGACACCTACTTAATTGACTGACAAATGACAGATCATAAATAATCAAAAATAGTGAAATATTGATTAAATAGCATAACATTGATGGCGTAACATATGAACCAAAGAAACGAAAAAGTAAATAAATATACGATAATATATAAATATACGATACTATATATTAATAATAAAAAATAATTATGTGATATGTTACCAGCCAAATGTGGCGAATGTCAACATTTTTCCGTGATTACCGATATGAAGACATTCACGTAACCGCTTTTTTAAATGTTCGAAGTGTCAATAATCATTTTGCCCCTTTATGATGCGAAATGTTTATTAGATTAGAATAGATAAATAATGACTGTGAAATAATAGACTGGTATATATGACTAATGGCCTTAAATCATTAAAAAAATCAGTTTTGAGAATATTGGGCAGTGACCAGCACGACCCGGTGGCGTTATTGTTTCAATTAATCCGGTTATTATTAATAATAGTCACATCTTTGGGTGGACACATCTTTGATAATGACATAAAAATGTACATTAATAGCATTGCCCGGTAATCTGTACACTGATACTTTTTAAGGTTAAGGGCCACTACCTGGTATACTCGCCCAATATGCATCAAATATTGATATGTAAAAAATATTCCGGATATATGCAAAGCAATTATGTTTATGTATGAAATATAGTATATTTTCCCTAAAGATTGTCGATATTCACTAACTTTAGTCTTTCACAGAAATAGACATAATGTAAAACAAGTAAAAAGATTTAGTGAAGGGAAAAAATATATAAAAAAAGTAGACGTTAAATACATATTCTGCAGCTGTTTTTAATAAAAATCGTCCCAAATGTTTTCAATTAATGAAAAATGATAATTTATTAAAAGAATTGATTAAGCAAAATATATTATGATGTTTTTTTTTCTAATATGAAATTGGTCTTTGCCATAAAAATGCTTTGCTACAAAAATAAACTCATTGGGGAGTTATTTGAATATTATTCTCTTTCTTATACTTTATCTTAATCGAAAGTTCAAGTATCTAAATTGCTATTATAAATTACTCAATCAAATAATAATCATGAAGCCTAATCCGAAACACTCCACTTTATTTTAATGCTTCATTAAACTGTATCTGTGTAACAAAGGACATAAATTTGATACTTTAATTGCTCTGTGAGTCATTTCTTCAGCCGTTTTTTCTTTCTTTTTGCCTTGACCATAACTCTATAAAAGATCAACCTTTAGTGTTTTTGAAGTCATTAGCCAAACAATGTCAGGTGATAAGTTGTCTAAACAATTGAACATTTTCGCGCAACTCAGAAGACAAAATTATTTACTCTTAGTGACATATTTCAGATCCTATCTGAATTGGAAGAGCAGAGAACTTTGATCGTTCGCTTAACAACGCGGAAGTAGATTGAAACGTTAAGGCTTCGACGACGTGAGTTAAAATTATTAAAAGATGCGTAAATGCAAATTGATCTTGGTCTTCTCAACATTTTTGTTTTTCTCCTCGCTATATATATATATATATATATATATATATATATATATATACTCTAAATCTAGTTTCTGTAGGGGTACTAGAAATAAAACATAAATTAGTGCAATTTTAACATAGTATATTGCAAAAGCTCTAAGCAGCATACTCGAAGTAGCACAAGATATTACTTGCATAATGAGTCAATTATGATCTAGGTTTTGTAGAACGGCCCAAAAATTAATCATGATTAGTTTTTCCTCTATAATAGCTTTAGTTTAATCTTTATTAAATAGATGGCAGCACAATCTTATGTCATTAAATCTGGAACTATTTAAATAACTTATGGAAATATTAGATATGAATATAGATTATAGTTTTTAACTATGGATATTTCAAAACTGCAGAAAGTTAATGAAACGTATCTGGGACTTTTTAAAATGTTACTATACATTAAAAATCATTTAACTGTTGCATGTCATTTGCGTTTTTCAGATCATTTATTGGTATGAAATAAAACCGTTTTCTCAATGATTGTTAGTTGTGTTTGTTCATTTTGATATTTACTCTTATATGTTTTATTTTTACATTTAAATGGATTTTATACATAGGTTATTAGTTATTATGAACACAGAAAAAAAATATGGTCAAATCTATAAGAATATGGCAAAATTTACATAATCTATGGGTACACCAAAAAGCTCGGTAATTTTTACCGAAACGCTTCAGTAAAAATTTTCCTAAAACTAGAAATAAAATATAATTTTATAATATGTCATAAGATTTGGTAAGTGTGGTAACATATAGTAATTTAATCAGGATGCTTTAGCATGATATAAAAACCATTTATTCGGTTAAATTTATCTTTCAGTCTTGTATTTTTTACTAATTGTGTGGTAATAAGAATTATAATTTTGAAAACCAAAATTACCGGTAAATCATTACTATGTGAATGGAAAATATACCAAATGAATAGTTTAAAAACCGTATATTTTAGTTTTATTAACTAAAATTACGGTTTTTATTACCAGAAATCTCGTTAGAATACAGTACGATAGTTTCACCAGAATTATTTTCTACGGGTAGAATGACTCCATTAATTTGTCTATTATTATTAAATAAATCTCTAAATTTGTCACAAATTGAGAAAATCTAAAATTTTGTTAATGAACTGTAAACCAGTGTATTATTTTTTATTAACATGCACAACTGAAGCACCACTGTCTGATACACTAAAAATATTTATAAAGTTTTTAGGATTTTCAGAAATTTAATTGTATGCTATTTTTAATGATAAATTATAAATTTTCATTATAGTAATAAATGAACGAATAATACTTAATACAGTGATATTTTAAAAAAGTAATAATATTTAACAATTGATACTGACTTTGTCAACATTTAAATATCAATAATTAACCTTTGAAAGCCACAAATGTATTTTTCTAAAAATTCTTCTTATTAAAATAGTTTTTAATCAAAACATAGTTTAACTGTGCAAAGTAACAAATGTATGAATAAAATGCGAACTTAAATTTTAATGAAAAAAAAACTATGTGTAAGTTAACTTACGCAATAAATTTAATAATTTTAAGTAATAAACTTAAAAATAGAAAATTTAAGGAAAAATATTGCTAATCTTCCCAAACCTGTCCTTGAATTAGTAACTAGGAAAATTAACTATCCTAATAGTTACCTTCAGTTTATTTTAACAGCAAGATTATCAGATAAATTAAAACAAAGGATAATGCGTACTTTCTTCAAATAGTTTTTATTTTGAAGTTAAAAACAAGGAAATAAGAGTTCCTTGCTAGTTTTAATTTTCTCATTAACTATTTTGAGTGCAACTTGACTATGTTTATGACGTAAAATTGAATTTCGTATAATATAAGTTCTTTGTTCCTGGAATTTAGCTATTTCTAATAGGAGAGCGCTGCATTTTAGAAAGAAGCACATTCTACAACTAAGGTTATCGAAGTTACACTTATTAAATGAAAAAATCACATAACACGTTACTTTCACTGTCAGAAAAGGATTCTCAAAATTCAAGAAATTCTCTTCGTTTTAGATGAAATATTTTGCTTGAAAATACTTCGAACAAAATATTAGTTACATTGGGGAAATTTGCACATTGATTTGGGAATACAAATTTCGTCAAAAGTATTAGGTTTAATGCTACATGTCGATTAAGACAATAGACAAGGAAATACAACACAAAATGACATACCCAAATTGATCTCAACAAAATCTGCTTGACAAGCGCACACACTAACCAATCTAACGTTCATCGTACAGAACAAATGGATTTAAAATTACATAAAAAAAATTTCTTAAGTTCCAAAATGTACTGTGACAAGCGAGTGAGAAAACAGTTCCACTAAGTATTTGAGACTTAATGTTTTGTCAAAAATCGCGTGATTTCGTGATTAAAGGGTTGTCAAAAATAATGAAGTGACCCTTGAGGATCGCTGAACTGACAAAAATGAGACTTTTACTTCTAAGAATATTTTTAAACTATTAAAGTCAAATTTTCTAAACTTTATAATGGTTCTAGAACATTTAATTGAGACCTGATTGTAAGAATTGTAGTAATTAAATACAGATTTGTGATATAAAATTAATAAAATTCACAACTGATATTAAATAAACCAAATTTTTTAAAGTTTATACGTATATAATTCAAGTCCTATTGCATTTCTTTTCAAAATATTTTGCTGGTTTTATTATTGAAATAAATGCAATAAAAATGGAAAATCTTGTTAAAGTTTTCGTACAAAACTGTCTGCATAAAAATGGCTTTTCGCAATAACGCGAATTTGCAAAGTATAAATTGCTATTTAAATCTAAAATTATTATTTAAATAATTTTACTCTTTTAAGTTTTCAGAAACTTATTTTCAACAAAATAAAAATTGAAAGCTAGCTTCAATTTATTGTTTTATTGTAATTCATTCTAATATTGAAATCCTAGTTATTTTATTTAAATACAAGCTATATAATTTTTTAATGTTTTAAAGTTTTCTGAATATTGTAATATTTTTAACGACTTAATTTAACGATAATATTTAATTGCACTTTTGATGTTTTTGCTACAGGTAAACTAACTACCTCCTACATATTTCGTAGTATAATTTAATTTGAACTATTATGAAAATACATAGCATGCATAAAATGCTAGAAGGGTAATTTACTTACGTAAATATACTTATAAACATACAAAATTTATATAAATGTACCCTTCTAGTTAAGAATTGCACGTATTAAAATTGAGGTCGAAAAAGTTTGCTGTCTCAAGGACAGACATATCGTGGGTGCACACTAAAACAACATTACTTCATATTTTTTGAGATATGTATTTATTTTTTATGACTAGGTTTTGGCTTTTTTCGATTTTAGGTATGATTCGATTAGAAAATTAGGAATAGTACTATAGGATACCTAGGAATTAGGTTAGGGATAGTATTCCTTTTTTATGATTAGACATTAGACTAAGTTTTGTTTTAGGTTTTCCATTCGAGGTTAAGGAATTTTACAGAAATATCATGGGTATATACTAAAAAAAATACTTAATATTTTCAAGGCATTTACTTATTTTTTATGATAAGGTTATCAAGTTCAAATGCTTAAACGCTATAATTAGACAACTATAAAAGGAATCGCATTTGAAACCTAGTGGTAGATGTTGGAACTAGAAAACTCTTAAAATAAGGCAAAAGATTACTTTTTTAAAACTTGTGTTTTTGAATTATCTAGTACACGTGATATGACTAATACTTCAACATTAGGGGGAATATAACATAAACAGTGTGGATAACTAATTAAATTTCATTCACAAAGGTGTGACCTGCACAAAAAATGATAAAAGTGATAGCGATTTTTTTTTAATCATTTAACCATTTCAGATGATTTTCTGCTTTGATTTATTACTTTTTTTGAAAATAAAGATATGCTCAGGAATAACAATACTTCAAATAATAAGTTGTTAATAAGTCTGATAAGTTGTTTCAAGCCTAAAACGATGAATAATATGTAAACAGGTGAAAAAAAATTGGAGCACTCTTTTGTCGTCAGATTTCCATTCTCAAAAATACTAGAATGTCTCGAACGAATGTATTACAATATGTATTACAAAAAACTTAAAAATGTACATAAAATCGGTGGCAACTATATACCAAACTTTTTCACAGTGTAAAAGTTGCGTGAAAATGATAGTGAGATAACAGACGTCTTCTATTGATTGTACTGCGAGAATGGGTAGGGGAGAGTGGGGTCAATTGTAACAGGGTACGATTGTAACAGAGCAAAAATTTCGAGTGTCGAGTTCTAGATTTGGTTCCTAGGTGGTGCACAAGGTGTATTTAACAAATCTACATGTACACTCCTGATGGCAACCATTTTTATGTACTTTTGAAAGAGTTACATCACAAAAGATATTTTCACGTCACGCAAGTACTTTTTTTGGTATTAGAATATTTTATTGTAACAAAGTAATTTTGTTTAAACAAATAAAAATTAGTAACCGAATATGTAAGTGGACACCTTAATTAACATTTCAATAAAAAAAAGATTAGTTTTGCTAATTAACTAGCATTGTTTTTAACAAATGAAGCTGAAATGGCGTCTTGGGGACAATTGTAACAATAAGTAAAGGGACGATTGTAACAGCTGAAAATAAATAATCTTATGTTTACAAACCATTACTTAACTCTTTAAGAATCACCAATAGTTTCCTATAGCATTTATATTATGTTGCATGTGCATTATTTTATTTGTCACCTTTCACAGCATAAATTAAAATTTTTAACCCCTTAAAGTTAAAAGTTTAACCCTTTAGGTCTCTGCTCATTATTATTTTTACTCCTAAAATATTACTACTATTTTGATCAATAAAAAATAGATCACAACTATGATAATATGTATAATTAACTATGTTTTAGTTGAATTTATGAACTGTTACAATTGACCCCGTAAGTGGGGACAATTGTAACAAGTGCACGACTGTCAAAAATTGTTAATAACTAATATAATAATATTTAAAATCAGGTATTTAATTTTTTTTCTAGTAGAGGATAGTCTACTTTACTCGTCTGTCAATTAATACTAATAATATATTGGATTTTTTGTTAGTTAAAAATAGTTAAGTAAAAAATGTTACAATTGACACCACTCTCCCCTACTGTTCACAAAATATACTTTTATCAAATATTGAAGTTCGTCATTGAAGTTATTATTTTAATCAAATGTGTGCGAATACTTTGTTACTAACCATGATCTAAGATAATAATAATTAGAACTTACGTGTTTAATATAATTCTGTTATATCCCATATTAGGACACCTATTCTCTACTTTGAAGATATGTTGACATTTTTAATTTTTGGGAAACACTCTGGGGTGTTCATGAGTTCTGAGCATTTCTCCGATCCCTAATGATTTTAACCAATCACGTGTACATTGGATATAATACTGAATATCAAAATAGCTGTTTTATCTTAATTTGAAAAAGAGTGTTCAATATTCGTATAGGATCAAATTACGGTAAAATTCATTTTTAGTGGAACATGCTACGCTGCAAAAAACTGATATACTGTAATTTTTACTTTAATAATTATCGTTACTTTAATAATTTTTACAGTAATATTTATTTAATTAAGAGTATTGAATTTCTGTTAATTAAATAAATATTACTGTAAAAATTACGGTATATCAAACTTTTTTGTTCCGTAACATGCTCTGGTAAAAATGGTAAAAATTATTCCAGTAAACTTTTTACAATAAAAACCATTTTCACCGGAAAATGTCACGAAGCAAAAAATCTCATATACCGTAATTTTTACAGTAATAATTACCTTAAATTCACGAAATCACTCTAATAACGAAATATTACTTTAAAAACTACGGTACTATATTTTAAGGTGAAAAAAGGATTTTGCGGTAAAATGGATTTTCCGGATGATGCGCTCACTCTAAGTGTCTGTACTTTGTACCGAAATTTGATCCGATAATTTTTACAGTATATAAATATTCGAAATCTGGATTTATGTAACGTTGTGTAACACTATCATCACATGGGAAAATATTTTGAAATATAAACATATGCATAAATAGAAAGGCCATTTATTCTTCACGGAAGTAATAAAATTCTCTCCATCCCTGAGCATTGAACCATCAAGCGTAAGTATGAAGTGGGCATCGCTTAAATGTGTATCTTTAAGCAATCATTTTCTTTAAGAGCGAAGGTGAATGCCACCTACTGGCCAAACTGAAGATTCTTTTAGTGTTCTGATCAATGGTTAAGAGTAATTATTCACGCACCGTGTTATTAATTGTTTATTTCGAACCGATCGGGAAATAATCTAGAGCTTCCCAATTGTAACGTTATTTTATTTCCTTTTAACAATTATTTATTTACTTTCATAAAGTAGGCATAGTTGGTGAAGTACCGTTAGTTTAACTACTAGTTTTAAACTATCGTATTATCAGGGCGGCTACAACCGGGAATAGTTAAGAAAGTGGTTAAGAAATATAGAAGTAAATAATTATTTTCACTAGTTGCTGTAAACCAAAGTATAGTTCTAATTTAAGGAAAGTATGATGCCCAAGTTTATTCCAAAATAAATTGAAAATAAAATTTTGAAATTTCCTTTTGTCACTATCTTTTCGATTCACCCTGATTATGCACGAGTGAAAATATCGTATCTTCAGTTTCCTGTAGTTCATATCCAAATTTATAAAATCATATATCATATTTATATAATTAGTTAAAAAGCATTGGAGGTAAAGGCTGCAAGTAATTTCGGGAACCTACGGCATTGTTGTGGTGACGTGGTCAGCACTGCGCACTGAAAGTCGTTACTTCCTCGACAAGTTGGTACCCATTAATCTGGGGTCTGGGCTCGTACCCATCAAGCCACCAGTGAGAATCGAACTCTAGTTCTTCACAATGACAGTGCAGTGCCTTGACAGCTGAGCTATAGCGTGAGTATAGCGGCCCAATGTCATTAGTTACCCATATCCACATCATATATCCTATGAAAGCTAGTTGTTTTTTAATGCAATATTATTTTATAAGCAAATAAACAATGTATTAAATTTTAATTTTAATGGAATTTTTAGTTTTAGAAATTTATTTGTTTAAAAATGTTTAAGGTATTTTAAAACGTTTATTGCTTTTAAATGTTCTGAGCACATGCATAGTGTGCCAAAAAGAATGAATTTCATCGAGGTATTTTATTTTAAGAAGCAATGAAATTTTTTTCAAATTTATAAAATAAAGATTTTCATTCAATTTTCGTCTGACGTTAAAGGTTAAAAATACATTTTATGTTATTTTTTTTAATTTTAAAACAATTTTTATTTTAACAAGTATTAAATATAGTAAATATGCAGAAAACAAGCAAACTTTTTTTAAAGATAATGATAAAAAAAAACATCTCATAAAAAAATGTAAACACTTATTTTTCAATTTATAAATCATTTTTCATCTGTGGTATGATTTTTAATGTAGTATAGATATTTTGTATAGTTTATTTATATTTAATGTAGTATACATAAAAATGCTTAAACTTTAAAATATTCATTTTTTACTGCTTATAAGATAAGTCCCCGAAGTATCAATCGCAAATTTTAAAGAATTTTTTCTCACTCATATATTTTTAGTGCAAAACGATAATATTTTTAATAATATTATATTAGAAACGCAATCAGACTTATTTATTATGAGCTATGTTTTAACAAGATTCTAGGTTTAACTAAAAATTATTCATATATGGATTGTTTATTGTTTAAAAATAAATTATATAAACACTGTTATTGTGAACATAACTCGGATTTAACGAGAAGTTGTTCTAACCTTCTAGAGAGAATTGAAGCTGAAAGAAAAAAAATATTCGACTGTTCGAGGGAATTTCCTTCCATTTTATAAAGTAAAATCCCTTCAGGTAATTTTTTAAAAAATTGTTAATAAATTTCAAAAATTTCACGCTGAGAAAAAGAGGAAAAGTTTCTCGTGTGTTTTTCCATCAATCTCACGATAGCAGTCACTATCAGAAGATATTCTATGCAAACCATTGAATAGATTCTATATCTTCTGTTGCTCATGTCTTTTCCCGCACATTCCTGATCATAAGTTTTTAATATGCAGAGAGACACTGATGGTAAAGAAGCAGTCAAATCACGTCAGAACATCCTATAGAGCTTGCCGTTAAATTGCAAACTTCTCTGAAATTAATGTATGCAAGTCACAATGTTTTTCTTACAATGCGTGTTATACCTCAAATAACTGCCGATGTTCTATCACAAAAAGTCAAACATTATTCCAATTAGCGTGAATAACAAGATATAAATAGTAGGACGTTTTTTAACATTTTCTAAATATTTCATTTTTGAACATTATAGCTATTATTTTCGGCAATTTAGGCCAGATCGGGTTTAACGAACAACCTGATTTAACGAGCGAATTATCTCGCTTCCAGCGTTATTGTTATAAAGGAGTTCAACTGTATTTTTTAGAAAGTTACTTCAATTTTATAGACGTATCGATAAATATTTTAAGGTGCATTCAGATTCAGCGCAAGTACACTCCTGTTCAACGTAAGTTTACAACTGTAGTTTATATGTAAATTTAAAGTGTGCTCTTATGCTGTGAGGCTCAGTTTTGGTAATTAAAAAAACTGAAGGTTTGACGTCAAATATATCCATAAGTCGGACACCGGTGACGTCGGTGTCCGACTAAGTCGGTGACGTAGTCGGACATCATTGCATACATGATAATCTTGTGTCAAGAAATAATTAAATACAAAAAAGTTTTTAAGAGTTACACATCAGAATGTTAATGTAATTCAGTTGTAAATGGTATAAATTCAATTAATAATACATATAAAACACTTTCAAAGATGTAGTGCATATTTCAGACATTGAGTATTTTTCTGCAATTTTCTTAGAAGACTTTATTTGAAAAAGAAATATTTTAAAATTTATTTTCAAATTAAGTATTATTATTTTCAATAATTAAGTATCATTTTTAATTTTGCGAACAATACATTGATTCTACAATTATTAAGTCTTACAAGTTCATTATTTTTTATAATTTCATTATAAAGAGAGATGAGACTAGAAATGGTTTAGTTTCGATAAATTTTCGAAGTAACTTTTCTCTGTTAAATTTCCAATATTGAACTTATAAATGCGCTTTCGCTATTTTATGATATTTTTAAAGATTGCTTATTAATTTTTCAATAAATGAATTATGAATCATAAGAATAAAACTTTCAATGAAAGCCATCATTTATAAACCAAAAGTTGGAATATTAAAGAAGTTATTTATATATTTATACATTATTTTTAATAGAAAAAAACGAAGATATATTTTTATTTTTTAATTTTTATTTTAATATAATGAATTAACTTTGTACACAATGAATTGTTTAAAAAAAATTTACGGTAAAGGTTAAAAAACCTACGACAAAAAATATTTTTATGTGCAATTTTTACAAAAAATATTATTTAGTAATACATATTTTTCTGCATTAAATTTAAAAATTGCATATATTTCCTGAACAATTTTAAAAATGAATAAATTTCACATAAAGAGCGAAAATTAGCTACGATCATGCAATTATTCTAATTTCCTAACCAACAGTAACAAATTGGGCTTATATTAAATTCTATTAGATGCTTTTTATATCAAATGGAGTAAATCATAGAAAAATATATATATTTCGAACAACAATTCAATTTCACCTACCTTAATAAATTGGTTTTGTTTGTTGAAGACTAAAAATGGATTCAATACAATTTTTTAATTTACTAACAAGGTGATAGAAAAGACAAATATACACATACAAAACAAATTATTTTTATAATTTTTTGATATCATGAAAGGTTTTAGATTTACTGGATTTTCAAAACCAATTCTTTTGAAAAATTGTGAATATCATTTGTGCAGAAGATAAAAATTATTTATTTTTCTTCTAAAAAATAAAACAGACAATCGTTTATTTCAATTTTAGATAATTATACTCAATACCGTGAACAACCATATTATATCATACCGGTGAGCAATAACCAACTATGAAAAATTTTATAAATATGATTTTTCGTTTACGAATAGAAAGTAATTTTCAGATTATGAAAAGTATATTCAAAAATAATATCTAGTTAAATAAAAACTAATTGTTGAGAAGGTAAACGTCTTAAATTCATTTTATTATTATTATTATTTAAATAAAAATATTTATAATTAATTTTAATTAAAACGATATCTTACGCTAATATAAAATTATAAAAGGAAATTTTTGTTGAAATTTTTTTTTAAAACAGTTTATATTTTTGAATTAGTTTAAAGAAAAATGTTTTATTATGAAGATAAAACCTTCTTAATTTATTAGAACTTTAAAAAGATTAGAAATAAGAGATATTGGAAATTTTGATGTTAATTTTAATTAAATTCGTACTTAAATATCTTTTAGATTTACAAAATGTATCTCTGCTTTTAAATATTCATAAGCTATTTTGATTAAAAATAAACTTTTTGTTAATTTATTCCATGTAAAAAATAGTTATCAAAGTTATTTCTCTCAAAATATATCTACATCGATAACTAAAATAAGTAATAAATCATGACAAATTGAAAATTTGATATTAATTTTAATTAAATTCGAACTTAAATATTTTTTAGATATACAAAATGTATTTCGTTTTTTAAATATTCATAAGCTATTTCGATTGAAAATGAATTATTTGTTAATTTATTCCACGTAAAAAATAGTTATCAAAGTTATTTCTCTCAAAATATATCTACATTGATAACTAAAATAAGTAATAAATCATGACAAATTGAAAATTTAATATTAATTTTAATTAAATTCGTACTTAAATATTTTTAGATATACAAAATATATTTCTTCTTTTAAATATTCATAAGCCATTTTGATTAAAAATAAATTTTTTGTTAATTTATTCTATCTAAAAATAGTTATCAAAGTTATTTCTCTCAAAATATATCTACATCAATAACTAAAATAAGTAATAAATCATGACAAATTAAAAATTTGATATTAATTTTGATTAAATTCGTACTTAAATATTTTTCAGATATACAAAATGTATTTCTTCTTTTAAATATTCATAAGCTATTTTGATTAAAAAGAAATTTCTTGTTAATTTTATTCCACGTAAAAAATAGTTATCAAAGTTATTTCTCTCAAAATATATCTACATTGATAACTAAAATAAGTAATAAATCATGACAAATTGAAAATTTGATATTAATTTTAATTAAATTCGTACTTAAATATTTTTAGATATACAAAATATATTTCTTCTTTTAAATATTCATAAGCCATTTTGATAAAAAAAAATTTTGTTAATTTATTCCACGTAAAAAATAGTTATCAAAGTTATTTCTCTCAAAATATATCTACATCGATAACTAAAATTAGTAATAAATCATGACAAATTGAAAATTAACTAATTAATAGTTAATACCACGTTAATAATTACATCGCGTAAAAAATTTGCTTTAATAATAGTTAATAATAATGTGTTAATATCGAGCTAAATAATTCAACGAATTTATATCTAAATAAACATTTTAAATTTAAACTACTTACGGTATTAAAAGAATTTATTAGTTCCAAGTGTTGAGGTTTGGCTTTGAGAAAGATATGATGAAGTATTTTCTCATGCAAAATCTTAACATCCAATAAGTAAAGGGTGAATGGGCTTTTAATTTTTATCGATTAAGATAAATACTAAAAGTAAATATCCGGAGTACTTACCGGTATAACCCTTGTCCGGTTAAGAGCGATTTTATCAATATCCGAATCCTTCGGCCGGCAAAGGAACACGAAGATCTGAAGATGAGAGAGAAAAGAGAGGAGAGGAAAAACCGCTAAAACAGCTTAACTGTCTTGAAGAGCAAAGATGAAAAGTTGGTGTTTGAATGGTTGGTGCAAGTCGTTATGCAGTTCGTGTTTAGTAAGAAAGGCCAAGACGTCTAAAAATGACGTCACATCTCAAGGCATAAGGTCGAGTGTTTGGAGATTCGCTTGTGATTCGCTCGGACTACTGGTGCATGCAGGCTTTATGTATGGAACCCAAGATATTGGTTTGATTGAGGGTCGGAAATCAGTGTGGGGCAAAAATGTTTATTTTCAAAACACTAGGGTTTATCCTAAGCCCTTTGTTTATCAAGGTGTGCTCTACTTAAAATAAATCGTGCAGTAGGGATTCCTATACCATTAATGAAGGGTTTGAATGGCAAGAGTTAATTATGAACTTTATTAGATGTAATTTAAAAAGATAATGAATAGATAGTCTGTGAACTGGTTTAAATATTCAGGTAGTTTAAGTCAGACAAGTCTAGCTGAGATGGGAGTTTACAATTGAATTTAAGAGATAATATAACGAAATTAGATGATTAAAGAAATTTGAGCTTCGTATTAGAAACTGAAAGCATTAAGAAAATAAGATTTTTGCTAGGGATGCTTATTATTGGGATTTTTAGTAAAAGTGATGCAGCTGTGCTTTTATAGGCGCTATTCAAATTATTTAACTATTTATGAAAAGATTGAATTAATTTGCCGACAAAAACTGTAAAAGAATATTTTTACGCATACCGGTTAATATGGCTGGGTGTTATTAAATCAAATTATGCTTTGCTTTTATAGGCGTTATTCAAATTATTTAACTATTTATGAAAAGATTGAATTAATTTGCCAACAAAAACTGTAAAAGAATATTTTTACGCATACCGGTTAATATGGCTGGGTGTTATTACATCAAAATATGCTTTGCTTTTATAGATGTTATTCATATTATTTAACTATTTATGAAAAGATTGAATTAATTTGCCAACAAAAACTGTAAAAGAATATTTTTACGCATACCGGTTAATATGGCTGGGTGTTATTACATCAAAATATGCTTTGCTTTTATAGGCGTTATTCAAATTATTTAACTGTTTATGAAAAGATTGAATTAATTTGCGAACAAAAACTGTAAAAGAATATTTTTATGCGTACCGGTTAATATGGCTGGATGTTATTAGATTTTTTACATCAAAATATGCTTTGCTTTTATAGGCGTTATTCAAATTATTTAATTATTTATGAGAAGATTGAATTAATTTGCCGACAAAAACTGTAAAAGAATATTTTTATGCATATCGGTTAATATGGCTGGGTGTTATTAGATTTTTTACATCAAAATGTGCTTTGCTTTTGTAGGCGTTATTCAAATTATTTAACTATTTATGAAAAGATTGAATTAATTTGCCAACAAAAACTGTAAAAGAATATTTTTATGCATACCGGTTAATATGGCTGGGTGTTATTCGATTTTTTACATCAAAATATATCGCCAGGAAATATTGATGTTTCACGATATACATTGATAATATTGATGTTTCGCGATATACATTGATAATATTGATGTTTCACGATATACATTGATAATATTGATGTTTCGCGATATACATTGATAATATTGATGTTTCACGATATACATTGATAATATTGATGTTTCCGCAGAGGACTGATCGTAGAAACCGTTCCCTCTAGAACATCGCATCGCTGGCTACGGTCAGTATGTGGATGGGTGGCCACTTTGATCAGCCAGGGTAGAGACCGAGGGAGTGCGGTATCGGTTCTCGTTAAACTGCTCTTGACTTCACGCGCAAATCGTCAGGCTACCAGAGCAGGGGAGCCATCCCCTCTGCAGAAGATCAAAATTGCGATGGTATGTCTTCGGATCATCCTCAGGGATGTTTCCCAGATGGTCGCCATTAACCCATTGTGCAGGTCTAGAGCGACGCAAATAAAGTACTTACATATCACGATATATCATGTTTTTTTTAAATGTTACTCATTTACATTATTTTCGCATATGCAATAGTTTCTTTGCGAATAAGAGATGTATCATCACTCAAATAATATTGTACTCGATAATTATCGCTCTCTATAACACTCACGTAATTCTTCACGTCTCGCTATTTACAATTTCTATAATGATGACGATATTATCGTAAACGATCGTAATCGTGTATTATCGTAAGCGATATAGATTTATGTTTTTCGTAATTGTCTCACTATAACTAAGCTTTTTTTTTTTTTTGAATTTCTGTTATCTTTAAAAAATATAATGAGCTGCTTTTTCATTCTTAAATGTTTCGCTTTTGCAATCTTGTTGTGTTATTTAATTATAAATAATTTTTTCTTCCCACAATTTCTTGTAACACGAGCCATTATTAAAAAATATATAAAATTGTCGTTTTAAATTCAAATTAAATATTATTGTTAACAAGATCTAGATTAAAAATAAAATAAAGCAAGTAGGAAAAGAATTACATAAACTTTATAGGCTTGGCAAATGATAATAGTTAGAGTTGTGACAGTCCTCAAACACAGAGAATACTGGCGTAAACATTTTAAGACCACGTTATTTATATGTAATTACTTTTAATAGTTAGGGTTTTACATGTATAGTTAAAATATATTACCATAAACTATAATTCTTACTATTGCTCAATTGCATTTAATTTTTTACAAGAGCTTAACTCGTTGCTTTGTATGTTTCTATTTCATACTCCAGAGCCTTTAACTATATTCCTCCAGAACCCTTAACTATATTCAGCATACTTTTATGGGGTGCAATAACGAAATGCTATTTTTACCGTTACTCGTCTTTTTTTTAACATTATCATAATTTTTAAAGTAACATTTTCCTTATTTTAAACACTGAATACTTAATTTAACACTCGGCATCGGAAGCTTTGGTAATGTACAAATATGGTATGGTTGTTTTACTTTATATGGTTGTTTTACTTGCAAAAAATTACTAGGGGACTTCGTGTGGTATTACTGCTCCGCAAACTGCTCTTAAGCGTTAATGTAGTGGGATCGAATCCTGTTGTAAAACTTTTTCTCAAAATTTTGCTCTCCCGCAGTGAACTGTTTGTAATGACACTGTTCACTGTAAGCTTGGTGACCTCTACGATGGTTGACCTCTTTGATCAGCTTGCATAGGAACCGAGGGTGTACGGCATCGATCCTCGTTGCACTGATCTACCGTGAAGTACTCGACATCGCGTGCAGGTCGTCGAGCTACCAAAGCGGAGGAGTCACCCCCTCTGCAAAGGATTAACATTGTAATGGCATGTCTTTTCGGATCTAGGGATGCTTCCCAGATCGTCACCGATAGCCGATTGGGCAGCTCTAGTGTGACATAAATAGAGTCACCGATAGTCGATTGGGCAGCTCTAGTGTGACATAAATAGAGTCACCGATAGTCGATTGTACAGCTCTAGTGTGACATAAATGGAGTTACCGATAGCCGATTGTACAGCTCTAGTGTGACATAAATGGAGCATCTACCTAATTACAAAAAATTGTGCTGCATGTTTTTCAAATTGAAAAGAGTTTTTAAGCTATTCTTGGTATTTACAGTTAAAAACCCACACATATAAGTGAATAAATAAGTAAGTCCCACTGCCCCCATAAAAGATGCATACAGCAGACGTCTTAGACTGATCTTTCCGAGTATAGCATTTTTAAAACACTTGAAACCATCATTTAGGCCCCTTTTCTCTCTGATCGAGAAATATATTAGGAAAATAAATAATAAACTGTGACCTCCTATCAGCCTTCCTATCCTATCAGCCTTCCTATCCTATCAGTCATTTAAAAAACCCGAAATTTTACGTAAACGATATAAGTGTAAACAGTCGATTACTTTTTTATTTGGTGACAGACAGACATCAAAGAATTAAAATTAGACATCAATAATAAATAATAAAAAATAGACATTAAGGGATTAAAATTAAAAATTAAATAGCAAAATGAATGACGATTCTGAAGCATGATTTTAGCATGATACCTTAAAGCGTGGCATAAAAACCATTTATTCGGTTAAATTTCCTTTTCAGGTTTGTATTTTTATGTGGTAATGAGAACGATAATTTATAAAACCTGAATTTCCGGTAACCGTTACCATCATGAGAAGAAAGAATATCACATAAATGGTTTAAATGCTGTATATTTTTTATTACCAGAATTGTGTGCTTTTTTTTAACCAGAAATGTCATTACCATACAAGTAAGGTGATTTTACCGAAATTTTTTCCTAAATGTATGATGGGGTGTGCTTTACATTCGGGACGTAAAACTCCTCCCAGCATCAACATACATACAAGTAAGGATTAAAAAAATTAAATATGAACATGTAAAATTATTTGCAAAACAAACTTATTTAACCGTAATGTTTTATTTTAAGTTCATTTTAGTGCAGCGAAAAAAAATCCTTAAACAAATACCATGTTTGTGAACAGTGAACATTATATCCTGATACAATTCGGGAAGTAGGTATGATGGAATTCAGTTATTGGGAGTTGCTCAACTCCCAATTACTATTTGTTCACTTTATATTGAATCTATGAGCTGTACGTCCCATATGAATAGGGGCCTATTTTATTATATTATGTGTGTGCGCATATATAAGTATTTTTTGACGAATTTTTAGTATCTTGGCCTTATTTTGTAATATTATGACGAAGCTCATATTACCGTAATGTTTTCAAAAATATAATTTTTAGCTAAATCTTATAATTTTTTGTTAAGTTAACGCATATGAAAATGAAAGTAATAATTTTTTATCATTTGATTTGTTTTCAGGGTATATTTTTAAGATGGGACGCAATAATGTTTTTTTTTAAATCTTATTACCTTTCTGAGAATTGTATTAAATAAAAGTGATTAAATACTAGAATTTAATTTCCCTAATGCGTTTCAATTAGCAATATTAAGTACATATTTTATATAAACAATTCCTAAAACTATGCTTTACCTCTGCTAATTGGAAATCCTAGGAGATATTTACTTAAAAAAATGGTTCGTAACCAACCGTTAAAATAGTTTGAAAGTGATTAAATAAAATGGTTAAATACTAGAAGTAAAGTGAACTAGACTAGTATATACTAGACTATACTAAACTAGACTAGACTATACTAGACTAGACTAGACTATACTATACTAGACTAGACTAGTATACTAGAATTTAGTTTACCTAATACGTTTCAATTAGCAATATTAAGTACATATTCTATATAAACAATTCCTAAAACTATGCTTTACCTCTGCTAATTGGAAATACTAGGAGATATTTACTTAAAAAAATGGTTCGAAACCAACTGTTAAAATAGTTTAAAAGTGATTAAATAAAATGGTTAAATACTAGAAGTAAAGTGATTAAATACTAGAATTTAGTTTACCTAATGGGTTTCAATTAGTAATATTAAGTACATATTTTATGTAAACAATTCCTAAAACTATGCCTTACCTCCGCTAATTGGAAATCCTAGGAGATATTTACTTAAAAAATTGGTTCGAAACCAACTGCTAAAATAGTTTAAAAGTGATTAAATAAAATAGTTAAATACCAGAAGTAAAGTGATTAAATACTAGAATTTAGTTTACCTAATGAGTTTCAATTATTAATATTAAGTACATATTTTATGTAAACAATTCCTAAATCTATGCTCTACCTCCGCTAATTGGAAATCCTAGGAGATATTTACGTAAAAAAATGGTTCGAAACCAACAGTTAAAGTAGTTTAAAAGTGATTAAATAAAATGGTTAAATACTGGAAGTAAAGTGATTGAATACTAGAATTTAGTTTACCTAATGAGTTTCAATTATTAATATTAAGTACATATTTTATGTAAACAATTCCTAAATCTATGCTCTACCTCCGCTAATTGGAAATCCTAGGAGATATTTACTTAAAAAACTGGTTCAAAACCAGCAGTTAAAATAGTTTTCAACTCAAGAAATTGGAAAATGGTTCGAAACCAACAGTTAAAATAGTTTGAAAGTGATTAAATAAAATGGTTAAATACTAGAAGTAAAGTGATTAAATACTAGAATTTAGTTTACCTAGTGCGTTTCAATTAATAATATTAAGTACATATTTTATGTAAACAATTCTTAAATCTATGCTTTACCTCCGCTAATTGGAAATCCTAGAAGATATTTACTTAAAAAAATGGTTCGAAACCAACAGTTAAAGTAGTTTAAAAGTGATTAAATAAAATGGTTAAATGCTAGAAGTAAAGTGATTAAATACTAGAATTTAGTTTACCTAATGGGTTTCAATTAGTAATATTAAGTACACATTTTATGTAAACAATTCCTAAAACTATGCTTTACCTCCGCTAATTGGAAATCCTAGGAGATATTTACTTAAAAAAATGGTTCGAAACCAACTGTTAAAATAGTTTAAAAGTGATTAAATAAAATAGTTAAATACCAGAAGTAAAGTGATTAAATACTAGAATTTAGTTTACCTAATGAGTTTCAATTATTAATATTAAGTACATATTTTATGTAAACAATTCTTAAATCTATGCTTTACCTCCGCTAATTGGAAATCATAGGAGATATTTACTTAAAAAAATGGTTCGAAACCAACAGTTAAAATAGTTTTCAACTCAAGAAATGTTTTTAATAACTAAAATAAAAATGAACTTTCTTTACGGAAAATTTATAAGTATATTTAATGCTGTATAAAAACGTTGTTTTTGTTTTCTTAATATCTGGATAGAAAGTTTTCTTTTTAAATTACATCTATGGTTCAGAATAAAATAAAACTCTCCTTATTTAAGATTCTGGAATTTATATACATCATTGAAACTGTACATTATGCGGGGATAGGCTTAATCTACCACTTTGAAAAGCAAGTTGTTTTGATTTCCTTTAGAATAAAGACTTCTTTAGTAGGCTTAACTTTCATTCATGAGTTTGTTAATCCGAAATATTCAAGACTTCTACTTTAAACTACTTATAAAACATTCCAATTCAAATCCTTTACTTAAATTCGTGGGTAGAGTTACAATGTTACAAGTTTAAGGTATTCGACTAGTTTCGACAACTTTTTTTTAAATATTAATATAAAATTTTTAAAAACTAGTTCATTTGTTTTATATATAAAACTAGCAAAAATATTATAATTTTTAAATGGTCATTTTTAGGTAAAAATAAGGCATTTTTCGCATATACCCTGAACACAGTTAACATATTTTTATCTCCTAAAACAAAATTCCTTTAAGGATTTTATTTAGAAGGCTATCCACTATGCTTTGAACTATTATCTTAAGAGCAAGTGTACTACTGTATTAAAGATCAATGATGTTAAAAAAGCAAATTTTTTAATATTTCAGCACTTGCCTATGCGAAAAAACTTGCATAAAAATGAAATTATACTTTTTTCTCTTAGTCTGTAGAGTATGTGTTATAATCAGAAATGCTCACGAAAATTGTAGACAATTATTTTAAAAACAACTTGAGCTATCGTGATTAAGGTGAATTAAAGACTAAGTACTTTAGGAAAATCTGATTTAGAGATAAGCGCATTTAAAGATTTAAAACCGTTAGTCTATCCTCTGTTACCACCTTGCACGAAAACTGCTATAACTTTTTAAATAATTGAAATACAAACAAAAGTAAAGCATTTTTAAAAAGCTAAGAGTACAGGAATTTTTAATTTATGATAAACTCAATTAAGGCTTGTTAAATTGTTGTAACAGTTACAAAAAATAACCTTCTTAAAGATGAATTAAAACAACTAATTTTATTATAACCACTAAGTTTGCTTTCATTTGATAAATGGAACGTATTTTCTTTTATTTTATAAAAATCCTTGAACAGCCGACCCAATTTAGGGTTTACGACTGCCAATGAACCCTATCCAGAAGACAAGAAACATCTGGATCAATTGTTGGGAGAAATTCGCCTTCGTGGAGGATTTTTTGATGGAACTAATCAGCTTTTGCGTTAATTGGAGAAGGAAACCACGAAAACCTCCTTCAATTAACCTGATGGTAAGAGGACTCTAACCCATGATCCGTTCACTACTGAGGACATTTTACGTCAGCACTGTGGTCGGTGTGAGCCTGGTGGGTATCGACCAGCCATCGCTGGGATTCAAACTCAATGAGTCTCCTCATTGAGAGATGAAATCTCCTTCCCCTGAGCCTCCTAGATTCTTGTGGAACTTGTTTTATTTTTTTTTATAACCATCTTCGAACAGACGACCCAATTTTTTGAGTTTACGACTATGAATGTTCAACTCCATGCCTTTTAATTTTGAACCCTATCCAGAAGACAAGGGAACTCATGGATCATCTATTCGAAGAAATTTGCCTACGTGGAGGATTTTTGGATGGAGCTAACCCGTTTTTGCGTCATATGGAGAGGAAGACCACGAGAACCAACCACGGTTAGACTGACTGCAAGGGGACTCTAACCCATGATCCGTCTACCCCTGAGGATATTTCACGTCAGCACTGTAGTCGGTGCAAGACGGATGCGGAATTCGTATCGACTGGGATTCGAACCTGGTTAAGGCGAGCACTCTATTCCCTGTGCCATCGCGGCTCAAAGTGCACAGGTTGTAACATTTCTGTCAAATATTTCAGAGTTCTCCTTATGGTCAAAAAAGTTCACGTTACTTTTTGACGAAATGGTTATTAAAATAGCTCAATATTTACTGATTCATCAAAGATATTGATTTCTGAGAGTAGTAAAATAGTTAAATTTTCTTACTTTATTTACTAATGAAAAATCATCTTTTATCATATTAAAAAGATTGTGAATATTTTTGTTTTAAATGTCAATTCAATTTTAATTCTCAAAGAACAATATGAAAAAATGCTTTTTTTAAAAAAACAGAGTTTAATTTCCGTTAATGACTCAGAATTTTATCATTCATACACTTTTTTTTTTAAATTTTATTTTTCCTAATAAATTTTTTTGATCAATATACTGCTCTTGAGAACGCTTCGTCTAGCAACTGTCGATAGTAATTCCTCAATTTCACCAAATGTTAAAATTCGGAGCTTATCATTAAAAACATTTTTCTTTAAATCAGGCCAAATCTTTTTTTTATTTTTTAATTTCACTAGGATTTAGGAAAGAATGAGTAAAAAAAAAGTTACAAAAAAGTAACCACAAACTTTGGAACTTCACGAGGAATTTTTTTTTCAATTCAACGAACCATAGTCACACAAGATCATTAATCTTTCGAAAAACAATCGATCATTTCGTTTTATAATTTTCTTTGTTGAAAATTGCTGAAATAAACTTTTCGAGAGGGTTAAAATAACATGTTTTTTTTATTTTATAAAAAAGTGTTCTTAGTAGTATTATTATAATATTTAGATTACAAAACACACTACAATTAATAATTAGTACTAGTTTTTGTACAATATTTTTAATGAATGACCAAGAATAAGATTTTTTTTTTATTGTTTGCCATTAATTTTATCAAAACTTTTAGGAATTAATTCTACGATTCATAATTTCATTTCCAGTCACTGTAGTAGGGGTGCTTCGTAAATGATGCCAAAGATTATTTGTGACCCCTACCACCCCTTTGTCACAATGCACTGTATCTTTCCACCTTCATTTGTCACATGTCACGTTATATTTCATACAGTACTTTGAGTTCAAAAACAAAGCACTACATTATAGTTTATATTTCAGATTTTATTTAAGAATTTTAACCATGTATTTGAATGACATCTGTGAGCTATTAATTATAATTATTACATGTAGGTTTGTATTGCATAAATAAGTTTAAGGTTTACATTAAAAAGTATATAATAGTAAATTAAAAAAGTCGTATATTTAAAATTCAATTTCTCAGGAATTATTCAACCGACTACGCTCTAGTTTTATCATGCAACATTGCATACTTTAAAATTATGTAAGAAATTGTATACCTCAAAATTCAATATTTTTCTTAAATTAACTTATTAAATAAAAATAATAAATATTAACTAAAATTTATTCCTTGCATATTTGGATATACGAAATTTATAATTTTGTGTAAACATTTTTCAATTTATTTAAAACAATTATTTATGGGGAAATACGTAAAAATAAAATTATCATTAAGGATCCATACTTAGGACTGCTCTTCTGACCAAACTATGGGAACCGTATTTTCCAGACTGCGGATACCCTTTATATTTTGGGAGTCAGAAATTCGAATCCGTCGAAAAAATGTAAGTAATTACATTTATGATATTCAGAGTAATACGTTATGATAATTCAGAGCAATACGTTTTCATGTCGAATTTCGTAACTTAAAATATCATCTGCATTAATTAATTATCGTATTGAGCTTACCCGCTCAAACCATTAGCAGGGAGTCGTTGAACGTGAAAATTCCATAATTGCATCAACAGTTATTCAGGGTGGTCCGATCTTTGTTTGCACACTGTACCTATCATTAAACGATTTTCAAAGAAAAAAAAAGCGATGTAAAAAAGTGACCCTTGTTTATTTAATTTAAGTTGGCACTTTTTTGTTGTTGACTTGCCACTTTGCAAGTGGTTATTTTCAGGTCTAGCTAGCAACTGTTGATTTATTACCCATGTGAAAATGGGGAAAAAAGCGTATAATGCCGGATATATTCTGGTGTTTGGTTCGCAATTTAATCATAAATTCTAAAAATAAAAAGGAAGTAACTAATTATTTACGAGTAAACAAGTTTGGATAAACGAATTTTATAATCGCATGCAAATTTTCTTAAATTCGCTTTAAAAGATCTGAAAATATGACGAAATAAGCAAAAATTTAAATTAACATTATGAGGTCCGAACTTTGGATCGTTCTCTTGAACAAACTATGGGGACCATATTTCCCAAATTACGGCTTCCTTTACTTTGGGGGCAAGAAAACCGAATCTGTTGAGAAAAAGGTATGTTTATTCATAGAAAAAACTTCTCGTTTCTAATTTGGCAACTTAAAATATCGTCTGCACTAATTAATTAGCACATTTGTGGTTACTCCTTCAAAACATTAAGATTGTGTCCTAGAACATGAAGATCTAATCATTAGATCAAAAGTTGTTCAGAATGGTCCAGTTTTTTTTTTTTAGGTGCACTGTACAAAACTATGTCCTTTTGTAACGTAAAATTTAAATTCTGAATGAAATGTTCGATTATTCCTAATCTAGTGCAAAAAATACACATCATAAAGAAAATACATTGCAAATATTTATGTAAAACAAATCTGGTAACTGTTTGGTATTTGGAATTCGCGGCATCATTGTACCATTTTTCTAAAATAATAATTGCTGTTTTGCAAGGATAAAGCCAACGAAGGTAAATAGGGAATTCGTAAGATGTGCTGTTTGATATATTTACTATATTTATTATTTAATTTATGGTTAATTATTAGTTTGATATTTAATTCAGAAAAATTCCTTTTGTTTAAACTATCACTTCGTATTGGGGCAGCCTATAGAATCTTTTGACTTATATAGGTTGTTTTGCAATCATTTTAAGAGATAAATAATTGTTATTAAGAATTTCGTCTTTCACTCTTCCCAAGGATAGTTCATTTCAAAATGATTAGAATTTTCTAAATTAAATTTATGGCCCTTCTAAAGTCTTAGAGTACATTTTAAGAGCGTGGCGCTCCATTTTTTCAATTAATAAAAATTCAGTTTTCTATAATCTACACTCAGCCTGCTATCTATTAAAAGGATTTTATAGCTTTTGCATTTTAATCTTGAACGCAACCCTATTAAATCAATGAGATAAGCAACAATCGTTTAGTTTTTTCTTCCAGATTATGAATAAAAATGTAAAAATAATGGATTTTTTGAAAATAAATTTAAAAAAATTAAGAAAAACAATGATTTTTCAAAATGTTATGATTATTTTTAGTTTTAATTTAATAAAATAAAGTAAAATTTAATTTATTATTATTTATTATTATTAAATGAAAAGATATATAAATACTTTTATATTTGAATAAATAAAAAATATACAAGAAAAAAATGTAATCTAAGGGCCCCAAAAATTTGAATGGCTTTGGGCCCCACGTACGCTTAATCCGCCCCTGTCTTAGAAGGTAATTTTTTAAGCATGTAAGTTTTGTCTACATGAAACTTAATTATTGAGAAATCATGTTCGAGTGAAAAAAACCGAAATTCTACCCAAAATTATATCTACGCAAGATTTTATCAAACAGAAGCTTTAAACAACATTTTTGTTTATGTGAATTTTTTCCACGCAAAATTTTACGCATCTGGGATTTTATTCTGCTAAATGATGTTCTAAATTCGGAACCAAGCATATTTACTGAAAGATTTATGCTTAATTAGTCTTCTGTTTTGAACAAGATTTGTTAATTTTTTTATATTGGCTTACGAGAAAATCGAGCTTGAGCACTAACAAGCGACCGGGAAAATAGCAATTTATAAAAAATTTTGGAGCATTGCCAGCTACAATAAGCCCATTGCGCACACCAATTAAAGACTATAAAAACTCTGAACAGAGTCAGTTCAACATTGAATCAAAATTCCTTGAACCATATTAGTGTGCAAATTATCTACAATCTTTATAGACTGTCAAATTTAACCATGTTTCTGTGCAAGTTGAACCATAGCATCAGGAAATAAAATTTAAAAGCAATTAAATTTACAATATAAAAGGGTTTAATATGATACTGTATTATTATGACAGCCTATTTGCATCATTTTGCAGTTCAACGGACCTCAATATTTCTAGAAGAGTAAAAGAACTACTCTGCTTTCACATTATTTTAGTTTAATTTTTTAAATGTGAGGAATTGAAACAAAGCATATTGTATTGGTTTTTAACCCTTTTCAACACCATATGCCTAGTCTTAGAAGCCTTTTTTTTTAAAAAGGATCATAAACAACTAAAAACGCAAACCTATTTGCTTCTTAACGTTCTATTCTTTTATGCAATATAGAGATAAAGTATATTTCTAAATTAGAATGTATTATCTACTGTTACATTTGATAATGTGATGTTTGACTAAAATATTAAATACCTTGTGCCTGAAATAAAAAATTTTGAATTTAGATTTGTGAAAAGATTTGGTTGAAAAGCGTTTAGTTTATTATCATTAGTTAAATCGAAAGGGGTGGACCATTCACGAATTCTTACAAACTCGGCGATAAAACGCATGAGATGTGTCAATCTTATCGTCAGTCTGCATGTAAGGCTGAAAAAGGAATTTGTTATAGTTATGGTATTTGAAGCCAGTATTATTCATTGGTAACTAAGTGCTTATTTTTTTTAATATAAAGGCTTGAATTGCATTTGTTCGTAAGCATTTGTTCGTAAGGCGAAGACTTTTTAAAGTAAATAAAATTTTTGCATGGAGAAAATGAATTGTTAATTCTTATTTAAAGCATCGTTGATATCCTAATGAGTTATCATGTGCTTGATATCCTATATTTACAAAGGATACAATTCACTTAATAGGAAAGATTCTTTTTTTTTGTTCGTGAGGCGAAGATTTTTTTAAATAAATAAAATTTTAACATTGAGAAAATGAATTGTTAATTTTTATTTAAAAGCATCGTTGATATCCTAATGAGATATCATGTGCTTGATATCCTATATTTACAAAGGATACAATTCACTTAATAGGAAAGATTTTTTTTGTATTTGTTCGTGAGGCGAAGATTTTTTTAAATAAATTAAATTTTTACTTTGAGAAAATCAATTGTTAATTTTTATTTAAAGCATCGTTGATATCCTAATGAGATATTATGTGCTTGATATCCTATATTTACAAATGCTACAAATCACTTAATAGGAAATTATTTTTTTGTTGAAAATAGCATTTGTTCATAAGGCGAAGATTTTTTAAAATAAATAAAATTTCTACATTGAGAAAATAAATTGTTAATTTTTATTTAAAAGCATCATTAATATTCTTATGAGATATCATGTGCTTGATATCCTATATTTACAAAGGCTACAATTCATTTAATAGGAAAGCATCTTTTGTTAAAAGTAATATTTGTTCGTAAGGCAGAGATTTAACAAAAAGAAAATTAGATGGCATAAAAAAGCTGATTTTATTTAAAATATTCATTTAATTTATTTCAGAATTCGAAAAATAATAGCTTAAAATATGCTTTGCGCTAATATTATGTTTTTGGTGCATTCAAATTAATTTGCTAATGTTTCAAAAATAAGCGTCGCTTGAGTAGCATGTTCGCAACTTTCTATGGACAATAATGTATTTAACACTTAAGATTCCTTAAATCTTTGCATCGCCATACAATGAACAGCTTAATACAAAATCCGTCACTCACTCTCTTTTAAACATATATAATAAAACTAATTAACAAAACGGCAATTAAATGGCATAAAATGCGAAGGTTGAATAAGCGTCGTTTTGTTCAAAAATAAGCGTCGCTTGAGAAGCATGTTCACAACTTTCTATGGAAAATAATGTATTTAAAACTTAAGGTTTCTGAAATCTTTGCATCGCTATACAATGAACAGCTTAGTACAAAATCCGTCACTCACTCTCTTTTAAACATATAGAATAAAACCAATTAACAAAATGGCAATTAAATGGCATAAAATGCGAAGGTTGAATCCCTACTAAAACTTAAAGGTTAATACAATCTCACGTCTAACATTATTAATACCCTACTTCACATCAAGCCGACTCGCAGCAGTTAAGAGTGATACGTAACAATTAGCTGCTAAGAAATAGAGCTGAAAATAGAGATGCGATGCGACGTATTTTTTGCGACAAAAAAATTCTATTTCCCCGCTTAATTGTCTAAGGACTACTGAATCCCATGCTTTAACGCCATGTTCTCTGGACCATGAGAGTTTCACAAGTGTTTTGGTGGTCTTCGAAAAAGCCCTTCAGTATATAAAAAAGCTTCGAAAATAAGTGTTTCTAAGAAGATTAAAGGAAATCATTATCTTGAATATGTTAGTTAAGGAATAAATAAGGTGGGGGAAAAACAATCCCACCCTGGTGCATTTCTTATGATTAAATCAGATCTAGTAGCCTAAATAACATCCTCAAATCACGTGCGCCGGGGAGGGGGCACTCGATTTGAGGGTGCATAATCCAGGAATAATACATTACATGATAGGGGTGTACAACCTGCATGGGTGCCACTCTTCTGTCCTGGGGACTGAAATCAGTCATGAGAAAAGTCAATGGACTAATAAATTCTATCAACTAAATTAAATTTTCTTTTTTTTTTCATTAGAAATTTAAAAACTTTTTGGTCAAAACAAAAAAAATATATCTTAATGAAAACATATCATATGATATGGTAATGATGTCAGGACTTTTATTTATCTTTTTTTTGTCAGCTTCAATAAATCTTATTTTTAAAATCTTGACAAATGGGATTGATTGAACTTCATCTACTCGTGTAATTAAATTTGTACTATTGCTGAATCTAAATCTGCTCGAGTTTGCTTCCCCCACCCTATCCTATTGTAAATCAAGATTATTTTTTTTAAAAAAAGAAAGAAATTATAGTGCTAGAACAAAAATTAAGTAACAGTGAAGTGAAAAATAGAGATATGAATGGTTTCAGGTTGTTCAGTAATAGTTGTAAAAAATATACAAGGTTAGTTATTTTAATTTTGTTTGCTAAAAAAGCATAAAATAAAGGGGAAAAAATAATCAAATGATTGATTTTATATGCAGGCTATTATCAAGGAAGGGTAAATTTTGGTGTCAGTGAGCTATTAATTTCTAAAAGTTTGGTGAACAACGCTAGACAGTATATTATTTGGTCAAAAAGTTCAGTCTTGAAATTTTTTTAAAGTGACACCCATGACAACCTGTAGCCCTTCACCTCTTGTAGCCGGCGGCAACATCTGAGCATAACAATAATAATAAATAAATAAAACTATTGTCATTTTTGAGAAATTATATAAATCGTAATTTTTTGGGGGGCCGGGATAGCCTGGTTGGTAGGGCACTGGGCCCATATCCGAGAGTTCATGGGTTCGATCCCAGGGCAGCTGAAGACTCCTCGCGTAGTAAATGGTGACTGATGCGCGCTAAATCTGTTGAGTCGCAAAGTCCACCATGCTCCCATAGCAAATCAATACCCCTGGGTGTACTGATCCAGGAGTTTCCTTGTCTTCTGGATTGGTTCAAAATTACAAGGCCATGGAGTTGAACATTAGTAGTCATAAACCCAAAACAAATTGGGTCGGCTGTTCATTTTCGGATATAAGGAAAAAAATCGTAAGTTTTAAGCTGCGCTTTTAAGTTTTGGAAGTGCCAAAACTTAAAAGGCCTGCCTGGGATAGCCTGGTTGGTAGGGCACTAGGCCCATGTCCAAGAGTTTGTGGGTTCGATCCCAGGCCAGCTGAAGACTCTCCGTATCGTAAATGGTGACTGATGTACGTTAAATCTGTCGAGTCGCAAAGTCCTCCATGTTCCCATAACAAATCAATACCTCTGGGTGTACTGATCCAGGAGTTTCCTTGTCTTCTGGATTGGTTCAAAATTACAAGGCCAGGGAGTTGTACATTAGTAGTCGTAAACCCAAAAAAATTGGGTCGGCTGTTCAACTACGGATATGAAAAAAAATCGTAAATTTTAAACTGCGCTTTTAAGTTTTGGAAGTGCCAGATCAATCGATCGTTTTTTCGGTGGTTATCACTATTATTCCGTACTTTTTAAAATCCCAAAATTTTTAATACAGCAAAATTATGATGCATGAATTTCGAATTTTAGTTATCATTTTTGAAGATTTTTATTCGTGTCCATTTTATAGTTAATCCAAGTGTATTTTCGATAGTGTTTTTGAAAACTGTTACAGAATTTCCACGAGTTCTTTAAAATCCCGATTTTTTTTAATACGAAACGTAGAAATAGTAATCACTCGGCGTTTCATTTGTCTCAATTTTATCGCAAATCCAAGCTATTTTTCTATAGTTTTTTCCACAATACGCAATTCCACATGGTTTAAAAAATACCGATATTTTTCATGTGTCTATAAGATATTTGAATCGTGTATTTCAAAGTGTGCTTTATTTGCGCTGAATTCATCGCAAATCTAAAGATTTTTTTTCTCTTTCTTTCAACAATTATAACTACGCTTTCCCACGGGGTTTTGAAATTCCTGATATTTTTAATCCAATGCTATAACGACTTGCAATTTTAAAATCACTCATTTTAATCATCACATTTAGCGTGCTTTATTTGTGCCAATTTCATCGTCAACCCACGTTAATTTCCAGTTATTCAATTTTTTCAATGATTAAGATTTTTGTGCTGCCATCTTTCCATTGAAGATCAAACTAATCTAATGAAGTATCAAATAAACATAACTTGTGAGGATTGAACAATTGAATTTCGTTTGTTTATAAAATCCACCTCAGAATTTTAATGAATAAATAGTTTAACCTCCAATTCGTATTGCTCCCCATTAAGACTCGCTTCTTTGTCTTCAGGACTAAACGGCCATATTGCATGGATTATGCTATATGAGACGCAGCAATCGTGATTTTAGTGTTTATTATAAAAACTGATTTAATGATTTTTTTGTGAGGGCAGTAATCAAAAAATTATATTTCCCACAAACATTACCTTTTTAAAAGAATAGTAAGCTACTCACAAATGTTTCTAATTCTAATAAAAAAAAAGTATGTTAAGTTAATATCTCTAAAAAGAAAAATTCCAAGTGTGTAAAATATTATAGCTTCCAACTTATACGGTTGTTGAAAAAGATTTTTTAAAGTGGTAGTAAAATATTAATTAAATGAAGAAAATTTTTCTGAAAAATTAACTTATTAAGAACGCAACAACTAAACTAATGCATCTTATATACATATGTTTCTAATATTTATTTTTCCTCGTGAGTAAATAAATTCCTTCTGGAGTTTTAAAAAACGACCATTTATAGGTAAAATGTTAAATGTAGCTATCACTAGACAAAAATTTTCTTCAACAACTGCACAAGTTGGTGTTCTCTTAAGATTTGAGTTGAGCGCCATTTGTACTTTGAAATGCGCCTAAGTTAAAAAAAATGACTGCTGTTAGTCGAAGATGCAAGATGATAGTTGAAGGTTAATAAAAAAAGATTGCTAAGAAATATGTGGTATTACTTTGTTATTTCCTGATTGTATAATTTCTCTATTTTAGTGATCAAAATTAAATTGGCCGCCCAGATCATGCGATTAGTAACGTTTTTCTTTGGGAGTTTTTTAAATCAAAGGCTTATTCCAACAAGCCCACACGTTGAAGAATTAAATTAATTAAATTCAGCCACATTAATGCAAACCAGTAATTGAAAATTTTGAAGGAAAAAAAGTGCGTTTGTGGCCATAAAGCCTCCCGATACCTGATTTGCCGTCCCTTACTTAACTCTATGAAACATGCATAATCCTAAGTATTCTTTATGAAATTAGAAAATATTGTTTCTTTTTTTTTAACAAGATAACTCTGTGGATGAATTTTTGGACACCCTATAAAATAATTTTATGTGTTTGAACGAGTGAAAATATTTTTAAAATTACTTTATGCTGCGTGTGCAAATGTTTGCATCTAAGTAGATTGGGTAAAAATAAAATATGGCTATAACAAGGCATAATTGTGAGAAACATGAATTTAATTTTTACGCTTTCGAAAATCATCTTTAACTGTAGGAACGTATTATTACCAAACTTTTAATGCGTGAAGTTAACATTAACATCAAACGAGGAAGCAATCCTTAGTTTAAATACGATACACAAAATTTTCAGTGAAAAATTAAGTGCATACTGATTATAGTCATAAGCAGAATGTGAGAAAGTGCGCAATTTTCAGAACGAAAAATAACCGAACAGCACATTTAAAGTCAACACTACTGCTAACACAGCGTTACACGAAAAAATGTTTAAAAAGTAATTTGAGATAAGGCCCTGATTCCTCTCCCACATTTTACTCCCAGACGCGTTGAACGAAGGTGTTCATCACTCCGTGACATATCAACAACAAAATTGGTGAGGCTCATGTCACTAATAACAACTCTAACACTTCCTAGTTCTTATTCGTCAGTTATAATATCAATTATACCTTCCTCTGACGAGTATTGATTACGTTTGGCAGAATTCTACATTGAAATCTGCGTTACTAAAACACGTTATTTGACTCTTCTTTGACACTTGAATTTATTTCCCATTTAGACATTTGAGAAAAATTCCGCACCTATGACAACTCTATTATAATATTTATACGATAAATAGCCTTAAATATAAATATTATACTCGTAATAGTGTGTTATACTGAGTGTTGCTTTTGGCTTACCTTTTTTTTTATTTTCAGAGACCTTTTAAGCGAGAATTCTGATATGATTATCAGAAAGAGGTTTATTTTCTCAATAAATGCTTTGATTAAGAAAAATAAAAGATACATATATTTTGAATTTTATATATATAATTATATGAAATTAAAAATATATGTTTCTAGTTCTTATTTGTCATTTATATCAAATATACATTCCTCTGGCGTGAATTGATTATGTATGGAGGAATTCATTGAAATCTGCGTTTCTAAAACACGCTATTTGACTATTTTTTGACACTTGACTTTATTTTTCATTTGGACATTTGAGAAAAATTCTGCAAATATGACAACTCTGTTATAATATTTATGTGATAAATAACTTTAAGTATAAATATTATACTGGTAATAGTGTGTTCTACAGAGTGTTGCTTTTGGTTTACTTTTATTTTCAGAGACCTTTTAAGTGAGAATTCCAATAAGATTTTCCAAAAAATTCTTATTTTCTAAATAAATGTATTGATTACGAAAAATAAAAGGTGCATATATTTTTAATTTTATATAGATAATTATATGAAATTAAAAATACATATTAATAGTTTTAATATCCTAGTTCTTATTTGTCAGCTATAATATCAATTATACTTCCTTCCGACGTGTATTGGTTATGTATGACTGAATTCGTCATTGAAATCTGCGTTTCTAATACACTTGACACTTGAATTCATTGTTTTTTTTGACACTTGAATTTATTTATCATTTATACATCTGAGAAAAACTCCACAAATGTGACAACTCTAGAGGTCGTGGGTTCGATCCTCGCCGGCCGAAGACTCCTCGTGTAGTAAATGGTGACTGATGCACGTTAAATCTGTCGAGTCACAAAGTCCTCCATGTTCCCACAACAAATCAATACCTCTGGGGGTACTGATCCAGGAGTTTCCTTGTCTTCTGGATTGGTTCAAAATTACAAGGCTACGGAGTTGAACGTAAGTAGTCGTAAACCCATGAAATTGGGTCGGCTGTTCAACGACGGTTATAAAATAAAATAAAATGTGACAACTCTATTTTAATATTTATACGATAAATAGCTTTAAATATAAATGTTATACTCGTCATCGTGTGTTACTAAAGCTTACTTTTTATAATTTATGAAACCTTTTGAGCGGGAATACCAATACGATTTTCCAAAACAGGCTTATTTTTTAAATAAATGTATTGATTACAAATAATAAAAGATACATATATTTTTTTATTTTGTATATATATTATTAAAAGTGTGAAGAAAAATAATAAATCTGCAGTTTGAGTTACTTATCAAAGTAAAGCTGTAATTTTCAACTATATATAACCCATTTTACTTTAAAATATTTATAGAACTTACATTTAAAGAAAAAAACGTTAAACATTTTTATTAAAAAGAGAGAATTTGGTGATATTTTTCTATCTAGATGAAAATCAATAAAATCTATGATAGGATGATGATGATGAGTCCAAACAATGCAGTCTTTGGGTAAGTTTTCAAATTTTAAAAAATTAAATTGCAAACGCTATTTATATTGGCCTTTTGGGCTTTTTTTATTCCAGTAATCAGTTTATAGGTGCTGGATAGTATATAGAACCGCATATATTATAGTATATAGTACAGTATATTATAGTATATAGCACAGTACAGTACAGAAGAGTTGGAAAATATAGAAACAGTTATATACTAACTCTATGTAAACGATTTTTCTTCTAACAGCAAATGCTTTGGAAGATTTTGCATGGCAAAACTCTTGTCTCAATTTTAAAAAGCATCTAAGACTTCTTTTCTTTCTTTAATTTGTTGGACTGAAATTTTAACTAACCGGAGTGGTAATAAGAATTATAATTTTGCGTTGTATGATTTGCTTATTGTGTTATAAGTGTTGGATAATTTTGAATTGAATATACTTACAATTATACTTCATTGACATTTTTAAAATATTTCTTTGGCGGCCGTAAAAGTTGCCAGGTGCTTGAAAAGTATTAATAATATTGATATGTAAATGTTAGTTACAAATATATAAGATTAAAACTAAGGATATTTTAAACAACTCTACACTTCTTATTATTACATAGTAGTTGAAGAAAAAATTTGAAAAATTATATTTGTATAAAATACTTAAATTATGCAAAACCATTATAAGAGCTTGAAATCATTTTCTCTCACGCATAATCTCACATATATAAGCATCTTATTATAAGAAGGTTGTCTAATGAATATTCATGAACTATAAAAATATTACATACGATGCATTAAATTCATTTGAATATCTTTTTCATTAACTTTTCAAATAATCTAGACAAACTTAGTTAATTGAGAACTAGATAATTTATTAATCAAAAGATAACTCATTAATAATTTCTTTATTAATATCGTTTTATTTCAAAAATTAAAAAAAATTTCTGAGTTCTTTTTTAATAGTTCGATAAAACATAAGCTCAAAAACTTTCAATTGTGATACGAAGATGTGATTTAAATAACTGTCATAATATTGCGTTGAATAATATTTTTGCTTATTAGTCTAAATGATTTAATTAATTAATCTTTTATTAATTTGTTAGACATATGTTTTAACTAATCGGTGTCGGAATCGAGCATACTTTTCCGACTCCCCCTTCCCAGCAAAACTTTCTTCAACTTTTACTCTTCAACTACGACTCCAACTCCGACTCCAGCAAAATTTTCAACTCCATCTCCAACAATATTTTTAACTCATAATCCTCCATTTCAAATCAAACTCCAAATCCAGCAAAATATTCTTCAATTCCGACTTTCTCGACTAAATTTCCGACTCTTCTGTCCTGGTTTCGACACTAAAGAATATGCTTTATCATGGTATCGAAACGACCGTACGTCACATAGAGCAAAAAGTCTTAAATTAACCGCACTGTATGGTAATGACATTTCTGGTAAAAAAATACTATAATTCTGGTTAATAAAACCAAAATATACGGTATTTAAACCATTCTTTCGGTAATTCTTCCTTTCACGCGTTAATGATTTACCAAAAATTCTAGGTTTCATAATTATAGTGTTTATTACCACATGTTCAGTAAAAAATTCAAAATCGAAAAGTGAATTTAACAGAATAATTTATTTTTATGCCATGCTCAACGGTATGATAAAATTATTGAATTTTACCACATTTATCAAATTATTTCATGCCATATTTTAATTGTTAATTTATCTAAAAACATTAAAGTGCTTCGGTTAAAATTTCCGAGCTCTTTGGTGTATCCAAAGAGGCAGAAACGCTGTAAATTTTCCATATTCTGATAGTTTAAACCGTTACTTTTTTCTCGGTGTAGTTTTATACTATATTGGTTGTAATTTTTCTAGTTTTTTTTTAACTTAAATTAAAGCCTTCTTTTTATTTGAATTAAGATTGTAACTGGAATCTAAATATATCGTAGAAAATTTTGAAAAATACAATTAAATGAAAGTTAATCCTTTCTTAAATTTAAAATAATGCGCCGATATTTATTGCCACAGAAAATTTATCAGAAGGTTAGTAAACTTTCGCACCATGAGAAATTATAGAAAAAAAAAAGAGTTGTAAATTTCTCAGAGCAGTTTTCTACGCCACTCAGTCGTTTATTTTCAATGAAAGGGAAAACTCTTATCGCATGCGACGTATTATTGGTCATGACTTCTCAAATTAGTTTGTACGCATTGTTGCCTTCTTCTGTAGCTGTTACATCTTCAACCGTCATCTCATGCCATTCTCTGCTTAACACGTTCGTGAATTGTACCGCGTTGACCGCACGCTAAAATCCACAGTCCTTGACGAACAGTTACATTCCAATAAATCATATTAGTTATAAAAGTCTTCCGATCTGCCGAACCTTCTTCATGTTTTAATGACATCCTAAACTAAGGAAATCCGCATCGCCTAGTCAAGTAAATCAACCTTACATCGTTAGACTAATGTGTTTTAAATTTACAAATGACATTTTTGCTAAAAATTACTCTTCCCAAATGAAACCTTAGTTAACAGAAGTGCCAATCTATCAGACTTATAACCATCGCTTAGATTCCTAAAAAAATCTAAGGTGGTTGTTTCGGAATGTTTCATTGACCCCTGTTGTCTGAACAGAATGTTCAACATTTGCTCTGTCTAAATAATTGTTTGAACTTAAGAGTTTGAAATTCGTTACATTTGAGTGCGATTAGTCGGCAAGGAGAAAAATTTTTTTTGGTAAAATCACCGTGCTGTGTGGTAACGACATTGATGATAAAATAAAACCATAATTCTGGTTAATAAAGCCTAATTATGCGATATTTGAATCATTCATTTGATATTACCTGATTAAAACCGCTTTAGAAATATTTTTGAAGCTCTGAAATATTTTGAATTTATTTGCACTGTCTAAATAATTGTTTGAACGTAAGAGTTTGAAATTTTTTACATTTGAGTGCGATTAGTCGGCACGGAGAAAAAAAAATTCTGGTTAAATTACCGTGCTGTGTGGTAACGACATTGATGATAAAATAAAACCATAATTCTGGTTAATAAAGCCTAATTATGCGATATTTGAATCATTCATTTGATATTACCTGATTAAAACCGCTTTAGAAATATTTTTGAAGCTCTGAAATATTTTGAATTTATTTGCACTGTCTAAATAATTGTTTGAACGTAAGAGTTTGAAATTTTTTACATTTGAGTGCGATTAGTCGGCACGGAGAAAAAAAAATTCTGGTTAAATTACCGTGCTGTGTGGTAACGACATTGATGATAAAATAAAACCATAATTCTGGTTAATAAAGCCTAATTATGCGGTATTTGAATCATTCATTTGATATTGCCTGATTAAAACCGCTTCAAAATTATTTTTGAAGCGAATGAAGTTTTTAATCAGGTAATATCTCACCGCTTCAGTTTCTTGGGAAAATTTATTTAACGTTCATTTGATGATTTCTCAGTTCAAATGATGACGGCTTATCGGAAAGTCTGGTTTTCAAAAATTGCTTTTAATGCCGCATATTTAGTTCTATTCTATTCTATTTATTCTATTCTATTCTATTTCTTTATATTCATTTGCTCTCCATTTCCTCAAGATTTCCATAATAGTGCTGCACAAGTTCCTCATTTTGAAAATCCGTAAAGCGCTATACTTTTTTTTTAAATAAGTGAAAATTAGCGAATAAATTCTGCTACAAATAGACAATAGCTTCTGCTCTGATTTACTTTTTTAGATGAAATGAAAGTAAAGTTTGCTACAATTAATAATTGAACAGCTCAGAACTGTATATATATATATATATATATATATATATATATATATATATATATATATATATATATATATATATATATATATATATATATATATATATATATATATATATATATATATATATATATATATATATATATATATATATATATATATATATATATATATATATATATATATATATATATACTCAAAACTAATGTTGATTAATTATGTTAAAATTAAAGTGAAAGATTTGTTGCGTTAAACATACCCATTTTGATGCAAGCAATTTATGTATTTTTTTCTGAATAATAAATAACCCCGAAAATGCTACTTATCCGATTTTTAAGCTCTTCAATTGATACGTCAAGTTTACAAAATTGAACATTAAAGTTTCGAATGAAAAAAATAACATTGTGGTTTTACGTAATTCAATTTTTTGTTCAGATTGTAAACATCAATAATTCAAAATCCTTAAGAAATGGAGACTTTTGTAAAAAAAAGAGTTAATAATGATTTATGGCAAAATTCCAAAGCGGAGACAACAAGAATTATGTATTGCAAAGAAAAAAACCATCTTCTTTCAATACCTGTTATTTCAGTTCAAGTTAGAATACTTATTACTATCTTCTTTGTTCTTGACTCGAGTTATTTCAGGATCTAGCTACTAATCAAGACTTTGAAAGCAACGTTTTTCTTTTGTAAATGGTGGGGACGACACGTAAAAGATACGCGTGTATCAAAATTGCTATATTTGTTCCGCGTGTAAATTGGCTTCTTTGAATTTCGAATTCTTTCTTTTTCATGATTCGAATGATTTAAAGATATCTAGAGTAATTCTCTATTGACTATGTTCTATAAATCTTTTTTTTTAATGTTTTTAATGCGTATTTTATAGTTTTGCTTTTTCAATAGCTGCAGATTTATCCTTTGAAATTTTTTTTTTCCTGACAGGAAATCTGAATTACTTACTTGAAAAGAAAGCTTAATTTTAGATAAATAGGGATATGAATATTCCTTTGAAATGCAATAGTTAATGAGCCTATATTGATATTGTTCACGGAATGAAAATCGTAATATATTTTAATTTTTATTCAATTATTCAATATTTTGTTTTTGGAAAGAAACATATTTCATTACATAAATTAGTAGACACAACAGAATTTTATCTTAAATATCATTAGAAGCAATTACTTCCACCCAAACTTGGGTTGAGTATTGCTAAGTTTGCTCAAAGTTTCTAATCCAATCTTATTCGAATTACATTGGTTCAGCTCCCAAAGATGATTTTGGTTTGTTACATTTATATATCAAATGCATCTGTCCAAAATGACTACACAATATATTAATGAAGTTGCAATCTACCCTCCAAGATGTTAAAATCATATTTTGGTCTTTTCTGAATTTTAATCAAAATCAAAAGCAGCTCTTTCTAAAAAAGCTTTTTTCATACATTCATTCACAAATCGTAATTTTGACTTGAACCAGAGAACGATCAATCTCTAATTTAGTACCAACAGAGGTATTGATTTGTTTTGGGAGCATTGAGGAGTTTGTGACCCGACAGATTTAACATGTACCAGTCACCCTTACTAAACGAGGAGTCTTTGGCCGACTAGATTCGAACTCCTGTTCTTACAAACGTGAGTTCAACGCCCTGCCAACCTGGCTGTCCCCGTCTATTAAAAAGGGTAAATAACTAATTAATCTGATTATATACAACAAAAAATTGAAATCTGTAAAATAACCCTACTGCCAGTATGACTTTCTAATTAATTATCAGATTGCAATATTACCGATTTGAGTTACACACTTTTGATATGATAATTAAATTTTGTTAGATGAGATAATTAATATTTTTTATTCTCTACAATGTGAGGGAATCGAAATTCTCGGCTAAAAAGAGTCAATATCTTATTTATCTGATTATTTACACTACAGAAAGCTGAATTCGGCAGAATAACCCTACTGTCAGTATAACTTCCTGACAAATGATATCATATTGCTGATTTGATTTGAAAATTTTTGATATGCTAATTAAATTTTGCTAGATATGCTAATTATTTCTTTTTCAATTTTGTGCAATGATGGGGAATTGATATTCCGGATTAAAAAGAATAAGTAACTAATTAAACTGATTATTTACAACACAAAAACATGAAATCGGCAAAATAACCCCACCTTTTGGTATGACTTTTCTACTAAGATCGAACAGCAATATTTCCGATTTGAGTTGCACACTTTAGATATGCTAATTCAATTTTGCTAACAATAAATTGAGTTAAGAAAATTGAGACAAAGCAAACTTTCTCCAATTATACTCGCTATATTATAATCGCTATATTATAATAACTTTAAAATAATTATCCAAATTTTGACTCTTATTATTTTTTCTCCTCTCATTAAAAATGAAATATTTATCTTATAAATTTTGTCGTGATATTGAAAGTAATTTTATGTGCATTTTTAATTCTGATTTACTCTTCTTTAATATTTGTTTCTGTGCAATAAATAATATTAATTATAAAACTGCTCTAAAATTTTGCTCTAAAATTGGGCCAGCATCCAAGGTTCCGTGGCCAAAATTAGTATTTCGATAAAATTTGTTTCAAAATTTGGGGGGGGGGTTATTTTGGGTTATTTATGTACTGGTAAATTGAATTCATAGTTGAAATTTTGAAATATACTAAAAATACCCCACCCCCCAAATGGCGGCTGAAATATGGCGATCAAAAATAAAAAATAATAATATAGTAAGTTTTAATAATTAAATATAGCAATGAAAATATAATAATTTTCGTAATTTTATATTAAGAATGAAAGGCAAATTATATTTCCGAAGTAATATTACAAAATAACGCAAAAACATGAGAAAAAGAAACATAATTTTTGTTTTTCGGTAAATTTAGCTCACCTTTGCAATACGGGCAAAATGGGGCAGGTTTTTTCGAAAGAAGAAACATCAAAGAAGACAACAAAAAAAGTTTAGCAAATTACCTCGTGAAACTTTTTGGAACTAAGTTTCGAAAGTCATTCAAATATTGTAAAATGTCAAATGATAAGATATAAACTATAAGCTTGTCAAGAGTATTAACTAATCCAACAAATTGAAAAATTGTACTATATTTTCAGACTAATTACTCTGATAAAAATGTAACAGTAAAATGAAATTCCTATATATATTTTTGAAATAAAAATTTAAAAGTTGCGTTTAAAAAAAAATTTTAACATATTTTTTATTACATTGTACTCTTGTCAGTCCAAAAAGTAAATAATAATGTTTGGAATGATTATGAATACTTAATTTGGGCTATATTAAAACTGCCTACACATATTTTAGTTGAAAATTTAATTTTTGACTTTTAGCCAAACATCATGGTCTTCCGGTCCACAGTGGGACGAATCATCCCTTAACTGTGTAATTTCCGGAACTAAATAATTGTGTTAACGAATGTATCAATTCTTATAACCGTTGAAATTTTTACTTATAAATCGTAATTTAAATAAGTATTCCTTTCCAAACCAAAATTATCACAAAAGCTCCGTACTTTAACCTCAAAAGCTCTCGTTCCATATGATATAAGTTCCGTTGACTCACGATCATTCAATAAATTCTTCTTCCAGCTGTAAATTATTGATTTTATGAGGCATTCATCTTGAGAAATGTTTTGCACCATAAGAGAAATTTAATACATAAATTTTGCCTATTCAACCATTACCCATCTTTACACATTTTTTTTCTAATCAAAAATTAAGATAAAAAATAGATAATTATTAAATACAGTACTTTTATTCTTTTATATAATTAAATTTTGTCCATTATGGTACGTACTGCAAAATGTTTCATGGGAAAAGGTTTGCACTACTAAAAAATAAATCGTAGCGGGAGAGCACTATATATATATATATATATATATATATATATATATATATATATATATATATATATATATATATATATAAGTTATACTCCGAAGAGCCAATACATTATGACTACCCTGCTAATAACCCCTGTTAATAACATGTAGGACCACCTTTAGCCCTCAAAACTGCTAGCACCCGCCGTGGCATTGATTCCACAAGGTGCTGATAGGTAGTCTGAGGTATCTGGTACCAAGCGCTCACCAACTGGTCCTGCAACTCCCTCACATTGCGAGTGGGTAGCGTGGCAGCACAAATTTGGTTTTCCAAGTAGGATCACAAATGCTCTATTGGATTAAAGTCAGGTGAATTTGGGGGCCAAGACATGGCTTGAAAGTCACTGGAATGTTCCTCGAACCAATCCATGACGATTCGACCCTTATGACATGGTGCATTATCCTGTTGGTAAACACCATCCCCCGCAGGAAAAACTGTTGCCATGAATGGGTGAGCCTGGTCTGCAACTATGTTCGAGTAGCTTACAGACGTCAGGGATTGTTCTATGAGGATTATAGGTCCTAATGTGCTCCGTGAAAACATTGTACACACACATATATATATATATATATATATATATATATATATATATATATATATATATATATATATATATATATATATATATATATATATATATATATATATATATATATATATGTACGTTTAAACTGTATATTTTAAAAAGTTTTCGTGTATCTAAACATCATTGATGGTAGCAACAACTTTACACCAAAAAGACCAGACCAAATCACGGTATAAAGTACCGGCACTTTGGGGACATCATCCATAAAATACATTTTTACCTCAATTTGTATAGTTATTACTACAAAAATTACGTTGCATCAGATTTTTTTTCCGTAAGATGTTTCGGTAAAAATAGATTTTACGGCTTTGAGTGCCGGTACGATTTACTGTAATTTAATTCGAAATTTTTTACAGTGTTCTCTATTCAACTACAAGTCATTTTTACACCTTATCTTCTAAGAGAAACTTCGATTAAAAATTTATCATTAAAAAATAGTATGCTTTGATGTTTTACATCATTAAATTTTACCTATTATGAATTGATTTACAAGATATGAACTGGAGGATGATTCTTGGGAATTGTTTTGCACTATAAGAGAAATCTTATGTGAAAGAATTCTCTATTCAACTACAACCCATATTTACACCTTTTTCCTGATCAAAGCATTAACTAATAAAGCAAAAATAAAAAAATAAATGTTTCTATGTTTTATATAAATAAATTGTATTTACAAGGAATTTGTTTGCGTGATATATACGGAAAGATGTTTCTTGAGAAATGTTTTACACAAAAAGAGAAATCTGCTCTGAAACCATTCAACCAAAACTCATCGTTACATATTTTCTAATCATAACATCTGCTTCGAAATACATAATTAAGATATACAATGCTTTTTATGTTTTTGTATAATTAAATTTTATCTATTAAGAATTGATTAGCTAGATAAGCATTTGGTGTTATTGTGTTATTGATCAGTTATTGATAAATGTTTTGCGCTAAAAGTGAAATTTGATAAGTAAGATGATTCAACCACAACCCATTTTTACGCTTTTTTTTCTAAGCAAAACGTCAACTAAAAATGTATAATTAAAACATAATCTGCTTTTATATTTTATATCATTTAACTTTACCTGTATAAACTGATGCATACAATATATACCGGAAAATTATTCTTAGGAATTTTGTTGCACTATTAGAGAAATCTTCTGTGGAAGACTTCTTTATTCCACTACAACCCATATTTACACTTTTTTCTTATCAAAACGTCAACTAAAAATGCATAGTTAAAACATAATCAGCTTTTATATTTAATATAATTTAACTTTACCTATTATGAACTGATTCATACAATATATACCGGGAAATTATTCTTAGGAATTGTTTTGCACTATAAGAGAAATCTTATGTGGAAGACTTCTTTATTCCACTACAACCCATATTTACACCTTTTTTTCCAATCAAAACATCAACTAAAAATTTATAGTTAGAAAAAATAATATTTTTATATCTTACAAATTGTATCTACTATGAATAGGTTTACATAATTAAAAAATACAACGCGTTTATGTTTTGCTTAGTCAAATTTTATATATTATGAATTAATTAAGATGATATTTATTTAAAAATATTTCTTGGGAAATGTTATACACTAAGAAATTGGATATCACAGCAGTTTTTACACATTTTTTTCTAGTCAAAACATTAATTAAAACTGCGTAACTATAAAATATAATGGTTTAATGTTTTAAATAATTAAATGTTATCTATTATGAACATTCATTAACATAACTTGTACTGGAAAATGCTTCTTGAAAAATATTTTGCACTAAAAAAGAAAATTTTTATAACTTCGTCCTTCAACCGTAACCCATCTTTGCATCTTTTTTTCTAATTAAAATTTCAACTAAAAATACATAATTAGAAGCTTCATTGCTTTATGTAATTAAATTTTTTGCAATTAAATTTCACCTCTTATAAACTCATCTACAAAACTGATACATTGTTAAAAACATTTTGCATTGAAAAAAAAATTTATATGAAAGACTTCGTAATGCAATCACAACCCATTTTTAAACAAAAAAATATTTCATTTAACTTGAATAAAATTGATCTCACGATTATAATATATGTTCTGTAAAGCTTTACCATTGAAGTTATAATTTATTGAACCCAAAATAGGAAAATAATAAAAGTGTAACTCCTTGACATCTAGACGAAAGGGTATGTTACATAAAGAAAAGCAAATAACTCTAAGAAAACTAATCAAATAAGAAAAAAATTCTTTTGATAATGGCAGATTATGTGAAGAGAATCTCAGAAAAAACTAGAAATTATTATTCCTTGGAATAAATCGAATAGGTTTTTTTTGTGCTTCCGCTATAGCTATAATGTATAATACCAATACATCTTTAAGGAGAAATTTAATTTAAATAATAATATAAGTTTAAGCTATGTGTTAACAAACTCTCTTTTTTTAGAATAATAGTCAACTCTCTGAACGCTTGGAAATACAAAAAGAAAGAAGCACTTCCCGTGAGAAAATCAATATTTATTTCAAAGGAATATTAAATGCCTATTATTATCATTCCAACAACACCTTAAATCAATTTTTTTTGAAAATTAAATAAAGCACGCATTTCTTTTCTTCCTTTTTTTGGAAATTATTGCAGCTTTTTCCCTGAATAAAAATAATTCCTTTACAAATGAATTAACATTTTTGATGTATTTTCTTTTATTTCGAACGAAAGTATATTGTCCTCTTAGATTGAAAGGTGAGAACGAAAGGGGGGGGGGCTAACTTTGTCTGAGTGAGGTCGAATTGAAATTAAACTCCAATTTAAATCAAAAATAAAATTTAATTAGGATATTAACCCATGATGTTCTTTTATTATTTTCCTACAGTCAGTAGCGTGCATATTTGTGTAAGTATGCATAACCCGAAACAATGCATTTAAAAAAACTGATAAAACTGATTTAAAGGTGGTTTTCGGAAAAATAAATGCTTTTTATCCAATATTAACAATTAAAATAAATGCAGACATTTTTAATCAAAAAAGAATGCGTCACTTGTAAAAACATCACAAAAAAGAGAGAAAGAGATGCTAAAAGAAGTTTAAACTGGTTCCTAATCTCTTACATGGTGGGAATCAGAGGTCAAACAGCAGAACAAATGATCTTTGACCATTTGAATATTCAGTTAACAAAATCTGTCCAAAATTTTAAGTTAGATATTTTTTATTTGTAAAACGGAAATACTTTCTTTTTTCAGATCTGAATTGCATATCATTAGAGTAGGTTATACAGTGAAATATCAATACTGGAGAAATTTTTCAAAATTTGGACACTAATAAAATCAGAGTATAAATATTTAAAAATTACGAATATTTTTAGAATGGGGAAACTACAACATATTCTAACATGTAGAAAAAAATTCTGGTAAAATTACCGTATTGTATGGTACTGACATTTCTGTTAAAAAAAATGCCATAATTCTGGTTAATAGACCAAAATATACGGTATTTGAATTATTAATTTTGTAATTTTTCCATTTATATGGTAACAGTTTACAGGAAATTACAGTTATGATTACCACATATTTAATAAAAAATACAAAACTGAAAAATAAATTTAACAGAATAAATAGTTTTTATGCCATGCTCAAAGATGTTTTGATAAAATTACCGAATTTACTACATGTACCCAATTTTATCACACATTATAAGAGTATGGTTAATTTTATCAAAATCATTATGAAAGGGCATTGGTAAAACTTACCGAGATTTTTTGTCTGCCCGTAGCGCCTGAAACATCTTAAATTCTACCATACCTCTACACACTTCTAGTTTTGACAATGATTTTCCTCTCTGGATATATATAACGAAAAAAACTTATAACGAAACTTGAAAATTATTTTACAATATTTCGTTCAGAAAATTATAAAAAAATAAGAGCTTTAGTTACCCTATTTCTTTTGTAAATCTAAGAAAACTCGAAAGTTTATTTTAGAATGATCTTTTTAAAAAAATATATCAAATTTATTAGCTTATTTTATCATACTTCTGCTAACTCAGCGGAACCTAGAAGCTTATTTTACACTATTTCTAACAAAAAATATAACAGTAGAGCGTTTTTGAATTTTAACAACAGATGACCGAAGAAATCATAAAAAAAATTCTTTTGATTGATGACATCGTTTTTTTTTATCCAAGCAAAGTAAAGTAAACAAATCGACAATAAGTAAAAATTAAAGTTCCATAATCGATAATAATAACGAAAAAAAAACGAATCTCTAACGAGGCTTGTTGTTTATGCCTTTCCTACTTTTTTACTTTTAATCTGAATGAAATCGTACTGAAAATATAATAAAATTTGGCAGCTTATTTTTGCTATAGTTCTTATAAAAATATAAAGATGTTAAGAAATTTTTATATATTTTAAGATTTTTATGTATTTTCTTTAGAAAATTAAACAAAAATTAGATTTTTTTTTTAGAAAAATTAAACAGACATTGAAAAAATTTTCTTAGTTTTTTTAAATTTTTTATAAAAAACGTAATAAAGCTTAGAAGCATATTTTACAATATTTTGATAAAATATAAAACAGCAACGCTTTGTTTAACATTCAGCGATTATGAAAAAGTATGAAAAATTTCTTGCTATAGATGTCTACATGGCTTCCACCTACAAGTAAAGTAAAGTAAAGAAAATTGATAAAAAGATAAAATTTAAAGCCTTCCGAAAAAAAATAATCAAAGATAAAAATGTGCACTTTTATATGACATCATTCTTTGACCTTACCATTTTATGTTTCAAGCTTAGTGGAATTCAATAAAAATATTTAATCAAACGTGTAAGTTTTTCTAACAAAGGTTTTTATTGGTAATTAAGATAATTTTAAAGGTAATTTAAGATAATTTGGAAACATTTTGACAATATTTCTTATAGAAAATTAAATAAAAATTGGAAATTTTTATACCACATTCTTTATAAAATAAACAAAATGTAGAGCTAAATGCGCACTTTAGAAACTTATTTTAAGCAAAATTCAGTTGCTTATTTTACAATAAAAAGCCTAACAATGTTTTGAAATGTATTTTGCAATATTTTTAATAAAATATATATCGATAGAGTATTTTTATATATGATAAAACTTCAGAAAGGGTGAAAAAATTTATTTGTACTGATGTTTCCGTTGCTTCTTTACCCAAGCAGAGTCAAAATATTCGACAAAAAGCTCTAATTCTACAAGTGAACGATAAAAAAAAGAATGGATTTATAGCAGTGTTTGATTCTTAGACATTGTCTTCATTTACGTTTTACGCCTGAATTTTTAAAGTAAGTTGAAGGAATGTTTTTCTGTAACTCTTCAACCATTTGATTTATTTGATATATTACGGAGAAGGTAAAATTTTTACGCTTGATAGTTAAGAGTTAGAAAAATAATAAAGGTGTTAACGTTGATAGAACAATAATAAACTTTGACGGCATGTTTTCTTCTTCGCCGTAATCATTACTCGTGAATGTAAAAAATAATATTTAAAATATTTATTGTACATTCTTTTCAAACACTGCTCTCAAATGCGCTCTTAGATTATCAAACAAATATTTTTCTTTTAACTGTGTTGCATTTTTTTAAAAAATTTCGTAGGAAATATCGTTTGTCTTTTTTGTTGGAATTGTAACTAAAAGTTTGATGCCTGCATTAATCATTATGCAGCTAGGTTATCTTTATTGATATAACCCAATCCTTCAAAGGGTGTCTGACAAGGAAGTGATCGTCACACAATAACTGTGCCATTTTTATATTTTATTTCATTGCCGTCGTTGAAAAGCCGACCCAATTTTGGGTCGGCTGATGTTCAACTGCGTAGTCTTGTAATTTTGAACCCACACTAGAATACAAGAGAACTCGTTAATCAAGTATTGGGAGAAATTTGCCTTCTTTGAGGACTTGGATGGATTGAACTAACCAGCATTTGTGTTACTTGGAGAGGAAGACCACCAGAGCTTCCCACGGTTAGCCTGACGGCAAGGAGACTCTAACCCATGATCCGTGTACAACTAAGGATATTTCACTTCAGCACTGTGGTTGGTGAAATCCGAATGCGGATTTCGTGTTGACCAGCCATCACTGGGATTCGAACTCGGTTTACCTCATTGGAAAGCGAACGCTCTATCCCCTGAGCCATCGCGGCTCGAACCATTTTTATAAACAAATTTTATGAAAATATATTTCATTTACTAGAAACATTTCAAAAAAATTTGACTCTAAAAAGTTGAACGCGTTTTCAAGTAATGCACGAAAAAACATCGATGCGAAAAGTTAGTTGTTGTTTTAATACTTACACCAAATACATATTCTCTAACTGCCACAGAATTTCCAATTTCGTGATAGCAAATGCAATGTAGTTATACTTTAATAAATTTGAATTTAAAACATTTTTCAGTGCTACTAATAAATAATTTTAACAAATGTATAAAATGTTAGATGGATGAAGGGAAATATATTCTTCAGTTCCAGGTTTGAAATAACTCTAAGAAAAAAAAGCATCTCCAAAAATACCTAAATATGGTAAAAAATAATCTTGTTTCTGACTCTATGGGAACACTATAAGGCTCGGTGAGTTTTGCCGAAGTGCTTTGGTAATGGTTTTAGTAAAATAAATAATAAAATAAGTTTTTATAATATGTGATAAAATTTAGTAAAACATAGAGAAGTACGAAAAATTTTAAAATATTCTAGTAATTTTGACCATACTTTTTTCTCTGTGAAGAATGAGGCAAAATTACGGGTAAAAAAATGAACAAATTTAATGAATTTTGAATTACTCAGCAAGATTTATGGGAGAAACCTAAGTATTGTATCAGGAATAAGTCAAAGTTATAAGTCAACAACAGTAATGGTTTTAGTAAAATTAATAATAAAATAAGTTTTTATAATATGTGATAAAATTTGGTAAAACATAGAGAAGTACGATAAATTTTACCATATTCTAGTAATTTTTACCATACTTTTTTTCTCTGTGAAGAATGAGGCAAAATTGCGGGTCAAAAAAATTAACAAATTTAATGAATTTTGAATTACTCAGCAAGAGTAATGGGAGAAACCTAAGTATTGTATCAGGAATAAGTCAAAGTTATAGGTCAACATTTGGCGCAGAAATAATTAATAGTTTCATCACTTCATCAAATTTGATTTCTCTACTCATCTGTATCTTCAATTGAAATGAATAGGCCTGAGGACATGGGAAAGCCGAGATTATTCATCTTTTCAATAACGATTTGTTCGCTCTATTTATCATAAGTAAAAAAAAAGATGTCTTCGCAACAACGAAAATCCCTTCATTAAAATAAAAATAATCTATTACTAATTCCAAGTAAGTAAAATAGGTGTAAATTATGCCATCATCATTAAATACAAAAAGCTTCCGATAATAATTTTGAAGGAATTTTCTTCGGCGAAAAAAAAAAGAACTATGCGACTTGTTTAAATTTGGAAGATATTTTAATATCGCTATTAAGAAATGCAATTCCAGAAACTTCAAATAGGTTTTTTCTGTTTCTTTTTTTTTCTTGATTATTTTTCCCTTTTTGTAAAAAAAAAAAGTTTTTTAAAGACCGATAATGATTTACAATTTTGTGTGAGTTTTCTTAAACTTTTTCATACATGATTTTTTTTTTTTTCGTTTTCGAGATTTAGAAAATACATAATATTTTTCTTTTTTTAAGTTTGTTTCAGTTAAAATTCGAAATAATAAGAAATTTTTTTCAAAAAAATTGAATTTTCACCTCTTTGTTTAAATAATTCAATTTTTTTTCGCGAATTTCCTTTTTAATTTAAACGTTTTTTTTTTCATAAATGAATAAAAATTTCTAGTCCAATGCTAAAAGAAACTCGATAAAAACTTCATTCTTCCATAAATTTAATCCCCGAAACATAAAGTTTAGGCATCTAGATATTTTCTGCAAACTAACACCACGAAACCTAATTTTTAGGACCTATCGAGTTGCAAATTTCGGCCTTTAAAATCAACTTGAGTAAATATTTTATTAATTTTATGTTTTACTTTGACATTTACTATGATTTTTTGTAAATAAACTAAAATTCCAAGTCAAATCTTCAAACAAACTATAAAACATCATTCTTCCATAAATTTACACGACGAAACAAATATTTTTAGTATCCAGATGTTTTCTACAAACTAACTCAACGAAACCTAATTTTTAGCACCTATCGAGTTACAAATGTCGGCATTTAAAATCAACTTGAATAAATGTTTCATTAATTTTATGTTTTACTTTTATTTACTATGATTTTTGTAAATAAATTAAAATTCCAAGTCAAATCTTCAAAGAAACTCTGTAAAACTTCATTCTTCCACAAATTTGCTCCACGAAACGTATATTTTTAGCATCCAGATATTTTCTATAAACTTTTTTAGGACCTACGAAACCTAATTTTTAGGACCTACCGAGTTACAAATTTCGACCTTTAAAATCAACTTGAATAAATGTTTCATTAATTTTATGTTTTACTTTGACATTTACTATGATTTTTTGTAAATAAACTAAAATTCCAAGTCAAATCTTCAAAGAAACTCTATAAAACTTCATTCTTCCATAAATTTGCACCACGAAGCGTATATTTCTAGTATCCAGATATTTTCTACAAACTAGTACTGCGAAACCTATTTTTAGGACCTATATATTCCTTATAAAATTAGACCTTTCAAATCAACTTGAATAAATATAACATTAATTTTATTTTTTCTAATAATTATTGTCGAAAATTGCATTCAAATCGAGCCAAACTTAGCTGTTTTATGGAAGTTTATAGATTTGGTAACTTACTGAGTTAGCCATATATTCGCCAAATTTACAAACTACGATACAACAGGTATTTCTGGGTTTATTTAAATGCGATTTTGGCCAAAAAAATTATAAGCAAATTAAGATAATTTAAATTAACTGATCAAATACGCATGAGCAGCCAGTCCTTACTAAAGCGACCCTAGCAGCATACACTGACGTTTTTTGCCTTACCTTTGATATAACTTTATAACCAATCTGCTAAATCACCCAGTATATGCTTTTGTTATTTGTCGTGGGGGTGAAAATTCTTCTTTTTAATACTTCTTATAAAACCGCGAATCAAATATTAAAGTTAAACCTTATCAACCCTTGGAAAAAGTTTTGCAGATCATCTGCGAAATATCCACAACAGTTGAAAGGTATGAATATATTTTTATCTTTGAAATATATCAGCAATTTAAATTCAATCAAGCAATTAAATTAAATATGCACTTTTAAATTGATAATATATTCAGGCGAGCAATAAATATCTGTTTTACTTACTTAAATGATAATAATTATGCTGTCACATTTTATTTTTTGAAAGACGTATTAAAGATGAATGAAAGTCTGTTTTGATTTTTAAAAAAATTTAAAGCTCACCGAAAACAATAATTATATGTTATCCCCCCCAAAAAAAAAACTTTTATAGTATTTGTTCAAGCAATGATTATGGTGATACAGCTCTGCGGTATGTGCTCAGAACTTACTCATCTTTCTCACCAATTAATTAGTTTCGAATTACCGGTAATCACCCGTAAGCGTTTTCATATTAGTAAACAAACATTGCATGCGATAGAACCCTTTTCTGTCATCTAACATTTTTTTATTATTATCTGATCTGCTTTTTTTTTCTCAAGTATCTTTACGCTTTTGTTTTAATTTCGTTTTATTTTGATAGCAATGCACGCCATTTTATTCACCCAATTTTTTATCTAGATATTTTCTACAAACTTGCACCACAAACTTGCACTTGCAAAACCTATTTCTAAAGACCTATACATCCCTAACAAATTTCTGCCTTTAAAATGGATTTCAATCAATTTTACCTTAGTTTTATTTTACTAATAATTATTATTGAAAATTGCATTTAAAATAGGTCCAAATTTAGCTGTTTTATCGAAGATTATTGATTTGGGGATTTACTTCCCTGAGCCTATTTGAATAGAATTGTAACCAAAAAAACATTAGAAAACATAAAATTAAGATAATTTAAAGTACTGGTTTAAATTCTCATGAACAGCCAGTCCATAATAAAGGAGCACCTTATCAGCCCTTACCTTTCCTATAAGTTAGTAATTACTGTGCTGAATCAACCTATGTTATTTATTGTAATGGTAGAAATTCATTTTTAATCAATTTTATGGAACTACGAATCAAATATTAAAGTATAACCTTTTCTACCTTTAGGAAAAGTTTTCCATGGCAATTTAAAAAGATCCCAAGCAATTTCTGGGTATGGATTTTTATCTTAAAAATATATCATCAGTTTAAATTCAGATCAATATGCACTTTAAAGTTGATAATATATTCAGATGAGCATTACTGCCCTGTTTATTTATTTAAATGCTAATAATTACGCTGCCACATTTTATCTTTTGGGCGCATTTAAAATGAATTAAAGCCTATTCTTCAAAAATATATGAAGCTGTAATTATTAGCAGTAATTATAGCCGTAAATGGTGAAAATTCATTTTTAATCAATTTTATGGAACTACGAATCAAATATTAAAGTATAACCTTTTCTACCTTTAGGAAAAATTTTCCATGGCAATTTAAAAAGATCCCAAGGAATTTCTGGGTATGGATATATTTTTGTCTTAAAAATATATCATCAGTTTAAACTCAGATCAATATGCACTTTAAAATTGATAATACATTCAGGTGAGCATTACTACCTTGTTTATTTATTTATTTAAATGCTAATAATTACGCTGCCACATTTTATCTTTTGGGCGTATTTAAAAAGAATTAAAGGCTAATCTTTAAAAATAAATGAAGCTGTAATTATTAGCCGTAATTATAGCCGTAAATGGTGAAAATTCATTTTTAATCAATTTTGTGGAACTACGAATCAAATATTAAAGTATAAACTTTTCTACCTTTAGGAAAAATGTTCCATGACAATTAAAAAAGATCCCTAGCAATTTCTGGGTATGAATATATTTTTCTCTTAAAAATATATCATCAGTTTAAATTCAGATCAATATGCACTTTAAAATTGATAATATATTCGGATGAGCATTACTGCCCTGTTTATTTATTAAAATGCTAATAATTACGCTGCCACATTTTATGTTTTGGGCGTATTTAAAATGAATGAAGGCCCATTCTTTAAAAATATATGAAGCTGTAATTATTAGCTGTAATTATAGTTGTAAATGGTGAAAATTCATTTTTAATCAATATTATGGAGCTGCGAATCAAATATTAAAGTATAACCTTTTCTACCTTTTGGAAAAATTTTCCATGGCATTTAAAAAAGATCCTTAGCAATTTCTGTGTATGAATATATTTTCCTCTTAAAAATATATCATCAGATCAATATGCACTTTAAATTGATAATATATTCAGATGAGCATTTATTTATTTAAATGCTAATCCCTGTTTATTTATTTAAATGCTAATAATTACGCTGCCACATTTCATGTTTTGGGCGTATTTAAAATAAATGAAAGCCTATTCCTTAAAAATATATGAAGCTGTAATTATTAGCTGTAATTATAGCTGTAAATGGGGAAAATTCATTTTTAATCAATTTTATGGAACTATGAATCAAATATTAAAGTATAACTTTTTCTACCTTTAGGAAAAATTTTCCATGGCAATTAAAAAAGATCCCTAGCAATTTCTGGATATAAATATATTTTCCTCTTAAAAATATATCATCAGATCAATATGCACTTTAAAATTGATAACATATTCAGATGAGTATTACTGCCCTGTTTATTTATTTAAATACTAATAATTACGCTGCCACATTTTATGTTTTGGGCGTACTTAAAATGAATGAAAGCCTATTCTTTAAAAATATATGAAGCTGCCCAAAAACTATAATTACATCATATACACCACGAAAACTTTAAAAAGTATCTGTTCAAACAATGATTATGAAGGTATGCGGAAAAGTATCAAAACTTATTCATCTTTCCCACCAATTAGTTAGTTACAAATTACCTGTAATCACCCGTAAGCGTTTTCATATTAGTAAGCAAACAACGCGTGTGTTAGAACCCTTTCCCATCAACCAACAATATTATTATTAACTGTTTTGTCTTTCCCCTCAAATATCTTTACGCTTTTGTTTTAATTTCGTTTTAGTTTGACAGCAATGCACGCCATTTCAATCACCCTATTCTTATACTTCCATCTCTAGCGACTTGTGACGGCATAGGTTGAAATTTTTTTTTTCTTCTCTGTTCTGAATGTTCTTCGTTTGACCTAACCCACGTACAGGAAATTAATAAGGACTAGATAAAAGAAAACTGAATTACTAAGATCGTTTTTTTCTTCATAGAGGAAGCATTGTTTTTAGCTACCCGCAATGAACCCAGAAAAAATAATTAGATACGAAAAAGATAGCTTTTTGTGTACCTTAGAACAATACCATTCTATCTGACCGGTAGGTATTAGTGGCTATATTAAGTAATGTCATTTATATTATTTTATTGACACTTTTTTTTATTATTATTTTTTATTATCATTATTATTAACCTACACTGGTAGATACATCGAACTCGTCACTTTTTCATGTACATTTTCTATGTTTATGATAGCAATTTATCGAAAATTTAGATTTTTGATAATTTTTTAATTTAAATCATCTCCACATAGCCTCCAACTATTTAAAAAGCGAATGAAATTTTTTTAATTTCGTCATCAGTCACGGACGTTATCTGAATTTATCTATCTATCTATCTACATATATATATATATATATATATATATATATATATATATATATATATATATATATATATATATATATATATATATATATATATATATATATATATATATATATATATATATATATATATATATATATGCAGGATTATTCATAATTCCCTCTGGGGTTTCGAAGCGTTATAATAAGAAAACGAAGATGAATATGGCGAAAAAGAACATATGAAATTATTGCCAGTAGATGGCAGTAACATGTACCACTGAAGCCAGTAATAGTAAAGAAAAATGGCATTTACAGACGGAGGGAATTATGAATAACCCTGTATATATATTTAAAAAAATATGCCCCAAATATTCTATAATAAATTCTATTAAGATGAGAATCAAAATTTAAAGCTTAACTTTGCTACTGAGGAAATTATCTTATAGCATCTATGAAAATTCCATAACAATTTGAAAGTACGAGAATCCCCTATTTGACCAGTGAATAAGCATAAATGCTGATTTTGGGTTTAGATTATTTTTAAGCAACTTATACTTCACCAAAAAAAGATTAAAAGTAAGAAAATGAAAAGAGTTTTAAAAAAAAAGTAATTCATTACATTTGAACTAGTCAAGTATACAATCTTTGTCAAAATACCTGAACACTCCCCTGGTTTTCCAAAAGTTCACCGTATCAATCCAAAATTAGGTTTGTTGGTCTCATTTTCACACTACAAAATGCGTTTCTATTTATACATAATAATATAGGAAGTTTGTGATCATCCAAAAGCCCACCCTTGTCCTTGTTAAGAGTTTCTTTTGAGACATTCATTTAATCGATTTAACCAAAGTTTGCTTATATATATATGACTCCAACTACTTTGAAGAGCCATCCAGGGATCTTCTGTGTTTATTGGTATCTGCTTACGGACATTCCAGTCCAGTTCATCCCATAAAAATACTCATTTGCGATCAACCAAACCCTACCCTTGTCCATGTTAAGAACCCCATTTGAGACATTCATTTGATCAATTTAACAGAAATTTGCCTATTATGTATATGACTCCAGGTACTTCGAAGAGCAATCTAGGGATCTTCCGTGTTTATTGGCATCTTCGTACAGACATTCTTGTTTAGTTCATCCTATAAGAGTTCAATTTCTGAAGACAGTGATAGCTACTCTGATTTGAACCAAAAAGTTGAAACTTGGATTCTACGATCCAGAGGACACTCTGCCATTGTACTTTGGTTCATTTTTAATGCTTTTCCACCCAAGTGAACTTTTTTATTGTTTACAGCTCAAAGAAGTGTTTTTTTGCAGCAATCCTTCCCACAAACACGTAGTATTACTCAATCTTCTATAGCCAAATTTGATATCAATCTTCTAAATTAATGATTTCAGGCAAAAGGAATCAAATGGGGGAATATATATAACCCGCTTCAACTTAGAAAACTGGAAATCGACAACTGCGGATCAACACGGAGACGGTAGAGACAGAGCTTCTTCATTTACTACTTCAAATGCTATTCAATCCATGTTAAATGTTATAAAAATAAACACATATATTTTTATGTATTATGGAAATTATAAATTTAGTTTTAGAAACACTCTTTTCACAAAAAGAAAGAAAATCACGGAGCATTTTTCCGTAAATCACATCTCCAACACATTGCTATAAAAATATAAATAAAGTAATAATAATCTAAATGCAAACATATTATCCAAATTTGATACCAATCTTCTAAATTAATGATTTCAGGCAAAAGTATTCAAATGGGGAAATAAATATTACCCGTTTCAACTTAGAAAACTAGAAATCAATGAATGCGGATCAACGCGGAAACGCTAGTGACAGAGCCTATCTTCATTTATTATTTTAAATGTTTCATTCCATGTTAAATGATATTAAAATAAACCTATATGTTTTTATGTACTACACAAACTATACATTTAGTTTTAAAAACACTCTCTTTCACGAAAATCACATTTTTAAGAAAATCAAATTTTCAGCACATTTTTCCTTAAGCATTGCCAAGTCGTATAAAACTGTAAGTAAAGAAATAAAAAGTTAAATACGTTTACATTACCCAGATATGATATCGATGCTGTCAATCAGCAGTTCCCAATTTTTTTCAACAATGGAACTTTGAATGATTTTATTTTATTTCATAACTGTCGTTGAACAGCCAACACAATTATGAGTGTTCGACTACCATTATTCAACTACGTAACCTTGTAGTTTTCAACCCAAAAGTCAAGGGTACTCCTGGATCAAGTATAAGGAGAAAATTGCTTCGTGGAGGACGCTTTAATGGAAATTTGAGTTAGATGGAGAGGAAAACCTACCATGGTTAACCTGACGACAAGAGAACTCAACCCCATGGTCCACTGAGAATATTTTACGTTAGCACTGTGGTCGATGCGAGCCGGGTGCGGAATTCGTATCTACCGACCATCGCTGAGATTCGAAACCGGGTCACTTCATAGGGAGGCGAGATCTCCTGAGCACTCAAGGCTAAAACTCTAAATGATTGAATTTTTTATCTGGGCAGCCCCAACTTTATTAAAAATAAAGAGTAAAAAAAACAATATAAAGTAAGTGAAAACAGTTGTGAGTGTATTAACCAATAAAATACTTTTTTATTTGAAAATATTTAAAAAGAAATTAAAAATTAAAAAACAAATTTTTTTATCTTATTTTACTTAAAAATCTTAAATTAGATTTTATAACCAACAGTTGAATTCACCCTCCTGAAGCGTTATCTAATTTAGTTTTAAAATTTATTTTTGGGGTATATACGCGAGAGAAAATTAAACAAATAAGCCACGCTATGAATTTTATTGAAATGAAAGCTAAAAGAACTGTTATAAACGTTGAAAATGGTTACCAAGGTGACAGATCTCTTTATTAACGAATTTAGCCATTTTAATTTGATTTGAAAAGCATGATGAGAAATATTAATGCAATTTTTTATAAATTTAGGTTCTTTTCTTTTCAAAATCTATTCAAGATATTGTTACTAGAAAATTAAATTTTTTAAGCAAAAATTCTGCCATTTCTTTCTTATTGTCACTTTATTTTAAATAATTTCCTAAAAACAACCAAAATATTAAATAAATAAAAGATTATTAATTAAATTCAAATAGTTTCAAAAATCAATACTGTGAGGTAAAAAAAAATCTTAATTATCGGAAATCCTTATACCTTTCCACGGAATCCTAGGGTTTTGAGGAACACCATTTGGGAACCAATGGTGTTCCACGGAATGATGATTGCTCTAAATTAATAATTTCAGAGAAAAGTAATTAAAAAGTAAAGCAAAAAGTAAAAAAAAAATCTTAATTCTCGGAAATCCTTATACCTTTCCACGGAATCCTTGGGTTTTGAGGAACACCATTTGAGAACCAATGGTGTTCTACGAAATGATGATTGCTCGAAATTAATAATTTCAGAAAAAAGTAATTAAAAAGTAAAGTAAAAACAAAATATTAATTCTCGGAAATCTTTATACCTTTCCACGGAATCCTAGTGTTTTGAGGAACACCATTTGGGAACCAATGGTGTTCCACGGAATGATGATTGCTCGAAATTAATAATCTCAAAAAAAAGTAAAGTAAAAAATATAATCTTAATTATCGGAAATTCTTATACCTTTCCACGGAATCCTAGGGTTTTGAGGAGCACCATTTGGGAACCAATGGTGTTCCACGGAAGGATAATTGCTCGAAATTAATAATTTCAAAAAGAAAGTAAAGTAAAAAGTGAAAAAAATCATAATTCTCGGAAATCTTTATACCTTTCCACGGAATCCTAGGGTTTTGAGGAACACCATTTGGGAAATAATCGTGTTCCACGGAATGATGATTGCTCTAAATTAATAATTTCAGAAAAAAGTAATTAAATCGAAAAAGAGAAGTATATTTTCCGTTTCAGCTTAAGAAACTACAAATCAACAACTACGGATCAACCCGGAAACACTTATCATTTTTCTCATATTACCCCTTTTAGGTACATAATCTTTAATCATCATTCACACCTATCTAATCTTTATCTATGCTTCAATAAAGCCAGAACTATTTGTTACTCGAAACGATATTCCTGAGGAAATGATGATACCCAATGTTTGAAGAAAAAAAATAAGTTTTCTCAAAGTCAAGGTTATAACAAAGAACATTGTTAAAATGAAACTATGAGGAATAAATATTTTTTGTCTGCAAATTCTTGTGTTGTGTAATGTGTTATTATTGTGTAGTTAGCAAAAATGCAAATATGCATGTATAAAATGTAAGTTTCTATAATGGTCTTTGAACTATTTTTAGTATCAAGTTATAATAAAAAAAATATTTAAATTGCCGAACTTTATTTTATGGAAATCAAGATGGTTTGTCACTTTTTAAGATGCTTTTAAAAATTTGATGGTGCTATCAGTAAGTTGAATTTGGTTTAAAATATTGAAAATTTAGGGTTTAGAAAATTAAGATTTAAAATCTTTTTTAAAAAATATTTTTTTGTTGCTTGTCATCTCGTTGCACTTCTTTTAAAAAAATATATATTTTGCAATTTTAATATTTTTTACAATAATTTTTTTTTACTCATAACTTCTTTTTTATTTATTTATATTTTAATAATTTTTTATTGCTGTTGTAAAATATGAACTTTTGAAGTTCTATCAACGCTTCTCAGTTGACATTTAATATTTATTTCTGAAATTATTTTATAAATTAACCAAATTCCATTTATTAAATAAATGAAAACATTTTTTGCTAAATAAATATCAAAATAAAAAAATCTGCTGCAGTCATTGGTCTTAGAAACAGTTTTTGAAATATAATTAAATTATTGATAATATAGTAAGATTTACATAGTTAAAATCTCGGAAATTAAAGGTTTCTACTATATTTAAAGTGGTGGTGTTATAATAATTAAGGCAATAACAATGAAGTAATCTTGAAATTCCTTAAAAACTTAATTGGACGATTATATTTAAATTGTTTATGTGTCGTGATGATTAAAATCGTTGTAATTCAAGTTTACTAATTTAAAACTCTAAAGGTAAAGCATAACATTTGTTACTATTTTAGATGTTAAAAAGAAATCATCATTCAATCGCATATGGATTTGTTAAGCTTTAAAATTAATTAAAATAAAAAATTTTAAGACTATTTTGAAACTTTAAGCGTTCCGCAGTGAACTTATCGTAAAGACACGGTTCCCAATAGATCATCGAAGTGAAAAATCACTGGCTGCGGTCAGTAAGCTGACGGGTGACCACTTTGATCAGCCTGCGTAGGGACGGAGAGTGCACAGTATCGCTCCTCGTTAAACTGTTCCGCCTTAAAGTGCTCGACTACGCGATCAGGTCATCGGGCTACCGAAGCAGGTCAGCCACCCCCTCTGCAAAATCAAAATTGCGATGGCATGTCTTCGGATCATCCTCAGGAATATTTCCCACACCGACGCCAATAGCCCATTGTGCAGCTCTAGTGCGATGTAAATAAAGTACTTACGTACCTACACAATTAAAGCAATTTTAATAATAATAATTGAACAAAATAGTAATTTTAAAATAAAAACTGCACAATTTTAATTTTAGCTGCTTTTTTATTAGTAACAGTAGATAATTGTTGTTGTAGTTCATTTACGTCTCACTAGAGCTGCACAATGGGCTATTGACGACGGTCTGGGAAACATCGTTGAAGATGATCCGAAGACAAGCCATCACAATTTTAATCCTCTGAAGAGGAGATGACACCCCCGCTTCGGTAGCCCAACGACCTGCACGCGAAGTCGAGCACTTTACGGTAGAACAGTTTAACGAGGGCCAATTCCGCACACCCTCGGTCCCTGCGCAGACTGATCCAAGTGGTCACCCACCCGCACACTGACCGTAGCCAGTGATGCTTGACTTCGATGATCTGCTGGGAACCGTGTCTTAACGATCAGTCAACTGCGGGACTCTAAAATATCCAAAAATATAAGAGTGAAAAAATATATTGATATTTTCATGTTCATATCACATGAAAAATAATAAAGCAAGAATCATATGCATGATAAGCAATGCATAAACTTACACTGAAAAAAGGGAAATCATTATGTAAAAATTTGTCAATAATTATTCATATTAATTGAACAAAAACTTATAAATTATCTTTGTAATGAACGCACAATCTTGCATGTGTACGAGTAACCATAAAATAAAAACGAAATGCAATGTATTTTTGTTGCATAAACATAATTTCCTTTATATAATTATTTCATTAAATAATGAAAAATCTATTAATGTTAACAGCAAAAAATAAATATTGATACTTTCATACTTATATCAGATAAAAATGACAAGCCAGAACATTTTCGCCTTATAGCCAATTTACTATGTCTCAAATTTCATCTCCTTCTATTTGTACTTCCCACAGGTGCATCTCAAATAAAAACCCTTGAATTCCGCACACACAAAACAAAAAAAAAAAATTCTTTATTTTTCTTCCGGATTTACTTCAATAATTGAAACATAATATTGATTTAAGAACTTGAATTAGAACATCGAATCATAACAAAAAGAAGAGATCGAATAAAAATAAAGATGGATATAGTAGTTATTTTATTCCCTCACCTTAACTACTTATCCAACAAGACTTTACTTTGTGACGATAAATATGCATACCAACTTTTCGTGTTTAACCCGAAGATTCCTCTTGAACATTTTAAGCGGAAGTACAATTTATGCCCCACTACTTCATTTTTAATTTATAAAATTTGATTTACAATGAATTTCATCACCACTATACACATGAATTTTCAACTTACATATAACACCTGATAATAGTGCATTGAATAACATAGGACTATTGGAACAAATTTTTGTTGCATTTATACAAATACTTGATCTTGCTTAATTCGAGTATGGGTTTACCCATAGAACTTTATCTTGCGATAATAAACATATATGTCAACTTTTCTTGTTTAAACCAAAGATTTTCTTGAACATTTTAAGCGGAAGTACGTTTTATGCCCCACTATTTCCTTTTTGATTTATAAAATTTGATTTGCAATGAATTTCATCACCACTATACACATGAATTTTCAACTTACACGTAATACCTGATAATAGTGTAATGAATAACATTGGACTAGTGGAACAAATTTTTTGTTGCATTTATACAAATACTTGATCTTGCTTAATTCGAGTATGGGTTTGCTCATAGAACTTTATTTTGTGATAATAAACATATATGTCAACTTTTCCTGTCTAAACCAAAGATTTTCTTGAATATTTAAAGTGGAAGTTCATTTTATGAACCGCTACTACATTTTTTATTTATTAAATTTGATTTACAATGAACTCAACCACCACTTATATATAGAAATTTTCAACTTATATATTACACCTGATAATAGTGCAATGAATAACACATTTTTACCTCATTTCAGGTTCTATTCCGAGCCTACATCACATCTTTCCTATGTATGTTCCCGTCATGGGATATTTCAAGATGAATGGGAAAAGGGCCATTTAGGCCTCAGATGCCCAGTTCTACAACGAGCGAGCGAACGAACGAATGCAATGAATAACACAGTAGAATAAATTTTTTATTGCATTTATACAAATACTTGATCTTGCTTAATACCCATAGAACTTACCTAAAGATTTTTCTTGAATATTTGAAGTGGAAGTACATTTTATGAACCACTACTACATTTTTTATTTATTAAATTTGATTTACAATGAACTCGACCACCACTTATATATAGAAATTTTCAACTTATACATTGCACCTGATAATAGTGCAATGAATAACACATTTTTACCTCATTTCAGGTTCTATTCCGAGCCTACATCACATCTTTCCTATGCAAGTTCCCGTCATGGGATATTTCAAGATGAATGGGAAAAGGACCATTTAGGCCTCAGACGCCCAGTTCTTCAACAACGAACGAACGAACGAATGCAATGAATAACACAGTAGAATAAATTTTTTGTTGCATTTATACAAATACTTGATCTTGCCTAATACCCATAGAACTTACCTAAAGATTTTTCTTGAATATTTGAAGTGGAAGTACATTTTATGAACCACTACTACATTTTTTATTTATTAAATTTGATTTACAATGTACTCGACCACCACTTATATATAGAAATGTTCAACTTATATATTACACCTGATAATAGTGTAATGAATAACATAGGACTATTGGAACAAATTTATTGTTGCATTTATACAAATACTTGATCTTGCTTAATTCGAGTATGGGTTTACCCATAGAACTTTATTTTGTGATAATAAACATATATGCCAACTTTTCCTGTTTAAACTAAAGATTTTCTTGAATATTTAAAGTGGAAGTACATTTTATGAACCACTACTACATTTTTTATTTATTAAATTTGATTTACAATAAATTCCATCATCACTATACACATGAATTTTCAACTTACATATTACACCTGATAATAGTGCAATGAATAACATTGGACTATTGCAGTATTTCCCAAAGTGTGGTACGCGTACCCCCAGGGGTACGGGAACAGTGTAGCGGGGGTACGCGTTCTTATGCGAAATATCTTGCAACAAATGAAAATTTCCAAAAATTTTATTTAAAAACAAAGCTAGTCATGAAAATTTACGATTGCGTATTTTTCTATTGACTATTTTTTGCAGAGTTAACAGTTAATAATTAGTGGTGTCAACAGCCAGTGGTGATTTTTAACTTTTGTGCATTTTTTATAGTAAAAAATACATTCTTTTTTTTATTAGGGGTACACAGAGTTACGAAAAATTTAGAAAGTGTACACAAAATTCATAAGTTTGGGAAACACTGGACTATTGGAACAAATTTTTTGTTGCATTTATACAAATACTTGATCTTGCTTAATTTGAGTATGGGTTTACCCATAGAACTTTATTTTGAGATAATAAACATACATGTCAACTTGTCTTGTTTAAACCAATGATTTTCTTGAATATTTAAAGTGGAAGTACATTTTATGAACAGCTACTACATTTTTTATTTATTAAATTTGATTTACAATGTACTCGACCACCACTTATATATAGAAATTTTCAACTTATATATTACACCTGATAATAGTGTAATGAATAACATTGTACTAGTGGAACAAATTTTTTGTTGCATTTATACAAATACTTGATCTTGCTTAATTCAAGTATGGGTTTACCCATAAAACTTTATTTTGAGATAATAAACATATATGTCAACTTTTTTTGTTTAAACCAAAAATTTTCTTGAATATTTAAAGTGGAAGTACATTTTATGAACCACTACTACAATTTTTGTTTATTAAATTTGATTTACAATGAACTCGACCACCACTTATACATAGAAATTTTCAACTTATATATTACACCTGATAATAGTGCAATGGATAACATCGGACTAGTGGAACAAATTTTTTGTTGCATTTATACAAATACTTGATCTTGCTTAATTCGAGTATGGGTTTGCCCATAGAATTTTATTTTGAGATAATAAACATATATGTCAACTTTTCTTGTTTAAACCAAAGATTTTCTTGAATATTTAAAGTGGAAGTACATTTCATGAACCACTACTACAATTTTTGTTTATTAAATTTGATTTACAATGAACTCGACCACAACTTATATATAGAAATTTTCAACTTATACATTACACCTGATAATAGTGCATTGAGCAACACTGAAGAATAAATTTTTTATTGCATTTATACAAATACTTGATCTTGCTCAACCCCTTGGGGACGGGTGATTCAGAAAAGCATTCGTACAAAATCAGGATCAGGACGTACTTAAATAAAAAAAGATAACTTAAATGTAGTTTTCAACTTATACATATATTACAGCTGATAATAGTGCAATGAATAACCTTAAGGACCAAATTTTTTGTTGCATTTATGCAATGGCTACTACAGTAGTGCAGTGTACTACAACTACTTTGTTACAAATGTAGTGACTAGAAACTACTTTGGAATTGTAGTAACTACTTCACTACTTTAAGAAGATGATTGTTGTTGTTGTTGTTCATTTATGTCGCACTAGAGGTGCACAATGGGCTATTGGCGATGGTCTGGGAAACATCCCTGAGGATGATCCGAAGACATGCCATCACAATTTTAATCTTCTGCAGAGAGGATGGCTCCCCCGCTTCGGTAGCCTGACGACCAGCCCGCGAAGTCGAGCACTTTACAGTAAAACAGTTTAACGAGAACCAATACCGCGCACCCTCGACCCCAACGCAGACTGATCCAAGTGGTCACCCACCCGCACACTGACCGCAGCCAGTGATGCTTGACTTTGGTGTTAAGAAGATGAACTTTGCTGGAGAAATTAATTTACGCATAAGTTCAAAATGGCTTTGAATAAGAAATCGACTTACATTAAATATAGGGGAATAACTAAGAAATATTTATTTACGTTTACAGGAGCCAGTTTGTTATTCCAAAAAAAAAATTATTTCGAATTTGTTAATTTAACCCTCAACTTTTTGTGCCTTTTTCAACGGCGAATATTTAATTTAAGAAATGCGAAATTATCAAATACTTAAAAATTTCTAATTGCTTAACTCCCTTTTATTTCTTCAAAGACAGTGTTCCCCAACCTTTTATCACCGCGGACCAGTGAACGTTTGATAATTTTACCGTGACCCGCTGGGGGGGGGGGCGTTGATTGTTTATATTTTAGATTATTTATATTTATTAATTTTAATTTAATTGTATTCAAACATGCCTTCAAAATAAAACACAGTTACACCAAAAAATAAATATATAGTGATTTAACATTTTAACTTGCTAGAACGTTAAATCAATGTGTCACAGTCGAGAGAGAGGACGAAATTCTTCATTAGTTCCAATGTAAATTTCGAGTCGCGCGCTTTCGTGTTTTATTTATGATATTTACTGTTATGATGATTGATTTTTTTTATTAAAACTAATTGAAAGAAAAAACTGCTGCGGTGATTTTTTTTTTTTTTTTTTTGCTTTTTAAAACATTTAAAAAAATTTACGTCACTACCTTCGGGGGTCCCTTTTTTTAAATAAATAAAATTTTAATGGAGCACAAATATTTTCAATTTGGGTTATAAACCTAGGTATTTAAATTCAGCTTCAATGAAGTTGGCGGCCCGGTACCATTTGATCCACGGACCGGTGGTCATCAATCTTTCACGAGTGTGCATCCGAAAGTATAAGTGTGACCAAAGTGATTAATTGTTTACTTTTCGTAATGGCTAGTTTAATTATTAATTATACGTGATTTTAAATAGGTAATTTCTGTTAACGCTCAGCTACAGCCACAAAGTCATTTCAACCATTGCTCAGCTACAGCCATTGATAGAAACCGTGAAGATTTGCACCATCACCTACTACATCAGAAGGCTTCCACATAGTTTTTTATAAGTAGTCTGCGCAGACTATTTAAAAAGTGAACCAGTGGTGCGCATGAAACCAAATTCTATCTTAAAAGTAATCGAGAGAAAGTTAGCATACATATTTGAGAATTGAATCTTTAGTGATAGACAAGTAAATATCACAAACCAATTATATTCATAAATTTTAAAAAAAAATTTGACTTATATTTGCTATAACTTTCTTATTTTTACTAGATATTCTATTAACACGTTGAGCACCGCGTCAGTCATCGGTGGCTGACACTGAAATTACATTTAGGCTGCGTCTGCCACCAGTGGCTGACACTGAAATTACATTTAGGCTACGTCTGCCACCGCTTGCTGACACTGACCTTTCACATAGGCCGCGAAAAACAGCTGGCTGACAGCGTATAACATGATATAGAACTATAAAATTTACACTCTTTTATGGAATTGAAGAAAATTTATTCAAAATGTACTTAAAGAAGTTATTTTATCGATTAAGAGTTCTGTTATAGATTGGGGAGGCGCCATACATATTCAGAGATGCCAACTTGCTTCGGACAGCAAATATATATTTTAAGTGGTAGTTTATCAATTGTGATTCTCGGTTTAATAAATTCAATTTAGTATATTTTTATCCACCACTATTTCTACGTAATTCGTGGGCTTATATAATTCACCACGTTTGTCAGCTATGTCATGCCCGCCCCAGCAGAAGGAGCCTCGAGCAGCATCAAATTCGACACCTAAACTTGCTCACCGATTAGTGTCATTAATCAAAGAATTACAGGAATTGCTCAAAAATGAAGAAGTGCTCCGCCTTCTGCGGGGAAACATCTCAATCCCAGTGAGTTCTATTTGTATTTTCAAGACTCTCAAGTTAAATTCACTGAACTTTTCGCAGCAGACTTTTACTTAAGTTAAATTAAATTACACTCCAATTTATTTTCTGATAATATAGCCAATTTATTCATATATATTTATCAACCTATGCACGTTAAATTCTTTTGCAAATTCTATTGTATTTAATGAGCAATATTTCTCTGATAAAATATATTTACTGCATTTTCTCCAAATATGTTATTTTATCATGTATCAAGGTATGATTTATCTAAATTCATCAATTATGTCTTTCATTTTTCAAAAACCATTATTGTACATATCAAATCAAGTTTTATCTTTATTTTTAATTTAAGTCTACAATTAATATTTCTAATGTTTCGTAAAAACGTCAATTTGTCACATTGAATTTTTTCATTGTTTTATTATTTCACAAGCAAACGGCTTGATTTTTTTATGGCTACCACAGTGTTTGCCAAATCAATGTATTTTACCTTACTGTGTGTAATTTAATGGTGAATGGGATAGGCCCAGGTGTCCAGTTTATTTAAATAAAGAAGAAGAACAGATATGTCATGCTAAACCTTCTAAAAAAATAGCAAAATCGGTCTAATATTTGCAAATTTAGTTTGTAGTTATTTACCGTGGCCAATGTAAAAGGGCAAGCCATGTAAAATTGGAGTGGCATTCAACGTGTTAAATGGCTCTTTCGTAAACTAGTTTAATTCCATAGCGGTCTGATCGGACTACCAATCAGAAACCGTGTGGAGGCTTTTAGTTATGAGAAACGTTGTTTGTACCCATCAAATTCGAAAAATTAGTTGCGTTAGAACCTTGTTTCTTTTCTAAACTAATTTTAAAAGTAGTTGTCAAGAATCGCTGCCAACAATTGCTTTTTTTTGTATCGCACTACACTACTTAAAAAAAAAGGAACGCAATACACTACAAACAACGAAAAAAAGTAGCGACTACAGTAATTTCACTACTTGTAAAGTGCTACTTTCGACAACTTTGCTACTTTGAATTTTTAATATGAAGTGGTGAAATAATAAAACTTACAGAATAAGAATAATTACTTCCACTCTTTATAAGTGTCACTACTGGGTAACTGCAATTAAGTTGCATTTCATATGATACTTGGAATTTTTTATATGAAGTGGTGAAATAGTAAAACTTATAGAATAAGAATAATTACTCCCACTCTTTATAAGTGTCACTACTGAGTAACTGCAATTAAGTTGCATTTCATATGATACTTTGAATTTTTAATGTGAAGTGGTGAAATAGTAAAACTTATAGAATAAGAATAATTACGCCCATTTTTTATAAGTGTCACTACAATGTAATTGCAATTAAGTTGCATTTTGTATGATATTTTGAATTTTTAATATGAACTGGTGAAACAGTAAAGCTTATAGATTAAGAATAATTACGCTCACTCTTTATAAGTGCCACTACGGGGTAACTGCAATTAAGTTCCATTTCATATGATACTTGGAATTTTTTATATGAAATCGTGGAAAAATTACTTAAAATGAAAAATTGTAAATTAAAAACCACTACAAAATATTTTTATAAAGCGGAGCCAGTTGGCATATCTGCAGTTCAGTGCCTTAATCACTGAACCATAGCGGCACCCTTAAAAAAAATTTTCTTTCAAATTCTTTTTGGGATAATATTTTAAAATATCAGCTTTACTTCCAGATCACCTTTTTTCTCACAATTTTGAAATTCAATTAAACGTTTAAAATAATCTATTATTTACCAAAACAATCAATTTCTGAAATAATAAAAAAAATGGTGTGAACCCTTAAGTTTAATGACAGATGAACCTGCTTTTTCTGAAAAACATGAATGAAATTTGTTTCTGTTGCGCTTGTCAAATAAAAAAATAAAAAATCCTGAAGTGCGTGAACTTTTTAGAACTATTTTATTTATTTCAAGATTCTTCTAAAATTCACTTTTACTAGCAATTCAATGTTATTTTAATTTTCTATTTTATTTTTTTAGTTTCACTCAACGACATTATAATTAATCATGCTTAAAACAAAACGAAAGTACTTTTATTTTTTTTTTATTTGGATTCGGCTATAGAGGTGGGCGATCTGCTGTGAATAACCTCAATGAGTGTAAAAATTTATTTAACCAACTGCACAGCTTTAGAGTTTAAAAAAAAATACATATATATAATTACTAAGATTAAAACGAAAGAGAAAAAAATGTTTGTTTTCGAAACATTTAATTTTCTAGCTTCGCTTGTGAGAAAATAAAATGAATATATCCGTGAAACAGAAGAATATTCAAAGAACATTGGCAGGTTTCCCAGCAACGAGAAAATTACAGTAAGACAACGGAAATAAAAAACTAATGACTTGTATTAAATGAAATTGCATAATACCCCTAAAAATAATTATAAATATCTATAGAAATATATTTCTTTTTTTTTAACTTATCAGGTTTCGTACAGTCTTTGCCAAAATATGGAAATTGCAGAATTTTTATTAAACATATTCTTCGTACTTTTTTGATTATTTTGTATTAATTTAGGACAAAACAAGTGAAAAATATTATATTTAGCATTTTAATAATTAAGTAAAATTTTTTATGACCACAATTTATCAGGTTAAAAACTTTTTATTCCTCATAATTTCAACACTTTAAACATTTTTAAAGCTATTTTTTGTCTAATTAAAATTCAAAGCTAGCCAATTGCTTTGCTAAAAAATTTAATAAGTATAGTTAATCATTTTTAGTCTAATTATTTAAGCTCAAAGCTAATCATTTGCTTCGTTTCAAAATTTAGTAAGTACAGGGGCTTAAGTTCAATATATAATTTGATAGTTATTTTTTTTCTAATTATTTTAGTTCAAAACTAGGACTGCTCTGTTTTGAAATTTATAATTTCTTAAGTGTTTTTAGTCTTATTATTTAAGTTCAAATTTAGTAAGCCTAGGTACTTCAGTTCAATTTACAATTTTATAATTATTTCTTGTCTTATTATTTAAGTTTAAATCCAACCAGTTGCTTTGTTTAAAAATTGATAAAACCAATCTGCTTCGATTCTAAACTAACCAGATTCTATAGAAGCTTTCAAGTTCAATAAATTGAATGTGTAGATTTTAGTGGGACAAGAAACTTACAATCACTTTTTATATAATCATAAATTATCAAGGGAATTAATTATCAAAACATTTGTATTAATTTAGGACAAAGCAAGGGAAAAATATTATATTTAGCATTTTAATAATTTATGTTTATGAAATACAGCTTGAAACACCGGTGTCTTTTTCTGCGTTAAAGGTAAAGTCTTCCTAACATGGATCACTTTCAAATAATAATTTTTCAAATTTGCAGTAATTACATGATTTATTACATCTAAGATAAACCGCTATTCATCACAGAAATTTTGTTAATTTACAAAATCAATTGCTGATAAATTTTGGAATATGAAAGAAAATTTATTTTTCAAACTACATTTTTGGGATATTGTATTTTTGTACAAACATAATTCCGATAACCTAAAATGTTCTTTAACTATTAGACTGTTTTTATAGTTAAAAAATAACAAAATATATTTTTGCTGGTAATTAGAGTGTCAGGGAAAAAATATATAAGAAGGACACCTATGGCTCAATGGCGCCAAAGGGTTGAAGTTTGTTTTAACAATTGTTTCGAATTTAATACATTATGAACGTTGAATTTAAAATGAATCCCCAATTATAAATGTATTGTGGTAAGAACAAATGCGTTGAAAAAGTTTAAATTTCCCGAAAATTGCTTAAATCGAAGCAATTTCAGTATCATTTTTATCAAGGATATTAAGAAACCAGTTTATTAAAAAAATAAAGAATTCCCGCTCACTTAAATTTTGAATAGAAGTAGTAAATTTGCATGTATGCCAGTAGCAATTTTTTAATTTTAAGACATCCCTTTAACCCTTTGACGCGGATGGGACAACTTTTATGTATTTCTCTTCAGCCGACCTGGTGGCCGAGTGGTTAGCGTGCCTGACAACGGAGCCGCTGGTCGCAGGTTCGAATCCTGCTCAGGGCATTAGTGTTTCTTTCTCTCTGTGGTTTATGTTCTTTCTCATTTGTGTGTGATTGTGGGAATGTGACCCGCCCTATAAACGGGTTAGTGGTTGTGTGACGCGGGCGACGCTGCTCCACCGACGTGACTTCACCACAGGTGCCCACTGGATAATTCTGGCATTTCTGTGGCCAATGGGACAACCCCCAAGTGCCCGCCATTAAAAATATAAACAAAATATTTCTCTTCAGACTTCGTAATTACAATCAAAAATATTTTTTGATATTTTTTTATTATAAAAGACAGTCTAATAGTGACAACTAAAAAAATTAGTTAGATTATCGGTAATTAAAGGGATTAAGTAGTTAGGAAAAAAATTATGAAAAATATAAATAAAAAAAAATTTCATTCATATTTAAAAATGTATCAATTGTTTTGGAGAATTAAAAAAATTTCAATGATAAATAACTGCTTCTCTTAGATCTAAATAATTGCAAATTAGTGCAAATTTGAAAAATTATTGTTTGGAAGTGAGCTGCGTTTGTAAAATTTTACCTTCAACGCAGAAAAAGACACCAGTGTTTTATGCTGTATTTCATAACCAAAAATGATTAAAATGCTAAATATAATATTTTTCACTCATTTTTACCTAATTTAATACAAAATAATGAGAAAGTTTGAAAAAAAATGCTTCATAAAAATTCTGCGTATACGTGAAAGTGTGACAGAAATTACAATGTATATCTTAATTAAGGTTACGAATATATAAAAAAAAAAAACAAATATAAAAAAAAACCTTTAACGCAGAAAAAGACACCAGTGTCTCATGCTGTATTTTATAATCAAAAATTATTAAAATGCTAAATATAATATTTTGCGCTTATTTTGACCTAAATTTATACAAAATAATGAATAAGTAAAAAAAATAAGTTTAATAAAATTTCTTAAAGATATGGTTAAGATAACCATTCGAGTTCAATACTACAGCCTCAATTAAAATTTTAATTTCACTTTTGGTTCACAGGGTCACCAAATTATAAATCTAAAGTAAATTAAAATATATAAAATATTTTTTTCTAAATAAGAGCAAATTTAAAAATAGAAACAACAAATTTAAGTCCCTCGAACAACTCTGCAACAAATTGTAATTCATAAATATCAAAATACTTTGTTCTAGATCAACAATATCTGTGTTTTGAATTAAACTTTTTAAACAATTTTCCAACATATGGTTCAGTATTAATTTTTCAAAGAAAAATTCTAAACATTCTTCCTTTAAGCATGATAAAAATAATAAATTCTCACTTAGTCCTCAGCGTTTAGTTCAAAACATATCTAATATTATACAAAATTTCAAAGAATTCTCTTTCAAAAATTTTTTTTTGTAAAGTGATTTTTTTTGTAAAGTTTTGTACAGCATAAAGATTTTCTCAAAATCAACTTTTTTCTGAAAATGCCTTTAAAATATGTAATTGTCAAAAAATACTAAAACAATAAAATAATTAAAAATCACAACACTCATTCGAATGCCAATAAACAAAAACTCAAATACAGATTGTAAAAAGTAATCGAAATTTTCGTCGAAAATGCTTCTGTTTACTCAACCAGATGCCTAAAAATTTTCATATACATTTCAACTATATGTCTTTAAGAAATGACATATTGTTGTGGTCACAAATATATTGACCCTTCACATTCAAAGGATTCTTCTCTGGCACCATTGTCCATCATAAATTAACCAAGGGTGCAGAAAATTCTCAGAGCCCAATATTTCCTCAGAAAGCAGTTTTCTTTTTTTTTTTGGTATGAAATTTCCCCAAATGTATATTGCTTATTTTTTAGTTTTAATGATTTCCTCAATTCATTTTTTGAAAGAAAAGTTTGCATATTGTTAAAAGTTTTGATTCATTTGATTTTACAGGGTGCACATTAAAGTGGACTACTTTGAATAACTTTTGATTTAATGATCAGATTTTCAAAGTCTCAAATCCAACGTTTCACGAGGATGACCTCAAATATGCTAATTTGTTATTGCAGATAATATTTAAGTTTCCAAATCAGAAACGAAAAATTTTTTTGGTATGAAATTTCCCCCAAATGTATATTGCTTATTTTTTAGTTTTAATAATTTTTTCAATTCATTTTTTGAAAGAAAAGTTTGTATATTGTTAAAAGTTTTGATTCATTTGATTTTACAGGGTGCAAATTAAGGTGGAACGCTTTGAATAACTTTTAATTTAATGATCAGATTTTCAAAGTCTCAAATACAACGTTTCACGAGGATGACCTCAAATATGCTAATTAGTTATTGCAGATAATATTTAAGTTTCGAAATCAGAAACGAATTTTAAAAAAGTCGTATATTTAAAAATTTCACAGAAACTATTCGTCTGATTTCGTACAAATTTTACATTTTGCCATATAAAATAATATTCTTTAAAATGATGCAAAATTTTTTATACCTTACGATATTAGATTTATTCGACTATTATTAAATTAAACTAATAAAAAATAGTAAATAGTAACTAAAAATAATTTTTTTGCATGGAAATATTTTTGGACAAATAAATTTTATATTTGTTTACAAATGCACAAAAAGTATAATTAATATTACGGGTTCCAAACTTTGAACCTCTCTCCTGACCAAACTAGTGGTCAGAGACTAATTAATTAGCATATTTCAGGCTCCCTCTTGAATCATTAAGTTGAGTCCTAGTTCGTAAAAAATCCAATCATTAAAGCAAAAGTTATAAAAAAGCGTTTCAAGTCATACATAATATGTAATTATATTGATATAGAATTACTATATTTTTATTAGAGCCGCGATGGCTCAGGGGATAGAGCGCGTCTTCCAATGAGGTGAACCGAGTTCGAATCCCGGCGATGGCTAGTCGATAAGAATTCCGCATCCGGCTTGTACCGACCACAGTGCTGACGTGAAATATCCTTAGTGGTAGACAGATCATGAGTTAGAGTCTCCTTGCCATCAGGGTAGCCTGAGGGAGGTTCTCGTGGTCTTCCTCTTCGTGTAACGCAAATGCGGGTTAGTTTCATCAAAAAGTCCTCTACTGAGACAAATTTCTCCCAATGCTTGATCCAGGAGTTCAATTGAGTTCTGAATTGGGTTCAAACTTACAAGGCTACGTAGTTGAACATTAGTAGTCGTAAAATTAGATCAGCTGTTCAACGACGGTTATAAAATAAAGTCTAATCAAATATATTTTTATTAATTAATTTAGTGTAAATGTTTAACAATAAATTGAATTAGTTGTGGGAAAATATTTTACTTACCTTTATATGTATCTATAATAATTTGAGTTGTAAATACAACAGCGATATATAAACCAAGAAGGGTTTTCTCATCTAGCGATTTAACATTGGACTAGATTTTTAAAAAAATCAAAACGAAAGATTTCGTCTTACGTCAATTAAAAACTTTAATTAATTCAATTTCGTTATATTCGTCAAATTTCAATTAATTTTGATTATATGAAGATAATATCTTCTGAAATATTATGCTAATTATTTATCCATTTATGCGAATTTTACCAAAAAAATCCAAAGGTTGAAGTTTAGAAAGAGAAGGAATGACAATAAATGAGGGAAAAAAGACAGCGAGAATGGAAAGGATTGATGGGGACCGAAAAACAATGTCGTTTCTAAGCATTTCGATATGTATTTGTCATATATCACCTCATACTGTACTTCAATCACGTCAAAAGTATTTTAAGATTAAAGTGGCGTATTTACTCGTAAATAATTAGTTACTTCTTTTTCTTTCCTTTTTTTTTGAATTTATGTTGAAATTGCGAACCAAACACCAGAAGAGGTGCATATCCGACATTGTACGTTTTTTTCCCTCATTTTCACATGCCTAATAAATCAACAGTTGCTAGCTAGACCTGAAAATAACCACTTTCAACGTGGCGAGTCAACAACAAAAAATGCCAAATTAAATTAAATAAACAACTATCACTTTTTTCCCATCGTTTTTTATTTCGAAAATCGTTTAATGATAAACACAGTGTGCAAAACAAAGACAGGACCACCCTGTATAACTGTTGATGCAATGATCGAATTTTCACGTTTACTGATTCCCTGCTAACGGTTTGAAGGGGTGATCTCAAATACGATAATTAATTAATGCAGATGATATTTTAAGTTACGAAATTCGAATGGAAAACGTATTGCTCTTAATTAACATACTTTATAATTACTTACATTTTATCGACGGAATCGAATTTCTGACTCAAAATATAAAGAGTAACAGCTGACGGTTTGAAGGGGTGACCTCAAATATCATAATTTTAATGCAGATGATATTTTAAGTTACGAAATTCGACACGAAAACGTATTGCTCTTAATTAACATACTTTATAATCACATTTTATCGACGGATTCAAATTTCTGACTCAAAATATAAAGAGTAGCCACTAACGGTTCGAAGAGGTGACCTCAAAAATGATAATTAATTAATGCAGATGATATTTTACGTTACGAAATTCGACACGAAAACGTATTGCTCTTAATTAACATACTTTATAATCACTTACATTTTATCGACGGATTCGAATTTCTGACCCAAAATATAAAGAGTAGCCGCTAACGGTTTGAAGGGGTGATCTCAAATATGATAATTAATTAATGCAGATGATATTTAAGGTATGAAATTCGACACGAAAACGTATTGCTCTTAATTAACATACTTTATAATCACTTACATTTTATCGACGGATTCGAATTTCTGACCCAAAATATAAAGAGTAGCCGCTAACGGTTTGAAGGGGTGATCTCAAATATGATAATTAATTAATGCAGATGATATTTAAGGTATGAAATTCAACACGAAAACGTATTGCTCTTAATTAACATACTTTATAATCACTTACATTTTATCGACGGATTCGAATTTCTGACCCAAAATATAAAGAGTAGCCGCTAACGGTTTGAAGGGGTGATCTCAAATATGATAATTAATTAATGCAGATGATATTTAAGGTATGAAATTCAACACGAAAACGTATTGCTCTTAATTAACATACTTTATAATCACTTACATTTTATCGACGGATTCGAATTTCTGACCCAAAATATAAAGAGTAGCCGCTAACGGTTTGAAGGGGTGATCTCAAATATGATAATTAATTAATGCAGATGATATTTAAGGTATGAAATTCAACACGAAAACGTATTGCTCTTAATTAACATACTTTATAATCACTTACATTTTATCGACGGATTCGAATTTCTGACCCAAAATATAAAGAGTAGCCGCTAACGGTTTGAAGGGGTGATCTCAAATATGATAATTAATTAATGCAGATGATATTTAAGGTATGAAATTCGACACGAAAACGCATTGCTCTTAATTAACATACTTTATAATCACTTACATTTTATCGACGGATTCGAATTTCTGACTCAAAATATGCAACAGCTGGTAGCCTCTGTTGCATACGCTTTTTCTCGCTCCTTGAATATTTTGATTTTACCCATTGTTTTAAGTCTAATTTCACTTATAATTATAAAAATTTGAAAATATCAATTTAATGTTTTAGTAAGCAAGCTTTCTATACATAAATATTGCTTCAAACAATGTCTTCGTCAAAAATTTTGTGTAAAGCATGTGCCGAACCAATTCTGGAAGACTCAGATGGATTAACATGCAAAGGTGAATGTAATTCTGTTTTTCATTTTCAATGTGGTGGTTTCGCTGAAAGAGCTTTTAGAAGACTTACTGTTGATAAAAAACAAAAGTGGACCTGCGCACAATGTTCAAAATCACAGGAAAATCCAACGAAAATAAAAAGTGCAACTAGCCCAGACATTCTCGAGGATATCTTACAGCAAAATAAAGACCTAAAAGAGTTAATAACTAACAAATTCAATGACTTAACCCGTTCAATTGAATTCAACAGTGAAGTAATTCAAGAGTTGAAAAATTCTATCACAGAGCTACAGAACGTAAACAAAACTTTACAAGCAAAAAATGATCAGCTAACTAGAGAAAGCGCAGAAATAAAGAAGGAACTGAATGAACTAAAAGAAGCAGTTATTGAACTCAAGCAATATTCCCGAAGATCCAACTTTGAAATAAGTAACTTACCCGAATGTGAAAATGAAGACATACAACAAGTAATATCCCAGATTGATAATGTTGCGAATACTAATATATCCGAAAATCTGATCACCGCTCACAGAGTCCCCAGCTTTAATAAAGATAAACCTAAACCCATCATCGTTCAAGTTAAATCCAAATCTGTACGTGATGAGCTCTTAAAGAAACTGAGAAATCGTAAACTTTCAACCTGCGAAGTCAACTCCAGATTCACTGAAATGCCTGTTTACTTCAATGAACATTTGACTCCCGAACTGAAGCATCTATTTTATCTTTCACGTAAGGCTAAATCTGAAAAGGGATTCAAGTTTTGTTGGGTTCGTGATGGTAAAATATTCCTGAGAAAAGATGAATCGTCCAAAATAATACGTGTGAAATCATCTCAAGACCTTAATACTCCATCCAACTGAAGAAACATTTTTATCTGTGCCGGACTGCCTAAAAATTGAAAATTTGGACGATTTAAAGTTTTTTATTACCTCAACCTGTAAGTTAAACATTAATATTTTACATATAAATATTAGAAGTTTAAGAGCCAACTTTGATAATTTTATTTCACATATTTCTAGCATGATTGAAAATATAAGTGTCATAATTATGTCGGAAATTTGGATTTACCAAAATGAAACTAATTTTTACTCAATAGATGGTTATAATTCATTCTTTAATTGCAGAAATAATAATCGCTCTGGAGGTGTTTGTGTTTTTATTAAAAAATGTCTTGATATTTCAGAGTTAGCTATACATTTTGTTTCCGCAGAATCTATATTACTTTATTGCAAATCTTTAGATTTATTATTTCTATCTTTATATAGATCTCATGATTTTACTGTTGATTTTTTTAATACTGAACTTAAAGTAATAATCTCTAAGCTTAAATATCCTAATATAATACTGATGGGTGATATAAATATTGATATTCTAAGTGATGATTTTATTACTCATGAATATATTAATTTATTATGCCAATTTGGATTTCAAAATTACATAGACAAACCAACTAGAGTAAATTCCTCATCAACTTGCATTGATCATGTCTTCGTAAAAACAAATAAATTTTCAATCAAATCCGGAATATTCATAAATGACATAAGCGATCACTATCCAACCTTTTGCAGTGTTCATTACGATGAGGTAAATAAAATTAAGGAAGCTGAAAATAAAATTTCAATCAACTATAATAAGCTCAATAATTATCTGTCAAATTACAAATTTAATTACAATCCTCAAGATTCTCTTGATCAACAATATCGAAGTTTTGTTTTCAAACTCAATAATTTAAAAAATAATTTTAAATATAAGCATAAATCAAACAAAAAAGCCAAAAATAACTGGATGACTAATAATATCTTGATTTTAATTCGAAGAAAGGAAAAACTATTCAAAAAAACTAGAAAATATCCATGGGATATTATTTACAAAACAGCATATAACACTATAGTTTCTGAGCTTAAGAACTTAATTAAAACAGCAAAATCAGAATATTTCAAATTCAAATTTTTAAATTGTGATTCAAATAAACAAAAATGGGATCTTGTAAATGGTATTATTGGTAATCAGAGCAAATCACTTACTTTACCTGATATTTTAAACGACTATGAATCTTCTGATCAATTCAATAAATCATTTGCAAATGCCTACAATACCTCAAACCCAAATTTAAACAGTTTGCAAATATATATTTCACCAAGTTTAACCTCGTTTGTTTTCCTAGAATTGAATGATTGTGAAGTACTTCACTTAATAAATTCTCTTTCTAATAAAAACTCCTTTGACTATGACGGTATTAATGTAAAATTAATTAAACTATTTGCTCTCAATAATATAAATTTTATAACTAATTTCATCAATACCTCAATCAAGTCATCCATATTTCCAACTTCTTTAAAAAGAGCAACCATAACTCCTATTTTTAAAACCGGCGATAAAAACTGCCTATCAAACTATAGACCAATTTCAATATTACCTGTTTTTTCCAAAATCATTGAAAAAGCTCTAGCTGATAAAATGTACAATTATTTAAAACATACAAATTTTTTCTCTGTTAATCAACATGGATTTATTAAAGGCAAAAGTACAGAAAAAGCTCTTTTGGAATTTTCAAAATTTATTCATAATAGTATTGCCGAAAATAAGACAACAGTAGCTATATTTCTTGATATATCAAAAGCTTTCGATAATGTCAATCACAATCTTTTAATTAAAAAATTAGAATTTGCTGGTTTCAGAGGAATTATGTTAAATTGGTTTGTTTCATATCTTTCAAACAGAGAACATAGAGTTAAAATCCGAAGTAATTTTAGTAATTATATTTTTTCAAACCGTGGTGTTCCTCAAGGATCTATTCTAGGACCCTTATTGTTTATTATATTCATCAATGACTTTTGTCAACTCAAACTTTTTGGTAAGATAATAACGTATGCTGATGATTCCGTAATTTTGTATTCTTGCACTGATTTAAATCAACTAATTTTTCAAATTCAATCTGATTTACGCATAATTTCAAAATGGTTTACAATAAATGACTTAAATTTAAATCTAAATAAAACTAAATATATTTATTTCAGTTTAAGAAAATCAGAATTTAACTTAAATTTAAAATTTCACTCTCTCTCCTGCAAAAGTACTAATGAAAATTGTCAATGCTATATTCTACAATCTGTAAACAATATCAAATATTTAGGACTATATATCGATTCTAATTTAAAATGGAAAACACATATTAACAATTTAGTTAAAAAATTGCGTTTCGTTTTAGTTAAATTTTATCACCTTAAGAATAAAATTCATTTTAATTTTGTGAAAGCACTCTATTACTCCTGGTTTTATTCTTTAATTAATTATGGTGCGATAATATATGGCGGTGAATATAAAACTAATTTACTTCCCTTAATCTCAGTTCAGAATAAATGCTTCAAGATTATTAATTCTCTAAATATAAATAATTCAAGTGTAACTACTACCAATATATATACAAGAATTAACCTATTACCATTTCGCCATAATGTATTTTTTCGTATTTTACTCTATTTACACAACAATAAATTAATATGCAAATTAAAAACTAATGTGTCTGAAAGGAGACCAACTGAAATGTATGAGATTCCCTTCTTTACAAAAGAAATTTCACGAAAACAGTTTTTTTACTTAGCACCTAAATTATATAATAAATTACCATTTCAGTTGCAAAACATCAAAATATATTCTTCTTTTAAGCGTGCTTTATTTCAATTTGTGATGAACATTGACGATTTAGATCTCTATTTTTCACTTTAAAGGAAGCATTTGATTTTTTATACCAGTCTTGTGCCAATCCAAACGAATTTCTTATGTTACCTTTGTTATTTTTTTTATTTATTTATTTATTTTTTTATATATATATAGTTTCATGCATTTTTTTTTTGTTTTCTATTATTACAGTGTTCAACAATATATGACGTCTTATGATGAGCAAAATAATTTATGATTGTATTTTTTTTTTTTTTTTTTTTTTTTTTTTTTTTTTTTTTTAAATTTCTATTTTAAATTTATTGTATTACTTTTCTTTGTCGCCTGGACAGGATTTTCCTCTTGACGACGAATATATATTCTTTGTATTTATGTGTTTTTGTTCTCAATAAAGTTATATTTGTTTGTTTGAAAAAAAAAAAAAAAAAAAAAAATATGAAGAGTAGCCGCAATCTGGAAAATATGACTCCCTTAGTTTGGTCAGGAGAGCAGTCCAGTGTGTGGATCCCTTATTGTTAATTTTATTTTTGCGTATTTTTCCATATTCTGAAAAATTTTTGCACGAAATTATGAATTTCGTTTATCCAAATATTAAAATGTCAGATTTTAACAATATTTATTATTTTTTATTATTTTGTTTAAAAATAGTCGAAAACGTTTTAAATAGTAAGGTATGCAATATTTTTACATCATTTTAAAGAATGCAATTTTACATGGCATAATGCAAAATTTGAGTGAAATGGGTCGAATAGTTCCTGTTAAATCAAATTTTAAATTTCCTGTTAAATCAAATTTTCCCCTCTACAGAGGGGATGGCACCCCCGCTTCTATAGTCCGATGACCTGCACGCGAAGTCGAGCACTTTACGGTAGAACAGTTTAACGAGGACCAATAACGCACACCCTCGGTCTCTACGCAGACAGATCCAAGTGGTCACCAACCAGCACACTGACAGCAGCCAGTGATGCTTTACGTCGGTGATCTGCTGGGAACCGTGTCTTAACGATCAGTCCACTGCGGGACCACTGATTAAAAATAAAACCTAATTAAAAATTTGTCTGATTAAATTTTATGTACGAAAAAGTTCTTTTCAGTCCCCTTAATGAAAAACAAGTTGTTAAAACTGATCTTCCCGAAAATAAATATATGTATATGTATAAAGTACTTAAATAAAAAATTGTATTGATCACGAAGACTAAATCCTAGAAGAAATTAAGGAATTATGGTGGTAGGTACTGCTTTTTCTGCCACACTCACCCGATTTTGTGCCATCAAAAACGATATTACTTTTCAGTCCTTCTAATGAAAAACAAGTTCATAAAAGTATTCTTCTCGAAATTAAAAAAAAAGTATACTAAAGAAAATCATTTCAGTGTATAGATTTTAATTTTGTCCCTATTCAAGTTTTCAATTTTATTCAAATATTTTTTAAGACATCTAAATTATATTTCTTTACCAAAAAAAAAAGTTTAATGTTTCTAAAATTTAACATTTTGTTCAGTATATCTTGGATTAACTTTGTATTTAAAGAATTTTATGTTAGATAAATTTTTTCGCTTGAATATTATAAATAACTCCTTTTGTTTATATGTTAAAATAAAATTATTCAGTTCATTCTTCGAAAACCGTATAATATCAATTTAGATGCCAAGATACATTTTCGAATTTTCATTAATATTACTCTAAAACTCCTTTATAATTATATTCAGTTTTTTTTAATAAATAAATATTATTTAACTAATATTTCTTTACGTTGCCTAATGCAATTTACGTATTTCACATTGATGTAAATCCCTAATGAATGAAAAATTAATGTAGGCGCTATGCAATGTGATATTGGTATTAACTCGAATTCAAAACTGATTTAATCGTAAGAATGTTATAGATTTTAAAAGTAACTGTCATTTTAAATTAATAGAGATCAGAAAAATGAAAAGACTTGGTGCGAAATGGGAAACCTGTCAAAAAATGATTTAATGACAGTTTAACCTGTGCCAAATCTCAGCAGGTTTGTAGCCGACATTATCATCGGAATGAAAAGGTTTTTGTTGTTAAAGAAATATATGTCATTTTGGTTCATAACTACTTTTTCGAGCAATTTATAATTTTATACGTAGAAAAAAGCTTATATTTTTCTAACTAGTCATGAAATTAAATTAAAAAAACAAAAGATTTGTTTCATGCATTTAATAATCTAATAATTTGAAACTGGAGATTTTATTGGGATTAGATTCATATAACCATTTTTATTACCATAAAATATCAGATAAAAAACTTCTTATTCCTGATAATTTTAACACTTTAAACATTTTTTTAACTATTTTTTGTCTAATTAAAATTCAAAGCTAGCCAATTGCTTTGCTGCAAAATTTAATAAGTATAGATAATCAGTTTCAGTCTAATTATTTAAGTTTAAAGCTAATCATTTGCTTCGTTTCAAAATTTAGTAAGTACAGGGTTTAAGTTTAATATATAATTTGATAGACATTTTTTTCTAATTATTTAGGATCAAAACTAGGACAGCTCTGTTTTAAAATTTATAATTTTATAAGTATTTTTAGTCTTATTATTTAACTCCTTGGAGACGGGTGATTCAGAAAAGCATTCGTACAAAATCAGAATCTAGTTGTAATTAAATAAAAAACGGTAACTTAAATGTAGTCGTTGCTAATTTGTCAGACTTACTTTGCTTTTACTTTAATTATTGTTAGTTTAATCATGTATATAATCAATGTTAATTCAAAGTATAACTAAATAGTTTTATTTTGAACAAAGTAGTGGTGAATTAAATAAATCAAACAATTATAACTCCTCCTTCAAATAAACTGCTAAATAAATACTTTGATTACCAGTTTTATCTTTTTACCCTGATTTATACGGTTTTATGCTGGTACGTATTTGTAACAGTCGGCGCGAAAGGGTTAAGTTCAAATTTAGTAAGCCTAGGTGCTTCAGTTCAATTTACAATTTTATAATTATTTTTTGTCTAATTATTTAAGTTCAAATCTAACCAGCTGCTTCGTTTGAAAACTGATAAAACCAATCTGCTTCGATTCTAAACTTACCAGATCCTATAGCTTTCAAGCTCTATTAATTGAATGTGTAGATTTTAGTGAGACAAGAAACTTATGGTCATTTTTTATATAATCATAAATTATCAAGTGAATTAATTATCAAAAAATTTTGTTATTTACGATTTTAATTCCTTCAACTTTTTTATAATTATTTTTAATATAATTATTCTAGTAAAAGCTAAGCAATAATTTCATTTTTAGAATGACTATTTATATCCAAAACTTGAAAGATTTATGTCAATTACTTTAAGAACTGACCAAATTCATAAGAAAAACGTACATAACGAAATTACACAGTAAATTATAAACATGCCGTTCACAAACTAATTTTAATGTTTAAAAAGAATATTTAAGAATATTATTTAAAAATATTATTTATATATATATATGAACTATTTATATATATATCTTTTTTTTCTTTTTTTTTTTTTTGAGAAACCAAAATATAGATTTTACATTTTAGTAAAAATATAATTACGATAATCTAACGGATTTTTTAGTAACTATTAGACTGTTTTTTTACAATTAAAAAATACCAAAATATATTTTTTTCTCTTAGTCAGAGAGTCAGTAAAAAAATATAAAACTGACACCGGTATTCCATCTGCACAAAAGGTTAAGAATATCTCCCATGATATAGTATTCCTCTTAAGATTTCAGAAATTATTAAGATTTCAGAAAATTTGTTCCATACAATGATTCAAGGATTCTTACTGTTATGATTCAACATTGAAGCGATTTTTCTCAGAGGGCAATGAAAATCGTGGTAATTTGCACAAAAGATGTTTTTTTAATCAATTTAAAAATATGGTCTATATACGTCATATACGTATCTACGTATACGTCATATACGTCTATATACGTATGGGCTATATATGTCATATATACATCATATATATCATATATTCATATATATCATATATATCATAGTCTATATACATCATATATTGTATATTTAATAAATATTGTCAAACAAACTATTTAAATTAAATACTTGTAATCTGAACGTAAATGCTAAAAGATACGAGATATTTTGATTGAAAATAATATAAAGTTCTGAATAAATCGGAATTACGACTTCAAATATTTTCAATAAATTATTTCTTGTACATGATTTGGAAATGGTAGTTAAATAAACTTAAATACTTGCGAATGGAATATAAATTTTAAAAGATGCGAGATATTTTTATTGAAAATAATATAAATCTCAGAATAAATAGGAATTACGAATTCAAATATTTTCAATAAATTATTTCTTGTACATCATTAGGAAGTTATAGTTAAATAAACTTAAATACTTGCGAATGGAACATAAATGCTTAAAGATGCGAGATATTTTTATTGAAAATAATATAAAGTTCAGGATGAATCAGAATTACGAATTCAAATATCTTCAATAAATTATTTCTTGTACATCATTAGGAAGTGATAGTTAAATAAACTTAAATGCTAAAAGATTCGAGTTATTTTTGCTGAAAATAAAATAAAGTTCAGGATACATTGGAACTACGAATTCAAATATTTTCAATCAATTATTTCTCTTAGATCATTAGGAAGTGATAGTTAAATAAACACCATTTTCATTAATCTCCAGTTCGATATCGGTATTTAAAGGGCCTCATTTCCATACCCAAAATAAGCCTATTTTTTGATAAATACATTCATAAAAAATAAATAAATGCAGACCGAATGAACTTGATTCACGCTGAGAGACATTTGATTAACTAAAGGACTCCTAAGGGTGCCTCCTAAGGATTCCAAATGACTTCCTCACCAGTTTTACTAGATGACAGATTAAAGAATTTCAAGTGCGAAAATTTCACTTTCCGACCTAAACCATGAAAGGGCTGACTCCCACCGAGGTTGTTACAGTTGAAAGGTTAACTGCTTTTAGACGAACTTAAGTGATTTCCTAGTTTCAATTAGACTTCTTCCTCTTAGTATTTCACCTTTTGGTACGTGGACAAAATAAAATAACTAGAGCAGTCAGTCGCCCAGTTTGTCTCGAAAGAATTCACCTTGAATGAATTCCGAAGAAAATCAATTTATTAATTCAAAAGTGTTCCCTAACCCTGGAATTTCTCTTCATTTTTGGCGTGGATGGCCTTTTACGACAGATTTAATGGGAGTGTTGGCTAGAAAAAAAAATTATTTTGGCATAAAATTGCTCTAAATTGGTTATCAATTGATTTCGTTTATTGGATATATGTGAATAATAAATTGAACTTAAGTTTGTGTTAAAAGTTAATAATGTAGTTTAGGGTGGTATACAAATATGGAAATAAAATTAGCATGTAGCGTATTCATGCGCGTGTAATTATATCAAGTAGCATTAAGTCTTTGATATAATTTTTAAAACACACCCATTTCTCTTTCAGAGCAAATTGTTTCTTTAAGTTCCGTAAACATCCACTAGTCGAGTTTCTATGATAATTCAATTTCAATACGAATTTATTAGAAAAAAAAATATGATGATATTTGACCGATTTCATCTTCGAATAGTTGAAAAGCTATTCTGAAAAAAACCAATCGAAGTACATATAGGTCGTTTTCAAAAGAATATTACAATTTCCTATCCTTATATTCTAGGTCCATTAACGGCTGTGCGGTTTGGGAGCGGTGTTCGAAGACCGGGTGATTACTAACATCACCTGCTTTTCGATCCAAATTCTGTAAACACCTAGTCGAGTTTCTATGATAATTTAATTTTAATACGAATTTATTAGAGAAAATTGTAATGGTTAATTTTATCTTTGAATAGTTTCAGAGTTTTTCTGAAAAAGTCAATCGATGTACCAAGGTCATTTTCAAAAGAATGTTATGATTCGCTATTCGTGGTTTTCCAGGTCTATTAACGGTTCGGTGATAAGAGAACTGTGTGGGAAGACCGTGTGGTTACTATCACCTCCTGCTCTCCGATCTAAATTGTTGAGAGTATTGACGTGAGACCACCAATAGCTCATTAGTGTAGCTCTAGTGTGACGTTAGCAATCAAATCACACCAATCATAGGTTAATCAATTATTTTAATAATTAATATACACTGGTTATCATAGATTAAGGAAAAAAGACAAAGATGCAAAGATTGCGATAACTCTCCCAAAAATGAGCTAATTCCAATGAAATTTGAATATGCTGTCAAAGAAGAGTCGCTAAGTAAAACTGAAATATGTAAATTAGTATCGTTGCAATGAGGAATGACGTCATCTGCAATGATCATAAAATTGTATGTTTGATCGCAAGACTGCGAATTTCGCTGTGCTTCTAAAATTTGAAATTTGAGATAGCCAGTTTCTAACTCAATGACCTCCAGGCATTATTTGTCCTACAAACTGCGATGGAGACCCATTAAAAAACTTAGATGCGGGACAATATCAGATAGAAAAAGGCCAGATGACTAAGTGTAAGTATTTCTATGATTCATAGACTTTGACAACAATTTCTAACCAGAGGTTTGACTGCTAGAAGGTTCAGCCATGATGGCCAAATACTACAACGAGCACCGATGAGGCCGGGATAGCCTGGTCGGTAGAGCACTGGGCCCATATCCGAGAGTTCGTGAGTTCGAACCCCGCCAGCCGAAAACTCCCCGTGTAGTTGGTGACTGATGCACGTTAAAATTCTGTCGAGTCGCAAAGTCCTCCATGTTCCCATAACAAATCTATACCTCTGGGAGTACTGGATTGGAGATCGATCGTTCTCTGATTCAGGTCAAAATTACGATCTGTGGATGAATGAATAAATGTATGAATGGGTCCGCCTTATAAACAGGCGTGACGTATGATGTGGCAGAAGTCGAATTCTTGGCAATAGATGGCACCACTGAAAAACAAGAATCACTCACTCTACCTTAAATTTGCTCGGTTTCACCAAGCAGGCTTGCCCGTGTGGCAATTGGCATTAGAACCTACCAACCATGAGCAGCGATGACCGTTATTTATCGTTACGTGCACGACGGAATAGAACCGCAACTCCAAGTCAACTCAGATCCTCTCTTACTTCTGAAACCAGAAGATTGGTGTCAACGTCTAAAGTGCGTAGAAGACTTCACAAACGTGGTTTGTTCGTTTGGCGATCAGCCATTTGCGTACCACTCTCATCACGCCATAGAATGAAACGTTTGAGGTGGGCGCAGCAACATGTCCATTGGAGAGCTGACCAATGGAGGGTTGTTTTCCTCACAGATGAATCCAGGTTTGGTCTCCAAAGCGATAGTAGGCTTTGTTTGAGTTGGAGAAAAACTGTAACCCGATATCAGCCATCAAACATCCGTGAAAAAAATACTTACCAAGGAGCCAGTGTATGCATGTGGGGTGGTATCTTTTTGTGTGCACCGACAGATCTGCATGTCTTTCCCCGTGGAACCGTAAATACTCACATGTATAGAGATGACATTCTTGATGTTTATGTGCACCCTTATGATGGTGCACCCTTATGACAAGTTGTAGAGCATTGTCGAGCTTTGAGCAATAGGTTATGATTTCGTGCTACTGGACGATAACGCAATGCCACACAAGGCTCCCATTGTGAATGATTATCTTCAGCACAAACAATTCGGCATGTGAAGTGGCCAGCTTAATCACCGGACTTCAATCCTATCGATCATGCTTGAGATGCTTGAGGAAGACGTGTATTGTTCGTTCATCAGGAGTTGGCACTTGGCTCCACCTCCTCGGACGAAGAGTTCATTTAAGGACGGGGAGTATAGGGAAAAACGTCCTCACCCTTGAAAATAAGACAAACTGTTCGCCAAACGTAAACAGTGAATTCTTTTTCAGTCACTTACTTCGTTTTATCATCTGCTATTATATCTTTCGTTACTCTAGCTAATTAAACATATTGCAGCAAAATGTCTCAAAAAGGACATACGATTCACTCAAAAGAAAGAAATGTCATTAAATTTATGAAATATTTCATGTTAAACAATACACATGAAAATTGCAAAATGAATATTTTTGACATACGATCGCCAAATAGCAACCTTGTTCAGGATTTTTCATATCCTTCTCCCAAAAATAGCGAAATAGTATCGTCGGATATCACGTGATGAAGGCGAAGCCAAGTGCCAACTCCTGGTAAACGAACTATATAGTTTGTCTGAAATAAGAACTCGCCTAGCCATTAGTCTGGACCTGTGGCGGTGACTATGGTACCGAGTTATAACTATTTCAAGTGGGGGTGTGGGGTCACTGTTTAGGACAGGTTTTGGCTCGGGTCTGTGAGAGAAAGGGAAACCCTATATTGAAGAGATGCTATCCTCCCTGAAATGCGCTATTCTTGTTTCCTTAGCAGCAGACGGTCTCAGACTTTTAAAGAAAGAACAATACACATAAAAGAAGTTTGAAAAAAGAAATCAAATGCTATCTCCATTTTCTTAAATAGCTATGTCAATTTTCGTAAACATGCATTTTAAGTTGTCTCCATTTTCTTAAACACGCATTTTGAGCTGTGCCCATTTTCGTAAACACGCACTTCGAGATGTGCCCATTTTCGTAAACTCGATTTTTGAGCTGTGCCCATTTTCGTAAACATGCATTTTAAATAGTGTCCATTTTCGTAAACACTCATTTCGAGATGTGCCCATTTTCGTAAACATGCATTTTAAGTTATCTCCATTTTCTTAAACACGCATTTTGAGCTGTGCCTATTTTCGTAAACATGCATTTTAAATAGTGTCCATTTTCGTAAACACTCATTTCGAGATGTGCCCATTTTCGTAAACATGCATTTTAAGTTATCTCCATTTTCTTAAACACGCATTTTGAGCTGTGCCCATTTTCGTAAACATGCATTTTAAATAGTGTCCATTTTCGTAAACACTCATTTCGAGATGTGCCCATTTTCGTAAACATGCATTTTAAGTTATCTCCATTTTCTTAAACACGCATTTTGAGCTGTGCCCATTTTCGTAAACATGCATTTTAAATAGTGTCCATTTTCGTAAACACTCATTTCGAGATGTGCCCATTTTCGTAAACATGCATTTTAAGTTATCTCCATTTTCTTAAACACGCATTTTGAGCTGTGCCTATTTTCGTAAACATGCATTTTAACCCTTTGACTACTAACGGGACTCATTTGTCCCAACAAATGTTTAAAAATTACTGATGGACATACGTATCCCACCATAAAGTACGGTGGGGTCATATATGTCTCAGCCTCTAAATTGATAACCGCTTGTCAGAAAAATCCCAAATACTAAATTTGCCTTATTTGTGACCTATTTTGCCCTTTTGAATAATATACGGGACAAAAAATAATTTTTTAAAATTCGTAGTCAAAGGGTTAAGTTATCTCCATTTTCTTAAAAACGCATTTTGAGCTGTGCCCATTTTCGTAAACATGCATTTTAAGTTGTGTCCATTTTCGTAAACACGCATTTCGAGCTTTGTCCAAATTTAAAAACTTTCCCATTTAAATTGAATGAAAAAATTGACAAAGTTAAAAAAAAAAAAAAAAGTATCTGTCCATTTTCTTATCATCAACCATATAAGCGCTTAATTTCAAGATTTCTTTAATTGATAATTTTAAAATTAAAAAAAATCACGTATTTCACGTATTCTTTTTAAAAATCTACAAGAAAAATTGCCCTAATTAAAATATCAAATTTGTCAACGCATTTTAAATTTGCATGAACTTTCTCAAACTAGCGATTAGTTAGGAAAGTAAAATCATTCAAATCACGTAATGCAACTTGTTATCTATTCACAAGAATGGGTAGGCTTGGTGATAAAATATGAGGTTGACACTCAGTAAAGTTGTAGAAACAAAAATAGGTGTGGAAAAAACAAACATTTCAATAAATATTCCTAACAAGCGATGCAGCTGATTTATTTAGCGAATAAGAGAAAGGTGACTTTTTGATAGTTGAGTAGAATATATACAATTCTAAAAACATTAACGAGTACTTTATTATTTGGGAAAGCTATATTGTCAAGCTAAAATTTAAAAGAATGAATTGTTTATTTTTCCAGTACGTGCATAGCAAAAAATTTGAATTATTTCCATTAAATTTTTTAAAAAAATTGTGTTGAAGTCATGTGTACCAGCTAAGAAAAGTTAATTTTCAGGTTTTAAAGGAGGTCGTAATTAAAAGTAGGAGTAATTAAAGGAGGAGTAATTAAAGGAGGTCGGTGTCTTTTTTTTATGTTTTTTTTTGGAGCTCTAATTACGAGTAAAAATATATTTTGGTATTTTTTTAATGTAAAAAGCAGTCTAACAGTTACTAAAAATATCTGTGAGATTATCGGAATTATATTTGTACTAAAAGATAAGATCCAAGAAAAAAAAATTTTCAAATTAAATAAATTTTAATGATGAATAACTGTTTCTCCTAGATCTAAATGACTGTTAAAAAAAGGCAAATTTAAAAATTATTGTTTGGAAGATTTTGCTTTTAATGCATAAAAAGACACCGCTGGTTCCTGTTGTATTTCATAACCATAATGCTAAATATAATATTTTTCAATTATTTCGACCTAAATACAAAATAATGAAACAATTATAAAAAATAAGTTTAATAAAAATTCTGCATCAAAGGGTTATTAAATCTTTCAAGAAAAAAAAAATTCGTATCAAAGTTCAGTTAATCATATTAGTTGGAACTATATATGTTGCCGCTAACGCTTTAAACCCGTTAACATGCTCATTACCTAGCAATCTGCAGATTAAGTGATTTGTTCTATCTAAGTGCGGAATCAAGAATTTTCCGTATTTTGCCTAGATAGTGGCATAATTAGCAGCTTCCTTATCGTTAAAATTCAAAAGTGATCATCTATCTACTAATGTGTTAATTGTTTGATTGTATAAATTTCATTCCTTAAATATCGAAAAAATAAATAACTTTATATTTCCTTAATTAAAGTAGCATTTTAAACCATTTAAATCCTTGTGATATAGATTTTTAATTGTGTATTAACTTAATTCCTTAAATATCGAAAATACTAAATAAATTACATTACGTTTTTTTAGGAACTTTACTACTCTTCCAATAAAATTGTTGTTTTCATTTATTTTTTGCACAGTAGGTAATGTGCAGATAGATTATCTAGGTAGTTTGCTGATTACCTACGATATTAAAAAAAATGTGGTCAAAACTACCAGAATATTGAAAAATTTACCTTGTTCTGGCTCTATGGGAGCACCAAAAAGTTTGGTAATTTTTACCAAAGTGTTTTGGTAATGATTTCGGGGAAATTAACAATAAAATATGTTTTTATGATAAGTTATAAAATTTGGTAATTTTGGATCATAGGTTAGAGTCCCTTTCCTGTAAACCGTGGGATATTTTCGTGGTTTTCCTCTCCATATAACGTAAAAGCTGGATAGTTCCCTCTAAGTCCGCTACGAAGGCTAATCTCTCCCAGAACTAGATATAAAAGTTGATTACTGATTTAATGATTGATCACTGATTTAAATTATGATCACTGAAGGATTAATTAAGATTACTTAAATTTTAAAAAAAGATTACTTAATGGTTTATGATTGCTTAAATAATAAAAAAATGAATTATGATTACTTATAATTACAAAAATGATTACTGATTTAAATTATTATTTTGATCAATGTAGAATTTTAGGTTTGCTGACATCTAGAACGCTTGTCTTCATTTTGAATGATATTTAAACTAGTTTGGATGTATACCTTTAAGTAATCTTTCTTCTTCTTTTTTTTTTTTTTTTTTTTTTTTTGCTTCAAAAAGTAGTCATTTTTGTCCATACCAGCCCAGTGTTCGTTCAGTCCTTTTAAAACTTAGAAAGTGGTGTTATTATTGTCTTAGTGAAGTTTATTTCTTTTTTTATCATTTCTACTTTAAAATTAAAAAATGAATACTTCAGATTTCACAACTAGATATATTTATTTGGAAATAAAAACGTAGTGTGGTGATTACGAAACTATTAAAATACACCTTATTTTAGTAGTCTTGCTACCACCTTCTAAATTTTTTAAGGACTATACGAACCTAGAAGTAGCCCACATCACGAGGCTAGTGTGGAGGGTCATAAAACCAATTATTTAATAGGAAATTATGCTTGTAGAAAAGCAAGGAAAATCAAACCAGAACTAGTTTCTTAACCCCTTAACAATCGGTTAATTTTCAAGAAAACGGTCATAAAAGTGCCTATTTTGCCAAATACACGTATTTGATTCGTGCTGACATCTAGTTTAAAATAAACTAACTATCTACCATTACCTTAAAATATCCTGATACTGCCATCTGGTGTGCAAAATGAAAAGAAAAAATATATCCGTGTAAAAGAAATGAATTAGTTTTATTCTTATTGACACGTTACTACTGAATACTCCAGCCCGGAAATTTCACGGGAGCGAGAAATAGAGGGTGAAATCTCTTCCCGTCATTTTCATGGGAGCGAGAAGGAAGGGGTTAACCAAAAAAAATGCTCTATTAAGTAAATCACCTTAACAAAGTTTATTTTAATTAATTATAATTCCCGATATATATGTAAATATCAGCTACTCTTGGTTTAATGGGTGATTTTTCTTGAATATATAAAGTGGTAGCAAATGTTGTGAATTATTACTTGATTTTTACTTTTTAATTATGTTGATTTACAATGATTTTAACCACTACAACTTATAAACAGTTTAAACAAATATAAGATCTGATAATAGGGGGATGAAGATTTTAAGCACTAGCAAAGTTAAATACACTTACCTTGTCTCAATTGTTATAGTACAATCACTTTAAATAGTTAAAGAATCTGCAATTCTTCGGGTTTATAAAGATTATATTAAATTTAATAACTTAGCTGTACCACAATTGTTAAAAAAAAATGTTTTATTGGCCAGCTTGACTCTGCATTAGAAATGTACTGTTGTTGTTGTTGTTGTTTCCAATGCTACTTGCCACACGGGCAAGCCTGCTTGGTGAAACCGAGTAAATTTAAGGCAGAGTGTGCGTTTCTTGTTTTTCAGTGGCGCCCTCTGTGGCCAAGAATTCGACTTCTGCCACACCATACGTCGCACCCGTTTATAGGGCGGACCCATTCATACATCCATTCATCCGCAGATTGTAATTTTGACCTGAATCAGAGAACGATCGATCCAATCCAGTACCCCCAGAGGATTTGATTTGTTATGGGAACATGGAGGACCTTTGTGACTCGACAGATTTAACGTGCATCAGTCACTTTACTACACGAGGAGTCTTCGGCCGGCGGGGCTCGATGTACTTTTTATATTTACTGAACGGAAAAATATATTATTCTTTTTAATTAAATTGACTTGGTTTTCATTTCATAAATTAGTTAGACGAATCAATATTAAATGTCACAGAGAGGCATTAATGGAATTTCGTACCCCCTCTCCCAAATTAATTCCTATTTTACAACTGCTATAAAACGAGTGTGACGTATGGGTGTGGCAAAGTCAAATTCTTGGCCATAGATGGCGCCACTGGAGAGCAAGAACAATCGCACCCCTTTACCTTAACAGGCATACGCAACAACAACTGCTATGAAGAATTTAAAATTCCAAGTATTGTCAATCTTTTGTACTAAAAAACCGCTATTCTTAAAAGATCGGTTTTCCTTAAATTCGTATTTTCAAAAGAAATAATTCAAATTAATCAATACATTGTTACAAAAAAAGGTAAATAAATATTTGAAAAAAATTTAAAAAGTAAAATAATTTAGCAATAAATACCATAATAAGTGATGTGTCAGTATTTTACCCAAATTTTTATCGTAGAAATATCGCAGAAACTTAATAAGAGTGCTGCTTTAAAAAAATTCAATCATAATAAAAAATATGAGACATACCTCGATCATTTGTGGCTAGTTCTATGTATTTTTTTTTTTTTTTTATAAAAAAAAATATATCTGAAAGTAAAACTTTGCCCTACTAGACCTTTAAACGTTAAAATATTTAAAAAAAAAATTTAAAAAAATTCCTTATAGTAATTCTTTATTTTTCTGTAAATACCTGCTAAAGAATATTCTTTTGAATTTTAGAATTGAATAGTATAAACCTCTCAGACTTCCTAGCAGTAATCTTCTTAGAAGAATGAAAAAAATAATGAAAGGAAAATAATGAAAGGATCACCGATTATCTATGCTACACAAATTTCTCCAGAAGCAATTAATTCATTTGCCATTCATCTTGGGAAATGATATAAATTTATAATTTATTAATATTAATTTAACTTTTTAAATGAAATTAACTCTTTTTAATACAGCATAAACTAAGAAATTCAGAAAATATTTCTTATCTTAAGGTCATCCTAAGGAAAACCATGCCATCTTCCACTTATATATCCTGTTTATTCGTTGGTTGGTTCTAATGCTATTTAAGGCAGAGTGTGCGTTTCTTGTTTTTCATTGGCGCCATCTATGGTCAAGAATACGACTTCTGCCACACCAAACGTCACACCCGTTTTATAGAAAGGACCCATTCATTCATCCACAGATCGTAATTTTGACCTGAATCAGAGAACGATCGATCTTCAATCCAGTACCCCCAGAGGTTTTGATTTGTTATGGGAACATTGAGGACTTTTGCGACTAGGCAGATTTAACGTGCATCAGTCGCTTTACTACACAGGGAGTCTTCGGCCGGCGGGGTTCGAACCCATGAACTCTCGGACATAAACAACATAATGATTTTAAGCAATAATTTTAAGCAAAGAATATACGCTTGGAATACGGAAACGATCTTTTTTTTGTATCAATATAATGAGATGTAATGGAATATTTTTCTGTTGACATTTCTATGCCTATAAATATTAAATTAGTCTTGTCTTTCTTAGTAGAATAATAAATGTCATAATCTTTTGTAGCCTTCCATGCACTAAAATTTAAAAGAAAGTGTATGAATTCTTTCACATGCGTGAACGTCGTGCCAATTGTATAAATCGTTAACACACTGGAATCTTCCTCACGATTTTATTTATCATTTTTAATTCATTTATCATTATTGCATCATTTTTAATATATTCTCTCATTAGTTATGACATTTCTTGTTTGCTCAACGTACTTGCCGATTCTTATGATTTTTTTTTAGTGATAGCAGACGTAAGGATTTAATATACACTGTAAAAAATTTTAGTGTACAGTTGTCACCATTTTTGGTGCTGAAGTAAATTAAATACATTTTTAAGTACAGAGCTGTTTTTATAGTGTAAAATATTATGCGAAATTTAAAAAATGATAATTTTTCGAAAGAATTTAATCAAGAATATTGCTGAAAATGCGCTTGTGTTTTAAACGAAATGTTTTTGCTAAGAAGCATTAAATTGATTCTAATGCACATGAAAATTGAGTTGTCAGTAAACAAACAAACAAAAAGTGAATAAATAAAATTTTAACCGTGAAAAAGTAAATAAAAATGTGGCTACATGCATTGTAGAAAATTTTAGTTTACCTCAACACCAAATATGGTGGCAACTACACAACAAAGTTTTTTACAGTGTACACTGTAGAAAAATTAATACTTTGGTATATAGTTGCAACCGGGTCTGGTTCATTTAAGAGAAAATCACTTCGACAGGCTATTTCATCGACACCACTTCATCTACAGACTAGGCAGACCATTTCACTGACTAGGTCATTTCGTCGAGAGGTCGTTTCGTCGACAGGTCATTTCATCGACAGGGTCATTTCATCGACAGGTTCATTTCGTCGACAGGTTCGTTTTATTGACAAAGTCATTTCGTAGACATAGTCATTTCAGTCTCAGTCTGATCCTGAGCTTATGCAATGCTTTTACTCTACCTCCGTGACAAATATGAAACAAACAGCGTTTGCTGTTATGCATTACAGATTCATCACGTAAAATTCAGATTAAATAAGTATAATTTTTTTTATTTATTTTTGTACACAGTACGAGAACAAACACAGTCAATGTAGAATCGTGATAAATGGATCAAACATGAACACATAACTTCCTGTAGAATTTGTTGCAATAAGAATAGTAGAATTATAACATCACGTCCTGTAGAAGTCATGTTCCCAGATTTATAGTGCAGGCAATAGGGGAGAGTGGGGTCAATTGTAACAAGGTGCGATTGTAACAGAGCAAAAATTTCGAGTGTCGGGTTCTAAATTTGGTTCCTAGGTGGCGCACAAGGTGTATTTAATAAATCTACATGTACACCCCTGCTGGCAACCATTTTAATGTACTTTTGATAGAGTTACACCACAAAAGATATTTTCACGCAACGTAAGTACTTTTTTTGCTATTAAATAATTATATTGTAACAAATTAATTTTGTTTAAACAAATAAAAATTATTAACCGAATATGTAAGTGGACACCTTAATTACCATTTCAATAAAAAAGAATTAGTTTTGTTAATCAACTAGCAGTGTTTTTAACAAATGAAGCTGAAATTGCGTCTTGGGGACGATTGTAACAATAAGTAAAGGGATGATTGCAACAGCTGAAAATAAATAATGCTATGTTTACAAACCATTACTTAACTCTTTAAGAACCACCAATAGTTTCCTATATCATTTATATTATGTTGCATGTGCATTATTTTATTTGTCACCTTTCACAGCATAAATTAAAATTTTTAACCCCTTAAAGTTTAAAGTTTAACCCTTTAGGTCTCTGCTCATTATTATTTTCACTCCTAAAATATCACTACTATTTTGATCAATAAAAAATATATCACAACTATGATAATATGAATAATTAACTATGTTTTAGTTGAATTTATGAACTGTTACAATTGACCCCGTAAGTGGGGACAATTGTAACAAGTGCACGACTGTCAAAAAGTTGTTAATAACTAATATAATAACATTTAAAATAAGGTATTTATTTTTTCTAGTAGAGGATAGTCTACTTTACTCGTCTGTCAATTAATACTAATAATATATTGGATTTCTTGTTAGTTAAAAATAGTTAAGTAAAAAATGTTACAATTGACCCCACTCTCCCCTACTTATTCGTAGAGTAAGGGGAACAAAAATGAAAACTTTTTAAATCTTTGTAACAAACAAGGAACTTTTTTGAAAGTTACTTAAACTCAAGATTTTCTTTTGATTATAGAACACAGAACGAGGCTCGTTGGGTCCTTCAAAATATTAAAAAGTGGTGTCAGTATTGTTATGAAAAAGAATTATTTTATTAGCTTACTTTTAAATTAAAAACACGAAACTAGAGATTTCGCAACTAGATTTATTTTTAAATGTTGGTGAATAGGAATATTTTTAAATAATAGACGTGTGAAAATTTAAAGTATAGTCGTATACAATCTTATTGAAATACGTCTTATTTTCGAGCTTTTTCAACCACAGGGTGTGTTCAGTCCTGAAAAGTTTTAAAAAGGGATAGCAAAAGTAAAAAAAATGTAGTATTTCAAAAATTCGAAGTCACCAATACGCTTAATATTTTCAGATAAGTGTATCCAGAATGTGCTTAATGCTTTCAGATAAGTATATCTAGTTGTGAATGTATCTTTTATTTTCAAGAGAAAGCTAATAAGGAGATATATTCGTAGTTTTATGATTACGGTATTGCTATCACTTTTTATTTTTTAAGGACTATACGAACCCTGTACTACGTGCTAAATCTTTTAAGAATCTTACATACCCTAGAGTGCTGGCCTAAACCTTATAAACAACCTTAATCCTAGACCTTATCCAACTGCTTAAGGAAAATAAAGGGAAAAAATTGTTTTTTTAAATCAAAATACACGCATCAAAGTTGCATATTATAGATAAAATTCACTGCTTTCAAATTCCTAATAAGTTAATTAAAATAAGTAATAAAAATACTATAACTGCTCATCAAACTAAAATTCATTTATAGAATAAAATATTTTCTGTAAATAAAAGAGATTACAGATTAAAAAACATTTTCTTGTTGCAAAATCGAATTAAAAGTACTATTTTTGCAAAATAAATCCCAATAATGAGATAATTTGTACAATACTTTGTAAACACCGATTTTTTAAAAGGACGCTGCACTGTGAGCCAGGAGATCATAATCTTTGGCCAAAAGTCAAAATTAAATTTTCAACTAAAATATGTGTAGGCAGTTTTAATATAGCCCAAATTAAGTATTCATAATCATTCAAAACATTATAATTTACTTTTTGGTCGGACGAGAGTACAATGTAATGAAAAATATGTTAAAAAAAAGATTTTTTTAATGTAACTTTTACATTTTTATTTCAGAAATATATATAGGAATTTCACCTTACTGTTACATTTTTATCAGAGTAATTAGTCTGAAATTATAGTACAATTTTTCAGTTAGTTGGGTTAGTTAATACTCTTGACAAACTTATAGTTTATATCTTATCATTTGGCATTTTACAATTTCTGAATGACTTTCGAAACTTAGTTCAAAAAAGTTCTAAGAGGTAATTAATTAAAAAAAAAATTTGTTTTCTTCTTTGATGTTTCTTCTTTCGAAAAAACCTGCTCCATTTTGCCCTTATTGCAAAGGTGGACTAAATATACCGAAAAACAAAAATTATGCTTTTTTTCATGTTTTCGAGTTATTTTGTAGTTAATTCGCGTTATTTTGTAATATTACTTCGGAAATATAATTTGCTTTTCATTTTTAATATAAAATTACGAAAATTATTATATTTTCATGGCTATATTTAATTATTTAAACGTACTATATTAGTATTTTTTATTTTTGCTCGCCATATTTCAGCCGCCATTTTTTTTTTTTTTTTTTTTTTTGGAAATTTTTAGTGTATTTCAAAATTTCAACTATGAATTCAATTTACCTGCACATAAAAACCCCTAAATAAAACCCCCAAATTTTGAAATAAGTTTTATCGAAGTACTAATTTTGGCCACGAAACCTTGGATGCTGCCATACTGTGCAACGCCATAGCTTTATTAACAACGCATATTCGAAACTTTAATGTTGATAATAATTGCAATCATGGAAAAAATGCCCATTTGAGAAAAAAAATATTATACTTATGCATTATGTGCTTATAACAAGTGACTATTTTTTACTATTGTGATTGAATTGTATGCTGGTTCTGCTGCAACATATCAAACTCGAACTAGTCATTTGAGCTCCATTCCAAAACTAAAATTTTATAAATATATTATTTACAGAATGATCAATTTAAACCATTTTTAACATTTCCATTATCATACTTTTATGAATTTCCGACGTGTTATTCCATTTCTAAATTTATATGAATTCTATTTATATATATAGAATATTCTATAGCTATGTAAAATTTCTCATTTACGAATCATTTGAATTCTTAATTCATAGAAAGATAGATGATCCTTGGAAAGAAAATCGACTCTGAGAATTTAATCCCTTTTGAAACCGTTATCTAAACTTACCAGTTACCAGGCCTGCCAACAATTACGCTTATTGTCAAATATTTTACTAAGTGGTGGTAGACGTTTAAAAACCAAAGCTTTCAGAATTTTCGCCAATATTTTAAAAACTTCACCACATAAGATCTGGAAGAAACTGACTTTGCATATGAACTTTTAAAACATTTATAATATTGGTAGGGAAAATAAGTTTAAATAAAAATAAAATAATACATTAAAGCACAATAAACTTAGTTACCACTAGAATAAATTTTTATAAAAAGCATAGAAAGTTGGCACCCCAGAATTATTATAAACCATGAATTCTCATCTTAAAGAAGAAAAATGGCAAGAATGAATGCTTAACAAGTTCAGTGGCGCCATCTTTAAAACTAAATGAAAATTATTACAAATATTATATGTATTCAAAACTCTATGTAAGTGATTGAAAATTTTAGGATAATTAAAATATTAGAATAACTTTTTAATTTCTTATGGACATTTGCTTATTAATTATTAACTGTAATGCTTCTAAAGATGAAAAAAACACTACTTTCTTTTGTTTGAGATAAGGGGAGGAATTAATAATTAGTACTGTAAAAGTTTTAAAAAGTTCGATGCCTATTTTTTTCCCCTAATGAATATAGTTTAAATTTCTTTTGCTTATTTCCTTACTAAATAAAGGCAGCAACTGTTAAAATTAACATGATTTTATTGTGCGAATGTTCATTAAAATTTATAGAAGCACTTGTTTATTTTTAAAAAAAATAATTTTGCTCCGGTTTGATTCATAATAAAAAGTAACTCTTTTTTTTTTACACCTAAATAAGTTTATAAATGGTACAAACTTAAAACATCACAACAAAATGAATTTTCTTGCTCAAGTCAAATTCAATATCTAAGAAAAATATACCGTTTGACAGCTTTAAAAAAAAAAATTTTTTTTTGAGCACATATATTTTATATATTAAATCTTCCATTGAAATTTAATATCAAGTTTACCAAAGATTTTATTAAAATTTCATTGTAAAATAAAAATTAGCTAGTACTTATTATTACTGTCAATATTTTCAATAAATTACATGACTAATTACACGCAAAAAAAATATTCTTTTTTTCATACGCTACTGCAAAACGTCAATACATATTTTTTGTTTTTAAGTTATGAAACCATATTTTCGAAACACTGAAGTTTCTATTGAAGCATATTAATAGTAATTTTTCTCATTCAGTTCTAGAAATTTTATTTAATGAGCCAAATATTAATATCAACTGAAATTTTGAACACCATTTTCGTTTTACTGCATTGTAGTGATAGTGCTGCCATCTAGTTGTTTATTATTGTTTTATAGCCACATTGAAATCATTAATTCTCTTCGAATAAACCACACAAAAAGAATCAGCCCGTAAAATTAAGAAAAACGCAAAATTATGTTACAAATCTATACACAAAACCTTTTCTTTTATTTACAACTTTTAATGGTGCAAATTAGAGATAGTGTCGTGCGTGTAGTAGTCTAGAGAGCAGTCTAAAGTAGCTTTTTGCATTTATTTTGGGATACTTTTAATACAACATTTTTATACTTCTGCAGCCGCTTAAATTAATTTTAATTATTCAGAAGCTACAAACAGAAATGAAGTATCACGTTTTGAACAGATTTAAAATAGTTGTGTGCAAAATCACCATGTCAGAGAGGTAAATTTTTATAACCCATTTAGAATAGATAAATATTAACTATATACATTTTTATACCAGGTGTTTGGACGAATAATTTTAATTTCGTCAAGAACTGCAGTCAGAAATCGACCTCAAAGTTTTGAACCAGTTTGATATGTGTTACATAATTGGGCATTACCCCTATTTACTGCAGAATTTTCATACTTAATCCGTAGTTTATTCTGTATTAAACAGAAAATATTTTCCCTAGAGGTAGCAAAAGTATTGTATTATTATTTTAATAAATTAGTATAAAAAAGTTTTATTTTTCTACTACCTACATATGAATGATTTAAACAGATATGAAGATCCAGTTTTGTCCATGAAACTAGATTCTAAGGGAAAAAACTAATCAAGAACTTTCCCACACCAGCACTGCCCATGTTCAACTCTCGGTGAGAATTAATATATCTGTCACGGCGAAAGACCGAAATCGGTAGTTGTTGACTTTCACCGGTGAATGTCGACAAACACCAAATACGTCGGTGAAAGATCGAATATTTCATTACATTCTTGTACATTTGGACCCTCACCGGTGTATGTCGACAATCACAGATATGCTTTGGTGAATGTCCAAAATATTTATTACATTCGATTTTATATTAATTTATTCGTGGATATAATTACATTTGTTCGATATTTTAACCCTACACTGATGTTTTTTAAGGTTAAATGCCACTGCCCGGTATACCCTACAGTGATGTTTTTTTAAGGTTAAGGTTTTTTTACGATCTGTGGATGAATGAATGGGTCCGCCTTATAAACAGGTGTCACATATGATGTGGCAGAAGTCGAATTCTTGGCAATAGATGGCGCCATTGTAAAACAAGAATCGCACACTCTACCTTAAATTTGCTCGGTTTCACCAAGCAGGCTTGTACTTGTTGCAAGTGGCATTAAAACCAACCAACGGATAAAATTGCTTTAGAGCATGCTGGAATTTGTAACTCATTTAGCAGGATGTGAAATTTCCACTCGTCAGCTCGCTATAGGCGATCGAATATTTAGGGCTGGCGAGAAATTAACAGAGTCAGACTCTGCAGGGGTCCCCAACCCTATGCCCGCGGGCACCATGGCGCCCGCCGATCGATCTAGGTGCGCCCGGTCGCCCGCTGCTAAACGATAAAATATTTCAGTTTTCCATTTTACCAATAAATGCTATGCAAGTGCATACTGAAGTACGCTGGCTCAGTAAAGGTAAAGTACTTGAATAGATTTCTACATATAATTGGAGAAATACGAAATTATCTTGCAACCAAAAATAGAACTAAGAGATCCTCTTTAGCTAGCAGATTTGTCTTTCATAACGGACATAAGGGAAAAACTAAATTATTTAAACTTGGAGCTGCAGGGAAAGGACAAACATAAAGCAAAAATGATAGAGGCTGTTAACTCGTTCAGAGCTAAGCTAGTTTTGTGGATATCACTTGAAAATGAAGTCTCTTGTGCATTTTCCAAACATGAAAAAATTGATAGGTGACAGTGAAATTGACATTTGTCATCAACCTCCAATTGCTTAATGATCAATTTAATATCATCGAGCCTTTGATAACTTTTTTGTTAATCTTTTTACCAACCAAATAAACGTAACCGTAATAGCAGCATACATTTCAGAATTTCTTCAAGTAAAGCGAGAAGAATTGGATATAAAAATTTTGGATCTCCATTGGATGACATTATCCTCAAAACTATTATATCACATGAGAAATTCTGGAATATATTTGAAGGACTAAATTCCATTCTTAAAAAGAGCATCATATTCTCCCAATTATGTAGCACTGGTCAGCGAAATGCCATGCCAAACACCACATGCCACTGTATTTTATAAATAATTTTTATACTTCGTATGTTCTGAAAGCAATTTAGTAATAATTTATTTTACACAAAAATATTAATTGCATTCATATGTTAAATTAATTTTTGAAATTTAATTTTTTGTGCACTATATGTAGTATGTATTATTACCTATATCTACCAACTATAAATTTATCTTGAAAAAATAAATGGTGCCCGCCATTCGACCGATATTCTGGTATTTGCTCTTAGGTACAAAAAGGTTGGGGACCACTGCTCTAGAGTAACAGAAATTAACTCTAATGTAACAGAATTTGATACGCGAGCTGTAAATGACAGGGGGTATTTTATTGCCAAAAGACAGCCATAAACAAACATTAAATGCATGGAAACATTTCTGATATTTAAATTTTTTTTTCCTTTTCATTTTAATGATTTTCAATAAGTGGATAATATTAAAGTCATCGAGAACAAACATATAGCAATCTTATTTTAAGTCAGGGTTTCTTAACCTGTGGTTCATGAACCCCTAAGGGGTCCATGAGTTATATTTTGGGGGACCGCTGACTGCTCCTAATTTTTAAAACGTTGGGAAGCCCATTGCTTGTAAAGCGAGCTGTGGCAGCTATAATTCCGTTTGCTGCAGTGTATCTTTGCGAACCGGGATTTTCCACACTTGTGACAATAAAAACATAACATCGATTGAATGTTGAACATGATATGCACGTTGCTTTGTCGAAGACCATCCCCCAATCCAATTTATTAAATAAGGAAAAGCAGCAGCAACCTTCACATTAAAAATTTTAATTTTAAAAATTTTGTATACTATTAAAATAATAAAATGTTTTTTGCAATTATTTTTTCACAGGGGGGTGGTCCGTGACTTCTTAAAAAATTTTAAAAGGGGTCCATTATATCAAAAAGGTTAAGAAACACTGTTTTAAGTCAATATTACTTTTACTTTGGAATAAATATTATTCCATTTTTCAGTTAATGGTGGTCAGGTCATGGTTCCATTTTTATAATTTTGTCTACAAAAAAGCTCTTTATACTATATCTGTTAACATTTGAAAGTTAAATAGAGTTCGTTAAATAGAGGTCCGACATACAGTCGGACCTCTATTTAACGAAGTCGCTTAATCCCGATAATAAGTTCGTTATAAGGAAAATTCGTTTAATATAAAGTCACCTTTTAAAATACTTAAACACAAAACAGGTTTTAAATTCATTAACACTTGTAAACTAGTATCTACTATTTATTTTTAAAATCTTAACCATAGAAGAAATCTGCGTGGGAAGCAAGAATAGAGCAAAACATCATCCAGTGTTACACTATCATGCTACATACATTTTCAAGTAAAAAAAAAAAAGCTAAATTTATGTATTAAATTATAGCTGCATTTACTATAAAAGTAATGTTAAACATGCATTACCACATGCGTTCTTAAGTTTAATTGCTACTGATAAAATCCGTTAATTTGGACCGAGTTTTTCATTTGAAATGCAAAAAAAAGGGATTTTACCGTTCTCTCAAAAATAACTTTTAGAGAAAGCAGTGGCTTTGAAAATTAATTCAAGCTCATTTCCCCCATAAAATGTGTTAACAAGTTTGAAATGTTCTGAAATATTTTGGAAAATAGGGAAAGTGGATCTCAAAGAAAAGTTCGTTAAATAGAAAATTCATTTCCAGAGTTGGAAGTTATTTTATGAAATTTCCAAAATGTTCTTGGTTCCTAGAAAGAATTTTCAAAATAGAGAAATTCGCAAAAGGAAGTTTGTTAAATAGAAGTCCGACTGTATTCATACTTTTCATAATAGTGGCGAGCAAACATTTGAGTCTGGCTAGAACCTACCTTTAGAACTGAAATTTCATGTCCTGTATTTAGAATATATATATGGACTACATGCTTAGAATATTTTTATACTTCTGCAGCTGTTTAGAGGAATAGTTATAATTTTTTCAGGAACTATGATCAAAAATCAAGCTCAATACTTAGCTAAAATATAAAAAAAATACAACCTATAAAAAAATCAATATGTCTTTATTGTAATCAATAAATAAGAATATATTTTTACAAAATTAAAGGAATGTTTCAAATCAAAAACAAACTGGCAATACGTCTTATGAAACACATTTATTCACTTCTTTACTTATACAAAGATACTAATGTTAAAACCAGATCTGTAATTTAGAAGCAATACAAGAACAGTTTTGTTAAGAACAAGTAACTTAGCAGGGGTCTGTCCAAGCCAAATTCACTACCATTTAGCGGTACCTTCACAAATTCAACTTTAGGAAAAACGGTAGTTTCACAAAATACTTTTTCTTAAAATTTTATTTTTATGTCTTGTAAGAAACGATAAATCCATATTTGTGTTGATTTTATTTAATATAATTTTTAATTTTTTCAAAATAGGTACCTCTCAGAAAAAACTAGACAGACCCCTGCTTAGTACACATTAATATCTGGGGTAGAAATATTTTTTAACTCAGACAAATTATTTTATAAATGGTTAGAAACAGAATACATGATAGCCTATGTCATAGAACTTATTTTCTGGTAGCATGCTAGAGTCGTGCAATTGAAAAAGCAACACAAGCTATAAAAAAAATATAAATTGAGAGTTTAATGTTTAACATTTCTGTATGATAAGCTACTCATTGAAAAAGAATTTTTTTTCTAAATTTAATATTATTTTATCAGTTTTTTGATATTTCATTTTAGCGTTCATGGTATTAACAATAGAAACAAAATAGTTGTCAAACCACTTTTCTCAAAATCTACCATGAGGCACTTACGTTTTTTTTTTTTTTTTTTTTTTTAAATTTTGTATTTTTTTAATCTTACCTGCTAATTTAATCTCTGAATCAAAATTAAACAGAATATAAAGACCTGATATTTTGACCATTGATTAGATGTGGAAGCATCCTTAAGTCTGAAAAAAAAGAAAGATACACATTTCCTGTTCGACTAAGGTAAAGCATTCCCCAAGAACTAAATTTACCAGTATAGCTTTTGTTAAACTTCTGACAATTAAGAAAAATAAGGTTTTCTTTCCAAAAAAAAAAAACTTCTTGATATAGGAATTTTGTTTCCTATAACAGAAAAAGTTTTTTGAAATTTTTGCAACTTTGAACTATCACAAATGGAACGAGAAGAATAAAATCTGAAAAATTTTCATTGCGATTATATAAGTAGCAAAATCTTTATATTCTTTCAATCAATTTTTTTTTATTCTTTTTAATAATTTTATGAAAGAATTCAGAAGTTTTGACACAAAGTATAAAGAACAATAGAAATTATAAACATAGAATTAAAGTTTTAAAAAAAAGTGACATTTTTAGAATTATTTCATAAAACAGCTTAAAGCAAGTCTATTGTTAATGTTAAATTACAGAAATATAAAAAAAATATTAAAAATATATGTAATTATCTTTTTACATAAAAATTGCATTTTTGAAAGAACTATTTAGAAACAAAATTCAATTTTGATGCTTCAAAACTTTAAGACACCTTGAAAAATATAAATCATGGTTATAAATTAAAATAACTAATAAGTATTCAAAATTCTGTAAAATAAATACAGACTTGACTCTTTTATTTCAAAATAACTTTATAAACTTAGTCACATAAGCTTGCAATCAAAATTTGGTTGTATGTATTACAATATTTGTATAAATATGCATGAGAGTGTACTGCTATTAGAACTTAAAACAAGTAGTGCTATATTCAATTTCAATTTTTATTTTTTGCAGTTATCATCAAAATGTTTCTGATGTTAGCTAGGTCAGGACATATTGCTGACCAGTTCAAAACTTTAATAAAGTAGATCTTTATAATGCAAGCCTTGAAGCTTTTGAAATTGTAACCTCTTAACAAATAGTTAAACAAATAATGTAAGAAGTTAATTGCTCTTGCATAGTTACTGAAATATCTTTGCTGCAGTTTTAACTAATGACACCTATCAAAGTTACAATGGTTTAAAAGAAATTGCGATTTACAGAATTGTGTTAAACAAATAACAAAAATATATAACTTTGAGTGCATAGATATCATATATTGCTATAAAATTATGGCCTACTTAAAATATTGAGAATAGCTAATATTAGATTCTTTTCTAACGTCTTAGTGCTAAAGTGAGCTTTGATATTACAAATGAAGAAATTGCATCCCAAATCGTGACAAACCAATTGCCTACCTCCCTACGGCATAGAATCTTTAGTAATCATCTAAGCAGAATTTTTTTTAAATTTGACTTTTTTTATTCCTTATGTGAACTTTGATAATTTGTTGATGATGTAAAATGAGTGGCTAGATATTATCTTCTTAGTATACTTCTTTTAAGGTGGCAACATCTAAACATTCATTGCTCTTTAACTGCAGATACTTTAATGTTGAGAGAACATGAACTGTACTTTTAAGCTAGTTAAATTTATATCTAACTATTTATAAAAAAAATAATAAAATGTGATGCTTAGTTACATAATTAAAAAAATATTTAAAATGCATAATAAATTTTAGTAATGAAAATTAAATGCACTTACAACAAATATTAAATATACTTTTTAAAATAAAAATATACTTGTTACAAGCTACTCTAATAATAAACTAGTTACAAGCTTTTTGTGAGGTGTCTTAAAATTTTGAAATGGAGTGTATAATTATATAAATGCATAACTATAACTAATTGAAATTAGTATATTAAACAGAATAATAATATCAAATTATATAGTTTGTATAAAATAATTGTATAAATAATATTTAAAATACTATATAAAAATAAATATTCATTTTAAAAAGAAAAAAATTTCTGTCAAAATTAATTTGAATCCTTTTTTTAAAAAAAATCATCAAAGCTGTAAATTCAAACCATTTTACTTATTTGTAAAATTATCAAATGCTGTAAAAAAGAATGATTTTTAATTTGATTAAGAGTGATTTCGATTGATTTTTAATTTGATTAAGAGTGATTTCTTGATCAGATTGAAACTATTATTATCTTCATCAAGCAGTATATCTAAAACTAATACCTTCATCAAGCAATATATCATGTATATAATAATTGTATAAATAAGATTTAAATTTTACTGAACATTCATATTTTTTTAAAAATATATTGATATCTAGAGCTAAAAAATTAAAATCATTACATTTATCAGGAAGTTTAATAAATATTTCTTTTATGATTGATTTCTTGATTAAAATTGATTTCTTGGTTACATTAGGTTGATTTCTCAATTGGATTAAAATAGATTTCTTGAGAAACAAAAAATTTATTTGCCATGAATAGTACATTTGTCATAAGCATGAGTTTTAGTTTTAACCAGATCCATACGTATGAAATAATTTGCTCCCTCACATTTTATCTTCAACTACAAGATTAAAAATAAATTAGTATAAAAAATTTAAAAATCATATTTTCATAACTTTGATAACTCCTGTTATCTTAATTTAAATTAAATACTTTAGGTTTTTTTTCTTTGTTTAATAATTAATCATAAGTGTAAATATAATTAATATTCATCAGTGCAATAAACTTTTATAAAAATACAATATTAGAATTGTGTTATATCTATTGAAAAAAAAATTAGTGTTTAAAAACTGAAAGAACTAAAAACTTATATGAACTTAAAACCCAAGCAGAAAAGAAAAAAAGGATGTCAAAATCTATTTACATATGAAAATGTTTAACAAAAATAAACATTTTAAACTTAGATTATGAAATGTTATTTTTACTTCAAATAAGTTAATCAAAGAAACTTATCTGATCTGTAAGGGATAATTTTTAGGGCTAGTTTGCTCCGATTTTATAATTTTACATAGTAAAACACAAAAAAGGTGGTCATAAATAAAATGAGATTAGCATATAAATAAGATAAAATTTACAAGCACTGATGTAATTAAATTTGAAATTTGATTATAATGTTTTGAAATATAATAACTGTTCAGCATTTAGTTCTCCTCTGAATAGCATTCAGTTTCATCTGAATAACATTCACTTTCTTCAGAATAAAGTTCTGTGTCATTACAATATCCAAGAAACTTGCACTCTGAAATAAAGGATACAGTTTTAGCACAAAGTTATCAAAGGGACTCAGTACAGTTTTCAAAAGGACTCAGGTATATTGTTAGACTTACTGGGATTTCAGATTTTTTTTTAAAATTTCTTAATAGATATTGCAACAAATGTAATATAACTTAACTCATTGATATTTGAATACTAAAAGTTGTGTAAAAAGCACTTATAAGAAGAAAAAAATAAAAGGTTGAAGGTACTTTTTAAAACAAGTTGATATTTCTTTCTATAACCTCTACCACTTAAAAAGGCAATTTATTTTGATATCAGATCCAAATACAGACAAACCTCAATATCTCGAACTTGAAGGGAGAGGAGAAAAAATTCGAGATATCGAAAATTCAAATTATCGAAAATCACATGTTATCGATGATAGAATAAAGAAAAATGCTCTTTACATACCTCATTTACTATTCCATATTTGTTCTAAAAATCTTTTTACACTTTCATTTAAAAAAGATTCAATTGTTTGTTGCTTTAGAGATGTGTAAGAAAGTTTGTCTATAACACTTTCTAAGTGGACCATAGCTTTAAATGCCTCCTCTGACATATTCATATTCGGCTGCCTCTCAATAAATCTCCTTACAGTGTCCACTGCAGAAAGTGTTTGTTTGTTAGTAACATTGGGTGGTAAATCTTCGATTTCCTCATCCTCTTTTTTTGACAGTTTACAAGAAGCTCTCGTTTGAGCGATGATATCATTGTTATCCCACTGACCACATACTGTTACTGCATCATCTACGTTTACAAAGTCATGAAATTCCATGTCATCAAACTTCCTGAATCCGGGCAATCTATTCCAATCATTTTCGTTGCAGTTTTTAGCAGAATTAACGATATTGATTGTTTGACTACTTTCATGATCTTTAATGAATCCAGACTTCTTAAAGCCATTCATTATCGTAGAGGAAGACACATCATTCCATGCCTTGTCAGCCATTCTTAAATTTTTTTATTTTTTTTGGAATATTATTTTAATTTTAGAAAAAAAATCTACACTATTTATGGAAAAAAATTCGAGCTATTGAGGAATTAGGAAAAAAAATCATCGTGAAATCAAGTTTTTTTTAACATTGAGTGTATCGGAAATTTGAAGGGAATTTTTTTTCCTTTGAGATATTGAAAAATTCGTGAAATCGAGGTTCGAGTTAGAGAGGTTCGACTGTATATATTATTTATAATATTAATATACTATGGTAGACAGAATTTTATTTTTGCAAATCATATTTTAATAATGAACCACTTATGCTACCACTTTTTTCTTATTGAAAAAAGAAACTGCCCTTCTTAAAGGACACTAGGAACAAATGAGTAAAATAATGCAGATAATAATTAACTACTTAAATCAATAATTTTATTTAATATACATATATTAAATAACATTGATCATTAGATCAGCAATGATATAATTACAGAAGTGCTGATTTAAAACAATAAAAAACTGCAATAAAGGTTAAACAAGACATATAAAATTTTAGTTCATTTCCTAATAAGTTCAAAGTTAAATAACTTTTATATTATTTTTTTTAAAGAAGTTTAAAAGAAAAGGACAATATAGAAGGACGTTTAAAAGAAAAGGACAATTGAGGAAATACATAAAACAAGCTTAGTTCCATTGAAAAGAATAATATTAGGCTCAACAAGTAATTTGTTGAGCATAATCAGAGGTCTGTCTAGACCGAATTTACTATCGTTTAGCGGTACCTTCACAAATTCAATTTTAGGTAAAACGGTAGTTTCACAAATTCAACTTTAGGAAAAACGGTATTTTCACAAAATATGTTTTCTTAAAATTTTATTTTTGTCTCCCTTAAGAAACAATAAATCTATATTTTTACCATGTTTTAGTGTTGACTTCTTAATATAATTTTTTATTTTTCACAAATTATGTCAAAATTTTCACAAAATAGGTACTTTTAAGAAAAACCTAGACAGACCCCTGATAATATTTTAAACATTTGTGATAAATATTTTCTAATGTATTTTTAAATTGCATGTTTGGAAATATCTTTTTTTAATTGTTTTGGGTGAAGCATTATCATAAATATCCTGAAATACGTACTTACATATTTACAGGTTCCTTAGTGCATATTGTAACTAAAGGCAGAAGTTTTTTAAGCAATACTCATTTTGAAAGTGTTTGAAATTTGTCCATGTAGACAAAAAAATTTTTAAAAATTTTATACAAAATCTTTAGAATTATTTATATATTTCATTTTAATACAAAATGTCACTTAAGCTCTCTGAAGTGACCTAATTTTGAACATTTGCAAGTTTACAAAGTTATAAGATTTAATTTGAGTGCTTTTTTCTTTTTTCCTCCTAAAAAATTAAACCGCTTTTGAAACTTTAAATGATACTTTTCCGTGTAAGAAATAAAATTATCTCTTTTTCTCCTTGGTCAAGATTTAAATAAATAAGAAAAAAACATAAAATTAACTGTCATAAATAGGAATTTGAAAGAAGAAAAAAAGAGGTTATATATATATATATATATTCTACGGTTTTTTAAAGAAAAGGTAAAAGATTATTCTGCTTTATTTTTTACATAAACAAACCATCTACACCATGTATAAATGAAAAATACTTATGGTATGTGAAAGAAACTATATCAGCAAAATACTTAAGAAACAGTTAGCACACAAAAACTAAACAGCCTTAACGTCTAAACTGATTCATAATTACATGAATAGTAAAAAATCCATTAGATTTTACGAAATAATATAAATTTCATGATAATTGTTGCATGACGTACTAAAAATTTTAGGGTTTTTCATAGTCATTAAAACAGAAAAACTGCAAAAGTTACCAGTTATGATTGGCATTAAACATATTTGAAATGTTATGTATTATGTTTACTCATAATTTCGTATATTAATAGGTATTTAATTCATCAAAGATAGTTAAAAGATTTTTTTAAATTAATTTAAAATGAGAATTCTGAATAAAAATAAATTGAACATTTTTGAACAAAAAAAGTTTTGAACTAATTTCTATACACAAGGTTTGCTTCAATATGTATTAGTAATACTTATTTAAATATTCAAGCAATAATATGTACAAAAATTGTATTTCAATAGAGATTTTTTTAAGAAACTTACTCAATTTTAGGGAATTTTCTTAAATGTACAAAAACCCAGAGAATTTTAATTAAATCAGTAGAAACTGGCAAAATCCAGTAGAGTTGGCAACTATGCTAATTAATGAAGTTTCCAAATAAGATCAGCGTTAACGCAAAATTTAGTGTTTAAAAGATATTTAATACTGTATATAAAACCAGACAAAATAAACAAACAAATTTATACACTTTTACAAATAAAAAAAAAAATTAGATTGATGAAAGGAGCCTCATTTTCTACAAAACATCAAAAGTTCTTTTGATACATTTATTATATAACATGTGATAACATCAGATTTTGAATTAATTCATTCAAAATTCAAAATCATAGCCAAAATATCATTTGAACTTCACTTATTTAAAATGTTATTGTCTCTATGCTGTCCCATTTAAGAGGTATCTATGATTAATGAGAACATATTTACATTTCCTGTCAAGTAATTAATGTTAACGTCCTGTCTCTTCACATTTCAGACAGATTTAAAAAATATGGGGTTTCTCTTTCTGCCCAAGCAATGTCTGAATTCTAATAATTATAATTGTCTAGTAGAGTTGGAAGCAGGGTAAACATGATTTAAAAAATAAGTAAATAAAAACATTGATTTAAATAACATATTTTTTAAAAAAAATCATTGATTTGAGTTGAATCATCCTTAAATTGATTGATTTCTAAAGGAAATTGTTTCGAGATAAACATGAAAAAACTCATTGAATTTTTTATTGTAAATCAGGGAATTCAGAAATTTCAAGATATAATAGAAATTTTTGAGACAAACAGGTTCAAGATAGGTTGACCAGTAACAATATTTACATATTTTCATTTGAATATACCTTTGTATACCTCAAACTCTTCTTTCTTAAGAGTAAATTTATTGTAATAAAGGATTTATCAAAGTACACTCTTTTAAATGTACTCTTAAAAGAAAACTAAAAGAACTTTATTTTAAATTCACTTGACCTGATGCCAAAAATTAGGCTAACAATGTCTTGCTTTAAAAAAAAAAAAAAAGGAGTAAATTTTTTGGTAGCCAAATACTCGACCAACTTACTATCGCTGCATCTTAAGACAAAATTTACTACCCACCCTTAGGAATATCTGTTAAAGTCAAAATTTGGTCTGAAACCATGCCTCCAAATTATAGTACTAGGAACATATATCAAATGATCTTTTATTTAAATACTTTTTGCAATTTTTTTCCCTTTTTGAGTGGACTAGCTTTCGATATTTTGAGTGAACTAGCTGTCTATAAATTTGAGTGGATTAGCTTTCTATGAAGAGTTTTACACAATGGGACAAGAAAAATCTAAATGTTTTTACTAACTAATGTTGGTGAACATCAATATCTTATATGTCATAGTTTTGATTCTATTTAAAACTAAAAAGGACAAAAAGTCCTCAAAGAACTTACCTCTAGTTATTTCAGGTGGATAGAGAAGAAAAGTGCCTGACTGACACATCATAATCAGGGGTCTGTTTAGAAGAAATTTGGGTCCGTTAACGGACCCTTCACAAAATATCTTTTCATAAAAACGGACCCTTCACAAAATATTTTAACTTAAAAACGGACCCTTCACAAAATAATTTATCTTTTAATTGAACCCTTCACAAATTTGTTTATCTTCATTATTGTTTTATTAATCGAATAAACCCTTCCCAGGAAGGGGGTGGGGAGAAAGACAGATGCAAACGAACTAAATTTTGTCTACCGCAGACGCTTCTTCCTTTATTCGTCCGAAATGAATATTCTGCGTTCAGCAGTATTAGGCTAAATACCAAATATTTGTATGTTGCATCGCTAATTTAGTAGCTGCAATTGCTGCTTATTTTTTAAAATTAGATTTTTTTAATTATAATTTTAAAGTGTTGAGCATAATCTTGTATGTCTTTACAATTTAAAAACTCCTTGAAAAAAAATTTTTTGTTGCAATAACGGACCATATTTGCACAAATTCACAAAAGCGGACCCTGGTTGAAAGAATGTGATTTAACGTTTATTTTATATTCACAAATTACGAGTAATTTTTTCACAATTTTACAAAAATGGACCTTTCACAAAATGTCTGGACAGACCCCTGATAATTTTAGCATTAAAAGCACAAATGAAAATAGTTAAAGACACTGGTATCAAAATTTCCCGAGTTAATATGACAGTCATAACTAAAAAATTCAAATTTTAATACAACTTTAAAACAATCTGACTAAGATTATCATCGTAAAATTATACATCAAAGCATCATCACCAAAATTAGCAAAAATAAGGTAAAAAAAATATTTAAAAAATTAGGTCTACATTTAATTAGAATTTTATACGATTAAATATATAAAAAACATGGAATAGATCCACTTACTGTAAAAGCCTTTAAGAAGCAGTCTGAATTTTCAAAAATAATAATAAATAAAAAAAATTAACAGAAAACTATTTACAACATTAGGAAACTCATAAAGGTTCTTTTTTTCCCCCTTCAATTAGTAAAAGATAGACTGTCTGATATTTGTAACATTACTAGATCATATTAAACATTTTCTTTTCAAAAATTCAGGTCAATTAAAGAACCAAAATATCTTTTATGTTGAATATCGTTTTTCAATTTGTTCTCATTTATATTTCCTCAAAAAAGATTCATACAAATGTTACTTTGGTATTCATTATTTTTCACCATTTTTATAATTATTTTTATCGTTATTCTATATTTTCTATCAATTTTTATCCTTATTATTATTATCACCATATTTTTTTTTGCCATCTTTTGTCCAATTTTCATTATTTTACTCACCCTAACTTTTTCTCAACCCAATTTAATATATATATTAAAATCTGATCTAAAAAATAATCTGCAGCATCCTGCTGCAGTACAGTATAATTTCTGCCACTAAGTTAAAGACATATAGACTAATCCAATATTCAAAACTATTACTATCACAGAAAACTTTTGAATAAAAGTTTATATAATAGAAAATCAGCCAAAGTTTATTTAGCTACAAAATATCCAAGTCGAGAGGTGTCTCCAAGATAGTTCCTGACAAGTATAGATATCGACATAATAAAACTACTGAAAAAGGCATTTAATCAATATATCCATGATTATTGGAACTTGTGTCTGCTCAAGCAGCATTGCAATTATTAGAACTGAAATATTTTTATAGATGCTTTTTTATCATTAACTCTTCATCAAATATTTCCTTTGTTAAGTTCAATTGCCCCAGAGTTAAGTAGTTACATTTATTCATATAATGGAAGGAATAAATTTATAACTAAAAGAATTCTCTTTTCATTTTTAAAAAACAGCAGCAATTAAAGATAAAAATGGGAGTTAATAATAACTATAAAGAAATTTAAAAAAATTATAACTGATCTGTGTAGATAGTTTGTTAAGAAAAGTCATTTTCATTAATTTATTTTAATTGAAAATATTTAGTTTTTTTTCTGAAAAATAAAATAGTTAAAAATTAATAAAATAAAGGAACCTACTGTGATTCTTTAGGCACCTTGATGGCCAGGATTTTTCAACCCCTATCCATCCTATAAGATAATTGCAATCAATAGGGGTTCATGATTCATTAAAAACAGATAGTGTAGATAGAAATAGGCAGATCTACATAACTTTTAGCTGGTTTAGCAAATAACGTGATAAAATCTGAATTTTATACTTTTCAGTTTCTTAAAAACATTTAATTTTCATAACATAAATAGGTACCCTGTGGCAGAATTTTTTCAAGCTCCCTACCACTAATGTCTTTCTACAAGATTCTTTTAATAATAACAAGCATATTTGTTACTAATTTAAAAGAACAAAAGTGCCGTGTTTACAAAAAAAAGAAAAACTATTACATTTTTTAATTGAATATGTAATAATTTTTTATTCTAATATGAAGATATTCTCGCATTTTTTTGGAGGGGGGAGAGCGCACTAATAATTTTCTTCATTGCATTTTGTAAATAATCATCACAATAAAAAAATTAATTAAAACCAGGAAATCCGTTGCCGAAAAAAGATCAACACTGAACCCACGAGAATCGGACTCCTCAAATGCGTGTTTCGTTTCGAGATTAGGTTGTAATAAATAATATCATATATAAAATAACGGATTTAAAATTGATGGAGAAAACCAATAGCAATAACTGCTAAAAATTCGATAGTATTACTGCCTTAAAAAGTAAACACTCAAATGCACGGTTCAAATTTTTCATACTGTTTGAAATATATTCAAACAATATGAAAAATTTCATATTGTTTCAAACCACGTGAAAATCAATATCAATAACTGCCGAAACTTCAATCAAAACATTACATGGATTTACGATACTATCTGCGAAAATGGAGCTTGTCAAAAAGTGATCATCTAAATGTATGATTCAAATAGTACGTGGAATTTACAAGACAAATTTACGAGAAAACTCAAATTTTGTCCTTTTCAAACAAAAAATCTTTCTGCAAGAACTCTATAAAGTTCTGCAACAATGACGCCGTGATTCTGCCACGGGAAATAGGCAGATCAAATATATTGATGTTTAGTACAAAATTTTCTTAAGTTTTCACCTGTAACTAAATAGAATAATTTTTACTTTTAATTTTGCAAGTTCATCAACTTTTTAATTCATCCAGGAAAAGATTAGAATTCCTATACACACATCTGACAGAGGTAAATGTTTTTAATCGTCATTAAATGATTTCAAAAGAGCTTCTTTCAAGGAATCCAACTGAATAAGAAAATGACTGTAATTAGTCTATGAATCAAGAAATTAAATCAAATTCAACTATATACTGGTGCACAAATTTATCTATATAGAATAAACAAATGAAACATTTCTGAGGCATATTCTGATTAGTAAATAATATTTCAATCAATGACGACTTTTGACTTCCTAAGAGAAGATTTCTATGAAAATAATCGACAAGTTTTAGCATGACTTTTGTGATCTGGCCCACAAATATATATATATATATATATATATATATATATATAAGGGTCCAATACAAGGGCATAACTCATACTCATTCCACGACCAACTTAAACATATTTGTAAAATTTTTTTGGACCTTTAATATCCTTTTGGTGATTGTAGTTTCAGCAAACAAGACCAAAAATATCTCCCTAATTAACAATCCGTGCACCTTTGAATTTGACTCTTAACATTACAAACAATTTCTATTTTTTCTCTAAAAAATTATTTTTTTAAAAAACATTTATCAATTGGTAACCATTGTTCTTGCTAGATTTTCGAATCGCTACCTCTGTCAAAATAGTATTGGTGACTACCAGTTAGTGATTCTCGAGAAACTGAAAAAAAAACAAAAAAACAAAGAAGGGAAATACTAAAAGGGTACATAACTCATAACTTCCTATAGGGCAAACTTCTATACTTAAAAAAAAAATTGCAAATTTCAAAATACCCTTGGAGATTGCAATGGGTACAGGTACCAATACAGAAATATCTCCAAACCCCTGTAGCAAAATTTTTTCGAGTTATCTGTGACCCCATAAGCACAATATTTTCAAATGTTCTGCAACAGGACTTATTAATCTACACAAATGTTCTGGAAGCATTTCACAGTGAAAAAAAAGTCAACTTTTCACTAAAATACTATATTTTCAATTATTAAAATACAGGATCATACTCAGATGCACTACATTCTTTTTTAAACCGAGGCAAACATTCTTGATTTGTTACTTTTTCAATTTTTTTTTTTGAAGTGCAAAATTTTGTTAATGACGATGATGAATTATTAATAAAATGCCTATGATATGAAGGTCCGAACATTAAAATAAGGGCTGCCTTAGAACTCTTTCGAAGGGACAAGTGCCAATATGGTGCACCATTTGCAAACACAAACATTCGTTGGTCTGTTGTTCCAACAACTTCATCTCCATCAAAAGCATTTGGTCTTTTAGAAACAATTCTGTCAATCGTTTATCCCCACGATTCACAAATTGTTTCTGAAATGGGAATGGAAAATATAAAAGTAAAACTTTAAATGCAGTCAGTTATTCAAACTACAAATTGTTCTGCAGGACATTGTTTGTTCTGCGACGTACGTCGCAGTTTTAGGCACTTTCTGCTTCTGGGTCTGTGACTAATCTCTCGAACACAAATATCTTTCTGCAAGATACTTTTAATTATAACAAACATGTATGTTACCAATTGAAAGTAACAAATACACTATGTTTACAAAAAAAGATTAGATAACTTTTTTAAATTGAATAAGTAATAATTTTTTATTTTAATATTATAAATTATATTCTCGCATTTTATTGGGTAAAAAACGCAGAAATTATTTATTTTAATATTATAAATTATATTCTCGCATTTTATTGGGTAAAAAACGCAGAAATTATTTATGCTCTTTTCCAAATTATTAAATTTTGTAAATAATCAAAAGTAATTAAAAATCATGAAATCCATGGTTGTAATAGCTGGAAAAAAAACTTGACGACAAAATCATGCAAATCGGACTCCTTAAACGCGTGTTTCGTTTCGAGATTAGGTTGCTGTAACAAATAATATCGTATCAAAAATATCAGATTTAAAAACTATGGAGAAATCAATAGCAATAGCCTTAAAAAGTACTCAAATGCACAATTCGAAATATACTGTTTGGAATATATCGGGATATTTAAAATCCAAGTGAAAATCACTATCAGTAAAAGCCGAAAATCAGGGTTCGCCAAGTGGGCCCACTTTGAAAAAACCCGCCCGGGTTTTATTGGGTGGGCCCACCTTGAAAAAACCCACTTGGAACGATAAGTGGGTTTTTTCAAAAAAAAAAAAATTTTTTTTTTACCAAAACTTATTGTTTCACATTTATTTTTATATAATTTATTGTGCAGCATAAATTTGTCAAATAGAGTTGCATGATTTATATGATTAAGTTTTTAATATTAGTAAAGTAAAAGAAACTCAAATATTCATATAATTTTTATAGTAGGTGCTATTGAAAACTTCAAGAGGGTTTTTTCAAAAAAGTAATATTTTAATGATATTAAATCAAATAAAAATTTAAATAATATAGTCTGAAAAGATCAATTTTTCAAATATAGTTGCATGCTTTATATATTAATAAACAGGTAACATAATACATACAGGTAATATAATATATTAAAAAAAATTTAAAAGAAACAATTTTTTTCTTTTTTTGCCAAGTGATACATTAACAAATTTAAACAGTTTTATTTTCTGGCTTTAAAAAAAAAAAAAGCTAAAACTTTTTATAAGAGAACTTTTTAAAATTATTTATCTAAAAATGAAATCCTTTTCCTAGGGTTAATTATTTGAAAACAAATGGGACAAGTAACTGATACTCTTTATAATTATACGTAGTTTTAATTTCACTTTCTATTAATCTTGTTATAGAAACATGTAAGACCATTAAATATTTATTTCTGTTTTTTATTTAACTCAGTCAGATGAAATTTTAGTTTTTACTGATTATAAATATTTACAGATTATAATTTTATAATAGGTAATATCCATATGTTTAATAAATATAGTAAATAAATGTGTGTGAAAACAAAAAGATTAATAAACTTGTTCCTTTTATATTACTGCATTTATATTTTATAATTCTTGAGTTAAAAAATTATGAAACGTAATGCACTTAAAAATAAAGAAGATTCAAATATGTATTAGTGATAATGCGTTATTTAAACTTAATATAAAATACATATAACCAGGGTTCCCCAAGTGGGCCCACTTTGAAAAAACCCACTTGGTGGTTTTTTTCACAAATTGTTTTTTTTTTTTTTAAATTTGGTTCAAAAAGAAGTATCTCCTAATACTATCATTGGACATATCGTTGAAGTTAACAAATATTTTAGAAATGTGCATCAAGCACATGGATGGGCAAATGAAAAAAACTGCTTGATGACCAAATGATACTAGGTGGAATTCATATTGTGAGCGTGTAAAAACTTTTGCCAATAATTACCATATATATGAAGAGATTGTTCTTAAAAAATTTTATATGTCAAAAAAATTAAATAATGTTGGGCTTTACCAATAAACTATCAATTGGGAAAAACAGATATCAATTGTTTCTGAAGCTTTAAAAAAGCTTCAACCAGAAAACATTTCAATTTCAGAACCTGTTGAAATATGAATTAACTTACTATCGTGTGATGAATTAGAATCCCATAAACATTTTGTTAAAAGATCAGGCTGTTCAGCCACATCATTTATTAGCATATGCATCCTGGATCCCGAAACAAGGGGACAATTTTTAAATGATGAACAAGACCAATTAGCAGAAAGCTGTCTTTCTAAGCATCATCCAGAATTTCTGCCACGTGTTATGGCATCCAAAATTTCCTATCCTGAATACTTTCCAAAATCAATGATGCTTGACACTGTTATTGAACAGTTTTCATCAAAAAATAGTGGAAAATTATGGCAAAAAAAATAAATAAGTAAATAAATAAAATTCCTGGCTTCCACAAAATTTCTGTCAATTCTTTTTTCTTTGCACTCAGCACCAGCATCCTCTGTCTCTATCGAAAGACACTTTTCAACTTTCGGTTTGGTGCAGAGTAAACTTCGAAATAGATTAGGAATAGATAAAGCTACAAAACTCGTAAAAGTGTATTGCCATCTAAGAGAGAAATGTAGACACTTTGAATCTGTTGTATGATAATAATAATAAAGGAAAAAATGGACCTTTTTTTTAAAGTTAACTCTTAACATCTGCTGACAATTTTTAACTATTTGGAGAAAATTTATCGCAATTAAAAAACAGTTAAAAATTAAAATATTACTTTTAAGATTTTTTAAATATTATTTTTAAGATTTCATTTGAATACAATTTATTTTGTTTCTTTTAATCATGTTTAGAAATATTGAAAGCAAACAAAAAAAAATTATTAAGTGATACATTAAACAACAATAAACAAATGTGAAGTTTTATTATCTAATTTTAAAAAAATAAGCTATAACTTTTTATATATGCTTTTTTATAATTTTAAGATTAATTTGTTTTTTGAAACTATAAAGTTAAAATGCATATATTTATCTAAATATTTGAAAAAAGGGACAAGTAACTGATACTCTTTATAATTATACATAATTTTAATTTCACTTTCTATTAATCGTATTATAAAAACATGGAAGACCATTAAATATTTATTCCAGTTTAATTTTATTACAGGTAAAAGTCAGATGAAATTTTAGTGTTTACTTATACAACACTATTTAATAAATAAAAATATTTTCACAGTAAAATTTATGAGCACTAAATGAAAAAAACCAATTTTCCCCGGGTTTTTTCAAATAAAACCCAATTTTCCCCGGGTTTTTTCAATAAAATCCAGGCGGGTTGGGTTTTTTCAAAAATCCCCGGGTTTTTTCGAACCCTGCCGAAAATACAATCGAAAAATTACATCGATTTATGATACTATCGGCGTAAATTGAGCATGTCAAAAAGTTATTATCTAAATGCACGAGTCAAATATGCGTAAATTTTTGCAGAAAAAATTGAAATTTTTTACTTTTCCAAAGAAAAATCTTACTGCAAGAAATCTGTAACGTTCTGCGACAATGTCGCTGCTATTCTGCCACGGGCATCCTTACCACTCTTTGTCTGAGACAAACTGTATTTTTCCTTTCAATTTTTAGGGCATCTTAGTAGCACATTTAATATTTATACTTAAATAAACAAACTTACTTACCAGAGAATTATATCCAGACAAGTAACCTTATTACTGTGATTTAAATAAATAAAAAATAAACATTTTTTTAAAATCCTAAATGGATATTTCAATCATAAATATACATTTCCTTTCCAATAGCAAAAAAGGTTTTAACAAAAATGCAAACTTAATGAATTTACCATTTCAACTACCTTTGAAACGAACTCTAACCTTTTTAAGTCTAGAAACTAGAGCTTTGGTGAAAAATGTCATTTATAATCAGATTTTTGACCAAAAAAAAAACAAAATTGTTAATTTTTTAACAATATAAGACAGACTTAAGATGATTATAAGAAATTTTTACCAAAATACCTGCTTTAGGACATGTTGTATCAACTAGGAAAGATTAGAAAAACCAGTTAAATGAAGAATAGGAAAAATCATAAAATCAAGAAGTTAAAAAATATCAAATAAAATAATTAAGTATTCATCACGCATTGCAAAATAATAATAAATATACTCACAAAAATAAGGTTCACTATCCTCTTTGAGCATAATTGCATAAGCTTCGATAGATTTAACAGTCTCATTGAAAACTTTTTCAAGTGACCACGAAGAACAATAAGGATAGGAATCAACTACAACTGAAGTAGGCACTCCTGAACATGTATGATAAATAGATCTAAAAATTAAATCAGGAACACCAGTAGGAAAATTTTCAGGTAAATTAATTTCCAACAGAAAATTAAAATCTTCTACTTCAAGCAAGAGAACCATATTATGGAAATAAAATATGTCATATTCAACAACACAATTATAAAAATGACTTAAAAACTTAGCAAAATAAGTTTTCCTACTTTCGTATCGAGATGCAACTAAGTCAACTTGGCAACGAAGCTTATCTTCGACAGCTACGATGTAACGATTAAGTTGAAATTCCCTCATATGACCAGGAAATTCAAAATTTCCATTAAGTCCAAGAGCATTTTTGATTTCTTCAGATAAATATAGCCTTTGGCTGCATTTTTCATTATCTCTGTCTGAAAATATTAACAATAACAAAGCTGATTCATAACCACTTCTTTGAGTTACATCTGGCAAAACATCACAAAACTCAACATGCAATCGAACGAGCATCGTAATTGGAGTCTTTGCTTTAGAAGGCACGTAAACTTCAATATCGTCTTCACTAAAATTCCGTATTTGAAACAACGATAAATATTCGTAATTTAATTCTGTATATTTTTCTAAATCTTCCATATTCTTTTTTTTATAGTAATACATAATCTCTTTCACTACTTTAAACAAACCATCTGTTTCCTGAACATCCCAATTATGCAAGCTTTCTAATTCATCGATTGGAACGAAAAATTTCAGATCGGAAAATAGAAAGTCTGGGGGACATTCTGGTTGAGTAGCTTGAAACATAACAATAAACTCAACAGAGGTTCCAGCATACGGAACCACGACAGTAAATCTGTCACAATTAGCATTTTTCTCAAATGAAGGACAGGATGGTTGTGGATTTTTAATAACAAGACCTTCATGGCTTAAGCCAATATAACGCTTAGTTAGGATAACTTCAACATGTTTTTGAACATGCGGCACAAAACAAGATATATCTGTCATGATAAAAAAAAAAAACAGAGGTAAGTCACTCAAAGAGTAACTTTTACACAAACTAAAGAGTCACACAAAAATTATAATAACTGTATTAAGGAGATTTTAAATAAATAAATGGCTATCTAAAAGTAGTTCATGTCACATTCATTCGGCACAAAACAAATAAAATGTTTTTTATTTTTCAAAATCAGCTCAATAATCAGAATTAGAGACATTTATGTAGACAGATTAAAGACTACTTCCACATACATCATTCTAAGTTAGAGGTACTTGAAAAGTAGAGAGCTGGCTTTTTACACTACCAAACAAAACTTAACTGCGTAGATACCGATCAGTCAAATAAATTAAAATAAGTTCGCTTTTTTTTTAAGAAAACAATTCAGAAATACACAACGTTTTATGTTGTCATTTTTAAATTTCAAGTAGAATTGAGGGTGGCGCACAATTTCGCAACATAGCGACTTAAAGGACACTAGCTTGTAGCAAGCTAAGCATTATTGGCGATTGAAATAGCTACAGATGGCGCTCTGTACCTATGACAAGACTTTGCACCCTTTCACCATTAGCATGTGGAAAGTCATAGAGGAATGAAGTTCGTTAGTTTCTCGCTTGATTTTCATATTAGATTAAAATCTTTTAAGTTGGAAAACTACATAGAACTGCAGATACGTCTTACGTAAAAACGAAAAGAATAAGTGAAGGTTAAGGCACATCACAACAGAAACTTAGAGCTTTTATTTGAAGGTATGCCGCTAAAAGTACAATATTAGTACAACAGATTCTTGCAAGTTAACAAATTCAGGTATTTCCTACCGACATAGTTCATCAAAAAGAAAATTTAGTTTAATATATAGAGATAAATGCTGATGGATGTAAAACTTATCTGTGAAGGACAGACTAAACTATCAAGTCAAGATAGACGGGCTATAGAATATCAATACACATGCTATATTTTACTAAAAGAAGCTCCCAATGAAAGCAGTTGACATTATAAAGCTCATCATAATTAATGAATTAAAAAAGTTTAAACCATGAAATTTCAAAACTTAGTCCCGTAACATATTTGGATTTGTTGAGTGACTCAATCGTCGCTTTATTTTTACGAATGTAATAAGCAATTAATTTTAATAGATACAGTATTTAATTTAAAACGATAACTGACGAGCTCATTGCAAAGAAAAATAATAATAAGAGAACCGTATTACTTTTTAAAATATACCATAAAATATTTAAGAAATCTTGCTTTTCGAAAATATCAAACGTAAAAGTTTGTGAAAAATAATTCAAACTTACCTGTTGCGATATAAATCCGCATAAAGCACCGACTGTATTGCGACATTGCTAACACACCCACAGATACTGAGTGACTGACTGATACAGTTTTATCGGAGTGCCTATCCTAGGGGGATATCTGCTCCTTCATCTAAGTTATATTTAAAAGGATGATGGGAAGGGTGGTGCGAGGTTTAATAAGTTATGTCTCAATTGGAAACATTTTATAATTAAAATAAAATCTGGGATACGTATATACATGTTAAATCGCATTGGGATACATAAAAAATTAGAATAATGCACTCCCTCGCCTCCCCCCAGTAGCTGGGCTTCTCAGGTGCAGAGTGCAAAGCTTGTCTATGGTAAAGGTGACAATATTAAAACTATCGGTTGTAATATTTTGATAATACGCAATCGCTGAGCACCGAAGTCAAGCATCACTGACTGCGGTCAGTGATGCATCCCGGAGAATGATCCGAAGACATGCCATCACAATTTTGATCCTCTGTGGAGGGGATGGCACCCTGCTTCGGTAGCCCGACGACCTGCGCACGAAGTCGAGCACTTTACGGTAGCACAGTTTATCGAGGACCGATATCGCACACCCTAGGTCCCTACGCGGACTGATCCAAGTGGTCACCCATCCGCACACTAACCGTAGCCAGTGATGCTTGACTTCGGTGATCTGCTGGGAACCGTGTCTGGTCGTTGGGCTACCGAAGCAGGGGTGCCATCCCCTCTACAGAGAATCAAAATTGTGATGACTTGTCTTCGGATCATCCTCAGGGATGTTTCCCAGACGGTCGCCAATAGCCCATTGTGCAGCTCTAGTACGACGTAAATTAACTACAACAACAACAACGCAATCGCTGAGAAAGAATGCGGTTATCGGACTGAAATTTGCATTATTTTTTATAATGTCCAAGTCTAATAGTTTGTTGAAGTCGCAATCGCTACAGTCTTTAGCGCCTTTAAAAAAGGAAGCGTTTAATTTAAATAAATATTGGTCAATTTTGTCGATTTTTAGGTCGTTATATAAAGTATTGTTTCGAACAAACCAGGGTGCCCCGGTCATTCGTCTAAGTATTTTATGCTCAAAAATTCTGATTTTTTTTTCTTTGGTTGTTTGTTAGAGCCCCCCAGGCTGGGGATGCATAACATAGTATTGGTCTGATACACATGAGGTAAATATGTCTTTTTGTGCCATTTTACTTTCACTGTTCAGCAGGGGTTTTAATGCTTCGGCTTTTTTGAGAGAGTTGTTGTTGTTAATTTACATCGCACTAGAGCTGCACAATGGGCTATTGGCGACGGTCTGGGAAACATCCCGGAGGATGATTCGAAGACATGCCATCACAATTTTGATCCTCTGCGGAGGGGATGGCACCCCCGATTCGGTAGCCCGACGACCTGCGCGCGAAGTCGAGCACTTAACGGTAGCACAGTTTAACGAGGACCAATACCGCACACCCTCGGTCCCTACGCAGACTGATCCAGGTGGTCACCCACCCGCACACTGACCGTAGCCAGTGATGCTTGACTTCGGTGATCTGCTGGGAACCGTGTCTTAACGATCAGTCCACTGCGGGACCGGCTTTTTTGAGAATGTCTGATATGTGTAGCTTCCAGTTTAGGGTACAGTTTATGGTAATTCCGAAATATTTAGCTTTCGAAACCTTTGTTGTTGTTGTTAATTTACGTCGCACTAAAACTGCACAATGGGCTATTGGCGACGGTCTGTGAAACATCCCTGAGGATGATCCGAAGACATGCCATCACAATTTTGATCTTCTGCGGAGGGGGTGGCACCCCCACTTCGGTAGCCCGACGACCTGCGCGCGAAGTCGAGCACTTTACGGTAACACAGTTTAACGAGGACCAATACCACACACCCTCAGTCCCTACGCAGACTGATCCAAGTGGTCACCCACCCGCACACTGACCGCAGCCAGTGATGCTTGACTTCGGTGATCTGCTGGGAACCGTGCCTTAACGATCAGTCCACTGCGGGACTCGAAACCTTTGGGGTTTCTTCGTTAAATGTAAAAATTTTCTCATATTGGATAATTTTCCTTTTATAGAACTTTTTGATAACTAGAAGATTAGATTTTGAACTGTTTATTTTCACTTTCCACCTGTTGTGCCACGTTTTTATATCCGTAATATTATTTTGCAGTTTCTTAATAGCGTGATAATTGTGATGACATGTCTTCGGATCATCCTCCAGGATATTTCCCAGACCGTTGCCAATAGCCCAGTGTTCAGCTCTAGTGCAACTTAAATTAGCAACAACATCAACAACAACAACTTAATAGTGTGATTTGTGTTTATAAATTTACTTAATATTGCAGTATCATATGCGTAGAAAGCTGTTAGTTGATTAACGTCGCTTCTATTAACTGGGAAATCAGAACAATATATTAGAAAGAGTATAGGTCCCAAAATTGAGCCCCGGGACACTCCTGCTTTGATTTTTCTAATTGAGAAAAAGTGGTCATTTATTCTTATTGAGAATGATCGATTATTTATATAGTTATTGATAATATGAACTATATCATTTGGGATATTATATTGTATGGCATGCCATACTCTGTCGAACGCCTAGCCACAGACAGATAAAACTTGCAAGCACCTTTTATAAAAATGAATTCGTGCTAGAAATCACTTCCGGTTGTCTTTTTTTTTGCTTTATTTTAGAGGGACTTCCCTGGTCGAGCTGTATCGCGCACAAAACGCTGAGCAAAGAGTGGAGGTAACGGGTTCGAATTTCGCTGTTATCATAGATGCATTTTCGTGCTGTCCTTCTCTGTATTGTGCCATCTGGCCTTCTATTTGACAAAGGCTAAGTCTAAATTGAGATCACAAGCCTGAAAATGTATGTAATTCCAATAAATAAATGCTTTATTTTAGATACATGCACTGAGGACTAAGTCACCGAAAACATTGTCTTTCGGCCAAACACTTGAAGGTAGCAAATTCAATTTACGAAGCATTCATTAATGTATTTTTTATTCTCCTTTTACTATGTCCTTCATTAATTTATGTCACAGGTTCTTTAATTTGACAAGTGTTTCAAATTGGTGAAAAGGTAAAAGAATTAAAAATGTTATGTCAGGGCGGAGGAAATGCGAGTTCAACAAAGACGCTCTAGTAGTTATAAACGAAAAGCAAGCGTGTTTCATTGTTAAATTAAAAGTTAGTCTCATCTAGGACCTTAAAATGTAGAAGGTACAAGGTTCGTGCACCTTCGTCAATAAAAGGATCTTTCTGTACTTAACGTTTTATTGCTTTACTGAAATTACATACATTTGGAGGCTTGTTTGCTCAATTTAGGCTTATAAATATTTGTCAAGTAGAAGGACAGATAGAACAATTTAGAGAAGGACGTCACAAAGATTACCTACCTCCACGCTTCACCCGGTGTTTGACGGGAAATACCGCTCGACCAGGGAGGCCTTACTGTACTTCAGGTTGGTACTTTATTTACATCGCACAACAGCTGCACAATAGGCTATTGGTGACGGTTTGGGGAAACATCCCTGTGGATCATCCGAAGACATGCCATCACAATTTTGTGCGACCTCTTCCTCAATTTAGACATAGATTTGAAGGGAAACGGTGTACTTTAAAGTGTTGTCTGTACAACAACTTATTTATAGAACGATTCCTCGAGATCTGCTTTAGACCCAAAGATTCGTAAATTTAAGACAATTTTGTAACGAAGTGAAAGGCAAGACCTAGTTCAAACAGATGCTAGTATATTATTTGGTAGAAAATGCTAAGATTCCTCTGTTGAAATCTTTGATCTTTTCTGTCGTACCCCAACACCAGAAACTCCCGGTCTGTCGTTTTTCTTCGGTCAAATCATAGATATGAAGGCAGAAAGATCAATCACTCGACCAAACGGACGTCACGGTGAACGTTGACATCACTGGCAGAGCCGGATTATACCTTTCGTAGGCCTAGACACAGAGCCGGATTATACCTTTCGTAGGCCCTAGGCATAGCCGTTTTTGGGCCCTCCCCTCCTTTCCCCACTCCTCCCCTCTTTTCAAAATATATGCTGAAATTTTCTTGCATATTTTTTTTTGCACTTTTATTAATATGGATTTCAATTTACGAATTTGTTTATCGAACTTTATCTGCAATACCGACAAGTGTAATGCATAAAGTAAGAGAAAAAAGAAAGGTACTCCTAACTTTAAAGAGAAAAAAAAATGGTAGAAATATAACATTTAAAAGAATAAAAAATTTACAAGTTTAGACAAGAAAAACAAGTTCAAAAAATACGAAATTCTCATATTTATTTTTTAAAAATAATTACAATTCCTAAATTAACTTATATAAACAAAACCAATGATTAAATAACGCAATATATTTCATACCTAATTAAACGGGGGGGGGGAAACAATAAAATAAAAGGAAAACTTATTAATCTAAATCAAAACACTTGAAAATTATCGAACCGAAACGATAGTTAAAAAAGGCACTAGCATAAATATTAAAACCCGGAACAAGGCAAGATCAACGGAATTTAAAAAAAAAAAAACCCTAATGATAAAATTTATGAATAAAAAGAATTTATTGAGTGCGAAATTTATCGTGAAAAGAAAAAAAAATCAAACGCAGTGGAATCAGAAAAACAAAACTGTTTTTCTGATTCCACTACGTTTGATTTTTTTTTTCTCCCAAGTTTTTCGTAGGCCCCTGAATTTCGTAGGCCCTAGGCACGTGCCTAGTGTGCCTATAGGTCAATCCGGCCCTGATCACTGGTCTAGTAACTAGTTTGTACTCTATATCCACGCCCTCTAGTGAACTGCGGCGCTTGTTTATTGCAGCTGTACATAATTTGTTCTTTTTTTATTTGATTTTTTATAAGTTGTAATGATTAATAATAATTGATAACATTCAGTCTCTTTGCCAGAAAAATCTGAAATTCGCAAATTTTATGACACATTTTTTTTCCAGATTTTTTTAAAGATTTATAATTCGTAAATTTTAAAATTAAAAAAAAAAAAATGCTAATATGTTTTTAAAATTTAATTCTTTACATCTTTCTGAAATTCAAATATTTGAAATAAAATAAAACACACAATTTATGTATTTACAAAAAATAAATAAATAAATAAAATAAAGAACATTTTAGTAAACATTCCAAGCTAGCCTGTTAGCGTACAATTAGTTTGCTAGTAAAGCGTTTTCTTGGTTTTCATTTGTGTGCTATGGAAATTCTAATTATTTTCATTCAAAAAGTTTTTCAAAGTACGATTTTACTCCTCTATTTCAATAACAAGGTGCTTTGATATCTGGGTCGTGTTAAAAGTTAAAAATATAAGAAAAGTATTTCACAACATCCACTAAGATGAGAAATTGTCTGCCAAGGATGATAAAAAAATTAATGGTTAAAAAAATAATTCATTGCGATAATGAACATACAGCTGTAATGTTATTATTGTTCAGTTATCTAAAAGACTTTTTCGTGGTTTTCCTTTGCATTTAACGCAACATTTGATTTGTCTAAATTTTAATTTAATTTTAAATAATATATAGGTTACTACAAAAGCTTTTATAAGCATGATTTTACTCTGATATTTAAATTGCAAGTTACTTTGATATCTGGGTCGTGTTAAAAGTTAAAAATATAAGAAAAGTATTTCACAACATCCACTAAGATGACAATTTGTCTGTCAAGGATGATAAGAAAATTAATGGTTAAAAAACTAATTCATTGCGATAATGAACATACAGCTGTAACGTTATTATTGTTCAGTTATCTAAAAGATTTTTTCGTGGTTTTCCTTGCATTTAACGCAACATTTGATTTGTCTAAATTTTAATTTAATTTTAAATATTATATAGGTTACTACAAAAGCTTTTATAAACATGATTTTACTCTGATATTTAAATTGCAAGGTACTTTGATTTCTGGGTCGTGTTAAAAGTAAAAAGTGTTTCACAACATCAACTAATATGACAATTAGTCTCTCAAGGATGATAAAAAAAATTAATTGTTGAAAAAATAATTCATTGCGATAATGAACATTTAGCTAGAATCCTATTACCGTTCAGCAATCTAAAAGACTTTTTTGCGGTTTTTCCTTGCATGTAACGCAAAATTTAATTATTTCTATTTAGCCTTAATTGAAATAAGTTATTTTCATAACTTTAATGATTATGATTGTACTCCAAGTAACTTATGAGTAATTTTGATTTCTGGGTTGAATTAAAAATAATAAGGACGTTTCCTTATATTCACAAAGATGTTAAGCCATTTATCAAGGATGGGAAGAAAAAAAATTATTGATTATTTAAAAATAACTTCTTTTAGATAATGAACATTTAGCTGGAATACCTATTACCGATAAAAACAAACCCTGAAAAACGCATTTGTAGTTTTCTTTAGCATGTAACGCAAAATTTGATAATTTAATTTTATAAATTATCAATAATAGATTATTTTATAACTATAGATTATTTTTATAACTTTCTTTTATAACTTTAATAAAATAGATTATTTTTATAACTTTCATAAGTATATAATTGTAATTCGATACTTAAATTGTGGCTTATTTTGTTTTACTGGTTGAGTTGAAAAGAAGAGCTTTTCGTTTATATTCAGCGAGTTGATACCTTATCTATTTCATAATTTTATAACCGTCGTCGAACAGCCGACCTAATTATGTGCTTACGCCTACTCATGTTTAACTCCGTAAATTCAATTTTAAATCATATCCAAAAGACAGGGAGAGTCCTTTATAAAGTATTGAGAGAAATTTGCCTCCATATTGGACTTCTTGATGGAACTAGCCCGCATTTACGTTACATTTTGAGGAAAACATCCCACGGTTAGCCTGACTTCAAGGAGACTCCTGATCTTCTGAACCACAACGGCTAGGCCTGATTAATAATAAAAAATGACTGCTTATAAAAAAATAATTTCATTGAGAAAAAGATGAACATTTAGTTGAAATCCTATTACCGCCAAGCAATCTGAAAAACATTTTCTAGGTTTTCCTTTGCGTGTAACGCAAAATTTTATTACTTTAATTTCAACTTAATCTTGGTTAAAATAAATTATTTTTATAACTTTTATAAACATTGTTTTACGCCGATATTTAAATTGCACGTTACTTTGATTTTTGGAATGAGTTAAAAATTACAAAAAATATGAAGAGCATCTCGCTATATTCACCGAAATAACTGACTGTCTGTCAAAGACGCTAAAAAAATTATTTATTATATAAAAAAAATTCATTACGATTACTGAGCATTTCGCTGGAACTCCTTAAGCGTCAAGCAATCTGAAAGATATTTTCGTGGTTTCCCTTTACGTGTAACGCAAAATATGATTGTTTTCTTAAAAAAAACATTCATAAAGGCAGCAATGTTTAAATATTTACATAAATTATGAATTATTTTATCTATATTCCTTGTAAATCAAAACAAAATGAAGAGCATTTGATTGTGGGCAATTAATTAGCAAGGTACATAGTCTTACGCGGACATTAAGTAATGAATTGGGAGATTTTGATACTGATATATATATATATATATATATATATATATATATATATATATATATATATATATATATATATATATATATATATATATATATATATATATATATATATATATATATATATATATATATATATATATATATATATATATATATATATAAATATATATATATATATATATATATATATATATATATATATATATATATATATATATATATATATATATATATATATATATATATTATAATAATTTGAATAATTATTTGTGCAAAGGCATTAATAAAGATCGGAAATTAATAGATAATACAATCGAGCTCATAATACATACTGCGAATAATTGTTTTCATGAAAAAGATTTTTATTTTTAATTCTCATCAGAAAATTTAACAAATTTACGGTTGCATGGCTTTAAAAAAATGTGTCATTGATGTGCATTTTTAATTATTACGATTTTAAAACAATAATAGTAAACTTATAAAATTCAAAGGATTTTAGTTTCGAACTCCTTCTGTTAAATCATATTTTTAAATATAAAAAAATGCTAATATAAGCATCTATACTTCAGTTATAATAGAACCAGACGCTTCAAACTAATAACTATGGTTGGATAAGTAAATATCCTTCCTTCGATTTTAATTAATCTAAGTTCTGAAAACCAAAACTAAACAAAACCGAAACTATAGTACATAATTGCTCGTAATCTGAATGATCTCTGCTTTTAAAGCTTCAATAAACAAACAAATAAATTATGAGTAATGAATAGACATCTTTAAGCAATATACAAAATAATAAACTGGTTTACGGAAATGAAAAAGTTTTAGAATTTAAATTAAATTGCTTTTTAATGATCAACACTGATTACGCGCAATGCAAAGGTACGGCGGGGATGTCAGAAAATAATCACTACGACGACGCGAAAGCCACTTTTTGTGCGTAAAACCGGTCTGTCAAAAGCGTGTTGCTTTTCTAAAACCCCCCGGGAAAGTCAAATGTCCTTATCCCCTATATTAGTCCCTGGGTCAAATCAACCTAGAGTTTCAAAGTTATATAGAGCAATAATAGACAACCGTCATGACCGAAAGATTGAAAAGGGTAATAGACGAAAAGTGACCACTGTGGCCAAGGAGTTTTATTCTTCCACCAAATGCTATGAATTTCACAGGTAACAGGTTCAAATTATCCTAAGTCTCTAATTTGTGCTATCTGTTCTCCAATTTGTCAAGGCTTTAAGCTTTTCTGTATATTGAACACAGAAGCCTGTCTTATATATATGTAAATAAATAAATAACTATACGAAAAACCCAAACTCACTGAAGAATGCCGTCCTTTGCAATAAAAGTAAATAGCATACAAATAAATGCTCAATTGTATAACTTGACCAACCAACTTATACATCTTGAAATATTTTTTAAGTGACATCGCTAATTTAAATAGATCAGCATAGCTAAAAGTAACGTTTTGGTTTGTTTTAATATTAAATGGTTGTAAGTTTTTCGAGTATAAGCACTGAAGTTCTTCAGAGATTTAAAAACACGAACCTTCGACTTCTTTCATCGCAATACCGTCCACACAGTCTATCATTCTGCCGAGATCTAATCTAATAAAGAGCTCCACCGCTATACAGAGCAATGATACGGTATGAACCCTTACGAAAATTTAAGGTATTTTTGAGGTATATATATATATGTATAAAGAGAAAACAGGAAATAATGAAAAGAGAAGAAGGAAATTATTAAAATAAAATAAAAAAAATTAAAATAAAGTTCAATAAAAAGTTTTCTTTATAAAAAATTCGGGGAAAAAGGATATAATATCTTTATCAGCTTACACGATTTTATCCTTCGAAAGGAGTGCTTTCTAATATTGTATCAAAATAGCCAAAGCAAAATATATCAATACAATAGTGTGAAGAGCACTCAAAAAATATTTTGAAACAAAACAGAACACATTAAGTAGTAAAATTCACGTAAAAAACAGAAAATAAAATGTAAAGGAAAAACTGAACAGAACACAAAACAAAATCTACAGAGCGCGAGTAGTTAATTCATATAAACTTACATATAAGGGAAAATTTTCAAGAATGATTTAAAATATTTCCGTAGTAAAATTGTCAGATTACAAAATATGAAAACAGAAGCTTAAATAGAGGAATTTCATTTTAAAGCTCATTCTTACATCAGTACTGAAGTGTGTTTGATTTGCTAGTTACCAAGGATTGGCTCAATAATGGATGTGCGCAAGGTGATATTTAATTACGCAATTTTAATGATTTTACAAAAATAACATTTATTTAAGAAGGAAAAAACGAGAGAAAGAAACATGAATTGCCGTTTTGCAGATATTTTTAGCCACGGAATTACTTGAAATAGATTTGCACATAGTAAAAATTATATAAATTATCCAAGAAGTTTTTAATAAACTTATTTATAACATACAATTAATTCAATGATTTCACATAGAATTTTATACTTTAGTTGGGTATCCATTGTTTTTTTTTTAATTACAATTTTAAAGAGTGTCTATTTTTTTTTGTGCATAAATAAACATTACTACATGTTCTTTTAATTCTATTCATTTGATTAAAAATGGTATTTAAATAGATATGTTTAGAAACATTCGTATTCTAAATAATTACTTTATTTATATTAAAATTAAAATAATTTTTTTTATCGTTTAAATCACAAAAGCAGATATTTTCTTCTTCTTTAATACCCAAATCTAAAAAATTAAAATTAATATTATCATCATGATTACGAAGTAAGATTACAGGGTAAATATTATTTAAAAAAATTGTATAACCTTGAAAATTAAAGATAGTTAAATCATGAATAAGTCTAAAAACATATTCAATATTGAGAGCATGATTTTTTTTTTCATTATAGTGCAAAAATAAGTTAGCTAAGAGAGATGAAAAATTAGATCCTTGTGGTATTCTATCAATTTGAATAAAAATTCTTTTCCATTGTAAAGATAGTTATTAAAAAGACAAAAATTAATTAGAATTTCCCAATATTCAAAGTCGCAATTAAGGATATTTTTAAAATCATAGTAATAGTTCAAAAAGACATCTTTTAGTTTAGAAAGGGGAATGCTACAGAAAAGATCCTGGAAATCAAAAGTCACAATAGAATTAATTTTATTATCTTTAATAAATTCTCAGCTAGGGTGATTATTAGTGATAATTCAAGAAAAACCTTCTGTAATAATATTGTTAATAATTAATATTTCAGTAGTTAGTGAAAATGGAAACCACTATGTACATATTTTTCCGGCATTGTGCTTGAAATTTTTAAAAGGAAAATAAAGGCAGTTAAAGTATAGACACTTAAGTTTCGTTCGCATTTTTTTCTTCTTCTTTAGGATAATGTAACTTTTTTTTAAATCAAAAATTTAGACTTGGAAATATTCAAAAAAATATTTAATTAAAAGTTTGTGTATTTAAATTAAAATTTTTTCTCCTTAATTCTTGTTTGTTCATTTTATGCACATAAGTCCGAAGATGGTTGGAACCCATCAAGTAAATTAGAGAAAGAATTACCTTTGATAGTCCTAATTATTAGTATCAGATAATCATGTACTATTACAATTTTAATGGTTTGATAGGGAAACATTAACTCTTTTATTTTAAATTACAAAATATTACGATAAAATTATAAGTTATTTTATTTTTCTTTAAACCCAAATAAATAAGTTGAAAAAATTAGTGCATACAATAATTAGAACAATAAAATCGAATATGAAAACGTACTTCCCCTTAATAAACATGTCATTCATTTTTCATCGAATTTAGGTTTTTGATCTTCAAAATATTTCCCAGAAGCTTAGACTAGAAAACACGTCGAAATTCTGCGCATCGTAATGATGCTCCTCCTCCTCCTCCCTAATATATTTCCTTTAAATTTGCGCTAAATGGAATATTATTTTTACGTAAAGAAACAAAAGTGTTACAATAGTGAAATAATAACTGAAAACACATTTATAAAATCTGCACTAATATAAAATGTTAAAAACACATATTAATTTCTTTTGCTCATATTCGTCGCACAATTTTTACTTATTTCACAAAATAAATAAATAAATAAAATGGAGGATAAAGAAAACTTTATTTATTATTTTAAATGTTGAGTTCAAAATAGAATGCAGAACTAATTTAATTCGAAATAAAGGGAAAAACGTTCATTCTCTAAGCAGATTCTAAATTGAAGACTGAATTTAAATTATGAAGAAAAAAACTAGTGCAGTTTCAAATGGAGAGAGGGATGGGGTAAACATTCTTGGATGATCTTAAAATCATGTACGAGGGGAGAAAATTATTTTTTTCTCTTCTTCATTTTAATCTTGTAACTTATAAAAATTAACTAGGTAATAAATCTTTTAAAACGTACATATTTTGTTAAGTTGTGTCTAATTTAAATACTAAATAAAACTTGTCGAATGATGAAGAGAGTGTTATTTTAAGAGTTAAAAGAATTAGCTAAAAAAGATATTATTTTGAACGGGTATAAAATGTTTTTTTTAAAAAAAGGTAATGTAATATTACTATTAAATATTTTTAATAGTTCTGAGAATTTTCTATAGTTACGGTTTATTAAAACCAAAGTAAGCTGTTTTGGGACCAAATTACTCCGTTGAAGTTTAGTTAATAAAAAAATCGTTTCTTAATTGTTGCACTTGAGCGGCAAATAGTTGAAAACATAAAAAAAAGATCCAGACAAAGTGCACGTTTATAGAAAAAATTTAAAATTCATATGATCAAATTTAATCCACACACATAGATATACAAATACATAATTATTAATAAAGTAAATTTTTGCCTCAGCGGTTATTCAATGGTGCACACACATTTTTTTTAAAATTTAAATATTGTCTGGGGTGATAAGTAATTTGAAAATTTTAAGCGGTTTAAAATTAACCCAATCGAGAACCTTTCCATTAAAATGCAACTTCAGCTTACAAGCAGCAAGTAACTAATATATAAAATAAAGGATTTAAACATCAGTATTTTTTTAAAAAAAGCCGTTATCCGAATAAATCTCCACGAATTTGATCTTGTTTAAAGAGTTTATCATTTTCTTTATAGTTATAAGTACAAATCTACGGTAGTTTCCTACGTGTTTGAACTAATTAGCTTGTTTTAATTTGGTCCACAGGCCAGTATAGCAAAGAAAAAATGTATTTAATAAAGTTAACCTTCCAAAAATTGCATTTAATTAGTTTTAAAATGTTCTTTTTTTAAAACAGGAGAAATGTAAGTCTTTTTGAATATTTTGAGCAGAGAGGGCTTTTTGAATTTTTATGATAATACATTATAAAAATGCACATGCTTCATAAATAAACAAGCTCTAATTTTTCTATAAGATGTTTATTATAATTTTTTTACTTATTATTTAATGAAAAGGGTATTATTTAATGAAAAAAAATATTGTTATTATTGTGCTGCTTTAATAGATAGTTATAAAATATACATTATAGTCTCAATATTTCGTTTCCATTTTACTTTATTTATAATACACAAATATATAAATAAAATATATAAATAAAGGACACTTTACATGAACCCTTTTAAAATCCGTTTTTATAAGTATAATTTATAACTACCAAAATATGTCTATAGCAGTAAAAATGATTAAAACATTTTGTGTTCGAGATGCTTTGAAATTAAAAATATACAAAGTAAGGTCTTAATAAATTACACAACTCTTTTTTTTTCTCAATTTGTAAACAGAAGAATTATTTAAACTTAAGCTTAAGTTATTAATTTAAAATAAAAGTTGTGTGTGAATAACATATCTGAGACAAGAAAAATCAGTTTGAGCAATTAACGATACGTGATACGTTCCTTAATCTATTCATTCAATAAATAAATACATGAAAAAATAAATAAATTGAACTTTTATGAGTGGTTAAACCTAAAATCTAACTTTTAATGAATGAAAAGAAACTTATTTCTCGGTAGTTGGCACTCTTAACTGAGCCTATGCTACGTAATTTGCACAAAAATATTTACTTATTGCAATAATTTTTCAGGAAACTTAAAAAATTATGTTCCCAACATTTCAAATTTTAGCATTCGTTTTTTTTTCATTATATTGAACAATACCGCGAAACAAATGCCGCGTTAAAGACATTTTTCTAAATAATAATAATAACGAGCATTTAATTACACCAAGTTCACTTTTTGTCCCCAAACTATCATTGTACAGATTAAATGTTATTTTTTTTTATAAAAGTAGTTATATACAAAAACAAAATATTATAAATTTAAATTTATTACCTCATGAGGAGGAGGAGGAGGGTAAACGTCCCTCTCAATCTACATATACAGAGATGCAAATTTGCTCTGCTCCGTGTAGAAAAATATTTTCTATTGAGGGCAAAAGTTATGTTTATTGTATGATTTGTTTTACCAGAATTATCTTAAATTCTGCAAGGTTTCGTCTTTTAACTCTTTAACCATTCAATAAAATATTTTAAAGAAAGTGGAGCAGTTGGCATTGCTAGAAAATATATCAATCCCTATAAAATATAATGTGAGCTAAAAAATTTAGTTTCATGCATTTATATAAATGTATAAGAAATGATTACTTACAGTTGAATTCTTGATTATAAGAAAATCCTTGTAAAATTTGTTTTAAGTATATATTAGTTACACTTATGACTATGTTTTTTTTTTAAAAAAAAGAGTAGATGGAGTGTATATATTGATTACTATTGGTTCAAGCGGGGCAGAGGCACCTCCTATTTTTAGTATTTAAAGGTTTTGTGACAGTGATTCCCACCATGTGTGGCAAATACCTTTCTGTGAGGAAGGATTTATGCCAATTTACAGAAGGGGTTCGATTTGTACATTCAACAAATTCGAAAGCCGCCTTTGATAAAATTTAAGATCTACAACCATTTTAGGTATTATAATTGGGCTAGACAGGGACACCCCATGGTTTTCACATTTCTCTGCCCTCTGTCACCACCAAAGGGCTATTCTCTGTCTGCAGGTGTTCTATCCTTTCCCGGATAATAGCCGGTCCTGGTAATGTAATATGAAGAGATGTTTGCTTATCTTTTCTTTTTGCTTGCCGTACTCAGGGCTAATGAGAATAGAAGGGCTAGTTCACTCCGCTCTTAGAGCTGAAGCCACGATCTCCCTCCTCATGACGTCACTGTGTCCACAGATCTCGGAAGATCGCACGCAAAGATATTATGATAACTTTGCATCTTTCTCTTTGTAAAAATAAGTTAGACTTTTTCTGGTTATTAGATTTCAAACTTTACACAATTAACACATTATTTCATAAACATAGTTTAAAAAAACTTTCTTGGCCAGTATATTAAAAAAACACCATTTTAAACTTATAAAAATATTTTACTAGTTGGCGAAAATGACAATATAAAAACTTTATTTTGAAAAGTTCAGTTTTAAATTTAATTATTAAGAAAAATGAAAGCATGTATCGACACTTTTTTTATCTACATATTCTTACAATAAGTTGAGTTAAATTTAGAATCCCCGATTTTAAAATATGCCGTTAATAGCAATTTGTTCATACTTAATCATTAGGAAACATCAACCTTAAACGCTAATTACTGAAACAAAATAATAATTTAGGTTCATAATGATATTAAAAATTTTACAATTGTTCATAGATATTTAAATTTAAGATGATATAATTTATAGATATTTAAATTTAAGATGATATAATTTATAGATATTTAAATTCAAGAGAATATAATTTTTAAAAGAATCATAAATATTTAGAATAACTACATTAAAAAAATAAGTTATGAAATTAGGAGAATTTCAACACTACACTATATATTTTATTTATCCTTTTTATTTACGTTTTAATTTTCTTTGACTTTATCCATATTTTAATTTTTTTCACATGCCTTTCTTTTTGAAGTAACGAGGCGGTTTCTATTTAGATAACGAATTTTTATAAAAGTTCTTAACGATAGAAAAAACGTATTCTTTACATAGTTGTTCATTTACTTTAGGGAACACGCGGAAAATTATATTTTTTCCTTTTGTTTTTCTATCAGAATTTTTGCAAGTTGCAATCGCGCAAACTGGCATTTCGTTAATAGTTTTGAAATTTTGTAAATTCACGGCAAAAACTGAGGAAAGTCATTATAGAAAATAACAAATGTCTTAGAATATGTCACAAAAAGAAATGCTCCAATATTAGTTAGAGCTAGTAAGGCCGAACGCTCTGTTCTTGAAGTAAAAGTGCGAGCTTTGCGCCAAAGTGACGTCACTAGAGAAAATCGGAGGATTGTCGCTGCGAGAGTTTCTTCAAAGGAGTGAACCAGCCCTTCTATTCTCTTTGGCCCTGGCCGTACTGGAAAAATAAAGATTTATCTAAGGATCATTTGAAGTTTTTATTCTGCATTCTGGAGAGTTTTCTAAATGATTCTTTTCAATGTTTTATTTTTCTTATTTAAATTCTGTTTATAAAATAAAAAAATATCAAAATATTTTGAAAAAAAGGAGGGAGGGGGTGAAAGCAACGTTGGTGTTGACTGATTTTGCGCCTTTTTCAAATAATGCACCCTGCGGCACCTGCCATGGGTGCCATACCCTAGATACGCCACTGTTCAACTCATTTTGAGGTTGTTCAAAATTCACTTCAAATCAACCAGGCTGATGAGGTGATTTTCAATCGGTTCTCTGCAATTACTTGGCGCAGCATAACCGATTCCGGCTCTTGCGCTATTAAATCGCGGAGAGGAGATATCGAGCAGGAGGAAGACTATGTAGAACCTGGAAGAGGTGAGTTCGTGCAAGTAAATGACTATTTGGAACCGTGAGGTGAGTTCATGCAAATGGAAGAGTATGAGGAACCAAGAAGCGGGGATTACACGTAGGTAGAAAACTATGAGAGTTGGTGTAAGTGGAATTATGTTTAATGTAGTTTTCAGTTCCATATAGTTGCCCAACTTAAAAGATTTTAATTTATTTGAAAATCAAGACAGAAGTTAATGTACTTCCTTCTTCTATGACTCTCCACACGCTACTGTTGAAGGCAAGCGAAGTTTTGCCATATGTAGAGAGTTCTGATCTACGCCACCTTAAACCCATTTCGATCGCCAATACATATATATATATGCAATGTTCTCCCTAAGCGTTTTAGTCCCGCAGTGGACTGATCGTTAAGACCCGGTTCCCAGCAGATCACCGAAGTCAAGCATCACTGGCTGCGGTCAGTGTCCTGGTGGGTGACCACTTGGATCAGTCTGCGTAGGGACCGAGGGTGTGCGGTATTGGTCCTCGTTAAACTGTTCTACCGTAAAGTACTCGACTTCGCGTGCAGGTCGTCGGGCTACCGAAGCGGAGGTGCCATCCCCTCTGCGATGGCATGTCTTCGGATCATCCTCAGGGATGTTTCCCAGACCGTCGCCAATAGCCCATTGTGAAGCTCTAGTGTGACGTAAATAAACAAAAATAAATCCTAAGCGTTTTAAGAAGGGCAACCCACCCTTTGATGCGCAATCTTTGCACTTTTTGTAAAAATAAACCGCGATTCTTTAAAAACACTGCCTTTTTATTCATATTCCAGTTTTTAAAAAAATTAATTCACTGTTTAAATAATAATTACACAGTGGTACAATTATCTGTGTTATAGGCATAATTCTGATTACTATTACAAATATTTATTTTGTTAGGATTATTCTTTACTGGTTTAATTTTTTTTGGGGGGGGGGTATTCTCTAATTTTTTCACTGATTTTAATTTAAATAAATACCTTTTTTAATATAAAAAGCACCTTTAAATGGTCATTTAGCAATGTGAATTAGATCTAGTTTTACTGACATTAGAAGCTCTTTTAATCTTAGATCCTTATTTTCATACAGATTAAATAGTTTGCGAGTAGATTTATATTTTTTTCTGTGAAATAGTTTAAGTAATATTCCTTAATTGTTATAATATTATAGAGTGTGTTAAAATATCAACAATCAAAAATAGAAAAACTACAAGCAATATTTTTATTGATACAGTTACATGTATGAAAATATCTCGAATAAAGCAAGTAAAAAAAATTTACAGATGCCTTCAGACACTTTCTGAAATTGAAACATACTATTTATTTTGTTTTAAATAAAATATAAAATCGATGTTTTTATAGATAAAAAAAGTAATTTTAAAACACTAACTATATTAAATGGCAATAATAAATAAGCAAGCTTAAATGAATATATATATAAGATTGTATGGATTTAATAAATATGTTAAGAAAGCTTTTTATTACTAATACAAGCTAATTCACTTTCTATCACATTAAAATCGTTTGGCATATAAAGAGTTATGTAACACTGAAATATAATATAAATTGTTGTAACTTATAAAAAAAACTCACGTAGAATTACTCCAATATAAAAAAATGCTTTAAAAACTTTTAAATAATAAATTATAAGAAAAGAAAAAGTGAAGAAACAGTTTCTAAGAAAGCATCTTTCAATAAATGTATTTTTTACTGATTAATAAAAATATCTAAGTTTAGCTTGAAAATAAATACACATAACAAAACACAAGATATAGTTCACAATCTGCATTAATAATACTAATATAAATAGAATGACATAAATAACAAGCACATTCAACTGACACAAAGGTTCATATACGACATTAATCCAATGTTTTCTCCAAACAAATTTTAACTTGCTAAAAGAGTTAAGTATAAACTTTAAAAGGATATAGTAGTTTAAAGTGTTAAAAAAATATTAACTGTAATTTTGAAATATTCAACTACGAATGATATAAAAACAAAAGATTGACAAGTTTATATAAACTATTTTAGCAAGCATAAATGATTATTTACATTTAGTTTTTGTGCACACTCCAAATACTTTGGTTTGTAAAGACATTTATTGCATTACATTAGGATTCATACTGTTTGATAATACATTTACAACCTCATAGAAGAGCATAAGGAAAATATTTATTCATAACAGCTTAGAAAATGTTTACTCAAGACACAGAAAAGGAACAATTATTTTTTCACTAACAGGAACAAGATTTTGTTTCGTTTCACCCAATGGAAGATCACATGATAAAGATATACGAGAATTTTTAATTAATTTCATTTAATGGGCAGGAAGGTTAGTATTGTTTTGCATTAACATTGTAGTCCCTTCTATATGGAAAGTCCATTACTTCAGGTAAATATTAACTTCATTTTAATCCAAATTAAGAAGTGGAAAAAAGTAAATGATGGATTTCCTTCAATAAGTACATTGGTGTAAAATTAAACATGTTGGCCTAAGAATTACTTCTAGAAAAGAATTTCAGCTGAGCCCACAAGCCCATTTCCCAAGACAATTATTCCCTCCCTCCAACTTTTTGAGTACAATCTTGCATACAATTCAAGGCCACTAGGTTTTTATTTTAAAAAATAAGAAAATGAAGCTGTACTAACACCTATCTAGACGATTTCAATTATGAAAACTATCAAGTGAAGACAATGAAAACATATTATGAAGCTAAAATTTATTCAGTTTTACTTCCTACCGTTTTCTACCTAGCATTATGGTATTTACCAGTTGCAAAATTGCTAAGTTGTTATTTTATGAGTTTATTTTGATTGTGTTATATTTAGTCTGATAACAACAATCACAACATTTTTTGCATTAAATTGATAGATACTAGATAATACTTTAAGTTATAGTTAATGCTTTTTCAAAAAATTATAACTTTACATATAGTGATACTTAATTATTCAGATGCAGTTTTGATTAAGACTCCATTAATTATTATTTTAATATGCAGATTATGAGATAGTTTAGAGATACCCAGATGCCTGAACATCTTCAGACATTGTTATGAAATATATCAGTATGACCTCAAAACCAAGTGTTATTAACAAAGTAGATAAACATTAATGTAAGAAGCAAAAAAAAAAAAACTCTTCAGCAGCTTTTGAATTAAACTAGCACAAACATTAGCTTAGCAGAGACTACGAAACGTTTAGACAAATTTTAAGTAGGTTAAAAATATGCAATTAGGTTTTTCCTGCAGGTAATGATTTGATAGTTTGTTTATTAATAAACTCGTTTAGTTACATAAATTAGTTCTATTTTGAAAATATTCCTGTAATTTAAAGATAATACATATTGTGAAAGTCAGTGATTGTAAAAAACCAAACAAAATAGAACATAATAAAAATATATACAGTAGATAACTGTTTATACACTTTTTCACCTCAACAGTAGTGCAACATGTTACTACTCCTATACTATTACATTATACGGAAGATAATTTCCTTTTAACGCTTTACAAATTTGATTATCAAATAGCAAACACTCCAAAACTGCACTAAAATAATATGATTGTAAAATGCATGTTAGATACTATATTTGTTACTTTTCAAATGTTTTAAATATAAAGTAAAAATTTTTTTATTTTCGTTTTAATTTTTTTGCATACATACTTTTGCATTCATTATTTTTTCTGTACTATCTAATTGCTTTCTTAAAAACCACTGTAATTAACCAGGAAGATTAACTTAATTAATATACAGTACAATTTATTATTATTGAAATCTAAAAAAAAATTGGCTTAAAATGGGATTATTTAGTTGGAGGATACATGTTTATTAATTTATACTGACTTAATAACTTTTTATGTTTAAATTAAGAAAAAAAAACTATATGTCAGTCTTTAATATCCAATACATTAAAATTTTTTAATACAATTCAATTACAAGAAATGAAAGGAGAAAAACACTGTAGATAATATTATGCAAATTGTAATTCATTCAAGCAACAGCCAGCTGTTGGCAAAGGGGGTCAAAAACGTTATGGAAAAACAGAATTAGAAAGGCAATGAGATCAGCATTGAACACCAGTCACCTTTAAAATAACACATAATAAAATTAAATTGGTTTTTAAACTATAATTTATAACAGTAACAAATTTTTCTATTATAAAAAATTTAAAATTAAAGTGCCTAAATATATTATTCTCAGATTAAATTCCACTTAGTTATAAATATTTAAAGTCTTGGCTCATCAACTGCCTTCAGTTGTGGAAATATTTCATTTTCATGATGGTCTTTTTAAAAGCATATAACCAGTCCTCTACTGTACTATGAATTAACATAGAGCCAAATATAATAAATGAATATATATAAATTTACATAATAGAAAATAAATATGAATAAACATAATTTACAAAATAATTTTTTGTAACTTCAAACTTAATTTTTAAAAAAGGCAAAAGGAATCTGAATAAACATTTTTTATTTAAATGGAAGACACAAATTGAGAATAGGCTTAAAATACCTATGAAAACAGAAAGCATAGATGACATTTCTACACTAAATGAATGAAGCATAAAAGTTTACCAAAGCATGTAATGGGCAACATGAGTACAAAATGTATAAAAGTGCACTAGTTGGTAATATTGCATAGTTGATATCATTAAATATAATAGTATTATAATAGACAAGACATTATTATACACCAGAGAACAAGTAAACACTTAATGACAGTGACAAAAATACATTAACACACTTTAATTCTATCACGCTATATGACATATTTAGTTAAAATTTATCACAAAGGGGAAACTAATGCTGTATAGATTTACACAAAGCCTTGGAGAGTTAAGTCTATTTGTAAAGCTTAACACAGAAATTTACTGCCATTTTTTTTAAAGTGGACAGAGATGAAATAAATCAAATCACTATTTTATAACATTAAAAATCTGTAGTATTTTAACAAGAGCTACAAAAAAGCATCAGAGATATCAGGGAGTATTATTTACTATAGTATTTTATCTGTTTTGAATGCTAATGTGTACAGCATAAACTGCAGTACTCTATTATTTGTTTTTTTACCGCACATTTAATAAATTGATATGACACGATAAATTTACATTAAAGTGGGGAACTTTTAAACGTCTATAAGTGAAACTATCACTCTACAAATATTCTTAGATTGCACAGTTAGACTGATATGATTAGTATGTGTTAAGACATTACTATATATTATGATTAATGTGTGCAAAAATTCTGACATTAATAATATAAATACTAGTCACTACAAATTTTTTTCCAGTGAACTATTTATGTCCATTATCTCATGTAAAGGATGCTTGAACATTACCTTAAAAGAAAAAAAAATTAATCGCGAATATTTTTCTAAATACATATTTAACGAAGAAAAATATATTTTATTATTTTTTTATCACTAAGTGATATCTTAATTTTGATTACTATGAGTATGTTTATGTAATTTTTGTAGTTTTCAGTTATGTAATAATATATCATTGTGAGCTCAAACAACTTAAACTTTAAAAATTGATTTTAGAAAAAGAGCACTTTACTGAAACAAACATCAGTGTCACATAATAAAAAAAAGAAAACTAAATTTGCAGAAAATGATGCAGAATATTACTTTTTAGTTAGATTTAACACTTTAAAATAAAAAATACACTATAATAATAGTATTCTATAACAGTGACAACACAGTTTTCAAATAAATTTATACTAAGATCTACTTTACACAAATATATATATGTTTCAGAACAACAATAAAAAAAATATTTTAAACTTATGCTAGTATACAAATTAGCTAAAGCTGTTTTAAACCATAACAAATAAAAGAAACCCTGGATCCCAAAACAAAACAAATGGCACTGTTATTGCACTCTTTTCAAAGTAAACAATAAAATTATTTTTCTAACTCACATGAATCCATGTATTAGGTGGGATCAAATTATATACAACTGTATGTACAGGTTATTAAATACAAAATGAACATATTATTTTACAATGACAATAGGAATGTCCAGGTAAGATATTGAGTTAGAATTTTTTATTTTATTAAAGTAGAATTTTTTATTTTATTAAAGTATTTAATGAGGGTGTTGGAGACAAGAGTATGTAGTCAAATGCAAAGCAATTATTAATTCATTGGTAAATTAAGTAGAATTACAAACTACATTTAAACACACTAAGCTCCATCTAATTTGCTAAAAATTCAGTTTAAAGTGCCCTTTACTTTCCAAACTATCAAAAATAAAAGATACCAGCAAAAACAAAGTTTTATTAAACTGTAACAAAACCTGCACTAAAATATAATGTAAGGACTTTCTGATATAAGAGGTAATAATTCACATTGAAAAATATATTATAAAATTTAGATGCACAACAATTTTTAGAATAAATCTAAAATAAAACTATTTGAACGAAATGAAGCTAAGTGATGACACCCTTCATAACATAAAAATAATTTTCAATAAAAATATTATAGCATTGAATAGAATAGTTTCTCATTAATTTATTGTATAAAGAAATTAACTCAAGGAAGTGAAAAACACAAATTAAAAAATTAAGAAAATGCTTTCCTAATATTTATGTTTTAAATAGAAGTATAAATAAATAATTTACAATTAATAATTTTTAATTAGATAACTACAAACAGCTTTCAAGTAAGTAATTATTTCATCAATAATGTCAAAAGTTATAATAAAATAAAAACAAATGATTATAATAATTACAAACTTCAATAATAAGGGAAAGTATATCAGTGTTATGAAACAATAGATGAGTCTAAATGTAAAAGAATTTTCTCAAGAGTTTTTAGTCTACGAGCTAAACATGTCATAGAAAGAATTAAGACTTGGGATTTGGGTTCAATAGGCAAAATAGCTAGCATCCACCAAAACCATGAAGGGCCATCTGGATTGGTCAGATAATTTGATTCCATTCTTGGCATCGGACCAAAATGTTGCAAAATTTGATGCTTTGTATCTTGAGGTAAACGCATAAACCAACCTTGAGATATTTTGTATAAATGATCATGCAATTGCTTTAGATCTAAAGAAAAAGAATACATGATGAGAAAACAACATTTTTATAACATATAATACATTCAATACAAAGAAAGCATCCATGATACATTAGAATTGAATTCTCCTTTTACCTTAAACAAAGTTTTGTTTTTATATGAAACATCGAATATATAAGTTTCAGACCAGGAATTTATTCTTAAAATAAAAAAGGAATTAAAAGAAATTTAAAATGCAAATGCCTTTCATAGAAAGAAGGTAGGAATATTCTTAAGACCTTTAAAATGACCCCTTTAAATCAAACGTTAGATGAAAAAAGTGATTACACAAGCATGATTGTGTTTTTCAACACAGCTATTTCTAATAAATACTCTACGTCTTTTGTTTCATAAAATATGTTAATTAATTAATTTTTTAGACATATATACATACCCTGAATAAAAAATCCTGATAAAACATCATCTTTTATATATTCAACCGAACCAGTGTTGTAACCATCACGTTCCCCTTTACTTAATATGCGAAATCTTTTACTTCCAACAGTATCAACAACAGATCTTCCATCAGGAAAATATCGAACATCCTTAATTTCCAAAATTGTTCCATACTCAGCAATGCTAAAAAAGAAAACATAAAAATAAAACTAATTTTAATAGGAACAAATTACTTTTCACAAAATTATACCTTTTGTCTAATTGTAAAGCATTTTAAACAAAAAAATACAGTTGCACATCTTTATCAGGAGCATCATTAGGACAAATCATCTTGTCCCTTAAATAGAGATAGCTCATAAATCAAAGAGAATAAGAAAAGTAAAAAAAACCCATTTAATTCCATTAGAAATTCAAATTCCCAGGCTTTGTTCTACTTTTTTATGCAGTCTGCTTCATGTTGCTATCTACTGACTTTACTTTACCACAAATAGTTATAAAAATAATATGCCTTTACTTAAATTTGTTCAATCAACCATTGAGGCTCCAACTAGTAGAGTCTGATTGTTTTGTTTTTTCGTGTATTAACTTGTAGGAATGTCTTATTTTTATTCATAGAGATATTTCATGTTCTTACGGGAGAAAAAAAAACAGTTGAAAACTACTATATCAATATTTTACGATTCAGTTCTTCTAAATATAAAAGTTTTTCTATGTTCTTGTAATTTAGAACCCATAAATTTTTATAAATATTTCTTCATTATCATTTAGCACATAACTAACTTGGGCTGTATTTATTCCAAAATTCTGTCTTAAATCACACAAATTAAGCTTTTCAATTTCTACTAGATTAATTATGTTAACTTTCCTTTTCAATATACATTTTTTCCTCTGTGAAACCAGAGTAATAATATGTAAAAGAATAAAACTACACTTCTCACACATTACAGCCTACGCAAGAACCTAACAGATAAAAATTTTTCCTACGCACTTAAATTTTTTTTTTTTGAATTAACAGCTTTTTGATTATCATTGGGTGGTTTGTCCATTAAAGTTTGATTTGACCAAATTGTTTCTAATTGACCATTGTTTCCAACAATACAATCAAGTCAGTTTCTGGGAGGTAAGAAATCTTCTCCCTCCTTCTACTAACAATTAATTTTTTCATTGAATGTGAAATTTCTCCTCATTGCACCATGGCAAGGTCTGAAGCAGCAATTATTAAGAGAAGGATAAATATATTAATAAAGAGTATTTAAACTTTGATTTTGTATTTCTTTATCTCCAATTTAATTTTGAAACTTTCTTCAGTTTCCTTTAAATAGTATACCTTATTTAAAGGTAAATATATTAAAGCTCCTATTCAAAGCATAGGTGTAGTATGAGGTGGGAGGACACTTTTCGTTTATAGAAAACTGTTTATTTTAAGTTTTATGTGTACATGCATATTTATGTTTTATATATATATAAATGTATCAATAAAACTTCCAACTTTATGAACAGTTTTTTGAAAACAAAAGGTGAGCTACCTCACCTTCACAAGGGCTTATGATTCAAAGGGACCTTAAATAGAAGATCATTTAAAATTGTCCCTTACATGATGTACAACTGTAGTTAAAAGTGAAATAGTTAAAATGTAAAAAATTGCTAAATATTAGCAGTTTGGATAACTTTTTCCTTAAAATAAGACAGGATTTTCTTTCAGTAAAGAATTATCCTAAAGTGATAGATCAAGTTATAGCTGAAATGTTAAAATTATGGAATGCTTATAATATAAAAATTTATATCAATCTAGATAGTCAAAGATAAATAATTATTTCACACAATAAAATTTTTGAACTTTTTCTTTTTAGTTCTAAAAGGGAGAATTTTTCGTGTATTTGATTGTCTGGCACAAGAAAATAATTGAAATGCAAAATAAAATTAAAACGAGATAATTACTTGTTATCAATATAAGCACACATTCCAAATTTGCGATTGCCAGATTCCATGCATTGCCTAATCATAAGTCTGTAACGTGGTTCAAAAATATGAAGAGGACAAGGTACAGTTGGAAAAGATGTGGTACACACGAAAAGAGGAATTTCGTGATTTGGATCCTTTCCAGCACTAAAAATAAAATGTGAATTTAGGAAGAGTTTAAAAAAATCAATTAAAGAGTCAATCAATACTTCTTAAGAAGGAAAATATATTAAAAAATATAAATGAACAGCTATACTTTTGATAAAGAATCAAATTTTCATGGTTTAATCTGTTTCTATACCTTTTTATCCCTCTTAAGTATGACCCCCTAATATAGCAATGCTCCATAATAACAATCAACACAAAAAGCCCCATCCAGTATGCCGTAGTCAGAAGTGGCGGATTTCAGGTAGCTAAACTACTGTAGTCAATAAATTTTTTTCACAGTTTGTTGCATGTGTTACTTTTTAAAAAAAGTAGAGAGCACAAAAAAATAGTTATTAGCTATTCCTGGTAACTACTTTTAATGTTAGTTTAGTAAAGACGCAAGGCTTAAAAATAACTAATTTTTCAAACCTCGATTAATACAATCTCTGCAGGTTCGTCAATGAATGCAATGAGAAAGTCCCAGGAGTGTGACTAAGCGTTAATAAGAATTATGTATTACGAATATTTAAACTAGCCATTACGAATAATAGCTAATTGATTACCTTCACATGTGAATGTACTCTCATGTAACATTGATGTTATTTCAATAGAAAGGAATATATTCTCTCTGTAATTTTCAAAGTATTTTATTTCTTAGTGGAATTAAAAGAGCATTAAAAACTTAACAAAATTAAAAATATCCTAGCATTTTCTAAATTAAATATTTGCTATTGAGAAAGTCATAAAAAGTTGAAGATTAAAAGAACAAATTCGTAAAAAATGCATTAAAATAACAAACTATGTCATGCAAACGCGAATAAATATTTCGTAATAATTCTTTATAAAATAAGCTAATTTTTTATTCAAAACCATTTTGAACATGGGTGTAAATGAAGTTCTCCAAAGTTAGTCTCCCAAAAGTAGTGAAGCAATGACTACATCTTGAAAGTAATTTGTAGTTACTACATTTCAAAAAATGTAGCAGTAGATGTAGTTAAATACATTTCTAATACAATAATTGCTGTTAACTACAAAAATAATGTTTTCCGACAACTGACCATAGGTATGATATCAGTTTAATGCCCATTACAACGTCTGAATGGAACTGAACCGATCATTTGAATACAGCGATCAAAGCTTAGACATTTAATTTAATAAGGTTTCAAAAAAATTTTTCAATTATTTTTTCTTTTAATGTTACTAGACATTAAATAAGAAACTTCTCGAGATTTTTTTGAATAAAGGAAAAATGACATAATTCTCTTTATTTGATTTGTATCCTAGGTGTCATGGTCTATGTCAAAAAGCTAGTGAAATAAAGATGTCTTCACGTCGATAGTAAATAATTTTTTGTGAATAGTTGATGGTGTGGGTGGTTAATTTTAAAAGTTAAAACAAGTAATCTTTGTTGTTATCTAGACATTATAAATATGGACACTCAGAACCAATGTATTATTTTCAAAATATTTTCCTATATAATAAAATACTTTGAAAGTATTTTCAAGCATGTATTAACATGCAGAATAATAATAACAGCTAATTATTATTGATTATTCTGCTAGTTTTAAAATTCTTATTGAAGTGAAGAATTGCTTGGTTAAAATTAGTTTTTTTTACCTATGAATAATTATTTAAAGTTTTTTTTTTTGCATTTATGGTATAACAACCACACATGTTATAACTTCCATTTTAATTCAAATGACAGAGGTTGTTATATCCAGCGTCAACTTTACCGTTATCAATTTAGGAGTGAAATAAAACCAGTTAAAGGTTACCTAGCGGAATTTGTTAATTTTTTTTTCATATTGGTGAACAAAGAAAACATATTACTCAGTCACATTTGCATAGCAATTTTAATACCAAGCAAAGTTTTTCCATTGAATGAAAACTATATATATGTAATGTTAGCTGTCATGTGAGCAAAACAAACAAGCACAGGATTTTAAAAAGAGCAAATTAATTTTATTTAATCATTATGTGATGATGGGAAAGAGAGAGAGAGTGACACAAACTCGTTGTGCTGCTCCATAAACGTTAGGGAAATTCTTGCAAAGAAAATCCGTACAATGTCTCGTTTTAGGTAATCAGTGAAATTTTAGTAATTGTTATTGGTTTATTAAATAGGTCGCGCGCTTCCTACAAAAAATAAAGAGAAAAATGTCTTACTTTTAATTAATGCATACTTGAACCAAAAATAGATTAAAAAATGCAAATTTAAAAGTGTGAGAAAGCGTTTCGCTTTGAATAATAAATTAAGAAAAGGATTTGTACAAAAGGAATAACATAAAAAGATTAATTGAAGCTTTTTATGTTACACACACACACACACACACATATATATATATATATATATATATATATATATATATATATATATATATATAAACAGCCAGGCTCTACGTAAGGTTAGTTAGGAGTTGTCAGATAAAAAGTAAAGCTTAATGGAAATCAAACAAAATTTAGAAAATTTAATAAGTTTGAAAATGATATCCATTATCAGCTGTTAGTAGGTTCCCTGTATATGACATAATAAGGCAATATCTTTATACATGTAATAATGAATTTGAGATAATCAGAGATTAGAATTATGTACTTAATCTATAGCCGCACTCTTAATCTATAGCCGCAATGTAACCTTTTTTTAATACACTAAAAATTGTGTTGTTTCTTAATTTGAAATATGTTTCAAGTAATTATGTTAGACAGAAATCATAAATTACAAATCTTACTTAGCAAGTTCTTCCATTTCTTCAATAAATAATGCTTTCCTTTGAAAATATTCAGTAGAGAATACATTTGCCATAACTAATTCAATCATTTCGTTCGTGCTTTGAACACGTTCAGCTAAGCACTGAAAAAAATGGTGATTCATTAAGGGGAAGAACAAGAAAAGTTGAATGAATGATCAAAGTTAATACAGGTTAAAACTTTTTCTTCAGAGAAAGTTTATAAAAAATTAATTCACAGCATTATTATTTCAGCATTCATAACCCCATGAAAGCCAAAAGCTAAAGTAAAAATACATTGACATAAAAAGTGCAATTAATATTGATAAAAATAAATTGCATAACATTAAAATATACATTATTAATATTAAAACAACCAAAACAATTACACTTTAGCCACTAACAATTTTTTAATTCTAATTTTTTGAATTTTTCTCATGTAAAAATCATATTTGAGCAAATTGCTTTTATAGAAATTTGACCCTTTTTTAATTCTGAAATTCTGGTGGGTAACTAATTGTTAATGTCAACCTTTCTTATTTCAACATGATAAATTTCATATGTATACATAAGTAGACACTGTGTTTTTTGAGCATGATGGAAATAATACTTTTACTTCTTAGAATAAAAAAAGAGAATTGTTAATGTCAACCTTTCTTATTTTAACATGATAGATTTCATATGTGTACATTAGTAGGCACTGTGATTGGTGCATGATGGAAATGATACTTTTATTTCTTAGAATAAAAAAAAGAGAATTCTGTAAAAACCTAAATGTGAAAAAATTTTAAAAATATTCCATTATGTGAAGCATGAAAAAAATTTATTCGTTAAAGGGATAGATTAAATGAGTCCTTAGAAGTTTTCCTCTAGTACTGATTTTTGATTGTAAGGTTCAGATTTTTTTTAAATAACTTAAATTAATAAATCTAATATATTTTTATTCTTAGTTATTACATTTTATACTTTATTGGTTTTTACCCAAGCATTATTTATTCAGAGTTGATATCTTTCTGCACTTTTTGGGAAAATTTCTAACATTTTATTGTATTATTCTTTGCTTTGTAATATTGATTTAAAGTTATTTTCCACAACATGTATAACACTGTTTAAAATATTTTTCAAAAAGCGCAGTAGTTGGCAGTCCTGTATATTCAAAATTGCGAAGGAATAAAAAATTTTTTACGGAATGAAAGCAGCTAATTTGAAGTTTAAAGTAAGGAAAAATGCTTTAAGATTTAATGTATTGCTAAACAAAATAATTTCCTTTGTTAGATAAAAATGCTATAAATTACTAAACTTATTTGTTTAAAACATATAAAAATAATTATTTTTAAGGTAGAAATTAAAGAAGACATCTATTTCACTACCGCAATGTTTTCCAACTATAGATGTCCTTTATAATATATGGTGAAGAGAAACTACTTGCACACTAGCAACTGTTACTACTTACACATAAAGAAAATAAATTTCTATTTTATCAGTTTTTTTGATTTAGGCAGAATTTTTTATCCCACGACAATTAAAATTTCCTAATATTTTTCCATACTTTTTAGCATGCACTTTATAGAATTCTTTAAAATACTTTAATTTTGCATGTTTTTTCAAAGTGTGAAGTTTTAATAAAAAGGTCTTGTTTTAGTGCACATAACAAGTTATGAACAGATATTTTTAAAAACAATAAGACCTCTAGGTTCATACATAAAAAGAGGAAAGAAAGAAAAATTGTGTACTGAATAAGTAGCTAAATTATAAAACTTTTTGGAAAAGTAATGCATGCTTGTAGCAAGCTTCATTTTTCGACCACCAAGTGATAGCTTATTGAGAGTATTAAAAATATATTTGCAAATTAAAATTTTTTGAAAAATTTATTAAAACAAATATTTGTTATGTACATTGAAAACTTGCAGGCTTTGATCATATAGTTTATGTTTTTAAAAAATGGAATTTAGATTTTTTTCAAAACAACTTTTCTTAAAACTTAGCACAAATGTTTGGTGAAATCAGAAAATTCCTGGTTACTAGATATTTTAGTGCAGGAACTCTGACTTACAAATGTTTTTCAAACTTGATCATTGTTTTGCTTCTTGATCATTGATTACTATCTTCATAGACAGTAACAGTTATCAAGTGAAATAAAATATACATAAAACATAATGCAGAAAAAGTGACCTCAAAATTTATAATGCTTTATATTTCAAATTAAAAAAAAAAAAATTAAACAGTTTTTAAAATTAACTAAGTCATAAAAAGCTATTAAGAAAATAGTAGTTTAGTTCTGAAAATTCTCAGATTTACAGAACAAAATTTAAAAAATATTTTAACCATGTTCAGTCAATTAATGTGATGTTTAAACAACAGACCGAAAATATATTTATAATACTTACAGTGGTGAGAGAAGTTTTACAGAGGGGACAAGTTGGTTGATGATCAAAACAGCGATATAAGCAAACTCTGCAAAATGTGTGGCCACAAGGAGTAGTAATTGGTTCCCACAAAAACCTTAACAAGAAAATAAATCTTAAGTAATACTATATAATAATATTAGTATCAATTCTTTAAAAAAGTTTCAGTTGAGTCTGAGAAAAAAACATATAGACTTAGCTTTGTAGACAACTTCTGATATATGATTCGAAAAAAATAGTTGTTCATTTAAATTGTAATTTTAGCTACATTAATATCTAGGTATAAAACACATTTTCATTTTTTAAATTTACTTATTTATACATTCTTTTTTTAACTGGCCATATTTAGCGATATGCTTGCACAACTTTTTTAGGGGGGAAAACATAAATTTATAGATATTTCGAATTAGAAGTTGAGTGAGTAGGGTTTTTTGTGTTACCAAAAAAAAAAAGATGCAATAATTTTGAAAAGTTACTTTTTTAAACTTTAATTTTTATAAACTTAAATCTTTTCACTTGTCTTCATTAAAAGTGTCTTAAAGTTCCTAAGTAACATATAATAGCTAGTTGTAAAAGTAGAGCAATAAAAGTACTAGAGTAAAATAACTTATTTTTCCTTTTGTAATCAAATAATATATTTTTATAAACAAATAAATGAATTTATATATAAAAAAGATTATTTTAATAATAAATTAGCTAAGGAGCTTAAAATGTATAAGATCGCAATAATTCTATACTTCATTGAACTCCATTACTGTTTTCAAAACGTGATATCCTGAAGATTATTTAAATAAATAAAATTAAAAAAACTTTGGAACCTACGCGTTCTTCTTTTTTTAATTTTTGCCCAGATAGTACTTTATAATCAAATATTGAATAAGGGAGACTATTAGCACAATATGAATAATAACAATGAGCCAAAAGGAAGTAAAATGCAGTGTTTTATTATGAATTAACATCAACTTTCAACAGAAAAGACAAATACTAAAATGTGTAAACCTTTATAACTATAATAGCCCACCCTTATAAAATATGTCTGGGCATGCTTATGATTTTGAAGCTGATCAACAAATGGCATTATTAACTCAGTCTGATGTCAAAGAAAAGAAAAAACATAGAAAAGATAACTACAATTGGAGCTCAGGAGTTCAAAATCCCACATTTCCAAGAGGGGAAAAAAAGGTAAACCCTAAGGGACTTCAAATAAATTAAGAATTATGTCAAGATCAATTCTTAAAATGAAACAATATAATATAGTAGTTTAAACATTTTGTACAATAAAGAAATGAAATAAAACTATAAACAAATTGTTTGGTAAATTAATTCGCATGGTTTTAATAACATAAATAACATGACAAGTCAAAGAAACCATAATACAACTAGAAAATATCTGATTAATAACCAAAAAATTTACTGCAACTTCAAATAGAGTAGCTTATTTCGGGCTAACATAGCAATAAGCAAACCATTTTATTTCAAATTTAAATTTGAGTAAATAGAATATAAGAAAATCTAATAAATATTTTTCAGTACCTCATGCACAATGGACATTCAAAATCCTGCTTGTCAATAAGAGATGCTCCAATTCTATTAATCACAAACTTTTCTCCTGAATAAATAGAAAATTCACTGTTAAAAACAATAAGTAGCAACAGGAGATGCAAGTTGGAGATTAGTAGCAGGTCTGAGCATACATAGCAAATTGTGAACACTCATCTTTGTCAATTAGTTCAGCCAAATGAGTAATCTTTTTATTGACTCGATGATTAGTTTACCTGAATGTATGTGTGTTTCCAGAAACAGTGTCATTTCTGTATCCCCTACATCAGGGATGGCGAACCAATGGCACGCGACACAATATTTTGGGCACTCCACCGATCACAATTGTTGTTACACTATGAATTGTTATTACACAAATGCTATTACGCTATGAAGCATATGTAACAATTAAATTAAAATTCACAAAAAACAAACAAAATAATAAACAATTATTAATAGAAAAATTAAAAATTAATGCTAAAAAACAATTATTAACAGTAAAAAACAAGCTAACAATAAATAAATAACAAAAAAAATCAACAGTCCTGCTTAAAATAACATCTTACAATCTAATATAAGTTATTGGTCATCTAATCTGCAACAACAGAAGTCACACTGATGTTACTTTAAGTTGAATTACTTGTATAACTGAGACATTGCAAAATGTATTTTTTTTTCAATGTAAATAAAGAGTTTTGAGTTGATAGTATTTAGTATTATTCTTTTCCCAATAATCAGGAAGTCAAAATTATTTGACGGCACGTCTATGACCTCATTAAGCAATTTTTTAGAGAAAACGGCACGTTGGTGTATAAAGGTTAGCCACCCCTGCCCTACATGCTAAGAAGAATACAATATTTTAAAAAATGGAATTTTTAAATAGATACTACTTATTTTGTAGATTGTCTAGAACAAGTTACCTGGAAAATACACACAACATTTAGTTTCAAATATTTCAAACCAAGGTTGTAAAAAAATGTGCTTTTTACACGTCACCCACCATTATATTTATTGTTTTGAGCAACAATATTTTTTTCATAATCTATACTTATTTTTTTAAAAAAATATTTCTCAAAAATTTCAAATCAATTTTTATCCTAATACGCTTTTGTTTCGCACAAGACAAAAGGCCATGAATTTTTTGCCTTTATAAGCGATTCTGCCACTTTTAGACAGCTGACTACACATAACTTTCTTCATTCCCCTTTATGCCAAATATTCAGTATGTTGTGTGTTTGTTCAACTAGTTAAGATATGATTGCTGTTAATAATGATGAATGCTCTACATGATTTCATTTTATTCATGACCTAGCAGAAGACAGGCTGATATTTGAAAGATTTTTTAAATCCAATTATTTTCTTCTTCTAACAATTTACCTATTCCAGCAATTTATTTTATACACATAAATTATTTTGAGAAAAGTGGTTTAACTACGGAATAAAGTAGGTACTGTGTTGCTATTGCTTAAAAAGTAATTAAATAAATAAAGTCAAAAAAAATAATAAACAAGCAAAGGAAAATAAAGTCCGATCAAGTTTGTCCAATCAAGTTAACAATCTCAAAAACGCAATTCACATAATATATAAATTAAATTTAAAATATTTTAAACATGTTGTTCCATTCATTTGACTTTTTTTCATAAAGTTACACTTTTTCTGATAAACATAGTATTCTAGAACATGTACAGATTTGTAATAATAATTTTCCTGTTATACACTATTTTTTTTCAGAGAAAAAAGACTGGCTCACTATGCAAGTCAAGATGCAACTATAAGTGTGGAGAACAATCACAAAATAACAGAATTTTTTCGTATTATTATAATAAATTCATGCAGATTAGTAATAGTTTTATCAACACTAAAAATTTCACAAAATAACTTCCTATTGGAATTATTATCATTACCAGAATATTTTGTATCAATCAATTAAAGGGATAATTAAAACTTGTCTGGGTAAAATTTGCAATTAACTTTTCAATCAATTTATTACTTATATTTAATATGTCTCCACAACAAATTTAAGCTAATTCTGATTAAAGATTCTGACAGGTGATTTGGACCATTGAGTAATTTTTATACACTAAGTAATAATTGTTGCAAAATTTAAATGCATTTATATTTTTAAATGTTTCTACCATTTTTTTTGTACTTATTTTTGTCAAAAAAGCTAACTTTTCTTGAGATCTATTGAATTGATAAAAAAAAAATGTTTCATTGTCCCCTCCCTTTTTTAATTTTCTTCATTTGTGTTTAAAGACAATTTTTAAACTTTCATTTTCTAACCAAGCTTGACTCCAAATTCTATTCTCGAAGAGAAAAAGATTCAAACAATCTGAAAGTTATAGTCATTTTAAAATAGACTTGTTAGAAACAGTCAAACAAAAACAAAAAAAAAATTAAATAAATAAAATAAAAAATTACCACTAAGCTTTGTAATATCTTCACACAACTTTCTCATAAGAAGGACTAGATCTTGGTTTTCTTTTGGTTTATTCAGATGTTCACAGCTTATAACCTGCGAAAATATGTATCAAAATTATTGATGATGTAAGATGTCATATATTCATGGATAAACATGTGAAACAAGAGTTGAGATTTAAAATTATATTTTTTCTCTCTTTAAAAAAAAAGATGCTATTTTAAAAAGTTGTATAAGAGAATTTTAAATTAATTTCATGCAAAGAATTTTAAATAATTTCAGAAATTTTGACAATCATGCTTACTTTGCATTTAAACTAACTTCATTATAAGTTGCTTTTGAATAATTTTGAGCTTTCACTTATTTAATGATATTGATTATTATTACAATCAACTTATTACAGAATGGTTTGTTATTCCTAATGTTTAAATTCTTGCAAATTTGAACGTTAGTAAAATAGTTTATTAGTAATAGAATCTATGATCTAATTATTTATGATAAAATTATTAGATAATCAGCAATAATCACCAATTTTCAAGATTTTAAGAGTACACATTAAGCATAATTAACAAATCTTAACATTATTAATTAACATTAAAAAGTCAATTTTTTACTATACCAGGGATGATTATTACACTTACTGAAAATTTTATGTGTAAAAACTTGATAAGATATAAGTTTACATACTATTCATAGTTAATATAATTTTTTTTTAATAATTAAATTACTCATCAATAAAAATAACACACTTTTAAAGTAACTTACTTAAGAAAAAACTCAGTTCTGAAAGAACCTCGATACTGGATTTAAAAATTGCATGAATATTAATAATCACAATATTGGATTTTAAGAACACTAAAATACAAATCATATTATTGGGCTTTTGAATTGCGTAAATATGAATCGCGATACGCATGACTCTTTAGATTAAGTGAATAGGAATAGCTACATCTGATTTTAAACTCGCTTGAATATGAATCGCGGTGTAAGCTTTCTAAATTAGGTAAATACGAAAATCGATTTTAGATATTAAAATTGCGTGAACATGAATCTCACGATATTAGAGGATTCCGGCATAGTTTCAAAGATTTAAAAACTACGAAAATCCGACAAACCAAAAATTATAATTGCGGAAGAGTTGCATGTTTGAAAACATCTTGCTAACGCAATTCAGCGAATGTTTCAAAATTTAAATTCTAGATTGTAGAATTTAATTCTCACATTAAATTTTAAATTGCGGTGAAAATCTCATCGGATTACAAGTGATTCTTGGAAGTCCGCAAATCTGAAATAAGAATCAGATCAGAATCAAATCTGAAATTTTATATAATATATTTTATATTAATAGTGATTTCAAGGCTGAAAGCTAAAGATCTAAATTTAATTTCCTGCAGTTTTTTTTAACAATAATCAATACACACTTAAGGACAGAGAGAGAGAGAGAGAGAGCAAAAAGAGATTACTTATAAACTACACAATTTAAAACAGTATATTAAAAATTTTATAAAAATTTAAAAAGTTAGCATATTTAAAAATTTTCATCACATTTATAATAAATTTTGATTAAAAAATTAAATGATCTAACCTTTAAAGGGTCAAAAATATTTTCTAAATCCTTTGTCACTGAACTGCAATCACATTTCTTCATATATTTTGGATCTTTCAGCAAATGTTTATAGAAAAGCTATTAAAAGAAGTTTATTGTCAAACTTATGTACAAAATTCAAAGGAAAAGACAATTAGAAATTTTAAATATAATATTTTTAAAAATGTCCATGACTGGGTAATACATTTTATGCAGAATTCTGCACTTTTGAAAGTTGTTTGACTAACCCTCAAGAACTTACGCAATTTCATTTTTCCAAATTTCTTTGTTTTTGCTTAAATTGTATGTTAGCTTTCATCCACGATAAGTATAATTAGTATCAAGTATTGATATATGTGCGATCTTAACAAAGAACCAAACTGAGTTTCTGATACCAATGATTCAGTGTTTACTTTTATGTAGGTATTTTTATAGTTTGTTGCCTATAGTATATTCATAATTTATATAGTTCATTCCAACATCAATACCACATACATATATTTTATCTCATAATGTCCTATTTATGATACAATGTATGCATGAAACTAAGATAATTTTTGCTCTCTAAATTGATGAAAAATAAAGCAATTAATAAGACATCAGAAAAAAAAAATTTTTTTGTATAGAAAAGGAACTGTGTGAAAAATTAATTTAAATAATATTTTTCTGAATCTTTTTTACCTTTAGGAAATAAAGTTGATTACTGTAAAATTCTAGAAATTATAAAGAACACAGATTATTTAGAGAAATAAATTAAAAAAAAAAAACTTTTGTATATTTTACATAGATAAACCTTTGACTGCTCTAAATTCCATCCGTAAAAAGACAGTCATTCTTTATAAAAACATCTCGATAATTAAAAATATGAATCTCTATTTGAGAAAAATTAAAAATTATATATGTTTTACCTAAATATTACCCAAAAAAATATTTATAATTGCGATAGGAATATCTAGACTAAATATCAATACAGATGACACAGAAAATCAGAAAAAAACATGGTTAAGTAAAAAAAAAAAAATCATTTACAGTTATATAAATCATGTAATGAAAATTGCTTAGATATTTAAGTATAATGATTTTTGTTACATAAGATTCTAACATATTTGTAAGAAAACAAACTGGAGTATAATCTACACACAAGTATTAGAAAGTACATACTGTAAGATAAGTGAGAACACGCTAAACATACCTCAATAGCTTTGTCTTTAGCTTTATTATCACTGGGATGAAAAACAGAGCAGATTAAAAGTAACTGTATAGCTTCAAGATATTTTTCTGAGTTGACTAGTAAGTTTCCTTCCCTTAAGCACTCCTATAAATAAAATTACAAACCATGTAAAACTAGTAATTGCTTAAAAAATAATTGGAAACAAAAATAAATTTTTTTAACTCTCTTAGTTATAATTTATTCCAAATCAGGGTCGGCATTTTGGGTATTTCCCAGAAGACTGGAAGAAGCTTGAAAAAACTCGACAAAATGGAAAAAACTAAAATGAACATTACAATACAACACAGTGGTTTAGCAATACGTATTATGAATACTGCTTAAATTCAAAGAAATTAAGATTAATATTATACCAGAAAGTTAAGTTTTTAAATCAACTCTTTTAATTTTATACAGAAATTTAAAATCTAGGTACATTACATAAGAGTCAGTTTGGACATGTATATTTAACAGTTTTTGAATATGAAAACTAATAGGCTATTTGAAATTGTGAATTCAAAATATGATTGATAATAAAATATATGTTTTGTAAATGGTTTGTTAATTTGATAGAATTAATAAAATTTTATTACAAGATTTTTAAAGTTCTTTAATTATAAAATAGGGTTTTACTATATTCTTAAGTGAAATAGGTTTTTACATAAGTAAAATATTGGAGGACTAAAATTATTTTAATTTCCTAAGAAATTTAGTTTTCTTTCCAATCTTTGTTTTTAAGTTTTTGTAAACATAAAAAATAATACACCGGAATAAATAGCTTGGAAATTAATACTGCTGTTTAAACTAAAGTAGGGAACCGATTATCCGGAATGAGCGGGACCATCGCTATTCCGGATAACTGATTTTTCCGGTTTTCTGAATCGTTACAAAAAGCCATTTTTTTATTGTTAAACCCAACTAAAAAAATCTTTAGAAATAATCTAAAAAAGAAGAAAAAACAAAGTAATTCACTAATGATTATTTCCAAAATGATGGTAAGGTAAACATCTTTCAAAAAAGAAAGAAAAATCCTAAAATCTTATGAGGGAAAAAAAAATGTTCCTAAAAAAAATGGAGGGAAAATTTATCGAATTTTGTTCCGCGTTTTTGGTTTTCCGATTTCCGGATAATGGGTTCTTTACTGTACATTGCAATTATAAAGGCTTGGAAGAAACCTATTTCTTCTAAGGTGGTTTTTACAACTGTAGAAGAAACTTGCCATTCCAAACCTTTAGTTGACTGCTTCCCAGCAACAAAAACTAGATTTTCCCATTGATGCTCAAAAAGTAAAGTAGTACTTTTCAGGGACAAAATTTTGCTCTGAGTCATAATTCTTAGAGGGTTAATATAAAAAATAATTTATGGAAAAAAAAGGAGGTATAAAGTTGTCTTACTTTGAAAACAATGTTGCTTAAAAATGGTTTGGAGAAAAAAAAACAATGGGAGGAAATATTTCTTTGTTTAACTGCCAAAGAAAAATGTAAAAATAATAGTTAATTCATGTAATCAGTATCTCAGGTTTGGCCAAGGGTGACTCAGCCTTTCATCCCTTCAGTGGGTTGATAAAATGAGTACCAAGCATGCTTGGGAACTTAGCACTGAGGGCAACCGAAACATCTGCTCCTGCACAGTAGGAAATAATTATAGGCTTATTAGAAGGTACACAATGTGCCCCCCTAGGCATTGTTCAAATACCTTAGCCTTCTTTGGGCTATCATGCAACTGAGTTTAGTTTCATGTAATCAGTACTACACAATTAGAATTGTTTTTAACATTAGTTATAACTTAATCAATGTGTCCAAAAATAGACAAACACCATGGGAAATTTACTATGATGATTTTAATTTCTAGATGACCCATTTTTGAACTCATTGATTCAAATAAAAAATGGAGAAGAAACAGTCTTGTCTGTAGGCCATGTAATTTCTACAAAATTTGTTATATCTTGAAATGCTTATCTACAAGTACTAGTAGAGTGTAATTTTGATCCAACTATGTCTGCTCCCCCAGCCAGATGTGGTGTATATGATTTTCGTCTAAAACAGCTTGGGTCCAATTAGATTGAACTTTTCTTGATCCTGCCTTAGATCTAACATTAATGTATCTTATTTTTGAATAAGACAACATAAAAATTTTGTAAAAATATCGTTTTGTCTAAAACAGCTTGGTTTCAATTAGATTGAACTTTTTTTTATCCTGCATTAAATCTAACATTAATGTATCTTATTTTTGAATTAAACAACATAAAAATTTATTAAAAATATTATTTTGTTTCCAATAGTAACAAAATTTATGTACCTTTAAGGAAGGACTTTCAATAAAGCTGCAACAAGCATCAAAGTTCTGGAATGATTCCTCATTATTTGCATTGTTCTCATCTGTAGTAGACTGATCTAAAATTCAAAATGAATCTTTAAAATATTATAATTAACGACTTAGTCATAACTTAATAAATTAGTATAACAGCAAAAAATATTGTTAGCATGAGCAAGATTTTTTTTTTTTCAAAATTAGCTAGAACTATTTTCTAAATACTTTGTTAGAGTCAGTCCTACCTTTAATCTCAAATTTCATTGAGTGATTTTGATCAAAAATAAAAACAAGTCACCCACCGAATTTTTTTTTAAATTTTCACCTTTTTATTAAAACCAGGCATTTTTTTTTTTTAAAAAATCTAAATATAAGAACTACATGTTTTTAATTTTAAATATTTATTTTTGAAGGATCCTTTTCATTTAACAAAATCGGATTTTTTTTTAAATTAATATATAAATTTATATTCTTTCTTTTAATTTTTTCAAAAAGTTTTAGAACAAATTACTTTTTGAAAAATACATAACTAAATTTTCTGTCAAAATCAGAGTTCTTTAAATATTTTTACTTTAAATAGCTATACAATAACTAAATATAAAATCCAAATTTCCCAACTAATTTTAGATATTTATTATTTTTGCAGGGTTGGCAGGTTTTTGACATGTGACAGTTTTTGACAGTTTAAACCGTCACGTCAAAAACTTCACTGTCAAAAATGTTGAAAATGTCAAAAACCTATATTCATATGTGAAATTTAATTAATACATAAAATTTATATATTTTTTATAAAGGATAGTGTTTCTAAATATGTTCTAGAAAAAATAAATTTAAAATTTTGAAGACACACTTATATTTTGAATAGTAACCAACATCTTGTACTTTTGTAAGCTCACATCTTTTGTAATATTATGTATTCATTTTCATGTGTTATTGAAAATCTGCAGTGATATTATTAAGAAATTTATTTATAACCAAATTTATTTATAACCAAATTTAGTGTATAGTATAGATTATACTAAAAATTAGACATTTTTAAAGATAAACAATAGCAGTTTTGTACATTAGACATCTTTTAAAGAAAAATCTTTTTAATATTCTTTTAAATATTCTTAATAATCTTTTTAACATAAGACAATACAAATTTAAGTGCTTTCTGTTAAATACACAGTGTAGTTAGTGTCGATTTACAGTATATTCAGCCTATTCATTTACTATGCTGAAAATTTAGTTTATCCAAATACTTGTGAATTTCATTCTGCTGAATACCATATAGTTTTGTTGAATATCTAAATATTCAGCTGTTGAATAATTACTTCTTGCTTTCAAGATATGCATTATTTGTATTCTTAATACAAGTGGACAAAAAAAAAATTAAGAGGTAAAAATTGTTTTAAAATGATAAGTGTAATAATTATAAATAAATATAATAAACAATATGAATTATATTTATCATTATTCACAAATATAACTACTTTTAAATTCAAATTAACATACTGGATAATAAAGATATTCGGTATAACATTAAAAATTTTTTTTATACACTTGTATCAAGTTTGTATTTACACAACATAACTTGTAAGTTCCTTATAAATATTAGTTATATGTTCCTTATATGTCAAAAATGCATAGTAATAAACTTTTAATTTTCTAAAGTATCAAAAAAAAAAAATTTTTTTTTTCAAAACATAAATAATTAAAAAATTTTTCTGCAAAATTTTTCTGCACATGCATTTGAATATAAATTTCTGAGATTTTAAATCTGTTATTTTACCTTAATTTTAATTAAAAAATATTTTAAAACCTGCTGATTGCCTATAGCAGGGGTCTGTCCAGACATTTTGTGAAAGGTCCGTTTTTCGAGAAATTGTGAAAAAATTACTCACATTCTTTCAACCAGGGTCCGCTTTTACAAATTTGTGCAAATAGGGTCCGCTATTGCAAAAAAATTTTTTTTCAAGGAGTTTTTAAATTGTAAAGACATACAAGATTATGCTCAACACTGTAAAATTATAATTAAAAATATTAAATTTTAAAAAATAAACAACAATTGCTGCTTATAAATTAGAGATACAACATACAAATATTTGGTATTTAGCCTATACTGCTGAACGCAGAATATTAATTTTGGACGAATAATGGAAGAATCGTCTGCCGAAGACAAAACTTAATTCGTTTACATCCATCTTTCTTGTTTTATGCCCTGGAAAGGGTTTATTCGATTAACAAAATAATAATGAAGATAAACAAATTTGTGAAGGGTCCGATTAAAAGAAAAATCATTTTGTGAAGGACCGTTTTTAAGTTAAAATATTTTGTGAAGGGTCCGTTTTTATGAAAAGATATTTTGTGAAGGGTCCGTTAACGGACCCAAATTTCTTCTAAACAGACCCCTGTATAGTATAATTAAATTTCAATATAATGCATGGCAACTGTTGGTAGAATTGAAGTTTATATATTTTCTTGGCAAACTTCAGTTTTTGACGGTTTAAACCAGTATTATACCCTTGTCATGTCAAAAACCACTTTTTGACGTCAAAAACCCAACCCTGATTTTTTGAAGATATTTAATTCTTTTCTAAAATATTTATCTACATTAAATATTTTTGAATAACATTAGAAAAAAAATACAATGCTAAATTTGTATTTAATATTTTCTTGAACATATATAGCTCAACAGCAAATTAAAGATATTGTTGGTTTATTTTTTAAAATTTACATTAGCCTACATGTTTTTGACACAAAAACATTTAATAGTTGACCAACAGGTGTTTTTTTGACTCAAAACATTCTTAAAAATGAATTTAGCTAGTTTTGAATTCAGAGCCATCAGACACAAAATATTATGTAATAAAACCTTATCCATAAACTAAGGATTAATCTATGAGTAATACAGTTATAAATTTCAATTATACTAACATAAAATTACATAATTAGAGCTAAAAAGTTTATGAACAAAGTCAAATGTGCAAATTAATGTAAAAACATTATATACAATGCAAATTATTTTATGATAAAATGAGAAAAATAACTTCCAGCTTCTGCATGTATATCAAAATAGTGGAAAATAATATATACAGAATAATATTTAAACAATATAATGCTTTAGACAAATGATTTAAGACTAATGCTAGGGTATCTGGGTTTGTAATAAAAATAGGAATAAGGGAGATTTTATAGACACACTGTATAAACAGGTATTTTCTTGTACAGTAAGTAAAAAATAGTAAAATAAAAAGGTCAATAACAAATATAATTGCAGGTAAAAAAATTAATAGTTGCCATTAGCACTTTCAGTGCAATTGTTTTCTCTGTAACAAAAATCAATTAATATAACACTCCATTAAAAAGCAAAGAAAATAGCAACTAATTATTTATTAACTTTAAACAGTGTAACAAAAACAAGCCTCAAGATGACAAAATATAAAAATTGTGTTTCAAAGATTTGGCAGAATTTGCAACATTTGGTACTTTCAGTGTTTTATTAATGATTTAGAATTTTTTGTTCTACTTTTAGTATATTAGAAATATAATCTTTAAAAAAAAATTAAATGACCTTTTTAATATTATTTAAAAAAAAAAAAATTGGCTTTTTACATTACTGCTGTTAAAATTACTAAATATTTCAAGATGAGCCTTTATAAAATATAATTCACATTAGATTACTTATTATGTAGGATTCAATAGGGGGGAAAAAGAGAAAAATCAGCACATTCCTCCTACAAAAAACAGTGAGAGAAATTTATTTTTGAATACTCTTATGTTTATACTTTTTTAGGGTTAAGTAACTAACCCGTTTAGAAATCTGAAAAAAATTGCGAATAGCATGATTTTTATTCTCTCAACAATTTAGAAATACTGAGATACTCCATTTCCAGAAGGAATAATATTATAAAAGAACCTTTAGTGCTGCCATCTTTATTTCTCTAAACGAACTAATAAAATATACTTCATTTGATAGAGAAAAAAAACATCAGCAGAAGTTTCGATGAAATTTTTTAGAAGCAACAATAGCTCACAATATAAACAGTCTGGAAATTTGAAAACTATACCATTAATTCAAACGCAGGATGTATTTTGTAAAGCTCTATTTACAATATTTGCTGCATGTGCAAAAAACAAAGTGAAAGGGTGGAGTATAATTGGATCCTTAGAAGAAAAAAAAAACTTCATAGCTTGCATATACGGGCTTTAGTATTGTAAAAAGAGCAGTGAAATGCAAAAAAACGCATTATCCCCAAATATTATCAAAAGGCCATCACTACTCTGCCAAAAAATCGCATAATCAATGAAAAATAATCAAAACTAAATAGATTATGTTTTTAAAAAATTCTTTGTAATTCAAAATTATAGCAGTTTTTTCCAAAAAAAAAAAAAAAAAAAAAAAAGCTTTATTTTTCTAATTGAATGCATTTTTAAGTTTAGAAAAAGCACAGTGAGAGAGGAGATTTAGGTTTCTATTAAAAAAGAATGTTTAAAACTTGTTGCAATTTTTATTCTACACCATTTTAAAAGAAAGGTAAAAATTCATTCTAAGAAGTTCAAATAAATAAATAAATACTAAGATAATTCTTTCCTTTCAAACAAAATACTCTCTTCAAGCGTAAGGAGAATATGTTCTATCCCCTTCCATTCAATTAAAAATAATGAATAAATAAAATAAATGGAAGTCAGTAAAAAGTTTGGTTGTGTATAAAATGGATGGTACTGGTTTAGAAATAAGCATTAAAAATTTGTAAATGAATTAAATAAATAATTAAAATAAACGCTTCTGTATAAAATGCTACTGATTGCAACTCATTCTGTAAATATTTGATTAAAATTTAGCATCTGTGAGAGAATAAGTGGATGGAAAAGGTATGTAATTTTAAAAAATAAATAAATAAATGAAGAGTTCTATTATGATGGGCGAATAACTTAGCTTACTTTTAATACTCCTTCAAACTCCTCTTACAACCAGACACGTAAATTAGAATCTATATAAGTAAATTAGAATCCATATACGAAAATTAGAATCCATGTACGTAAATTAGAATCCATATACGTAAATTAGAATCCACATACGTAAATTAGAATCCACATACATAAATTAGAATCCATATACGTAAATTAGAATCCACATATGTAAATTAGAATCCATATACGTAAATTAGAATCCATATACGTAAATTAGAATCCATATACGTAAATTAGAATTCACATACGTAAATTAGAATCCATATACGTAAATTAGAATTTTATTCTTACTTTTATCTGATTTAAATACAGTAAACATTCAAAAAATAAACGTAAAAAAGTTGATCGTAAAAAGATTAATAATCCAGGAATGCAAAAGATTGGGCAACAAACAAAGCCAAATGTGCATCCTAGTAGAAGAAAAAGTGGTATTTGAGTAAATTTGAAGAAAAAAACCAGCTTCAGGACATATTGAAACATTTACAAAACATATGGACATAGCAGAAGCTTAATATTTTAGGGGTGGTGGAATTAAATTACACAATACACAATCCTAATAGTAAAATTATACAATCCTAATAATTCTCTAAATTTCGCACATGAGAATTTTTCTTCTTCTTTAATGTGCTAAATACCGACAAAAAGATTAATTATTTCTTATTTCTATCTTGTTTTTAACTTTTAAGAATTTAAATCCACAATAATTCAAGAAAATTTTCTTTATTAATCTGAAATATTGAGGGGAATTTTTAAAGCTTTATAATTACTGAGGGGAACATACACTCATCGTCCCCCATGACAAAACCCCTTATTCTTTGTTTATTTAAAACCACCTCATATTTGCAGACTAAATTAATATTATGATTACTACCAATCTATTCATAACAATTCTTACTGACCATAATAATTCTTCGGCAATCAGACCATAATTTGCATTTATTTTTATAACGCTTAAAATGTTCTTCAATTTTCCTTGTCGGGAGAAGATAAATCACACAAAGCTTATTTAATGAAACGTGAATAAAATACTGTATAAGTTTAAAAAAACAATAACAATAAGAAGTAAAAAAACTGCAACAACTACAATTATAATGATAAATCTTAAAGGCAAAGAAATTGCAATGAAAAAGATAAAAACAGAGATTCTAAGTAATTCAAACGATTACTGATAATTAAATTTACATAAGTCGAATAACAACAAAATAAACTGGGCGTTGTAGGCCAAACAGTAATATCTTAATAAGCAAGTCAGGTAATTCTATATAAAGCAAATTTCTATTTCGATTTTCTTATAATTAGTTACAGTAAGATTAAAATAACACAGATGTTCAATTTAACGCCGACGTCACTACTACGAATTTTAATTCACACCACGATTAGCTGAGGCAAAGGTTAATAGATCGGTTCGGCGTTTTCACTACAACTCTTCATTAGTCTAGAGTCATTTAACTTTTTTAACCGTATATGTTAAAAAAATATGTAAGGGATTAATTTTAAAATCAGGACACGGTTATATAAGAAAAAATTTAATAAATAAATTGAAATATTTTTTTATTCAGTTAAGTGGTTTTTAACTGGATTTAATATGCTTAAGATACGTATAAAAACCACGACTGGAATAAAAAATTATTTAAAAACAAATTAGAAAATGTAACAAATATTATTAGGATTTTTAAGTATTTAAAATTATATCTTTTTTTAATGTATCTTACATAAAATAATTCTTTTTATCAATATAAATGAATTAAAAAAAGTTTGTTGTAGTATAAAAAATCTAAATTAAATAATTGGACAAAACAAATCTAGGTAATTCGATTAAACGAATCAGTTTAATTGTGTAATTCGGAGCACTTATTTCAAGTAGCGATTCGAATCCGCTACTTGAATTCGATTTGATTTTACTTCGGATTTTATTTTATTTCATAACCGGCATTGTACAGCCGACCCACTTCTGAATTTGAACCCAATCCAGAAGATAAGGTAACTGCTGGATCAAGCATTTTCACGGACTAGCCTTCGTGGATGACTTTTTGATGGAACCATCCCGCATTTGTGTTACACGATGAGGAAAACCACGAAAATCTCCAATGATAAGCATAACGGCAAAGAGGTTCTAACTCACGATTCGTCTACTACTGAGGATATTTTAAGTCAGCACTATGATCGGAGCGAGAGCAGAATTCGTATGAACCAATCACTGGGATTCAATCCTGGGTCACCTCATTGGAGGCGAAAGCTCTATCTCCTAACCCACTGTGGCTCCGAATCAATGATTTAAAACTATTCATTCAAACAGCTTATTTGTAACAGTAACTTGTTTGTTTTATTTGTAACTGTCACTTATTCGTTTTATTTGTAACAGTCACTTATTAGTTTTATTAGATCAATCAATTATAAACATGGATTCTTAACATTTTCTCTCCGCTTTACTTTAAAGTAAATTTAACTAATTGCATTGCTAATACGTTGCATGATACACTTCTGTACGTAATATGCTACTCTTCAAAATCGGGATCTTGTGCATACGAAATAATAATTCAAATCGACTGATTCTGCGATTCGAATCAACGGAATCGAATAATTTATATGAATCATCATTTAGTAGTGCAGTTACTTAAATAAATTCTCATGCAAATAATAAATTGAGTAAAGCATTTGTTTTGATAAGGATTTTTAGTGAGAACTTATGAAATTTTAGGAAGTTTTCCATAATACACATTTTTTAATATAAGGGGGGACCGGAAAGTAATGTCGTTTCGGCGCATTAATCTTAAAAACCAATTCATTTTTTTCTATCTGGCATTGAAAGGTTGTTGCTAAAGAGGGTGAAATACATTATTGTTAAAAAATAAAATCTTGATAACAAATATAAAGTGCACCGAAACTACATTACTTTCACGGTTTACCTAATAAAAACAGGAAGAAAAAAAATGAAAATCAAGAAGAGTTGACAACTCAAAATGAGCATAATGAATTACTCATATAAGTAATTATTACTAAATTGAGGAATTAAACAGGGCCAGACAACCTAATGTAGTAGATATCCTCATAATTAGATAAAGCGATATTGATCATGCATAAACAGTTGTTACTTTGTAAGAATTTAATAGTGATTATTATTGAGGAAAATGTTAACGATATGGCTCAATATGTTCCAAATTTTAAATCATGGATACAATGAATTAATTATGTAAGTAAGCATTACTAAATCGATAGATTTTATCAGAATCGCCTCATAGAAAGTGGTTAACATCCTTATAATTAGATTAAATGACTATGAGATGTTGCTAAACTGTTTTTATGTAAGAATTTAAAAATAGTTATTACTAGTGCAGTAAATTTAAATGAAATTATGATTAAAGGTGAAGTTTTAAAATTTATGCTATGAATTACCAAACCGATGGATTTATCAGAATCATACCACAGAACGTGTCTAATATCTAATAATTAGATAAAGTAACAATGAGAATAAACTGTTTTATGTAAGAAATTTAAATAGTTATTTGTAATTCAGCGAATTTAAATGATATTATGATTCAACACGTAGCAAAATTTCAAAAATCTATGTAATGAATTACTAAACCGATGGATTTATCAGAATCGTACCACAGAACGAATAATTAGATAAGGTGACATTGGGGATAAACTGTAATATATAAAAATTTAAACAAAGAGTTATTAGCAATTCAGCGAATTAAAACGATATTGAGAGTTCCAAAAGTTCTAACACTGCATGTAATTAATTACTAATATAAGTAATTATTACCAAATCGATGGATTTATCAGAATCGCAACATGAACGTGGTTAATATCCTCATAATTAGATAATGCATTATTGGCCACGAAAAAAAATGTTCCTATATAAGAATTTAAAAATGGTTATAACTATACCACAGTGAGAAACAATTCTTTAATTTATTTCAAATATTTATAACTAATTAACTCGTTACTGATGTAATGAATTACTAATGTAATGAATGATTAATATAAGTAATAATTATCAAATAAATGGATTTATCAGAATCGCACCATAGGACCAACGTAGAATGTGTTTAATATCCTCATAATTAGATAAAGCATTACTGGTCACAAAATAAACTGTTCTTACATAGGAATGATAATAACTATATGACTGTGTGAAACAATTCTTTGATTTACTTCAAATATTTATAACTAATTAACTCATTACTAATGTAATGAATTACTAATAAGTAATTATTAACAAGTCGATGGATTTATCAGACTCGCATATAGAACGTGGTTAATGTCCTCATAATTAGATAAAGCATTACTGGTCACAAAATAAACTGTTCTTACACAGGAATTTAAAAATGATAATAACTATATGACTGTGTGAAACAATTCTTTGATTTATTTCAAATATTTATAACTAATTAACTCATTACTAATGTAATGAATTACTAATAAGTAATTAACAAGGCGATGGATTTATCAGACTCGCATATAGAACGCGGTTAATATCCTCATAATTCTATAAAGTGCGAAACAATTCTTTGATTTATTTCAAATATTTATAACTAATTAACTCATTACTAGTGTAATGAATTACTAATAAGTAATTATTAACAAGGCGATGGATTTATCAGACTCGCATCATAGAACTTAATTAATATCTTCATAATTAGTTAAAGCTAGTGACCATGAATAAATTGTTATGTAAGATATTAAAAATAGATTTTACTATAAATGATAATTAAATATTACATAAGAAAACGGTAATTGTAACTGTCAAAATGAAGCTATTAATAAATAATACAAAATAAAAATGAGTTAAATTATACGTTTTCTGTACTGCATATGGAATTGAAAACTAAATTGGTTTTTTGATTATTACAGCCATATCAGATAATGACGAAATTAACTACTTCATGCAAATGCAACCACTAGTGTAGAGGCAAGGTCACTTACATAAGATTCACGTTACGAAACGATGCGGAAACAGAGGACAATAGAACGCAGCTTTAGATTGGATCAGTTATGTAAATTTAGAAAACAATCGAAAAAAACAGGCACTAACTTCTTTCAAATATTCTAATCTTACGTGCCGTTAACAGATGAATAAACGGAGTTATGAACTCTATATTCTCAGTTTTTTTTTTTCTCTCGGGTTCATTTTTGCAGCGTCTGGCTAGCTTTACGTAATTAGTTTACAACACGATGCGTCAATGCTTGGAAGTGAGGGTATAATTTTAGAATGTATGTCACTTATATAAGTCCCTCATCTGACGAAAAAGGGATATCGTTCAGCGAATGGATAAAAACGAACTTTTAACGGAATTTCACTTTCACAATCATGCAATGAAAATATCTAGAGTTGAGAAGTTTTTATATGTTCATATGAAATCGGAGACGAAAAGCGAATTTAGAAATTTTTAATGTTGAATAATTTTTAAAAGTTAGAATAGTTAATAATTTGGAAAAAAAATTTCAGAAGTTAGAATAATTTTAGTTTAGAGAAAATTCCAAAAAATAAAATCATCTGTTTAGGAAAAAAAAATCAAAAATTAGAATCAAAAAATTTCAGAAGTTAGAATAATTTTAGTTTAGAGAAAATTCCAAAAAATAAAATAATTTGTTTAGGGGAAAAAAATCAAAAATTAGAATAATATATTTCAAAAAACCTCAAGTAATTAAAATAAACTGAAATTTAGACAATTTTCCAAAATTTTTTATAAATCCTCGAATTAGAATAATTCTTTTAATATTTTCAATAATTCAGAATTATTTCTTAATATACAAGATAAAATTTATAAAATAGAAATAAGCACATAAATTACAAATTGTTGATAATTTTTTTTTTGAACTTATTTTGTAAGAAAAATTAGTTAAAGATAGAAGAAAAAGAATTGCAAAAGGAAAAATTTCCAAGACTTTCGAAATTATTAATTTTTCTGCCATTTTTATAATAATTTAATAAAAGTTATTTCAAATTAATAGTTTTGGAAAAACTAAAAAAAAAAAAAAATTAAAGAAAGATACCAAACTGGCAACCTCATAATGAAACCTATGATTAGTTATCACAACTTTGATATTTATATTCATAAACTTACGAAACCTCATAAAATTTATCTCAATCATAATTCTAATCAGCTGAAAAACGGTATATCTACTGAAAAAGATATGCTATTTAAATCCACGAGTACCAATTACTAATTGGCATGATTTTTTTATATTATTTACCTATTTGGCTTTGGTTGCGGGCATAAAAAAATATATTTCGAGGAAAAGAGAAAAAAAATAAATTAAGTAGTTTAAAAAAAAAGGATTTCGCAAAACGAACGATAACGAATTCAGTTGGAAGAATCACATTAAAAATAATTTAACTTCAAACGATTTTTCTTTCGAATTCTAATCAAGCAAATAAACTATTTAAAAAAAATAATTAAAAATGGAGAGTTGGAATTTATAAAATTGGAATTTATTAATAAAAATTTAATAGAATTTTTCATTCTAGCTTAAAAGATTTTATATTTTAGCTTTAGCTTCTTAAAACGTAAATAATAAAATTATCGATTAAAAATGGCAGTCTAAAAATTAAAGCTTTATTATACAGCCCAAGTTCGTCGTCTGCAAGATGAATAGAACGGTAAATCAAGGTAAAAATATTACTTTTTGATGTATAATATTATATTTATATTATTTGATATATATGAATAATAACTAAATAATTATTTCGAAATAGACAAAATAAATTTAATAAATGATTTCCGGTGCCTAAAAATCAGCAGTTAAAATTTATCCCGACCTTCTTTGTTAGTTAGGAAAAATTTTTGCATCATTAGAACAAATGTAGTATTTTGCCATTTCTTTTCTTATTCACTGTCTAGACACTGAATTAATGTTGCATAGCTTTTATCAAAGAAAGTTTAATATGCGAGTTTCACATTTGTATATTGCACCATATTGTGGTTTGTTCAGATATATTTCACACGAAGAATTATCGATTCGAAATAGCACTAAATGACTATAATTACTAATTTGAAAAAGAGAGGTAATTTACTTTATACTGAAATGGAAAACGTGAATTAATCTCATCTTTATTATAAGAAAACGTACAATTTAATAACGCAATATATGAATATTCGCAATTAAGATGAGTTAAACTATTATTTTTTATTCTTTATTTTTAGAAAATTCTACGCGGGAATGATAATTTTTTATAAAGATGCATTTTTATCGAATTTCCACATCATTTAGAAGTATAAAAATTAATGCGCTGGGAAGCAAAAAATAATAATTATTTACATAAAAACTCCCCAAAGTAATGAAAAATTACTGTCGGAATGTACTTTTTGGAAATTCTACTTTATTTACAACTTTATTATAAAATTACTATGCTAATATGCAAAAATCTGTTATTTTTTATTTTCACAAAAATGAAGTAATAAGAAATTTATATGAATGTATATTCTATCGGATTTTTACTTCATTAATTCATTCCTTAAAAAAATATGACGCTGGTGAGCAAACATTAATCATTTTTACAAAACTCTACACGCTAAGGAGAAATTTTATACATTTAGTAAAAAATTACGGCACTTGTGAGTTAAATATTACTATTTGTTTTCACAAAACTCTACATAGGAATGAGTAAAATCAATAAAGTATTTTTTTGAATTTTTATTTCATTTATACCTCTAGTCCAAATTTTAAAGGCCAAAAATCTCGTACTTTGGTTTATTATTCATACTCGAAGATAAAAGTGAGCCAATAAATTTTCCCAGTAGCAATAAAAAAAGGTTTCTAATTTTTGAAAATGCACTTATTATTTTAGTATCGCGTGATTCACGTGTCAAAGTCACAAAGTTACTAACAACACTCAGAATTTATTTTTGTTAGAATTTCATATATTCAACTCACCGAACGGATATAACGTCTGGATAAACTGCATTTATTCATCCCAATTTTTAATATTTTGTAACTGCAGCTGGCTTTATAAAGACACATGATTTTGAAAGGGTTGCTTAGAAATTTACGAAACGATAAAAATACAAACGATTTCTTTGATTTTATTAGTACCAATTTATATTCAATTTGCCTAAAAATGGTTATAAAAATTTTAAATATTAATAAAAACTTTCTAATTATGCATTTCATCAAAATTACCAAAACGCTTTAAAAATCTGCGGTAAACCGTTTGTATAAACCTCGACTTATGGAGTTTCATTGTAAGTCATAAAACGTGCGATTTAATGACCTCTATAAGGAAGAAGTTTGCTTGTAAGGAATTTTGCGACTATAATTGATGTGTTGGTTTTAAATATGAACATTGTTTTTATCCATGACTTTAACTTTTGGAGATAGAGCGTAAATTAGGAAGAAAAAAGACGAGATTGCAATGAGAAATTTTTGCTGTTGTAACTTTATTTGGTGTGATTTTTGCTGTTGTAACTATATTTGAAACATGGAAACCGCTTTTCTCCATCAGCGCTACTTTTAGTGATTCAGCGTAAGCTAGGAAATATGGTTTAAAAATTAGTTGTGACTGAGACTATAATTATAAATGCTCGCTTCTCATTAAGGTGATTAGGGTTCGAATTCCGATAATAATCAGGTGATCTCGAATTCACAAAAAATCCCCAATGGCAATGGGTTGCTTTCTCCAGTATGGTCTCAAAACTATAAGAAAACGGAGTTAAAAGTCCTGTATATTCACTACATGAATCAACTATTGAACGTTCTTATTAACTGGAATAAAACTACATATTTTTTGAGTTTCAAACATAAAAAGATTATACTTTAACCACTTCGAGACGGCGAGTCATAAATGCATTATCAGGGAGTTGATTATCAGGGTAAAAAAGATAAAACTGGTAGCCAAACTGTTTTTATAGCAGTTCATTTGTGGGCGGGGTAATAATAATTTGCTTTATTTAATTCACCACTACTTAGCTCGAATTAAAAATTGTATAGTTACACCTTTAACACACAGGGATTGGATGTATTAGATTTAAAGTGAAAACAAAAATAAGTCTGTCAAATTAGCTATAGCCAAACTTAAGCCACCGCTTTTTATTTTTTACTATCCTGATTCTGATTCCGTACCAATACATTTCTGACTCGCCCGTTCCGAAATTCCAGCGTAGAGACAAAAAAATATGTTTTGAGGCATTTGTAAGAATTAAAAAAACACTGAATAATGAATTTGTATATTAAGTAGGTATTTTCGGGTAATTATCATATTTTGAAGTTTGAAATGTTTTGGGTGGTTTTTCCCTATATTGTTGATAATATGTATGTTAGATATTTTTGACATATACATCAAACACACAATCAGGAAACATGTTAAAGCATAAAAATTAAATTCTGAATTTTTCAGACCACTAGACAGCAGATTGAAACAGTGAGGAAGGAAAACTCAAGTTGAAAAATCAACGAAGGTCTTATAAATCAAACGCACACCTTAAGAATTTTTTTAGAGAATAAATGGCGAAGAATAGTTATGAGTGTAGATTTAAAAACGCACAAATAAACATAAAAGCAGGTTTTATTGACCTTTTCTTTTCGCGTCGTATTTATTATCACGCCGCGAGAATGTTTTTAAATAGTACAGATTTATTGAAATTCTGAACACGTTTAGGTAGCAAAGAAACGCCATACGACACTGACGTAGGTTATTTTATTCTCTTAACAACACACACAAAAAAAAAGTTGAGCCATGAATTTGCGTAATAACCAGTCATATCAGACAGGTAAATGTAATATTTATGGTTGATCTACAATAATAAACAATAATAAGAAGAGCTGTCATAAAAGCGAGATTAACGATACCTAAATTATTCAAAATGGTTTCTTTTTAATTTTCGTAGAGTATTTTTTTACGGTCATAACAATGAAAGGGTGCTTAAGGTATAACGCAACTCTAAAGTGAAAAAAATAATAGTTATTTAAGATTTTTATTAGGCTGGACACAACCAGTGGTTCCGGGGCAAATGCCTTCCAACTAAAAATTAATTGGAAGAACTAAAAATCCAACAAAAAATTAATTGGAAAAACTAAAAATTCAACTAAAAATTAATTTTAAAAAAAAGTTTTTTTTTAAAAATTAATTTCAATAAATTTAAACAGACAATTAAAAAAAACATGAATAGTTATTTTAGACAACAGGAAATAAATAATTTAAATTTAACATATTTTTTAAATTAAGAAAAATTTAATATCAACAACTCTAAAAATTATTTAATTATTCGTGAATCAACTCCTTTTTATAAAAAGGAAGTACTTTACATCAAAGAAAAATAGATATAAAGGAGAAAAATAAGAAGGGTTGGAGAACTTTGTTAAAATAGAAACATATACTTCATATACTATTTTTACTGTAAAAACATTTATTTCAGACCCCGGGGAATAAATAATTGGTAGATAAAAAGTAGAAGTAGTGAATTAATTAGAACCACAACGTAAATAAATAAATGAATAAAAAATCCAAAAATTCCTGAAAACAATAAAATCAGTCTTGTTTTGCATTTTGACAAACTTTTTTTTTTTGCTTTTAACGATGCGTTTTTGTATAGGCCGTGAATCTAGAATCTATAATTAAAAAATAAATAAACAAAAAAGACAAAGCAAAAAAAAAGTTTTAGAAGTTGTGGGTTATGTAAGATAGTAGGTGGGTTAAAAAAAAATATTTTACACAATTTATTTAGTTCTTTAACTAATTTTTAAGAGACTAAGTAATGCAGTATCAGAGCAACTTTTCAACTCTTAAAAAAATTGAATAACAAACGCTAGTCATTTTCACAAAACTGTAGATTTTCTTCATATTGACATTTTGCACTATTATTATAATTAGCAGATGACGCTTTTCTTCACTTTGACATTTCGCTCCATTTTTATTGTTAGCATAGAGGGCGCTTTTCTTCATACTGATATTCTGCGCCATTTTTTTCATTTACATAAGAGGGCGCTTTTCTTCACTTTGACATTTTGCTCCATTTTTATTGTTAGCATAGAGGGCGCTTTTCTTCATACTGATATTTTGCGCCATTTTTTTCATTTACATAAGAGGGCGCTGGCTAAAGATGAATAAAATGTAACATAACTGCTACTAACTTACAAAAGTCGCAAAAATAGCATATATTTTTCGCTAAAATGCGTTATTTGAAATGAAGACAGTTCTCGAAGAACACCCTTATCCGCACTCATATTAATTTTAGACTCAACCTGCAATGATTATTAAAAGAAGTGAAAATCATTTTTCAAACATAGGAAGAGGGAGAAAGCAGTCTAACTTTTGCTTTCATTTACAGTATTAATCATTACAATAGTGATAAAAAAAGAGGGAGATATTAAAGCTCAAGGTTTTTTGTTATGCAAAATTGAACTTGAAAATCTTAACATGTGATATACTTTGATTGCTTAAGTGATAAGGTATTCTAATAAGATATGTCACGTTACAGTTCTTTTAGATAAGCTAAACGCACAACAAATTTCAACAACATCGATTGGTATTTGAAAGCGTGTATTTTTTTCTTCTTGCAATTCATTTACAAGGAATTCCAGCACGACTGATCTGAGACAGTTCGTTTAGTTGGAGAAAATCAATTAAATAAAAAATTAACTGGAGTTTCGTTTAGTTCTCGGATAACATAATACTAAATTCAACAACATACTGGTAGCATTTTAAACTTCTTGTATTACAATAGTTTTTAGGCAGATACATGAGATGTTCTACGTTACTTTCAAAAATTATAACAACAAAATAGTTAAGATATATATGAAATAAATACAAAATCTCGAAAAAATAATTGACAATTTGAAAAATCAATTTAAGAAACATGGAAGGAGAGAGAAATATAGAGTGCTGTGATTAGAAAACCACAATTTATTCTCCCTACGTTTCAAAATTAGTCCAAAGGATCGTTCGCAGATGGCGCCACAATATTTTCAAAATAACTACCATTTGCAATAACAGCCTGGCGCAGTCTGAGAACAACACTAGCAGATACCTGTCCAAATATTTCAAAAAGAAAAGTTTTGGCTATGCATAGGAATTATATATCTTACCATTTTTTATAATAAAACAGGGACTAATATAGGGCCTTTATATCTATGATAGTCAAGATGGGTGATAAATCGCACAACATCGGTTGTTTTTAAATACCGCGGTAACGATATTCTTACAATAAAACAATAAATCATAAATACCACGTCTTACAATAAATGCAGATCACATAAATGATTATCAACAATGATAATATACTATAATGATAATGATAATATACAATAATTACTGTCAATGATAATTATTTAATGCTATAATATCATGAGCATTATAGTTAACTGTATTATTTGGATATGATAATGTAATGGCTGATTAACCACAAAAAACGATCTTGTTGAATATAATATTGCGTTAGTTATCGATAATACTAAATCAATTCTCAAATTTATTTTTACGTTTTTAAAATTACGCACTTTTTAAGTTATCATTCATAAAAATGTTTTAATTCATAAAAATGTTTGAATTCATAAAAATGTGTTTATCATTCATAAAAATGTTTATCATTCATAAAAACCTCATGACAAAATTAAAAATTACAGTGCTTTATATTCAGTAAAGAATTTAAAAAAATAAAGTTCTACCTAAACACGGGAATACAAACGGTAACTAAATATGTTATTGTTGTTTTATTTATTATCTGTGATACCTAAACCTGATGTATGTATAGTAAAAGTGGGTGATAAATTGTACAACATCGGTAGTTTTTAAATATCACTATAACGATATTCTCACAATAAATCATAAATACCATGTCTAACAATAAATGTAGAGCATAAAATTATAATATCATGATAATTACTGACAACGATAATAGCTGGCTAACTATAAAAAACGATCATATCGAATTTAACATTGCATTAGTTAGCGACAATATTAATTTAATTTTCAGATTTGTTGTTACGTTTTTAAGATTACGAGTTTTTCAAATTATCATTCAGAAAAATGTTTTTCCGTAATTAGGTAGCGAAAATATTGACCAATGTAAAAAATATACCGTTATTTTTAACGATATATCACAATATTAAAATTCACGATATCGCCCAACACTAATATATTGTTTAATGAAATATTAATAAATCTGATGATTACGTACTGCGCGCTAGGTGCTCAAATAAGTGAGTCTGAACTTATTTCTAATAAGCAAATCAAACATTCAAGAAAATTAAAATAAAAACTAAGTTTTTTCTTGATATTATAATAGAGTAAAATAATGCTACAATGAAAGAAGGCATTTTCTTAAGCAAATTAAAACGTAAAACTCGTTATTTATGTTCTTGGAATTGAAACGTAGTATTCGATCAATAAAATAACGTCTAGAGCGTTTCCGCGCATTTTTCCTCGTTTGAAAGAAAAGTAAATTTAACTCACGACGATATCTATAAAAATGTGAAATTTCTTTCCACTTTAAATTTTTTCGAGTTTACTATTTTCAATTATAATAAAATTAAACATAACATTATGATAAGAAGTAGCAAGATTCAATTTTCGCAATAATAATTAAAAATTTCTTTGTTTCGATAACAATCAAGCAGCAGATAGCAGGAAGAAGAAAAACATGCGAAATTAAAACAGGGTGCGTAGCCAAATCTTTCAACAAAAAATAAGCACCTTTTAAGCACTCAAAAAATATTTTTAAGCACTATATACACGAACAAAATGCTTTACATGACACACTTTACATGATCATTGGAAAATAACTAGTTTCTGACAAAGAACTCTTTACTTGATTATAGCCGTTATAAAATTATATATTATTAGCCGTTATAAAATGATCGAGAGATTTTTCGTTTCGATATCAGAGGGTGGAAAATGACGTCTGAAATTGAGAATATCTTGTAATATGCCGCAGAGTAGCACATGAGAAGGCAATAATCTCACTGAATTCAGCTCAGTAGACGCACATACGTACTCGCAAGTAGTTCATCAAACATGTAAAATGATAGGCGCTTTAATAGGCTATGGACCGACGGTAGGCCGAAATGAATTGTGAAAACGTTGAATAGAACATTGTGAAAAGCACGCTTTTGCATAATACGTGGCGAAAATCGATATGGTAACGAAAAAAAATTTCATTTTTGAAAAGGGAAAATTAAGCACTTTTTAAAAACACCCAATGAAAAAAGCACCCTTAAGGGCTTTTAAATAACGAAAATAAGCACCTTTAAGCACTTTTTAAAAACGCTAAACACTATGTAAAAGGGAAAAAAATGGATTTTGAAGAGGTAAAAGAAAAGATCAAGACACTAACAAAAAAAAATATCCTAAATAAATAAATAAAAATTAGGGCATTTTTGGAACAGTATACATAAGCTAGACTGCTTTTAAAACGGGCAAATGGCAAACTAAGAAAAGTATGCCTTGTTTTACTTAAGTTTAATAAAAGCAAATTTTATCGAAAAAGAATAATTAAATATAAGATCAATATATAAAAACTTTTACTGTTGCATTAAAAACATAAAAAGTACTAATATAAAAGACTTTAGCTAAACTGACTGCAGAAATGGCAGTTTAATTAGCAAAATTTAAAACTTCACTAAAATTAATCAATATGAGAGCCTTTAATTTTCACTTTAAAAATCTCAACTTTTAATCATCTTACCTCAATCTTTTTCAACACACGTTTAAGTTGATTCGATTTTGATTAGTTTGTATGCATTTTGAAAACTGCATGATAAGGTAATTTCGGCAACATGGTTATTTTTCCATTTTCTCAAAAAATTTAATTTGAAAAGGGGGGGGAAACATTTATTAAAAGATTTTTAAAAAAAAGAAGAAAAAAAAGGAAAATTGCCAATTCGAGGTAGAATTTCATGTTGCAATATGCACTGAAATAATGTTTTCAATAAAGTATATTGTCTTATAGATTTTAGCATAAATTGCCACATATATAGTGCATTAGAAGCATAATCTGATTTAAAAGACATGATTATATTTAAGAATTTTAAGTATTGAAAAAAATTATTTTTTAGAACTTAAAATCACTCTTAAAAAAAAAAGAAGGAAAAAATATTTTTTTTTTGTAGACAAGAATGAATTTATTAAATTCCTCTTAGTGCTAGTAGGAATTTCCTATTTTTAAACAAGACTTCAACATTTATAAAATTAGTAGGACAGAGTTTTCATGCAGATAAAGTTTCTTAACAAAATAACATTTAGTAGTGATCACAAATGCATTAACCGATCACGGCCTGTTTTTTTTAGGTTACCACTTTTAAATTTTAAGACCTTTTAGCATTTACAAAAATGTAATATATAATATCTGTGACAGTTTGAAGCTATATTAGAGCATACTCTCAATATCTCAAGTTTAAGGGACATTAAAAAAATTTCAAGATAGAGAGTTTTTAAGATAACAAGTTCAGTACTAAATATGTTCTAAAAAGTAGACAATTATATAGTAAAATATTACCATAAAAAGTAGAGATATGAAACAGATATATAGAATAGATAACTTGGTAGTTTTCTAACAATTAGGTTCCTAACATTTAAGCCGATTTCATAATCAGTCAAAGTTAAAAATTTAATGTTAAGTTATCTTAAAGTGTTTTGTTATGCTTATTAATACAAATAATATCATCAGGGATAAATACTGTTAACCAAATGCATTATTAACTTAAACCTTGGAGAGTGTAAGAAAAATTATTTAAAAAATTCACTAGAATTTTTTAAATAATTTTTCTACTGAATAATGTAAATTTGACGTTAAACAATGAGTTGTAAATAATCATTTCATGAAATAAATTTTTAACACTAAATAAAAAATTTCAAAAAAAATCTAAAAGCACTGTATATATTAATGAATAAGTAAAATAATATTAATAAATAAAAATAATAAGTAAATAAATAAATAAATCATTCTGAAAAAAATTACAAATAAGTTAAATTATTTTTAACACAAAATTGGTAAACTATATTTAAACTTATACATGCTTTTTTTACTACTTGATCCAAGTAAATCACTAAATGAAAAAAAAAAAAAAAAAACGTAGAAAAATGGATTATGGAATAAATAAGTAAACATGTCAATTTCAATCCAACATTTTATTAAAAATAAATTTTTGTACTAAAATTTGTCTTTAAAATAAAGAAATAGATTTCAAAATTTTAGATAACATACTCAGAGTTAACAAATACTTCCAAAATTGAAAAATTAAAATCATAATGAATTATTGTAATGAAATCTATAGCTTATAGCTTTTAAAATAAGCAAATTGAAAAAGAGTGATTTTAAAAAAGGAAAACAATGTACAAAAATATTTTTCAAAAATTGACAAATATAAATTCACAGGTATATTTGTACACAATTGGTCATTTTATAGTGAAAAATTAAAAAATCCATAAACCTATGCTAAACTTAAAAATATGCAAACTGAAATTGTTATTTTTTAACAAAAAAAAAGGATTAGATGTTAAAAATTAGTGTTTTCACAAAAGTATAATTGGATAAATTAATACAAAATTTTAAAATACATAAAATTGAAGAGGCATTTCAAATACCAAAACATATATGCCAAAAAATTTGCACTTTGACAATGTAAATTAACTGATCTATTTTTAAAAAACTTGTTATTCTAAACCAGTCTATAAAAACTGACTGTGCATTATATTTAGTTACATTATATTAAGAAATAGATTAATCTCCTTTTACAATATAATCTAGTGAAAAGTCATATTAATTATGACTATGAATCAAACTTTATTTCCTTTACTTATTTAAAGTAATAAAACTACAAAATCTAAGTAACAAACTACAAAAATAATAACATGTTAATAAACTTCAATTAATAATAAATTATCCGTTAATCATGATAGAAAAATTAAGTATAATAAAACAATAAATGGATTCATAAGTTTATTTAATTTGAAATTGTTAAACTTACCAGGTCTATTGTCTTCATTTTCACTTTTAACAGAAGATTCCTCAGAATATGCCCAAAACTTTTCAATGATAGTTGACATCACAACATTGGTTTGCAGTTCAGATAAATATGAATGACTGTAGGTTTTACGGCATTTTAAGCAATCAAAAGAACCCGAATATGCTTCAGACAAAACACATTTTTTTGAAAAAGAATGACCGCATTTTAATGTAACAGGATCGCTTAAAATATCACCACAAAAAACACAAAGAAAATAATTTAGATTAAATATATTTCGGGAAAGACTTTGCCTGGCTTTGGTAATTAGGCCATCCACAAACCTTTCAAGACATTCTAAATTCCGAAAATCCGAGCTGTAAACTTGAAAAGCACGAGAATATGTTACCAGACCATCTTGATTATCGTTATGATTTAATGAATAAACTAACCGTTTAATTCGATTAATAGACGAGCTGTTTTCTGTATTAGAACGATCGGAACTTTCAAAATATTTGGTACTATTTCTGCTATAACTAGCTTCCAGACCGGATTCTCCCATATTTTATTAACTATTGTCTTTCATATAAATAAGATTTCAGTTTAAGTTCAGAAACTGGGCAATGATGTTTATATTTTACGTCTAATTCGAGGAGCATTATTAAGGAGATCATTGATAAATGGTGCAGCAACATAAGTGTTTACAAAACAGAAATCATACACACATGTATCAACACAAGTTTGTAGCTAGTATTGAATGTCAGCACGCGAGGGACGATGTGGGGAAATAAGTTATTTCATTTGACAGCTTTTGTTTGTATTGCCTAGTGGCGCCCTCAGCATGTAAGTATTTTTAAAAATTGTTACATAACGATTCACTGCGCCCTGACGTCACAGGTTCTACAGCACGTGTCCATTATAAACGAGGTTTCAGGTTTATTGGCCTTTCGAAATGATTCTTCTTTCAATAGATGAATCACGTGTGCTGTGTAGATTAGGCATTATATTTTTTAATGCTCTATGAGTTTATGGTGAGAATTCAAATCTTATATTTAATTCGTTACATAATAAAACAGAATAGATTGTGAACTCGAACTTACGAGAAAAAAAAAGATTCCACACACTTCTAAAAGTAGAACAAAGCAGTCGTTGCGATCCTTATATAATTTTTTATGCTTCTTCAGCTTGTTTTGTTATGAAAACAAATTGGTTTATTATGACTTTCAATTAAAAATGATCTCAAATCACGAGAATTTTTTTTTGTTTTCGAAACTTGTCTGATATAATTAATACACGCAAAATTCATACATGAAAGAAAAAAAGCATAAATATAAAATTTAAAAAAGTAAATTTCATGTATGGCATGCTTATTTATTGGAACAAAACAAAGAAATCTATATAAGACAAAATAGTCACTACCTCTTTTATATAATATTTATATCATTTTGATGTTTTCTTCTTTTTTCGTTATGAAAGTAAATTTGATATTTTAAAAGTTAATTAAAATTTTCGTTACACGATGAGTTATTGTTTTTGAAACGTGTTTCTGAATATTAAAAAAAAAATAATAATACTATTAATAGATATAGAAGTATACAACTATTACAAAGTATTAAAATATGCATTCTTGTAAGAAATAATGTTTTTTTACTAGAATATAGATTTTAATTTAAATTTGATTTTTTTTAAATAATAAACAATTGACATTTAATTAGATATAACTAATTATTTAATTTTGAAATTTTTTTCATGTTTAGTTGATATTGTTTTACCTTAGAAACTATTCAGTCGCCATTATTTCGCATTATGCAATAAAAAAGAGCTTTTTTTTAAAAAAAAAATTTCTCTTCTTTAGTAATTAGAAAAATGTCAGTTTCTTATTTTTATTAATCTCTAACTTCAAATGAGTGGCCAGTGGCGGGCAGGCTTTCAGACAAAAGGAGCATCCTTTCATCACTAAGGTCACTAATGCTTAAAATTTATTACCCCGTATTATTTTTATTATGAAATTAAAATTTTTAACCAATAGAAATTTAGCTCGAGCAAAATTTTTATGTAGAATAAACTATACTTTTCAAACCCGCTAACATTTACATAATAGCAAATTTAAAATAAGGACATCTTTCCAAAGTTTTTGTTCTTTTTTCTTTCAATAGATTTTTTTTCCAGTGATTACACCTGTCACATTTACACTTAGTGTACTGTGACAATTTAATCATTAATTTTTACATAACTCTTTAATTTCCTCAAAACTTTATTCCTTTATTTATATAGCAGCTTATATTTATTTTAACTTTTTGTTCGACCTTTCTCATGGTCAACGCGGTCATTGTCCTTCCTGTGGGGAGAGTAACCCCCTTCTATTCCCGACGATTGACGTAAAATATCCTCAATGTTAAACGGATCATGGGTTAGAGTCCCCTTGTCCTATGGTAGATCTTAATATTTTAATAAATTCAATGACTGGTAAAGAAAAATTTACTTCCTAAAATTTTCATGAAAAGTTTTATGTAGTAATTAGTTCTCAATTTTGCCAATAACTACTTTATTTTCGAATGAACTGAAAAGAAGATAGAAAAAAGTGCTTAGTTAATAGAATTATTTAGCTTAAAAGAAACTAGGAATTATTAAATCTTATGGTAGATTTTAATATTTTAATAAATTCAATGACTGGTAAGGAAAAATTTACTTCCTAAATTTTTCATGCAAAGTGTTATGTAGTTATTAGTCTCAATTTAGCCTGTAACACTACTTTTTTACGAATGAACTGAAAAGAAGATAAAAATGCTTAGTTAATAGAATTGTTTGGATTCAAAGAAACTAGGAATTATTAAATCTTATGGTAGATTTTAATATTTTAATAAATTGAATGACTGGTAAGGAAAAATTTACTTCCTAAATTTTTCATGCAAAGTGTTATGTAGTTATTAGTCTCAATTTAGCCTGTAACACTACTTTTTTACGAATGAACTGAAAAGAAGATAAAAATGCTTAGTTAATAGAATTGTTTGGATTCAAAGAAACTAGGTATTATTAAATCTTATGGTAGATTTTAATATTTTAGTAAATTCAATGACTGGTAAGGAAAAGTTTACTTCCTAAAATTTTCATGCAAAGTTTTATACTGTAACTAGTTCTCAATTTTGCCTATAACTACTTTTTTTTCGAATGAACTGAAAAGAAGATAAAAATGCTTAGTTAATAAAATTGTTTGGATTCAAAGAAACTAGGAATTATTAAATCTTATGGTAGATTTTAATATTTTAGTAAATTCAATGACTGGTAAGGAAAAGTTTACTTCCTAAAATTTTCATGCAAAGTTTTATACTGTAACTAGTTCTCAATTTTGCCTATAACTACTTTTTTTTCGAATGAACTGAAAAGAAGATAAAAATGCTTAGTTAATAGAATTGTTTGGATTCAAAGAAACTAGGAATTATTAAATCTTATGGTAGATTTTAATATTTTAGTAAATTCAATGACTGGTAAGGAAAAGTTTACTTCCTAAAATTTTCATGCAAAGTTTTATACTGTAACTAGTTCTCAATTTTGCCTATAACTACTTTTTTTTCGAATGAACTGAAAAGAAGATAAAAATGCTTAGTTAATAGAATTGTTTGGATTCAAAGAAACTAGGAATTATTAAATCTTATGGTAGATTTTAATATTTTAGTAAATTCAATGACTGGTAAGGAAAAGTTTACTTCCTAAAATTTTCATGCAAAGTTTTATACTGTAACTAGTTCTCAATTTTGCCTATAACTACTTTTTTTTCGAATGAACTGAAAAGAAGATAAAAATGCTTAGTTAATAGAATTGTTTGGATTCAAAGAAACTAGGAATTATTAAATCTTATGGTAGATTTTAATATTTTAGTAAATTCAATGACTGGTAAGGAAAAGTTTACTTCCTAAAATTTTCATGCAAAGTTTTATACTGTAACTAGTTCTCAATTTTGCCTATAACTACTTTTTTTTCGAATGAACTGAAAAGAAGATAAAAATGCTTAGTTAATAGAATTGTTTGGATTCAAAGAAACTAGGAATTATTAAATCTTATGGTAGATTTTAATATTTTAGTAAATTCAATGACTGGTAAGGAAAAGTTTACTTCCTAAAATTTTCATGCAAAGTTTTATACTGTAACTAGTTCTCAATTTTGCCTATAGCTACTTTTTTTTCGAATGAACTGAAAAGAAGATAAAAATGCTTTGTTAATAGAATTGTTTGGATTCAAAGAAACTAGGAATTATTAAATCTTATGGTAGATTTTAATATTTTAGTAAATTCAATGACTGGTAAGGAAAAGTTTACTTCCTAAAATTTTCATGCAAAGTGTTATGTAGTTATTAGTCTCAATTTAGCCTGTAACACTACTTTTTTTTCGAATGAACTGAAAAGAAGATAAAAATGCTTAGTTAATAGAATTGTTTGGATTCAAAGAAACTAGGAATTATTAAATCTTATGGTAGATTTTAATATTTTAGTAAATTCAATGACTGGTAAGGAAAAGTTTACTTCCTAAAATTTTCATGCAAAGTTTTATACTGTAACTAGTTCTCAATTTTGCCTATAACTACTTTTTTTTCGAATGAACTGAAAAGAAGATAAAAATGCTTAGTTAATAGAATTGTTTAGCTTCAAAGAAACTAGGAATTATGAAATCTTATGGTAGATTTTAATATTTCAATAAATTCAATGACTGGTAAGGAAAAATTTACTTTCTAATATTTTCTTGCAAAGTGTCATGTAGTAATTAGTTCTCAATTTTGCCTATAACTACTTTTTTACGAATGAACTGAAAAAAAGATAAAAATGCTTAGTTAATAGAATTGTTTGGCAAGAAATTTAATTTTTCTCTCGAATAACTTATTATTTATACAATACACCAGTCCCTCATTAGTAGTATCATTTATTTGAACATATTTATATAAAAAAATGTAGCAGCTATAACACAATTATATGTAATATGACATGACTATAAAAAAAGTTCATTTTCATTGACTCAGAGTTTGAATAGCCCTCACTTAATAATTGCTGACATTTTGCTTCATCATTCGGACAGTGTTTTTGCTGTTGACGTATGCCTGTTTAGGCAGCTTGTTCTCCAGTGGCGCCATCTATGGCCAAGAATTTGACTTCTGCCACACCATACGTCGCACCCGTTTATAGGGCGGACTCATTCATACATCCATTCATTCATCCACAGATCGTAATTTTGACCTGAATCAGAGAACGATCAATCTCCAATCCAGTACCCCTAGACGTATTGATTTGTTATGGGAACATGGAGGACTTTTGCGACTCGACAGATTTAACGTGCATCAGTCACTTTACTACACGAGGAGTCTTCGGCCGGCTGGGTTCGAACCCACGAACTCTCGGACATGGGCCCAGCGCCCTACCGACCAGGCTATCCCGGCATTCGGACAGTGTACTAATTTTAATTCTGAAATGTTCGTGGGTTCGATCCCTGCCGGTCGAAGACTCCCCGTGTAGTAAATGGTGACTGATGCACGTAAAATCTGTCGAGTTGCAAAGTCCTTCATGTTCCCATAACAAATCAATACAGGGGGTACTGATCCAGGAGTTTCCTTGTCTTCCGGATTGGTTCAAAATTACAAGGCTACTGAATTGAACATTAGTAGACGTAAACCAAAAATTGGGTCGGCTGTTCAACGACGGATAAAATAAAATAAAATAAATTCTGAAATGCTGGCGTGTAATTTTTAAATAAATTGAATAAGTTTGATAAAAAGATTCAGACATGCTAGGGGAAGGATTTTCCAGTTATTTTAAATTTTTCTGATAAATTTTTTTTATAGGACATAGTAGATGAGAAACTTTAACCAAATTCTTAGTCTACGACTAGCAATATTCAACTCCGCTGCCTTGTAATTTTGAGTCCCCTCCAGAAGGAAGAGAACTCCTCGAGGAAGTATTGAGATAAACTAGCTAAACTAGTGGAAGACTTTTTAGTGGAACTAACCCACATTTGCGTTATATGCAGAAGAAAATCACGAAAATCTCCCAAGGTTAGCCCAACGGGAAAGGGATTCTAATCCATGATCCATTTAAAACTGAGGGTATTTTATATCAGGACTATGGTCAGTGGAAATCGGGAGCAGAATTCGCAACAACCAGTCAACGCTGGGATTCGAACCTGGGTAGCCATTGGGAAGCGAATGCTCTATCTCCTGAGCCACGGTGGCTAGTTGCCATTTATAGAAAATTAGAGCCGAAATTTAATTATGCTCTCGTGGAGGACTTTTTGAGGCGATTAACCCGCATTTGCGCTCCATGGAGAAGAAAACCGCGAAAATCTCCCAAGGTTAGCCCAACGGGAAAGGTCCATTTAACACTGAGGGTATTTTATATCAGCACTATGGTCAGTTGAACTCGGGAGCAGAATTCTCATAACAACCAGTCAGCTTTGGGATTCGAACCTGGGTAACCATCGGGAAGCGAATGATCTATCTCCTGAGCCACAGTGGCTAGTTGCCATTTATAGAAAATTAGAGCCGAAATATAATATGCTTTCGTGGAGGACTTTTTGATGGGATTAACCCACATTTGCGCTCCATGGAGAAGCAAAACACGAAAACATCTCGTGGTTAGCCTGATGGCAAGGGAACTCTAACCCAAAAACTGTCTACCATTGAGAATATTTTATGTCAGCACTTTGGTCGCTGCAAGCAGGGTGCAGAATTCGTATCGGCCAGCCAAACGCTGGAATTCGAACCTGGGTCACCTCATTGGGAGGCTAACGCTCTATCCTGTAAGTCACCAAGAGCGTGATGGTGTTAAATTTTAGAAAAATCACTCGGAGACATGGTAACATGGTGTTTACCGTACGCAAGTACTGCCGGAGAGAAAACAAAACAGTTTTTCTACTTTCTACAATTTGCATTTGGTCTACCACCTAGTTAAAATGATTTTAAAACTCTTGCGTTTTATGAGATAATTATCCGTTTGTGAGATAATTATCTGTTTATGAGATAATTATCTGTTTATGAGATATCTCGCATTTATGAGATAATTATCTGTTTTAATAAAATATCATAGCTGAAGTGACTTAGTTTTTTAGGCACTTAATAGTTATTGCTGAGCACTGCAGTTCGATCTCTTGTGGTGACTTGAATATCACCAAGCTTCGGATCGACTGGTGCCATCAAGTGCTGTAAGTAAGAGCGGTTGGTGCACAATGCTGATCACATTTCCATAATTATGCTGATGGTCACGAAATTCTGGAACTTTAATGTCCAGGACCCCTTTGCAGATACGATTACTCATCGTCGATGAATGTTTTATTTTAAACACACCTCAAAATGCGTGTTATTACATAGTTATGTTGCATAGTTATTGTATGCATTGTTTTTGTGTTTTTTTAAAAAAATTTTCTTCTAAAGTTTTGTTTGGGGATTTCATCCACTATAAAATGATTCTAGCCCACTACTTTAAGAGAGTTCTCGTGCCACCCATTCTCTGTGACAATTTTCATTTTAGAAATTCTTCGCAGCTTCTTGGAGATAAGATTCAGCAATAACTTATCGCTTTGGTATACTAAATCTTCACAAGTAGGGATAGAAGAAAACCGATCTTTAAATCAAAAGTTATTCAGGGTGGTCCTTTTTTTCCCCCTTAGCGCACTTTTCATAGCTTTTATTAAAGTGAACGTAGCTATTTAAGAAAAGGGACATAGCATTTGAAATCATTTTCTATTCTGTTATGAATATTACATTTTAAAAGAACTCTCTTGTGAACACAAATAAATTCGCGGTGCATATATCATTTTTTTACCTATTCTTAATCTAGATCTTATACAATGAACTTTAATGGTTCACAGTTATTTTTAGAACTCTTTCCGTGGGTTAAATTTCCATGAAATCTGTGGTCCATAATGATTATACTTGAAATTCTAAAAGATCTCAGTGAATTTTCAAGTTGATTTAGTAAGTGCCATTTTCAAGAGTAACGTAGGTTTTAAAGATTTGGTATATCGCCTAACACTGAAATGGCGCTTTTCATGCTATCTGCATTTTCTTAGTAAGGATTTTGTGCCTTGTATTTTTCTTCAGACATGTTAATCAAGCTATGAGCTTTAATTTTCACTTTTAAAACTACTACTGCATAGTTATTGTTTTTTTAAAAAAAAAATTCTCTTGAATTTTGTTTGGGGATTTTATCCACCATAAAATTATTCTAGCCCACTACTTTAAAAGAGTTCTCGAGCAGCCAGTTCTCTGTACATATTTTTAATCTAGATCTTATACAATGAACTGTAATGGTTCACAGTTATTTTTAGAACTTTTTCCGTGGGCTAAATTTCCATGAAATCCGTGGTCCATAATGATTATACTTGAAATATAAAAAGATCTCAGTGAATTTTCAAGTTGATTTAGTAAGTGCCATTTTCAAGAGTAACGTAGGTGATAAAAATTTGGTATGTCGCCTTACATGCTGTAAAAAAAGTAAAGTAGGCGCTTTTCTTGCTATCTACATTTTCTTAGCGTGGATTTTGAGCTGTCTTCTTCTTCAGACATGTCAATCAAGCTATGTACTTTAATTTGCACTTTTAAAACTGCTATTTCATAATTATTTTTTTGTTTTTTCACTTCAAGAGAGTCTTTCTCCCGCTGCCCGTTTTCAGTGACAATTTTCATTTTAGAAATTCTGCGCAGCTTCTTGGAGATAAGATTCAGCAATAACTTACCACTTTGATGTACTAAATCTTCTCAAGTAGCGGTAGAGAAAAGTCATGAAGCATTTTTCTTTGAAGAACCTAGTTATTATTCCCTAAGTTAAGCTTTTTGAAAAGTTTCTGCGTGTTTGCAGGGTCTGATTTAGAAATCCAGCCAGGAGCTGTAGGCGCAGAAATGTAGGAGGCTCCAGTAGTCGTATCTTTAAACCAAATTTACATATTGTTTACATACAAAATGCTTTTAAATTATTTATTACGTAAGTAAATTGTTGTGTACTAGAAAGTTTCATTTTATATTTATTTGAATTTTTGTTAACTCATAATTCTCATAGAAAATTCGTAATAAAAAACGCACAAAAAATTATTTATAACATTCAGAGGTCAAAGAAACGTGGGGGGCCCTAGGCCCTGGCCTCTCAGGCTTTATGATAAATCAGGCACTGTGCGTTTGATAATGCTCGCATTAACGAATCTATTACGTAATCAGATTAAAAAACGGCCCAAAACAGTTAAAGATATTTATTTAAATAGATTGTTAATGTATTTATTATATGGGTCATTCTCACAAAAACAGTCATTATCATGTCCCCAGTATATTTTATGTTTGTTTTACAGCTTACGAAGAAAAAAATTTCAGGGAAAGTGTCCTTCAGAATGCAAGCTAACAAAAGAATAAAAATAAAATTATGAATTTTTATTTTTTATTTATTTTAGGTAATTAAAATATACCAATATGTCATTCCCTCACTTGTCCCCACTGCTGATTTAAGAAAAGAAAAAAATTGTTTCTGAAAAAAAAAATTTTTTTTTTACAAATTCGTGTTTTTTATTTCAGAATACTGAAATATAGAATTCAGAAAATCAGTTTTAAATTTAATTTCTGATAAAAATATCAACACAGCACTATTTTAAACTTTGTCCCCAGTGTTTCGCGTCCTTCCCTCACAACAATGTTCACCTGCAATCTTCTTAGAATAAAAATATTTTAATAAAAACTTCAGAAGTTAACAACTGGCATCATAGAACAAAATTGTAGTATGTTTCCATCTTCAACTTAAAGAAGCTTTGGTATGGAATAAATTTGAATGAATCAAACCAGGTAAAATTTTTTACATTTGTCATTCCCTTATGTCATTTTTTAGAGTAAAATAAAATACAATTTCATCGAGAAAGTGGATAATTATATGTTGCTTTCTTGCATGAATATAATTGTATGTGATTGACTTCAGAAATTAATTAGGCCTAACTGTTATTTTTAAATTTTAATGAATTCGTCATTCCCTCACTAGTGTATAAAGTGAGGGAATGACGCTGAAGTGAGGGAATGATTCAAGATGAGTATATTATCAAATTTTTTTTTGTTCAATCGTGCCAGCCAATTTTATTTCCCAAACCTGTAAAAACTATTAAATATATAAGACTAAATTATAATAAATATTAGATATACTTAGTATGTTATCATTTTCAAACTTTAGGTAGATGTAACTTAGATAGAAACATGTATTAAAATAAAATATCATTCCCTCACTATTAGTGTCATTCCCTCACTTTTTAAATAGTGAAAATAATTAATTTACTTATTAATTAATTTGAAAAATAAATTAAAAAATTTATAAATTGATTTATTAAAATAATTAATTTATTTATTAAATTAATTAATTAATTATTATTAATTAATTATAAATTAATTATTTAAAAAATTAATTAATTTAAATCGTAAGTATAATTTATAGGATATATACTTTTTTTATAATGCCATTACATATTTCTATTAATATAAAAAGTTTCAGAGCCTTTTATTCACTTTACTTTTTTGGGATTTTATGAACTGAAAAATGACAGTTTTAGTGAGAAAGACCCATATATATTAACAATAACGATTGTTAATATATTTATTATTGAATATATGTTATTTGAATAGATAGTTTGGTTTTATATTCATTTGAATTTTTGTTAGCTCATGATTCTCAGAGAAAATTCGTAATAAAAAACGCACAAAAAAATTTCATAGCATTTAGAAGTCTAAGAAATGTGGGGGGTCCTAGGCCCTGGTCTCTCAGGCTTTATGATAAATCAGGCACTGTGCGTTTGATAAAGCTCGCACTAACGAATCCATTACGTAATCAGATTAAAAAACGACCCAAAACAGTTAAAGATATTTATTTGAATAGATTGTTAATGTATTTATTATATATATTAACAATAACGATTGTTAATATATTTATTATTGAATATATGTTATTTGAATAGATAGTTTGGTTTTATATTCATTTGAATTTTTGTTAGCTCATGATTCTCAGAGAAAATTCGTAATAAAAAACGCACAAAAAAATTTCATAGCATTTAGAAGTCTAAGAAATGTGGGGGGCCCTAGGCCCTGGTCTCTCAGGCTTTATGATAAATCAGGCACTGTGCGTTTGATAAAGCTTGCGCTAACGAATCCATTACGTAATCAGATTAAAAAACGGTCAAAAACAGTTAAGGAGGTAAAAATAGAAAAAATAGAGTTAAAAATAGACTCGGAGAATGGTGTGATAATTTCAATGTCAAATGAGAATTAATTTTAAATTCTAAGAAATGCTTATTTATTTTATGTTTAACTTTCTTGTTTAAGAAAATATTTCATTAGAATAATATTAAGCATGACGTAACAACAAAGTAAAAGATCCTATTTTGGATTTCCAGGTGGCCCATATCAGTGACAGCTGTAACTGCATATATATGATTATAACAAGGAGAATTATATAAGAAGTTTATGAATTCGATTAATAAATTCCCATAAATTGATTTAACTTAGATCTCACCGTTGCTAGATAACGATTGCTAGTTGCTTATCAAGATAAGTACGCGTGTCATGGCCAATAATAAATTCGAACAAAAAATAAGAATAAATAAATGAATTAATAATTCAATAATTTCATGGATCTAACAGAAGCTCCATTCTAGAGCAGAATAAAGATGTTTTGGTGTAAGTAAATTTAGTTTTTGGAGCAGATGGGAGTGAATAATTTTTATGAAGTGATTGTAAAATTACTTTTTTGAGCGTATAAATTTGCATTTCAAATTACATTTAACAGATCTTGGAGAAAATGAGTTTTTAAATCGAAATAATGAAACAGAAATATAAAGAATTACCTAAACCTATAACTGAAAAAATTACGATAAAAAAACTTAAATAGTATTTAAATATGTATTTTTAATAACGTATTTAAAAAAGAAACAAAAATTGTCAATTCTAGCAGATTTCTTTATAAATCCTAACTATTTTTAGCTCGATTTTCCATCAGTTATTTACCGTTTTTCGATGATTTTCAAGGGCGCCGGCCGAATAATATAAAAGGGGGTGCAACCCTCTAACAAACTACCCCCCCCCAAAAAAAAAATTAAAATATTCTGTTATTACATTATGTTTTGTTATTACAAATATTTTCATCTGTTAATTTTTTTCAAGATATATTTCTTCATTGCTAACAAGATATTTAAAAAAAGTAAGATTTTCTTGCACTTGCAAAATTTTGCCACGAGAAACTGTACTGATGGCGCTGGCATAGCTACTGACTTTGAAACACTAATAACTACAAACAGTAGTAACGTATACTAACGTGTTTGTGCACGCTTAACATTGGTATTTATTGTGTTGATGAAGTTTTACAGTTGCGAGAAGTCAGTTTGTGTTATACACCTTTGCGAAACTAAATAAGTAATAGAAAATATAATATTATTTATATTTTATTAAATGAAATTTAAAAATATAGCTTAGGTATCTGCCAAGTTTGTGCATGTGTGCATAAGAAAAGAATCAAAGATGACTCAGAACTCATTGAAAAAGTTATAAACAGATTTGGACAGCAGACAAGACGATTACAATTATTTAATTGTTATGTATCAATAATTACTTAATTATTTGTTTTTGAATGAAAATATTTTTAATAAAATTTTTTTATAACAAAATTGTTTTTCTGTATCTCTTTAATTGTTTAAAAAAAAAAGCCAGGGGGGTGCAAGTGCACCCTCCTGTACCCCGCTGCAGGCACCCTTGATGATTTTCATATTGTTTTTAAAATTCCGATAATCTTAATACAATGTCATTACGGCGTATTAATTTCGAATTTCAGTTATCACTTTTTGACGCCCTCGATTTGTGTCAATCTCATCGTAAATTTACATCGTTTGATGATACGATCATTATTCTTTTCGGCAGTTATTTAGAATTTTTTGGGCGTTTTCACATAGTCTTATTGCAAATTGCGATATTTTCAATACGATATTGCTAAGACGAGCGAATTTTGTACTTGAGATATATCATTTCAACTTATTCAATTTATTACGATAACATAGTAAATCCAGCGTTTTTTCGGCCCTTTCCATATGATTTTTCAAATTCTGATATTTTAAATTAATAATATGTAATTAAAACACGAGAATTTCGGTTTAGAGTAACGATTTATTCGAGCCATGATGGCTCAGGGGATAGAGCGCTCGCCTTCCAATGAGGTGAACCGTGTTCGAATCCCTGTGATAGCTGGTACATGCGAATTCCGCATCCGGCTTGCGTTGACCACAGTCCTGACACAAAATATCCACAGTGGTAGACGGATCATGGGTTAGAGTCCCCTTGCCGTCAGACTGAGAGTGTGAGGTTCTCGTGGTTGTCCTCTTCATGTAACGCAAATGTGGGTTAGTTCCATCAAAAAGTCTTCCCCGAAAGAAAAGTTTTCCCAATACTTGATTCAGGAGTTCCCTTGTCTTCTGGATTGGGTTCAAAGCTACAAGGATACGGAGTTGAACATTGGTAACCGTAAACTCAAAATGGGGTCGGATGTTCAGCGACGGTGATGAAATAAAACAAAATTTGTTAGGCAGATGTGGAAGATATCTCTAAAATTAGATTTTCAATGCGGGTTAGTTCCATCAAAAAGTCTTCCCCGAAGGAAAAGTTTTCCCAATACTTGATTCAGGAGTTCCCTTGTCTTCTGGATTGGGTTCAAAGTTATAAGGATACGGAGTTGAACATTGGTAGCCGTAAACCCGAAATGGGGTCGGATGTTCAACGACGGTTATGAAATAAAATAAAATTTGTTAGGCCGATGAGGAAGGTATCTCTAAAATTAGATTTAATTTCGCGCTCAATTCAAGGTTGTGGTATAAAAAGATTGCTGATTACATTAATGACTTTTTTTTGTTGAGAAAATGATTAATTGAGGTAAACAGAGCCGGATGGCAAGGCGGGCCTCAAACGATGCTCAGATGTTCTCAAAATATATTTATAGGTTTTTATTTATTTTTTCAATTATATATTCTTGATTAACTTTCTATAAGGGTTGAAGTTCAATGGGTTAAAGTTTTATTGAAGACGGGAAGTACAGCGTGACATAGAATGGAAAGAGTTCCGCATTTTCCAAGGGAAGTGAGTTGAGCTGGGAAGTACAGCGTGACCTAGAATAGAAAGAGTTCCGCATTTTCCTAGGGAAGTGAGGTGAGCTGGGAAGTACAGCGTGACATGGAATAGAAAGAGTTCCGCATTTTCCAAGGGAAGTGAGGTGAGCTGGGAAGTACAGCGTGACATAGAATAGAAAAAGTTACGCATTTTCCGAGGGAAGTGAGGTGAGCTGTAAATTTTATGCAATGCTCCCAAAAGTTATTGCCAAATTAAAATCCGGAGAAGGGAAATTAGAGAATGATCATACGAATTTTTCATTCATTCTTTTTAATTTGGTGTGTTACATGTCTTGTTAATTTTAAGAAAACGTTCACAATCGAAACATTTTCTTTGTATTACTTTAATTTACTTTTTAATCAAAGATAAAAAAAAAGATGATAATTTAAAGAATGATTTTTTTAACGATATTTCTCGATCTGTCATTCATTATTTTATGATATATGGTCTTTTCTGCTGGATTTTTTATTTGAAAATAATTTCCCTCTTTGTTATACATTTTAAAAAATGAATGTATTTTAAAAATATTTGTTGTATATATTAAACTATTAAGTATTATTGCTTTTTGTGCAAATATAAAAGAATAATAGTGGTTAATTTTCTGAAAAAAAAAAACAGATTATGTTCCTTATTTAATGATTCCTTATTACTGTAACAACCGTTCGTTCTTTTGTTTAATAATTTTTTTACGAGGTCATTTTTAATTTATTTTAAACGGTCATTTTTCAGACGGATATTCTTCGTAAACATTTCACTACATGTTCGCTTCGTAGTGAGAATTGTTATCATTATCGATTTTCGATATAGCGTGCGAATAAAGCAAGAATGAGAAATGCGAGGAAACTAATCAATGGATTAGTGAATATTTGTATTAACAACGAGACAGCAATAGCTCCTTGCAGGGTATTTTAGTGAATAGTTGAATCAGTGAATGAGTTTATAAACACATAAAAATGTTTATAAACCTATAAACTGTTTGACGGCAGTTGACAAATTTTTTTTTCTTCATTTTTTAGAATAATTTTTACACAAAATGACGACATATTGAATGCTGTTGTTGTTGTCGTTATAATTCATTTACGTCACACTAGAGCTGCTCAATGGGCTATTGGCGACGGTCTGGGAAACATCCCCGAGGACGATCCGAAGACACGCCATCACAATTTTGATCCTCTACAGAGGGGATGTCACCCCCGCTTCGGTAGCCCAACGACCTGCACGCGAAGTCGAGCAATTTACGGTAGAACAATTTAACGAGGACCAATACCGCACACCCTCGGTCCCTACTCAGATGATCAAAGTGGTCACCCACCCGCACACTGACCGCAGCCAGTGATGCTTGACTTCGGTGATCTGCTGGAAACCGTGTCTTAACAATCAGTCCACTGCGGGACACATATTGAATGCTAATTACGACAATAATATTTATCTAAAATGAAACTGAAAGAAAATAAATCTATAAAACTGTTTGTTTGCCCCTGCACGAAAAAATAACTTCTAATTTTTATGCTTATTTGTATGTTATATAAGATTATGATCATACAATACAAAAAGAAATTTTATACAGCATTATGACTACATTGGCAAAACAATTCAAATTATTAATTTTTTTTTTTTTTTTTTTTTAAAAAAAGAAAAACCAAAGTTGAGTTTAAAGGGACATTGTTTCCAGTATCGACCGGAGCACGAAAATGTCTTCCACCGGTAAACAATCATTTAGTTTTTAAGTGTTAAAAAATATACTATGCACATTTTTCATGACAGTCAGGAAATATGTTTTCTGCTGAACAGGTTCAGTTTTTGACAATACAGGTTGTTTCGTAAGTGCCATTTTTGACATATATCCTTAAAAATAAATAAGATCAAAATTATGTACACTTTAGAGATCAGAAACTGATAACAAAGAGAGGAAAAATGCAAAAATTTGATCGAAATATAACAATCCCTATTTAATTTTATAACCGTCGTTGAAAAGCAGACCCAAAAGAAAGTTTACAGCTATCAATGTTTAACTCTGTAGCCTTGTAATTTTGAACCCAATCCAACAGGCAAGACAACTCCTGGATCAGTACCCGAAAAAAAAAAATGCCAATTTGGAGGACTTTGTGAGCACGACATATTTAACGTGCACCAGTCACAATCTAATGCACCGGGATTCTTCGACTGGATTCGAACTACTGTTCTCACGAACAAACAGTCTCCCCCATTCTAACTGGCCTTGAGGTTTCTAAACTCGTCATCCTCAATAATGATTCGTCAGATTTTTTTTCTCATATTTTTAGCTATAAAACACATTTTTATTTGTGTCCAAAACAAAACAAAAATTAAAAAAGAACTCCTAATTTTCTTCCAATTCGTTTAAAAATTTAACTGAACGCATTTAACCTATATAGCAGGGGTAGCCAAGCTCCTTGATAGTCGAGTCATTTTTCAAAATTCGAAATTTTTTGCGAGCCGCAATTAAAACCGTAATTAAAAGATACGCAAAAAAGGTATTAAAATTATTTTTGCAGAAATTATATTTATTGAAAACATAATTAAAAGTACAAAGTATGTGTATGGAATTCAGATATTAAAAATTAAACACATTTATTTTACTTCTCCTGATAATTCTTTAAAATTCGACAAGCAGCCTTTTTTAATTCAGGATACTTCGATCCTGGTACAAATTTCTAAGATTCAGAAATCGACGTCGACTTATATTTTAATTGTATAATTTGATCTTCTTACATCTCTATTAATTCTAATTCTCCAGATGCTTTTTAAGTCATAATTATATTGGAAATGGAAAACTCACCTTGATATATGATAATTTCAAATGGATTCAGAAAAAAATCAAGAGACGATTTAAAATTTTTCAAGTCTTGAAATCTATTTTGGAATTCCGTCAATATTCCATCCAGCTTCTTTATATACTAGTTGAGTTTTTCTTGCTTAATACTGAAACAAATTTTTTTAATTCGAGGAAAATGATAAAATGTTATATTTTTAATGACCTTTTAAAAAATTTGTAATTTAGTTTGAAAACTAAATATACACTGTGAGAAGTATTATTATTTTATCTCTCCCCTGCAATTACAGATATTATTTTATCTCTCCCCTGCAATTGTAAATTCAGTGTTTGCCTTTAATATTTGTTGTCAGTAATTTAAAAGACATTTTGAAACACATACGGAACGATAATAATTTAATTTTTTAAAATATAATTGCACAAAATTGAAAGGGAACTCGGGTGCATTTATCGAGAGCCACAAATAATCCGTCAAAGAGCCGCATGTGGCTCGCGAACCGCAGGTTGGCCACCCCTGTAATATAGCATACTTTACTCGTAAAAACTGTTTTAGCAAACTGTAAGTGCTAAATTTTGGTGCCGTCTTTTACTTTAAATAAGAAAAAAAAATTTGTAAGTAAATATGGAATTTAAAATCGTCGAAACAGAACGAAATTTTTAATGGACTTTGTATTGGGTAGATTTCACAACAAACTAAGTTTTCTTGCCCTTTAGATATAGTTTTAATGTTTAGAAAGATTGTTCACCAGCCGAGAAGAGCTCCAGAAATTCTGTTCACGGTTAGAGGGGGGGAGGGAGGGGTTGGAGCAATCGTGATGAATGAGGGTTAAAGGTGTTCTGACACATTCTGGTTAAAATGAAAACACTTAAAATCAACTGTTGAAATGTATTAATATTATTTATCTATATATTTTTTTAAAAACTTACTTCTTCATTTCTCATATTTTCGAAAGATGAAAATGCTGTTACGTTCGATTTGTGTTCTCAGAATTATTATTAAGCTCACAAATTTGATGAAATAAAAGAGTTTAAAAATAAAATTTAAATTGTAATTGATAACGTAGCGCTTTGCTTTTGAATTGTAAGTATATGTTTATGAATGCGTCGTGAAGCTTATCAAGGGGGGGATATTGTAAATTCTGTTAAAAATGGGTTAAAAATGTTTTTTTTTTTAAAAAAATGTGACATCATTAATGAACAGCCCCGGAGCCTTAATATCGCAGACGTTGTAGACTAGATCTCCTTTCATAAATTTTATATGCATTATTTGCTATCTAAAATCCCTAGCAGCAAAATAGTCTCATTGGGCCAATATTCATGAATCTTGACTCAATATGGGTTCAAAAGGCCCTTATTTTGCCGATATTAGCCCTATATAGAGCTTTCTGATACCCCCGATATTTTACAGTCATTTTACCACCAATATCGGTCCTATGTAGAATTGTCAGATTCACCCGATATTTTATATCAGTTATTTAGCCAATCTAGGTTCTATATTGGTCAATGTAGACCCTATATTAGCCATTCTAGGACCAATATTAAAAAATCTAAACATCCCAATATCGATCCCTCAGTGCATGTTCTGATAGGACCCATGCCACCAATTTTGAGCTGAACTGGGGCCAAAGTAAAATTGTTGTTAGGGGTAATTCTATGAAAGAACTTAGTTAACTTATAGAACTTAGTTTGAACTTATATTAATGTACATAATTTTGTAAATATCTGCATATTTTCGCAAAAAACTGAAACCTACATATCCTCTCAAGAAGGTTCTGTAGGTTGACCTCTCTCTTATCGCCTCGCTGCAAAATATTTAAATTATAACTTAACACGGCATGTGACTTAGTAGTTATAATTAACTCTTTATGATTTAAGATGAAAGGTACAAGAATATTTTAAAGCATAACAAATGCACATATAATTTCTATAAGATATTTTTGGACTCCACGTTATGCTAATGTAGTTATATAGTACTTATATTTATGTACATAATTTTGAAAATATCTGCATATTTTTTTCAGAAAACTGAAACCTACGTATCGTCACAAGAAGGTTCTGTAGGTTGACCTCTCTCTTATAGCCTCGCTGCAAAATATTTATATTATTACTTAACATGACATGTGACTTAGTTGTTATAATTAACTCTTTATGATTTCAGATGAAAGGTGCAAGAATATTTTAAAGCATAACAAATGCGCATATAATTTCTATAAGATATTTTCGGAATCCACGTGATGCTAATGTAGTTATATAGTACTTATATTAATGTACATAATTTTGTAAATATCTGCATATTTTTTTCAGAAAACTGAAACCTACGTATCGTCACAAGAAGGTTCTGTGTAGGTAGACCTCTCTCTTATCGCCAAGCTGCAAAATATTTAAATTATAACTTAACACGGCATGTGACTTAGTTGTTATAATTAACTCTTTATGATTTAAGATGAAAGGTACAAGAATATTTTAAAGCATAACAAATGCGCATATAATTTCTATGAGATATTTTTGGACTTCACGTGATGCTAAAGTAGTTATATAAGTATGAAAATGAAACGCGTGAATGCAAAATATCTGATAAGCTATTATATTTCAAGGAGAATGAAAGTAAAATATGCATTTGTAGATATTCTCCACATATTTCTTTTGAATGAGGTTACAAATTGTTTACCTGTAATTCCGGCGAGAAATTTATTAGCTAAGATTTTTCATGTTTAGATAAAACATTTCGAATGCAGTGTGAATTTTGAATAAAAAGGCACTTTATATGCGAATCATGATATCATACTACTGTCTTGTCTCCATAAAATGTTATTTAATGGCCTCAATTAAAAGGGGGAAAACTGAATTTTTTTTCTCTCTAGAGCGATGGATGGAACAAAAACGAGCCGTTGACAGATAGATATCCTAAAAAAGAAATAGAAGGAAAAAAAATTTAGTTATTATTGAGAAATTGTAACATTCTTACAATTTGACATTGAACCCTTTGACGCAGAATTTTTACTAAATATATATTTCATATTTTTTTCCTAATTTTGTATTAATTTAGGTCAAAATAAGAAAATGTTCTATTTAGCATTTTTATAATTTATATTTATGAAATACAGCATGAAAGACCAGGGACTTTTAAAGATAAAAATTTTCAAACTCGGCTCACTTCTCAATAATAATTTTTCAAATTTGCATTTATTTGCAGTTATTTAGATTTAAGAAAAGCAAATATTAATCTTTAAAATTTCTCTGATTTGTAAAATCTATTATTGATAAATTTTGGAAGATAAGTTTAATTCGGGTTTAAGGTTTTCAAATCCGAAATTAGTTTTGCTCCTTAAGACTTTCAGATTTCTATCTACAGATTTTTAAATTAAGTGACATTTTTAGCCTACAGCCGTTACATTTTTTGTCGAAATGTAACGGCTTATTTTTTTTAACGATCATACCATTTTTCAAATTTGCGCTTATTTGTGCAAATATTTATATATTTGTATTTATATATGTGTAATATATTTGTGCAATTATTTTTGCTATCTGGTTATTTAGATTTAAGAAAACAAATATTAATCTTTAAAATTTCTTTGATTTGTAAAATCTATTATTGATAAATTTTGGAAGACAAGTTTAATTCGGGTTTTAGGTTTTCAAATCCGAAATTAGTTTTGCTCCTTAAGATTTTCAGATTTCTAACTACAGATTTTTAAATTAAGTGACATTTTTAGCCTACAACCGTTAAATTTTTTGTCGAAATGTAACGGCTTATTTTTTTTTAACGATCATACCATTTTTCAAATTTGCGCTTATTTGTGCAGTTATTTAGATTTAAGAAAACAAATATTAATCTTTAAAATTTCGTTGATTTGTAAAATCTATTATTGATAAATTTTGGAAGATAAATTTAATTCGGGTTTAAGGTTTTCAAATCCGAAATTAGTTTTGCTCCTTAAGATTTTCAGATTTCTATCTACATATTTTTAAATTAAGTGACATTTTTAGCCTACAACAGTTACATGTTTTGTCGAAATGTAACGGTTTATTTTATTTAACGGTTTTTATTTAACGGGTATATCATTTTTCAAATTTGCACTCACTTGCAGTTATCCAGATTTAAGAAAAGCAAATATTAATCTTAAAAATTTCTTTGATTTGTAAAATCTAGTATTGATAGATTTTGGAAGATAAATTTAATTCAGGTTTAAGGTTTTCAAATCCGAAATTAGCTTTGCTCCTTAAGATTTTCAGATTTCTATCTACAGACTTTTAAATTAAGTGACATTTTTAGCCTACAACTGTTACATTTTTTGTCGAAATGTAATGGTTCATTTTTTTAACAGCTTTTATTTAACGGTTATATAATTTTTCAAATTTGCACTTATTTGCAGTTATTTAGATTTCAGAAAAACAGATATTAATCTTTCAAATTTCTTTGATTTTTATAATCAAAGATATTGATTTAATTGATAAATTTAGGAATATAAATGGAAAAAAAATTCAAACTGCATTTTTTTTGGAATAAACTTAATATATTAGTTTAAAGCATATATAATTCCAATAATCTAACAGATTTTTCCCGAAACTATTAGAGTGATTTTTATACTTAAAAAATACCAAATTATATTTTTGCTTGTAACTTGAGGGTCAGAAGAAAATATATAAAAAGAACACCGGTGTCCTATCTGCGTCAAAAAGGTAAATACATAACATTGGGGAACAAAATTTTGGTTGCATTTATACAAACACTTGATTTTACTTAATTCGGATTTAAGGTTTTCAAATCCGAAATTAGTTTTGCTCCTTAAGAGTTTCATATTTTTAAATTAAGTTACATTTTTAGCCTACAACCGTTGCATTTTTTGTCGAAATGTAACGGTTTAGAAACGTTATACTTCTAGGGACAACCAAACTTCTAGGGAGTTAGGGCACATCATCAAAATAAAAAATGTATAGGCATCTATGCCCAGAAATGTCACTGTACGCGTCGCGCTCCCTCCTATTATGACCTGTTCAAAAGCACACGAAGAAACAGTTCATAATAAGGGAAGTGCCCTAAGCGGCATATGACGACATTTCCTCACATAAGTCCCTAAAGATTTAAATCCTGGTGATGTGTCCTAATTCCCCTAGAAGCTAGTAGCAACATTTATGCGACCCGCTGTTACACATTTTGTTTTTAAACTTCATCATTCAACAACAACAACAAAAAAAAAAAAAAAAAAAAAAAAAAACTGAATTGAAAAATTGTAACTCGGAGAGAGAAACTGATTACAGATTTGAAATCAGTAACTTGAAAATGTCCAAGATCCGTCAAAAATTCTCATGCAACAATGCAATGTTTCCCCAATGTAATTTATGTGACAAATATTATTAATTTAACTCGTTGGAATTCCTGGAGTAGTTATCCTACTTATATATTTCTGCACGTCAAAAAATTCTGGTGATTATCGAATTAAATGACATGAATATGATTTTATGATAAGAAAATTGATAGAAATAAAAGATTCTTGTAATTATTTAAATATGGATAATTAATACGGTTTTATATTTTCATAAATTATTTATGTGACAATTGCTATTAATTTAATCATTTGGAATTAGTATAGGAATTGTCCAACTCGTATTGTGCTTTCATTGATATGGTACGAAAATATGCAAGTTTACTGAACAACTTAAACATAAATTTTTAGAATCCTATGTAAATATTAGGGGTTCTGAATGTAAATATTAATATATGTAAGTATAATATGTAAATATTTGTAAATATTAATAATGCCCTAATATGTAAATATTTAATCTATACTTTTAGAATCTAAAAATGTATACGCATGAAGAGTGTCAAATTAATATTTATTGGTAAATTAAGAAAGCAAAATTGCTATCGAAATCCAACCCAGCACTACTGAGGAAAGCAGAGCTGTAAACAACAAATTTGTTTGATTCAAGAAACAGATGTAATTATTAGAAACTTTTCCAAGTTTCATAGACAACGAATTGGGTTTAAGTTTTTTCTCTTGTTTTCTTAACTAGTGATTTTTCAGATTTTGAAGATTCTTGTTTCATTTTCGCTTGAATATTTATTTATGACATCTGAAGTGTATACTTTTATTATGTAATTTTGACAAGAATTCTAAAGATGCATAATAAGAGAACACCCTATCTAAATTTAGGATACTTTTCAATTTAATATTTTTAAAAAGTTAAGCACAAAAAGGAATTTAATTAGATAGTAACATTATTGTATTTTTCAATAAAAAGTACAATCTAAATTAAGTTGAAAAAGATTGAGAAATTTCCATGACAGGGTCAAAATTTTATATAATTAATGCGTGTATCAAACTGGCAACGTGTATAAATTAAATATATATATATATATATATATATATATATATATATATATATATATATATATATATTAAATTTTATAATACGCAACTCTTAAATTTTAAAAACCGCGTTTCTCACGTGGACTAAACACACAAAAATAATTGTATTTTTGTCACACCTAGAACTAGAAACGTGAAGGGCATCATTTTCGAAAAATGAAGGGGGAATCAGGTGATAACTGAATGTCACTGCGCAAGTGATGTATCTTGCATTTTTCATTTTCGGTGAACCAAAATTAGAACTATTTTCTTCTTTTCGACCTCTTGAAAAGGGTGATTTGTAATTTCTTTTCACTTTAATATTTATCATTGTAGTTTTGTACATGTCAGTTTTTCAGCCGAAAACTAGTCAAAATTTTGATCGGTTATAAATTCTGCTAGTAGCTGTCAGTAAATGATTTAAGCATGTATTTTGACCTGGTGTATAGCTATTGTTAAATTTAAGCACTTTAATGACTCTTAAAATGCTAAAAATTTCAATTACAAGATTGGCTCTTCCCAAAAATTTTCAATTGTGAATTGAAAAAAAAGTAAAAATAAAAATAAAAAATCTTTAGGAAAAAAAACAACCATTATCCTTTTGAAAGCAATAAAATTATAAACTCTATACATTTTCCTTAATAACAACGATACATATTAATAAATTACTCCTTTCATTAAAAATGTGCTGAAATCCTTTTTTCTTTATATTGTTATTTGAATACATATTGTTACATATTGAACGATGTTATTATATTGTTATATATTATATATTGTTATATATTAATGTATATTGTTATTTGAATTAAAAGTAAAAATAAAATAAAAATTTTTTAGCGGAAAAAAAGAACCATTATCGTCTTGAAAGCAATAAAATTATAAACTCTATACATTTTCCTCAATAACAACGAAACATATTAATGAATTGCTCCTTTCATTAAAAATGTTCTGAAATCTTTTTTTTTCCCTTATATTGTTATTTGAATATATATTGTTATATATTGAATGATGTTATACATTATATATTGTTATATATTGTTATACATGAATATATATTGTTATTTGTATAAAAAGTAAAAATAAAATATCTTTAGGGAAAAAAAACAACCATTATCGTTTTGAAAGCAATAAAATTATAAACTCTGTGCATTTTCCTCAATAACAATGAAACATATTAATGAATTACTCCTTTTATTAAAAATGTGCTTAAATCTTTTTTTCCTTATGACTTTTTTTTGTAATATTAGATAAAAAAGAACAATAATTCAACACATTTTTATAGCAAGTGAAAGCTGATTGAAAAGGTAACAAAAAACCAGTTTATATACCCTGTAAGTGACAATTTATGTGCCTTCAGTTGTTTCAAGTAGTAGTAACGATTAAATGGCAAAAAAGAACAGCAATAAATATGAGTCCGAACAAAAAACATATTATTCCAGCTTAGAAGCCTTAAACGCGTTACAAAGTAAGAGATTACGGCTTGGCAATCACAAGGGCATGCTTAAGATTTATATTCCTATAGTATTATACAGAAATAGCAAGGCGTAGGTCTAAGTAGTTCCTTAAAATTTATTACGAAATGTTAATAATGTGAACATATTTGTTACATTGGGAAATGCTTTTGAAGAGAAAGTCACGAGGGCTTAAAAATAATCACGTGATTAATGTGACAAAAGGTTATTATTATTTTTTTTTATGTTTCTTAGAAAACTGGATTACATAATTTTTCTTTCATCATAAATTTTCTTTCGATAATAGTACGCTTTAAATAATATTTAACACCGAACTTTGCATTTGCCTTGCTTTTCCTATACTACATAGGTCTTGCCTTGGAATTAATTTCATATTTGAAGAGTTACCGGCTAAGCTACACTTAAGTGAATTTGAGTAAATGAGAGCTAGACTTAAAACGTTGCCCCCTTTTATTTTTTCGTTTAATTATTATGTTTTTAGTATGTTCGCTAAGGCATAACTCACAAAATTTTTAGGGGTTTATTCATTTGATTACAACTCTTTTATAAAGGAAGATTTTAATGACTTTTTTGCGTAGCATTTGTTTGATTTCACGGACGATTTTTAATGTTTTTTTATCTGTTTCAAACGATAAAATAAGTATACTCATATTTAGGCTTATATTTATAGAATAAAACTTTAGCTACCTTAATTCAGAACAAACTGGAATCAATTACTTTTTGCGTAGCATTTGCTTGATTTCACGTACGATTTTTATTGTTTTTCATCTGTTTGAAAAGGTATACAGATATTTAGGCTTATATTCATAGAATAAAAGTTTAGCTATCGTAATTCAGAACAAGCTGGAATCAATGACTTTTTTGCGTAGCATTTGCTTGATTTCACGGACGATTTTTATTGTTTTTCATCTGTTTGAAAGGATAAAATAAGTATACAGGAATAAAATGTTAGCAACCTTAATTCAGAACAAACTGGAATCAAATTCTATCTAGCTTTATTATTTCGAAAACCGATCAAAAACGATTCGGGAGCAACGTTAAGCTCAACTTTCACGAAGGATATGTTTCACCGGTATGTATCGCTTTAATTGGCGAGGATTCTGTAATACTTGATTTTAAAAAAGTATTCCTTTAAACAGTATTAATTGCGGTCAAAATATTACATAATTTCGTTACAACAGAAAATATTTCAGAAATTAAATACAAGTACTTTTATTAGTTTTAATACAAAAAATATCTAAGTATAGTTGTTGAAATACAAATTATTTTCAATTTTATTAAAAACAATGCAGTTTCATGTGAAAATGATACATTTTAATTTTTAAAACAGTTTTGAGTTTTTTTCTATCTTTTTAAACTACGCGTTCATGATTAGTTAACGCGATTCTCATTTTTCGTAATCTTAAGTTATCATTTCACGAATTTCCGACTCTGATCACCAATCTACTTAGTGAATATGCAGCTTTTTATCTTTATTTTCAACTTCTTAACTTTTAATCTAGAAGACAACAGAACACCTGTTTAAAGAACAAAGTTGCATGCATCTTCAAGAAGAACTATTTTAAGTGAAACAAATAGAGGCAAATAGTGCACAAAATAGAGCCAAGAACTACGAAAACCTCTTGTTTTTAGCCCGATGTGAGTGGTGCTATGATTTGTATCTACCGAAGTATAATTTGCATTAGCACGGCAATCTCTGTGTTTCATTCATATGCAGACTTAATTTTCATGAAAAAGTTGCTATTAATTTTGTCAAACATATTGAGAGTACAAATTAGTTCGGTCCTTTTTTTTGTGGTCAAAAAAGCATTTATTTCAGAACAAAATTAATGAACAGATTAATCAAAGTATTGTCCATCGCCGGCTACTACTTTTTCCCACCTCTCAGGCAATTTTCGAATTCCATCTCGAAAAATTGTCTCGTCTTTTGAGGCGATCCAAGTTAGGGGTCAATTTTCGATATCTGCGAAAGAAGTGAACCGGTGACCTACCAAATCGTGCTGCATCCGTCGGAATAACGAGTAATCAGAAGGAGCAATGTCCAGTGAATACGGCGGATGTGGTAAAATATGCCACATGAGCGTTTCGAAATTTTTTTTATGACTTTTGCGTCATGAGGCCGACCGTTATCATGCAGAAGATTAACTTTGTCATATCTTTGCTCGTATTCCTGCCTTTTTTCTCGTAATGAACGGCTCAAACGAATCAATTGTAGCTTATACCGATCGCCCGTAATGGAATCGCCAGGCTGTAGCAAATCATAGCATGCAACACCATTCACCATTCTTGAAATGTCGAAACCATTCCCTACATGATTTATCAGTTGAAGCATTGTCACCATAAACTTCTACAAGCATTCGATGCGCTTCAGCTGCACTTTTCTTCCAATTAAAGCAGAAACATAAAACCTCCGTGGAAGATTATCATGGTTTTCCTCTCCATGCAACGCAGATGCGGGTGAGTTCTATCAAAAAGTCCTCCACGAAGGCTAATTTCTCTCAATACTTAATTCAGAAGTTCTCTTGTCTTCTGGATTGAATTCAAAATTACTAGGCTACGGCTTTGAACATTAGTAGCAATTTTACGGTTCCAGAAGGCATTTGAACATATTAGCCGTCATGTTGCACATTTTTTGGAAATAATATTTTTTAACTATCGTAAATGTGAGATAAACACGTGATTCATTAAAGGAGATGCCCTCTGGCAAAATTTTGAATTATGTTTTTAGCTCAAGGAAATTCTCTTTCTTTTATAGTACATATAAACATTAGTTAAAAATGTAGACAAATTTAAAGTAAGGTTATTAATTATGGATTCTCTGTATTAAAAAAATAATAAAATGATATGTTAAAAAAAATTTACAAAAAATGTTGAAGAGTTATGAGGTAATAAGGGAGTAAATTTTGTTATATAATTTAATTGGAATATGCAGTGAATTTGATAGGCTAATCTCGTCTTTTTATGACGAAAAATACCTTGGAGATTGAAGGATCTGATTTGTTATTCAGAGTTTTAATGATATGTATAACTTTCCTGAATGTATGATAATTGTAAACTATTCCATAATTAAATGAATAATTAAAGTACATTGCTGAATGTTCTTAGTTTGAGTTTCAAGGTAGTGTAATGCCGTTCCGTAAAACGTAGTTAAGGCGTTCCGTAAGGCGTAGTTTAAGTAAATGAAACGGATCACGGAAATGCAAGTTTCCTTTATTTCAGAAATCGCAATAACGGCCTAATAATAATAGATATTATAATGTAAAAAAGTAAATATAATGAGTTTTATAAACGATTGCAGCTGGAAAAATTTAGAAAAAAAGATTTAAAGCAATTCTGTTTCCTTATGATTTTTTTTTAATTCCTACTTGTTTTAATAGACATTTGTCTATTCAAATTTAGTTAATACAAAATGGACTTTACTTTTTTATTTATTTATTATTGAAAATAGGCACCTGGTTATATAAAATTGGACAAAGTAAACCTAGGAAAAAAACATATTTATCCATTAGCTGGTGTGAAACACAAGTTTAATAATTTAATATTAATTAACTCACTCAATTATTTACTTTTTAATATCGAATTAGGTTTTATATAAATATTTTTTTTTTCTTCCAATGCTCACCTGCATAATGGCCTAGGTCATACAGGCACCTGAAGGGCAGATTTGTTGGCCACTCTTTCAGAGGCACCATATTAGTTGGGCCAACGTTGCTCCCACAGTAAGGACAGATTCGAACCCAGAACCGTTCTGATGTAAGGGAAGTTCCCTAACCCCTACACAGGCCGGTCAACTTTATATAAATCATAAACTTGGGAAATAATTCATTTTCAGCGAAGTAGGAAATATTACTCGAAATAATTAAATTAATTCATCAATATAAATTTTTTACTCCGCCAAAACTCAGTGTGTTTTTATTTATATGAAAATAAAGGAAAAAATTAATAGCAGGAGAGCTTATTCAAGGAAATGAGATATTCACATTTTATATTAATCATAAAATTACTATGTTTTCTTGTAAAATTCTTTGGATAAAAAATGAAAGAAAATGATTGCATGCTATATAATTAATCAATTAAATTTTCATTTGATGCTGATTTAGAAGCGTTGCTTTGTAATTAAATGAATATTTTAACATTTAAAAATTGAATTAAGTTAAAAATATATCCAATTTCATATGGTTCGATTTAAAAACTCATGAATGAAAAAGAAATAAATACGTAGCATTATGCTGTTTAAACGCTGAATTATTGCTTTACACAATTAATAAATGAATGATTTAATGACTTGAATGAATAAAAAATAACAGCACCAACATATATATTACACAGTTAAATTGCTGAATACAGAATTAATGGAATTAAATTGACAAATAAAAGAATACTTTAATAATATCTTTATAACATACTTGAAATTGATATTTTTTTTGACAAAATGGTGACAAATTTAAATTAATTTAATTTTAATTATTATTGGTAACTAAATTTAATTACCCATTTTGAGAACTAACTTGCATTCTGATCAGGCACGGAACCTCAGTTAAAATTTGAGCACTCTTGCTAGTCGGAAAACAGTTGATATTTGTTTCACAATTTCGGTAATAATATGTCAATAAATTCTATCTGTAAAGGACTAGTAATGACTGTATTTTCATCAGATCGAAACAGAGCTCAAAAAATGATTTGAGTCTTTTAGCTTGTTGAAAAGTGGTCAAAATATCGTTTTCAAAATTCCACCTTCTTAGACGCGACAGCAAGTTAATAGAAACACAGTAAAAAGTGGTCAAAAATTCAATTGCTACCCCACCATTACATGCAAGAAAGCAAGTTGATAAAAATTTAGTAAAAAGTTGTCAAAATTTCGTTTGTAAGAGTGAAACATAACAGGCCCAAAAATGAGTTAGCAAAATTTTTAAAACGAAAAAAAAAGTGCAACTTTAATTTAAAAATTTATGCATATTTTTTAAAAAAAAGAAATTTCTAAGAGCAAAATATGCTGAAAAAATTGAAGTGGATTATTCAAAATATCTATAAACAAATTTTTAATACCAGAGCACAACATTTTAAGTTACATAAGAAATTAAAAATGGTTTTTTAAACTATTTAAGATTTCAATCTTCTTAAGATTTTGCATCTAAGATTTTCGAATATACTTAATTCTTTTAATACTATTTCCATTCATAAAAGCTATTTATATTTTATTGCATACATAATTTATAATTCAGTTACAAAATTATACTAAATTTACGAGGAGGAATAACTATATTAATTTTAGAAGATAAGCATTTCATTTCGATTGGTATTAAAAAAAAATTCTCCTGTGTGCTGAGTTAAAATTCTCCTGTGTGCTGATAAAAAACTATTAACAAGAGTTTATCCAGTGTAACTATCTGTTTCTTCTTAAACAAAGAAAAATTAAGAATACATTTTTTAATCTTTATTTAAAATAGCATTTATATAAGAACAATTTTTAATGAACTATTATAATATAATCAATAGAGTCTAAATATTTAATTGAAATAACATTTTGCTTGTTAAACATTTTTCTATTCATCCTGATCTCTTTATTATATTACTTGAGTATACCGATATTTAGATCTTTCGAGCAAATAATATATTTAGTAATATACTGTTACGAAGAAAAAAAAATGTTTTTTATTTGTGTTTTTATTAAATCATGATGATATGCTGTTAACTTTTCAAAATTGTTTTATTTTTTATTGACGATTCATTGAGTTTTTTTTTCTTACCTTCTCACATTCAAAAATAAATAAACTCCAATGAATAATTTCAAGTTTTAAAAAACACAACTTTATTTCAAAATTTGATTCTGGCTGCATAATAAAGACAAATTTTTTAAATCAAATGTACAATTTTGTAATCAAAATCACGTCAGAAACAAAAGTTTGGTTCGATAATTTATTGATTCACTAATACTTTACGAAATAATTTTAAAAGAAATCTAAGTGCTTTTTAAAAAGATTTAACCTTTATATAATTTTTCTTTTGGGAAAATACATTATCGTTACTCCGTGATACTTCAAAATTATGCATGACGTCACATTCTTTGCGCTAAGGCTTTGTATAAAGATAGTGTGATGCAAATTAAATCTGTCTAATCGCAAAAGTCCTCCGTGTTCCCATAACAAATCAATATCTCTGGGGGTACTGGATTGGAGATTGATCGTTCTTCGAATCAGGTCAAAATTACGATCTATGGATGAATGAATGGATGTATGAATGGATCCGCCCTATAAGCGGGTGCGACGTATGGTGCGGCAGAAGCAGAATTCTTGGCCATAGATGACGCCACTGGAAAACAAGAAACGCGCACTCTCTCTTAAATTTGCTCGGTTTCAACAAGCAGGCTTGCCCGTGTGGCAAGTTGCATTAGAAACAACAAGAACATAAAGATAGTGGTGGTTATGCTAAAACTCTGTTGCCTACCACATTAGCTGGGCTGTCCACAGTTACAGATTCACTAAAATCTGAAAATAAACATAATTCCTGTTGGTTTAGTTTTCTTCAATTCAGTTATTCGAGTCGCGGTGGCTCAGAGGATAGAGCATTCTCCTCCCAATAAGTTGAATCAGGTTCGAATCCCAGCAGTGGCTGGTTGATACCAATTTTGCTCCCAGCTCGCACCGATCACAGTGATGATGCAAAATAACCTCAGTGTAGATGGATCATGGTGTAGAATTCCCTTGCCGTCGGACTGACCATAGAAGGATTTCGTGGTTTCCTTTTCTATGTAACGCACGTGTGGATTATTTCCATCAAAAGTTCTTCATAAAGGCTAGTTTGTCCGAATGTTTCATCCAGGAGTACCTTAATCCAAGTTGGGTTCAAAACTACAAGGCTACGGAGTTTAAAATTGATAGTCGTAAAAGAATTGGGTCAGCTGTTCAACGCCGGTTATAATGAAAATTCAATCATTCAATTTTATCAACTTTAAAAATTAACATATATTTTATAATCACAAATTCTAAATAAAGCTGATTGATAACAGAATTTTAATATCTCGATATTTTTTCAATTAAACTAATTTACTTTATTTTTTTTTAGGTCAAAAATTTCGTTGCCAAAATAAAATTAAAAGAAATATCAACATATATTTTTATCTGCCGATAATTATCTCAATTGATAATATGCACGATTTTACAGCATTCAATATTTATCGTTGTCGATAGCGACTATCTGGACAGTATATTTTTAAATTATAATCGTGATATTTAAAAAAACGATATTTCACTATTTCTTGATATATTTTCTAGCTCTAGTATATATATCTTAAATAAGCATGATGGCCTTTCAAATTGATAAAAACTTAAAAGAAAAATTTGTGTTTTCTCAGATATATTTCATTGACCACGTAAACAGAGATTACCGTAATAGCCTTGAAAATTGAAACAAGCTTTTAACCTTAAAAAACAAGCTTTTCTTCCATATCAGCCGCCTTCTCTAATCACATGCTAATCCAGATTGAAACAGTCACATGATTATGAGCATAACAAAATTTACTTCTAATTTCAATAGTTTCGCCTTTAAATTTTTTCTAACTTATTATGTAGGTATTGTTGTCAGTCGAGCTTACTATTCAAATTTATTCATAGTTAGTTATGAAATAGTAATAAAAAATAAAACTTGAAATGGGCTGGGTAATGCAGCAAAACTTATGATAGATTCGACTGTAAAGGACTATTTTTAATAATATAAAAGTATATTTTCAAGAAAGACTTGAAAATGTGTTTATGATCCTTTAAAACTATAACAAGTTGGATAAAAAGGTCTTACGCAGATTGGGTAAGGCAACAAATTCACTATAGATTCGACTGTAAATAAAGGATTATTTTTAATAGTATAAAAAGCATAATTTTAAGAAAAGACTTGAAAATATTTAGAATGCTTTAAAACATTAAACATGCTGAATGATAATTATTTAAAAAGATTGGATTATGCAATATAATTTACTATAGATTCGACTGTAAATAAATAACTATTTTTAAGAATATAAAAGTGTATTTTGAAGAAAAACTTGAAAATGTTTAGGAAGCTTTAAAACAATAAACATGCTGAATGATTTTTATTTAAAAAAAATTAGGTTATGCAACGAAATTTACTATAGATTCGACTGTAAATAAAGGACTATTTTTGAGAATATAAAAGTGTATTTTGAAGAAAAACTTGAAAATGTTTAGGAAGTTTTAAAACAATAAACATGCTGAATGATTATTATTTAAAAAAATTGGGTTATGCAACAAAATTTACTATAGATTGGATTGTAAATAAAGGCTATTTTTAATAATACAAAAGTATATTTTGAAGAAAAACTTGAAAATCTTTATGACTCTTTAAAACAAGAAACTGGCTGATTGAAAATGAATAACCTTAAATAACTTTTGATGTATTGATCGAATCTTCTAGGCCTCAATCTAGGATATATCTTAAGATAATCTAAGATCATCTTAGATATTTAGGTTAATATAGGATCAATCGGAAGAATTGTTCTTGAGAAATCGAACTTTAAAAATACGACTTTTTCAAATTTCGACTTCTCAGGAACTATACGACCGATTTTGCTCATATTTTGTGTTTTGCCATTGAAAATCGCATTCTTTAAAATGATTTAAAAAACTGTATACCTTACCCATTCAAAATCTTTTCGACTACTATAAAATAAAATAACAAAAATTAATAAATATATACTAAAAGTTATATTTCACAGACAGTTATTTTTGGCTAGATTATGCTAGGATTATTATTTTGGATGGATTATTACTTGATTATGCCAGTATTGCAAAATTAATTTTTAATAATTATTAATTATTTTTACGACATTCATTGGTTTGTGTATAAGATAATTTTGTTTCTAAATACTATTCAAAAGTTTATTTGAATCGAATTTCTTACCTTTCTTATAATTTATTATACTGAGTTATATTATTTAAAGAAAGTAAACTTATCAATGGGATAAATTATTCTTTGAAAAAATAAATTAAATAAATCTAACTAACTTTTTTAGTCATTTTTTATTATTACATAAAAATTATAATATATAATTTTAAAATTATATATTATAATTTTATTATAAATAAAAATTATAAATTATAGCATTTTTTGCATTTTGTTGGGTATTTTTATAAGTGAATTTTTTAAATTTTGAACACGAAACAAAATCTATTCGACGAAAATAATAAGATATTTTTGTGCTTAAAAATGTCCTAAGGGGTAATTTAATCAAATTTCTTACCTTTCCTGTAATTTTTCATTGGAAGTAAAAACTCTGACTAGCGAGGGTAAATTGAGTCATATTTCTACCTAGACAATCACTTTGAAAAGTCATACAATCAGAAAATTCTTGAAATAGCATTTTATAATCCTTAAGGCCCCCCAGGACATATATGTACCGCATATGAGATCACTACTGGGACATATGTGTCCCGTCTAAAAACCCAGTGGGGTATATATCTACCCCGCCCCTAATTGTCCAAATAGTTATTTTTTTTTATTTTGGCAGAATATTGTTATTTTTACCTTATTTAATCTATTAAAGCTGTAATTTGTCTTTTTATTAGAAAAGAAAAAACTGATCTTGAAAAGGTTAAGTGATAAAATTTTCCCAAATATTGCCTAATATATTGGGCACTGAATCTCAAGCGGATATAGAAGTTTAAATATGCATTGAAGCTGAAATATGCATATAGAAGTTTAAATATGCATTGAAGTTGAAATATGCATATAGAAGTTTAAATATGCATAATATGTCAATAAATGTAAAAATAAATATCAAAGTTACGATAAATTTAAGGTAATAATTAAAAACTAATATTAATATGTCCATAAATGTCAAAATTACCCTAAACAGAAATTATAATGTGCATAATTATAAAATAAATTATAATAATAAATGTCTTAGTAACAATATGTGGGACATCAAAATTTATTTAACGTTGGAGTTATAACATGCTATCTACAAATAATAAATTGTAATTTCCTTTTTGCACGCAATCAGAATTTATTTTTCTCTCTTTAAACACTTATGAAACTATCAAGTGCAATTTTATTAGAATTGTGCAATTTAGAGCTAATAGTTATTATCTATTAGATATTGTGCTATTTCGCTATTAGTAAATGATTATTAAACAATAAACTAACGTGTGTATTGTTATTTTTCTATTTTATGATGGATAATAACTTACATATTGTTAACATCATCGTGGTATAAATCATGATTGAGAAAAACACGTTTGTGCAAAAGTTAGATTTTTTAAAGAACATTTTCATGAAAACTCTTATATAACTATTGTTTGAAAGTGATGAAGCATTCATAAAAAGATAGTAGCAGTAGATAAATCTAATAGAAAGGTGAATTATATGTTTGTCCTTTGTAGTTTTCCCATTTGACCTTCTTTTATTGTATTTAATTTCCAAAAGTTGCATTAAGTAGCCATTGAATTATGAAAGTTGATTAAAATAACTTTTATTGAACACGTTTAAAGAATACGTTTTGGACATCCATATTTGAATAACGGAACGCCTAATTAACTTTTGACCTTACAGAATAAATTATGTAAACAATAATGATGTGCGATAAATCTTTTGTCACCTGATTTTGTGTATTTAATTTCTAAATTGCCTGTTGAAATTTTAAAATTGAATCAACTAAATACAACTACGTCAATTTAAGCAGATTTCTTGAGATTTTAACTAATATTTTTAGCTTAAGTTACTGATGTATATTGCGCAAAATAAAAAACGGAAAGCCTGTATAGCTAATCTCGAAAAGTAAGTCTTGTAAGCAATTATGATATCCAAAAACTGTTTTGCTGGGCTGTGAGTTTGTAAAATTAGATTCTATATTGTTCATTGAATTTTTTAAACTACGTAAACTGCATCAGATTAAGCTGATAACTTAAAATTTCGACAAATATTCTTAGATTAAGTTACTGGCATACATTGCGGAACATAAGAAACAGAAGTCCTGTATAGCTAGTAGTCTCGAAAAATTAATCTTGTAAGCAATAATGATATCAAAAAGCTGTTTTGTCGTAGTGAATTAGAGAAATTAGTTTCTAGATTGTCCTTTGAAACTTTAAAATTACGTCACAATTTAAGATTATTACTTGAGATTTTGACTAAAATTTTAAACTTAGTTGCAGGTTATGGAGCGCAAAATAAAAAACAGAACGCCTGAATAACTTATGATCTCAAAAAAGAAAACCTGTAAACGTTATTGATGTTAAAAGAAAAATGTAAGTTTTGCAATGCAAATTTATGAAATTTGTTTCATAACTGTCCATTATAAAGTTAAAATTACGTGACAATTTAATTTGATCATAATCTATATTTTTTGACAGCACCGTAATTGAGCAATATATAAATGGACCAGCCATCGCAGTGTGGGCCAGAAGACCATGATCTTTGGCCAAAAGTCAAAAATTAAATTTTCAACTAAAATATGTGTAGGTAGTTTTAATATAGCCCAAATTAAGTATTCATAATCATTCCAAGCATTATAATTTACTTTTTGGACCGACAAGAGTACAATGTAATGAAAAATTTGTTAAAAATTTTTTTTTTATTGTAATTTTTAAATTTTTATTTCCGAAATATATATAGGATTTTCACCTTACTGTTACATTTTTATCAGAGTAATTAGCCTGAAATTATAGAACAATTTTTCAACTTGTTGGAATAGTTAATACTCTTGACAAACTTATAGTTTATATCTTATCATTTGACATTTTACAATGTTTGAATGACTTTCGAAACTTAGTTCCAAAAAGTTCCACGAGGTAATTAGCTAAACTTTTTTTTTGTTGTCTTCTTTGACGTTTCTTCTTTCGAAAAAACCTGCCCCATTTTGCCCGTATTGCAAAGGTGGACTAAATATACTGAAAAACAAGTATTATGCTTTTTTCATGTTTTCGCGTTTTTTGTAATATTACTTCGGAAATATAATTTGCTTTTCATTTTTGGTATAAAATTACGAAAATTATTATATTTTTTTGCTATATTTAATTATTTAAACGTACTATATTATTATTTTTATTTTTGCTCGCCATATTTCTGCCGCCATTTTGTTTTTTCGGTATTTTTAGTGTATTTCAAAATTTCAGCTATGAATTCAACTTACCTGCACATGAAAACCCCTAAATAAAAATCCCCAAGTTTTGAAACTAATTTTATCGAAATACTAATTTTCGCCACGAAACCTCGGATGCTGGCACTCTGTGCATCGTCGGGATTCGAACCCTTGCAATTGCTTTATGCTATGAATCATACTTGCTCAAGGTTTACAAAAAAAAACTTGTTAAAATGTTAAAAGCAAAAATATTTATATCTTCAACATTTTTTCTCTAAAATCCGTTGGTGTGGAAGTTTAATCTCTTTCCTCTATATAATTAATATCGAAGAAATATAAGACTTGAAATAATTGCATCAATATAATCAAATTTATTGCATCGTGTTTTTACATCCAACAGAAGAAAAGTTTGCATAATTGGAAATTAAATTTTTGATTGTGAAAAAGAACAAAAGAAAAAAATCAGTGCACTCGAAAAATGATTCTATGAAAAGAAGTATTTATTTTTTCTATCAGTGTTTAAAATAAGTGTTTTGAAATTATAATTCCATATCCAATCATTTACTCTGAATCACAACTTTAGCCTTATCAAATGATGAGAGATAAAAGGATCAATTGTTGATTTCATAGAAAATTTGATAATGACTGAGTTTTAAATATTTAACTACCTAACCTAGATCCACTTTTGTAGAAATATTACGTTCTAGTAACCTTGATTATCTTTTATTAAAAACAAAACCTGGTTTATTTCCGCCTGTGATAGTTTTATTCTGCATAATACTATTCTACGAAATGAAAAAGCACATTGCGTCATTTTTCGTATTTAAAATTGATGTTATGAAATCTGTTATTCTCAAATCTTTCTTCTTTTGAGTTATATAACTAATGCTTAAAATATTCGTAGAAATTTCTATTTATTCTAAAGATGAATATCTCTTTTATTCCTTTTTCTTTGAAGCTGGAAATATATGAGTGTCATTGACGTGAATAGTTATTTTCAAAATGGATTGTCTATTTTTATTAACGTCGCTAGTAGGAGCGATGGCAGATATCTAGTAGTTTCGATAGTTAAAAATCTCTTAAACTCTTGCCTCATATTTCAGACAAAGAAAGCCAATTTGAGTTGATCATCATGAATTTAAAATCAGCTAACAGTCATTTTTCAATAAATAAATAAAAAAAATTGTAATTTTTTAGATAATTTTTTTTTATGTGGGAAATTCGGAGAATTATTGTAACTGTGTATTTTAATTTCGGCCCATTCTAAAAAAATATATGAATTAATAAATAAAAAAAAAACTAAAATAAACTTAATTTAATGAAACTAAAATAAATGTAATAAAATTACATGTAATCGTTTTCAGAAAGCAATTAAGAGTTTGTGTAGTTACAGTTCTGGTAACAGTGTTTCAAATGATTTATGTGAGTGCAGTCTTTTAAAATATACTGCACTCACATAAATCATTTGCATTGTGAGTGCAGTTAAATGAAAAAAACTGAAATGAACTTAATTTAATAAAACTAAAATAAATGTAATAAAATTACATGTAATCGTTTTCAGAAAGTAATTAAGAGCTTGTGTATTTACAGTTCTGGTAACAGTGTTTCAAATGATTTATGTGAGTGCAGTCTTTTAAAATATACTGCACTCACATAAATCATTTGCATTGTGAGTGCAGTTAAATGAAAAAAACTGAAATGAACTTAATTTAATAAAACTAAAATAATTGTAATAAAATTACATGTAATCGTTTTCAGAAAGCAATTAAGAGTTTGTGTAGTTACAGTTCTGGTAACAGTGCTTCAAATGATTTATGTGAGTGCAGTTTTTTAAAATATACTGCACTCACATAAGTCATTTGCATTGTGAGTGCAGTTTAATAAAAAAAAGCTGAAATGAACTTAATTTAATAAAACTAAAACAGATGTAATAAAATTACATGTAATCGTTTTCAGAAAGTAATTAAGAGTTTGTGTAGTTACAGTTCTGGTAACAGTGTTTCAAATGATTTATGTGAGTGCAGTTTTTTAAAAAATCATTTGCATTGTGAGTGCAGTTTAATAAAAAAAAAGCTGAAATGAACTTAATTTAATAAAACTAAAACAGATGTAATAAAATTACATGTAATCGTTTTCAGAAAGTAATTAAGAGTTTGTGTAGTTACAGCTCTGATAACAGTGTTTCAAATGATTTATGTGATTGCAGTTTTTTTTAAAAAAATATATTGCAAATTCAAAATTTTCCAAATTACTTAGTTTCGCAAAGTTTAACACAATTAACTCTTTGTTTGACGCAGATGGATCACCGTTGTCATTTCTACGCACATATTTTTCTTGCCGCTCTAATTACAAGCAAAAATATATTTCGGCATTTTTTAATTATAAGAAATAGTCTAATAGTTACTAAAAAAATCTGTTAGTTATCGGAATTATGTTCGTACTGAAATATAAAATCCAAAAAGTAGTTCAAATACAATCTTTTTTCATTCATTTTCAAACGTTTATTTATAATTGATTTCAAAAATTAAAGAAATATAGATGATTAAAAACTATTTTTCTTTGATCTAAATAATTGCAAATAAGTGCAAATTAGAAGAACTATTGTTTGACAGTGAGCCCTGTTTGGAAGATTTTACCATTAACGCAGTAAAAGACACCGGTGTTTCAGACTGTATTTACAATTATAAATTATTATAATGCTAAATATAATATTTTTCTCTTATTTTGACCTGAATTTACACAAAATAATGAAAAAAGTATGAAACATGTTTAATTATAATTATGCATCAAAGGGTTGATGATCAAATTCTTAATTACCTGAACCCTATTTACAAGATGTTACATGATTCCGTACGAGGAACAAATTATTGAGCACTTTTTATTACGCCACAGGCCAAAATGACAAAAAAAAATTTTTTTGAAAATTTAACGTAAGTATTTTTCAGCTTTCTAGCACTTTCTATATCAAAAAAGTTTTTCCGTTGCTTATTTTGCACAACTTTCTAATTCATAATTCAAGTTTCCCTAATAAATATTTTTCATATTTAAGATTATTATTATTCAGATTAAGATTATTCAGATTATTGCTCAGATAGTAATAATAAAAATTTTATTAATTTTTAATTAACTAATTGGAAATTCCTATATCTATATACAAGATGATTATAAAATAACTTTGCGGACATATGACCCTCTGGAGTGCTTATCGTTTAAGTAAAAGGAATAAAATTTTGTGCATAGTTATTATGGTACATGCTCTAAAGAATGCTGTTATAAACGATTGCGTAATTCTCTCCAGAAGACAAGGGAACTCCTGGATCAAGTATTGGGAGAAATTTGTTTTCGTGGAGGACTTTTTGATGCAACTAACCTTCTCATTTGCGTTACATGAAGTGTGAAACCACGAAAACCTCCCACGGTCAGCATGGCGGCAAGGGGATCCTAACCCATAATCCGTCTACCACTGAGGTTGTGGTCGATGCGAGCCGGGTGCGGAGTTTATATCGACCAGCCATCGGTGGGATCGAACCCGGGTCACCTCATTGGGAGGCGACCACTACAGCTCTCTTACTTTTTTGTTGTTGTTGATCGAAACGAAATCCGTACAGTAAAAAAGATAAAATGGAGTAGGAACGATATTTTAGAGCAAAAAATTGAGATGCCAAGCTAAGTTTTTTTGCAAATTGGCGATGCTTTTGCCAAGAGTCGCCATTGTTTGTGATTACGAAAGAGAAGAGAGTGTGATAAAAACAGAGAAAAAAATTGCAGAAATGTCAGAAATTTATAAAACATAAAATGCTTTCTTTTAATTTATAAAGCATAAACCCTTAAAACCCCTTAACTACAGTCAAGCCAAAGAATATTTTTATTTTTATCAAAAATTAATCATAAAGATCTTAAAGTTCGTAACTAACTAATCAATCACGCTTTACTACATAATTGACTATACTTATTAACATAATGCTCACTAAACTAATACCACTAACTGACCCGCTCTTTAATTATACTAATACTTAATTTTACATCAGTCAAAAATAATTAAGTTATAACATACTTCTATCATTTATTGTACTTAATCTCTTATTTTATAGAATGCTGACGAATGCTTAGCTTATAGAATACCATTAAGATAAGAGCTTACATAAGCTACAAATTATAGGTTGTATGATATAATTTATAATAACTAATTTACATGTTTATATCTTTAATCATAAACTTGTCCTTCACGTGTTAATCATTGCTTCCACTTAAGTATAGCGAAAAATGAATAATTATTCTTAAGAAAGTGGAAACCTAAAAATAAAGTTACCTTCAAGACGATGGGAATTTTTTTCTTTTTTTAACCGTCATTGTTCAACTATATAATTTACTTTAATAAGCTCTAAAAAACACGAACAATCATTACGTAAGATTATGAATCGTGCATTTATAGAAATTATGTTCTATTTCAAGAACATATTAAAATAAAATACTCTTACTTCCATTATTTATTTTATTTTTGTACATTGACTTTTTTTCAGTGGTTTAAGTTAGCATTCTTCTATTTCAGGAATTTATCTATTCGGCATATTTTAAGAATGATTGATTTAAATCAGGAATTATAAGTTTTGGTTATTGAAGTCAAACTTGTACAAATGGATAATGTTACTTGGAGATATAGCCGTATATTATATGGAGTTTTTATTTTATTCTTTTTTAATCAATAAGGCAGTGATTCTCAACCTTTTTTTTGCTGCGGCACACTTTTAACGATTTCGAAATTAGACGGCACACAATGAAAAAAATTAGATTAAAAGTTGTTTACTTACCTATAATACACTGTGTTAAATAGTTTGTGATAATAATTTTGAATGCGAAATAAAATAATATGTACTGCAAAAGCACATTTATAAAGGGATTAATTATTTCTTTCGAAATTTTTTTTTATTAGTTAGTAACAGTTATTTATTTTTTTGCTAGTTATTAATTGTTAGCCTGTTTCCTATAGTTAGTAACTGTTAGTTTTTTTTACATTAACTGTTATTTTTTTCTGATTTTTTGTTAACTAGTTTTTTCGCTAATTATTAATTGTCAGCTAAATTTTTGTTAGTTATCCTTTGTTAATTTGTTTTTTATATATTTGTTTTTTTAGTTATCCTCTGTTAATTTGTTTATTAATTGCGAAGCTATGATTAGCTCTTACAACATTTTTTAAAATTGTGTGTCATATACAATTTAAACACTTCCATCTTATTTTAAGATTGTCAGAGACAAGACAATATATATATAGAGACAAGATATATATATATATATATATATATATATATATATATATATATATATATATATATATATATATATATATATATATATATATATGCATATTATATATATATATATATATGCATATTATATATATATATATATATATATATATACACAAATTAACATGAAAAACATGAATAAAATAAAAAACTAAATGGTAGAGAAACAAGAATGGTAAAAGCAAATAGTCGTTATCGAGACACATCTATTGCTATAAATGCGATATTTCTGAATAAAGAATAATTATCCTAAGATAAAAATTATTCTTTATATGTGTCGATATCGCAAAAATCCTTATGTTGTAAAAAATCATGAAATAAAAGAAAAATGTAAAAAGAAATCAAACTTACCGGCGTGAATTAAAACGCGGTTTAGGTTTAAAAGTACAATAATAAAACAGTTAACAAAAATCGCGAAGATTTATATATATATATATATATATATATATATATATATATATATATATATATATATATTACCGTTAAAGTGTAGATAATGGAAGATAATAGATGGAAAATTTCATTCTTTACCTAGTTATTCTATGAAATAACAAATGATAGGCCGTTAAAATCAAAAATAAACAATTTCAAAGTTATTTTAGAAATAAAATTGATCATAAATAGCTAAAATCTCTCGAAATATACATTTTATTCCTATTGCGGCTGATTACTTGATAAATAATAAGGAAAAGCAGATGATATAATTTATATCGATAACTACGTCTAAAAGCAACGGAATGGAGCGTACTCACACACGTTACTGCAAAGCGGCTATAAACTGTTCAAAACTGACTAAAAGCAGCTAGAACAAGTTCAAAGAACTTCCGAGAGCCGTACTCCATACTTTAATGATCGAATAATTATTATTCTATTCTATTCGTCGTTATTCTATAGAATACCTAGTTAAATCGTAGAATTCAATAATTTAATATATTTTAACTGACTTGTCTAGTTATTTCAGGAAATACCTAGTTATTCTATGAAATAACAGATTTTCCACTATAGCGGTAGCACAGTTTTTTCAGTTTAGTTTTTGACTTTTATTTTCTATTTTTCGTTCGCAACTTTACGTTTTCTGACGCAATTAGTCAATGTCCTGAACCAAAGGATCATTTTTTTTGCGCATTGCTGTTTAGATTCTTACTATAATATATTGCAGGCTTCAAAATCTTTCTACAGTAAGAAAAATTGCTGAACAATACGCAAAACTTGAAAAATTAAAATTATCTTAAATTAAAAGTTTGTGAAAATAAAGAGGCTTAAGTTAAACATTCAATATTCACAAATCTATTATCAAAGATCAGGATATCAGAACACTGCTCGAGGGAAATTCATGTTCTCTACCAAAAAAGATCCAAAAATAAACTTCAAAAAATATAAAATTGAAGCATAATGATCCAAAAAAATAAAGAATTGAAAAATAAAAACACAAAATTAAAAGTTAAAAACCTTTATACTATAACCTTTATACTATAACGGTACCACAGTTTTTCGAGTTTAGTTTTTGACTTTTATTTTCCATTTTTTTGCTCGCAACTTTATGTTTTCTGTCGCAATTCGTCGATGTTTAGAACCTAAGGACAACATTCATTTTTTGCGCATTGCTGTTTAGATTCTTACTATAATATATTGTAGGCTTCAAAATCTTTCTACAGTAAGAAAAATTGCTGAACAATACGTAAAACATGAAAAATTAAAATAATCTAAAATTAAACGTTTGTAAAAAAAAGAGGTTAAGATCAGGAAATTTAGAGTTAAACATTCAATATTCACAAATCTATTATCTAAGATCAGAATGTCAGAACACTGCTCGAGGGAAATTCATGTTCTCTACCGAAAAAGATCCAAAAATAAACTTCAAAAAATATAAAATTGAAACATAATGACCCAAAAAAATATAGAATTGAAAAATAAAAACATAAAATTAAAAGTTAAAAACCTTTCATATGGTATCCTTACACTGATGCCTTTAATAAAAATATAAATGACAACTAGCCACCATTCTGCACTTGACTTAAATAATCTGAATTAAACTACCAAGATACCAAAAACTCTGGTATTAAATACCGACAAGTTTCTTCAGTGATAGAGTAAATAAACTGCTGTTTGTAGAAAATGCAACACCATGAAGGAATCATCAGAATCAAATGAAATTCGCAGCAAATGTCAATTATAGGATATTATGCAAATTAATAAAGTTTCAGAGCCATCGCGCGTGCGTGGCGCGCGCAGCGCCCTCTGAATTGATGCTGAAAGCGTATAAATAAAGTGCTGTAGCGGGACGTTGAAAATAGTCTATGATTATTTGTTAGTGGCAAACGTTTAGTGAGACCTGAGTATGCCTCCACGACGGAAGAATAAGAAATTCAAGCAACTTACGGAGTTTGAACGAGGGAGGATAATCGGCCTTCGAGAAGGAGGATTTTCCTATCGCGCAATAGCAGCTCGTATGCAGCGGAACAGTTCCACAGTGATGCGAGTTTGGAAGCAGTGGACCGACGAGCACCGAACAACTCGAAAAACAGGCACTGGACGACAGAAGGTGACGTCAGAGCGCGATGATCGACACCTGCTCCGCATGGCGGTGAATGATCGCACAGCTTCCTCCAGGCAGCTGGCAGCACATTGGTCTACTGCTACAGGTGTACAATTGTCGGCTTCGTCAATTCGTCGTCGTCTGCTGCGCCGTGGATTGCGTGCAAGGGTGCCATTATACAGGATTCCCCTCACGGCGGATCATCGACGGCTGCGTCGGCAGTGGGCTCTTGAGCACAGAGACTGGCGAGCTGATTGGCACCAAGTTGTCTTTTCAGATGAATCACGCTTCAATTTGTGGACCCATGATGGCCGTGTTCGTGTTAGACGTTATGCCGGTCAACGCTGCCTTCCTGAGTGTATTATTGAACGACATAGTGGTCGAACACCCGGAGTTATGGTCTGGGGTGCGATTTCGTATCATGGACGATCCAATTTGATACGAATTGAGGGTAATCTCAATAGCAACAGATACGTCGGTGAAGTGCTACAGCCCGAAGTCGTTCCTTTCCTTCAAGGCATCCCTGGAGCTATCTTTCAGCAGGATAATGCACGCCCACATGTTGCGCGGACTGTTAGAGACTTCTGTTCAGCACAACGCATGCAACTTCTTCCTTGGCCTGCTTATTCGCCGGATATGTCGCCTATTGAGCACGTGTGGGATATGGTTGGTCGGCGTCTCACTCGTGATCCGCGTCCTGCAGTTTCCAAAGACGAACTTTGGTTGCGCATACAAGCGATATGGAATTCTCTTCCTCAAGCAGATATTCAACATCTGTTTGACTCCATGCCACGTCGTATAGCAGCACTTATTGCAGCGCGTGGTGGCTGCACCAAATACTGATTTCGGACGCTTAATTTGTTTCTTTTGTTTTGAAAATTTCATCATTTATTTGTATCAGTACAAGTCGTTTCTGCATTAAATTTCATTTGATTCTGATGATTCTTTCATGGTGTTGCATTTTCTACAAACAGCAGTTTACAAAATAGTACAATTTCGATTGTCCGCTACCTCTTACTGGTAGTAGGAAGTCTAGGTCTTTTTTTTCCTTGTTGATTGTTTTAAAAGACACTTGGCTTCAATTTTCATCTCTTCATCCAATTCTAAAAGTTTGTAAATGCTTATTGTAGTTTCCATTGCATGGAAACAGGAAACAATGGATTAATAAAATGTTAAAAAATTATTTAATCCTATTGGATGGTTTTCTAGCTTAAGGCATTTTAGAACATAAAATCATTGTTGGTGATTAACTTCGGTTCTTGCATGTGTCTTGTATATGTTTTTTTTATAATCAGCATTAATTTTTAAATAAAATCTTGACTCGTGGGCCAATCCACTATGAGTTGAAACAATATAAACTATCCAACCTCTTCATCAAATTTATATAAGATTGTAGAAGTTTGCATAGTTTTATTGTAGTTTCCATTGCATGGAAACGGGAAACAATGGATTAATAAAATGCTAAAAATTAATTAAACCTATTGCGTGATTTTTAAGTTTGAGCCATTTCAAAAAATGAAATCAATGTTGATTATTAACTTTAGCTCTTGTATGCGTCTTGCATACATTTTTATAATCAGCATCAATATTAACAGAAAATGGATAAAAGAAAGTACTATAAGCTTATCTATCTATAAAATAATTTTTCAAATATTAAAGTTTTTTTTTAATGATTTTATGAAATATTTTTGTAACAAAATACCATTTACTTACATATGATATAGAATTCATTCTAAACCGTCATTGTGAAAAATTTCATTTAGTCATATGGTATGCAAAGTTCAGAGTTATAATTTTATTTATTTATTCATTCTTTGTTTGTTTGTTTACTAACAACACATATTTTTATACGCATTAAAATTTTATTTATGGCCTCATTGCAAAAACATTTTGTTTAAGAAGCAAGCACATTTTTAGTAATATATTATCACTAATTCTCTCAAATAATTGTTATTTCATCAATTTTGTATAATTTATTGCACGAAAACTACAATTTTATATTAAAAAATGTATTTAGTTTACCTGAACACCGAAAAAGGTGGCAACAAAACTCTGAAAAAATTTTCAATGATCTATACATTTATAACACACTGGATAAATTTTGAATTTATCCGTGCTTTTTTATCATAGCTATTTATATTACTCGAGCTTTTTATCCATATTTTTGTTATTATTTATTATTTTATAATAGTTATTTATCAACTCGAAAGTTCAGATAATTCTTTACGGCAATATGGTATGCACAGTTCAAAATTACAGCTTTGCCTTGAGCTCGCAATTAACTGTGACGTAACACACTGGATAAATTTTAAATTTATCCGTGCTTTTTTTATCATAGCTATTTATATTACTCGAGCTTTTTATCCATATTTTTTGTTATTATTTATTATTTTATCATAGTTATTTATCAACTCGAAAGTTCAGATAATTCTTTACGGCAATATGGTATGCACAGTTCAAAATTACAGCTTTACCTCGAGCTTGCAATTAACTGTGACGTAACACACTGGATAAATTTTAAATTTATCCGTGCTTTTTTTATCATAGCTATTTATATTACTCGAGCTTTCTATCCATATTTTTTGTTATTATTTATTATTTTATCATAGTTATTTATCAACTCGAAAGTTCAGATAATTCTTTACGGCAATATGGTATGCACAGTTGAAAATTACAGCTTTGCCTCGAGCTCGCAATTAGCTGTGATGTGAACTGTGGCTTTTTTTTTATTTTCCTCGGCGAGACAGCATAAAAAAAAAAACACCCTCATATGTTCACCTCAACAAAAAACACCCTCAATTTGGTGAGAAAACCCTGCAATAAAGGCGGTGATAAATTACACTAATCTGGCTTATCTGCTGCGAAAAAGGATGAACTAAAACCAGTGTGTCATGCAAAAATGATGCAGTTAATAATTTAGTTTATGAAACTGTTATGACGGTGATCGTTTTAAATTAATTAGTGGATTTGTACAGATTGCATTATTATTATTATTTCTTTTTTCTTTGGCCGTTACATATAAATTTTATTTTGGATTTAATAAAAGGATAATTGTCTCAGAGAAATAAATAAAATGGTTTAAGAAAAATTGATTTATTAATTATTGAAAATGGCCATAATTATAATATAAAAATAATAAAGAAAAGAAATCCTTTGAAAGGATCAAGTTAAAACATTCTCTTACATCGAAAATTTATCTCTCTTAAATCTCTTAAATTAAATCTAGGTTTCTTTCTAGAGAAACAAAGTTCTTAAACTACAAAACTCTTGTCCGGCCAGTCTTGACATACGCTTCTGAGGCTTGGACTATGACAAAACAGGAGGAAAACTGTATCGCAACATTTGAGAGAAAGATCTTGCGGAGTATACTTAATGGTGTAAATGATAAACAGTAACTGGAGAAGAAGATTTAATTTTGAACTGTGTAAGATTTATAAACAACCTGATATTATTAAATACATAAAAATAAATAGAATGAATTGGATGGCCCACGTGATTCGAATGAGTGATGACAATACAATAAAAAAGATACTGCTTTTTAGACCTACTGGAACAAGAAAGCGGGGAAGGCCGCGGATGAGATGGGCTGATTCAGTGGAGTCTGATTTTCTCGCAATTAATGAAAAGAATTGGAGATCAAAGGTGAATCAGAAGTCGTCATGGAGAAATCTTCAGAGGAAAGCATTGGCACTAATTGGACTGTCTGACCAACTATGATGATGACGATGAGAATTTGAGTTAGCATTTCATATTCAGCGGTTGGGACTAGAATGCCCAAAAAGGCACTCTCAGTCACCAAAAATTGGAACTTGAATAAATTGTTCCCAATGGACAGTTAGGAGCACGGTAAGAGATTCAAGGTCGGCGATTTATCGAAAGATAACATTGCCAAAAAATAAAGCCAACCTTCCATAATCAATATTAAATTTGAAAATACTTTGGCGATCGCGAATCGCCAACAAGACTGTGAGAATTAGTAGAACCATGTATAACCGAAACATATTTGCTGTAACAAATAAATAATAAAGAGTTATAAATAGATTTTTGTTTTCGATTAGGCGCAACAGTAAATTAATGAGTCTACATTAGTATTGAAATAAAAAGTTAGCTATTATATTGATAGATAAGAAAATAATAAAATATTTTATATTCGCTTTTTACAAATTGTAATAAAAATTAAATAATTGATTTAGTTTCATTAAAATTCGATTAAGAATGTTTAAAAAATTAAGTTTAAGAAATTTTAAAAGGTAGGAAATATGTAATGCCTATTGTTGCATCTCATAAACATTTTTTTATTGAATTGAAGACTTCTTTTTCCCATGGTCTATAGCGTGTATACAAAGTTTCATTGGCATCAATTAGAACAAACTTGTTATAAGCCTACACAGTGTAATTTTAATTATATCCACCCTGAAACACTGAATACAATAACTGTTGGGTTTCTTAATCGATTTAATTTTTTTTTTCTTTCCCAGTTGTGTTCAGATCCGTTTTCTTACCTGTTATTATCTTAACGATTTTGATTTATCGATAAATAATTCACGGTTATAAGGTTTTGTTGTTATAGTGTGTTATCCATTCCTAGAATTCAGCAGAAATAGCCTCTTCAATCACAATCTGTCATTTTGGATTACTGCTTATGAAACAAAAATACTATTTTCATGCTTATGTAGGGAATAAAAAGAGTAGTATTATATAAATCCACTGTTTTGTTCGCAATTAAGTTTTTTAAACTATATTTATCATTTTTAAAGTAAATTAATGTAAAATAGATTACTTCATTGATATAAAAAATTGCCCGATATAGATTTATAATGTGGGAAACATTTTTCAAGAAGCATTAAAGTAAAAATGATGAAAGTAGTCACTCTAAGTTTTGGTGTATTTTTACAATATATTTTCGTAAAAATATGGTATATTTTTATAAAAATACACTAAACTATGTATGAAATACATACGAATCGTAAGTACAAACGATTATGATGAGAAACTGCTCTTACAGTTTTTAAAAATTGTCTTAACTCACACTGATTAGTTTTTAAAAATAAATCCAATAAGCGTGACTTAAAATCTAATAAGCATTTTAAGATGCTTGTGACATCTCTTCGCGAGATTTTTTTTATTTTAGTTCGTTCATTGAATCAAATCGCTCTTAATGATGGCAGGGAATTTTAATGATATAAATATTTATTTTGGTAATCTGGATTATATAGGTATTTAAAGTAAAATACGAAAATATGCATGAGCTGTATAGCATACAGATTCCGGAGCTCTCCTGCTCCCTTCCAGTCCATACTCTCTCTGTTGTTGTTGTTTCTAATGCCACTTGCCACACAAGCCTTTGGTGAGATCGAGCAAATTTAAGGCAAAGAGTGCGTTTCTTGGTTTTCAGTGACTCCATCTATGGCCAAGAATTCGAATTCTGCTCACCCGTTTATAGGGCGGACCCATTCATACATCCATTCATTCATCCACAGATCGTAATTTTGACCAGAAACAGAGAACGACCGATCTCCAATCCAGTACCCTCACCTTCTAACCTTCATGCCAGGGGTCAATCAAATGCGTGGGAGAGGAATCAGGATCCTGACAATGCTCATATCAGTTTTTTTTTAAAATCTAATAGGCGCAACTCTAAAGGTTAACTTCCAAGATGCCAAATACCAAATCATTCCAACTGAAAATTTTACTTGGGTGATTGACTTTATTCTGGGACTGCACTACGTTGTTGTTGTAAATAATAGTTATTTTGAATGCATAGCTTTGCATTTTTTTAAATTAGTGGTGCCATCTGCGGTTAAACTTTTTAAGTAATTTTCAAACTTGATGTTCAACTTGATGACACTATTCAGCTATCCATATTTTTTATCTCCTTCCATTTTTTTCTATGGTTCATTTAAATTGTCGGACATTGAAACAATCAGTCATTAAATGTTAGGTAAAACATTTTACATAGAACTACTTAAAAGTTTGACACGGCTTCAAGTTTGTATCTTACTCTTTTAAAATTTTTATAAATATTTTTTAAAAAAATAATGCCTACACAAAAAGATAATTCTTTACCTTCGTTATAATTTCATTATTATATTTTCTAAAAATAGACCTTGATCTCGGTTCTCATGTCTGATAACTTTCGAACGAAATGTATTTTCATACACTGGAATATAATACAATCATCTGTTTAAATGTCTTTTCTTTTCCTTTACTGAGTGTCTTTGTCGTGAAATATTGGAGTAAAAATATTTTAAAAAAACATATTGTCACAAGGAAATTTTCACTGTGACATCAGTTTGGAAAATCTTTTGATTTGGAATGATAATTTCATGAAATTTTAATCAGTAACTTTTCCTTGATCATAAATAGGCATATTTCTAATCTTCTTAAATGTTATATAAAAACAAGTACTCGTTAAAAAGCTATCTACTGAAATTGCAATATAACCACTCGTTATATAACTAACTTGATTTTTTATGTAAAACCATTTCCAAAGAAAATTAGGTTAAAAGTTTCAGGGACATCTAGTTTAAAAGCTATATTTTTTATCGTAACAATACAATAGACACTTAAAAAATTCTTTTCGCAAAATTGCACAGAGCAACCCATATTTTTGAGACATAAATATTGTTTACGACTGTGAATCTTTAAAATGGTGCCATACTCTATATATTTGAGTAGCATTTCTTTTTCTTCTAAAAATAGCAGTAGAATGTTGAGTTATATAACAGTAAATATGGCTACATTTTTAACATTACAAAAACATTTAAAAAATTTATTTTACAAACTTAAAATAAAGAAATAGTTATATTTTTAGAACGTAAAAAATCTATGTATGCTATTCATTAAAATGGTGCCTTACATTACGCTATCAAGTCGTAATATTTTCCACGACTGTGAATTTTTAAAATGGTGCCATACTCTATATATTTGAGCAGCATTTCTTTTTCTTCTAAAAATAGCAGTAGAATGTTGAGTTATATAACAGTATATATGGCTAAATTTTTAACGTTGCAAAAACATTTTAAAAATTTGTTTTACAAATTTGAAATAAAGAAATAGTTATATTTTTTGAACTTAAAAAATCTCTATGTACACCATTCTTTAAAATGGTGCCATACTTTTCGCTACCAAGTCGTAATATTTTCCAAACGGGTTATCGAATGTCAAATTCTTTGATGAAAAATTAATGTATAATCTAAAATTGCAACAGTATGATCGAAACTTTAGGAACTTAATTCTTTAATTAGTACCGTACAGCTCACATTTTTGAAACATCAATATTTTTTCAATAAGTCATTCTTTAAAATGGTGCCATACATTTCGCTATCAAGTCGTAATATTTTCCAAAACGGGCTATCGAATGTCAAATTCTTTGATGAAAAATTAACGTATAATCTAAAATTGTAATAGTATGATCGAAACTTTAGGAACTAAGTTCATTAATTAGCACCTAACAACTCACATTTTTGAAACATCAATATTTTTTCAATAAGTCATTCTTTAAAATAGTGCCATACATTTCGCTATCAAGTCGTAATATTTTCCAAAACGGGCTATCGAATGTCAAATTCTTTGATGAAAAATTAACGTATAATCTAAAATTGTAATAGTATGATCGAAACTTTAGGAACTAAATTCATCAATTAGCTTCCCACAACTCACATTTTTGAAATATCAATATTTTTTCAATAAGTCATTCTTTAAAATGGTGCAAGACACTTTGGAATATGTTAGTCCAAATGTCAGATACCGCTAAATACGCTTTAAAAATAAATCTGAGAAAAGGCATTTAAATTCCCATCAGACAGATAAAATCTTAAAGTAATAATAAATACAAAACCGAAAGAGCGTAAATTATTTTGCGTCAAAAAATGCTATACAATATCTATATTTAAATTAAGGTCTGTCTCTTCGGAATATTCCTTAATATAACAAGACAATAAAGCACTTTTCTTGAGAATTTATTATCTATAAAAGTTTTCTAGGAACAAAAACTATCTTTACAATCGTCTGCAGATCTTTTCGCAAACGATATTTGTATGCAAATGTTCTTTAAGACTCAGGATGAGTTTTGATGAAATACAAATTGCGTTTTAGATTAACGAATATATCGAAAACTTCTATTCGCAGTCAATAATAGGAAGAACTGAAAAGAAAATGAAACGATGAAGTTTCTTATTAAAACATACGAAATGTTATTTAAATTTCTATCAGACTATCAAAATATTGAAATAAAAATTAAAAAAAAAATTTATCCGGGTAGCATACGTTATTTTTCGTAAGTTAGGTCTATCATTTTTTAAATTCATTATTATAGCTTAAATAAAAGTTTTTTTTTCTTTGTTAGAGTTTATGATCTATAAAACTTTTCTCGAAATTAAAACTACCTTTACGATCGTCTGCAGTTATATTTGCAAGCGATATTTTTATGTAAATGTTCTTTTATACTCGGAAAGAGTTTTGATGAAAACAAGTTGCGTTCTAAAAGATTAGCGAACGCAGAAAAGCTTGTAGTTATTATTTATTCGAAGTCAATAATAGAGGGAACGAAAAAGAACACAGGACGGCGTAGTTGCTTATATAACTCTAGGACTTACGTAAGTGAAGTGTAGAAGTTTTTCACACGGGATATGCCTTACTAATAAATAGGCGTGTACCGTCTGCGGTTATAAATAGTTTTCGTTTAAAACATTCATTTTTCTATTGAAATGTATAGAGTTTTTATTTAAAGAGTTTTTTAATGGTTTGCAAACTGAATATTCATTAAAAAAATATGAAAATAGAAAAGGTTTTATTCATACGTGAAAAAATAATGATGATACTTTACATGTATAATGCTAATGAAGTATTTTTTTAAAACTAATATACATGCTACAAAATTATAATAATTAACATTCTTCCTTTCTTTCCTTCTTTTTTTCCTTCTTTTTCTTTTCAAAGCCACATTTTTTTAGCAGTGAAACACTACATTTAACGGAATAATTTGCTCGAACTTTGTTGCTTTCGAGCACTTTTACATCAAACTGTTATGTAAACAATTTAAAAACACGGTTTAAAATCATCAATCACTACTTTAGTTGAAAATGAAACTTAAAAGTGGTATATACAGAAAAGCAAACGCGTTTTAAATTTAACAAACAAACGTGACTTTTAATGATTTGAATCTCTGCTTTTAAAACTCTCAACACTAATTTGTCGAAATGTAATTTTTTTTGTAGTTTTTAATTTTAATTTATGGTACTAATGTGCGTAGCATTTTTTACAATGATTCTTAACATATATATTAAGGGTGGTTACTACAGAACACCCTGTATGATTTATTCATATATGTTTGGTAGTTTACAAAGAAGTGTAGTTTAGTTTACAAAGAATGAGATAAATAATTTTGCATAAGAATAATTATTGATTTTATAATTTTTATTGCTTGTTTTTTGCACGATGTCTTTAAAAAATGGCTAATGATTAAATAAGATCATTTTTTTATAATGATTCTCAATATATATATATAAACAGCTCAAAACAATTAAAGGATGTTGAGGTTGTGGGTTGTTCTTACACCTGCAGAATTGTCTGAATGATTGACACATTATCGACAGACGTATATGAGATAAAAATGGCATTTGTTTGGCAGAAAAAAATGCGTTTTATTTAGTATTTAGGTACAAAAGAAAAAAACACAATTTGTGCATATGAGAAAAACTAATAAAGAAAGGTGTATCCTTAAGAGAAAATCGTTTTCAGCTGGGGGTATGGTTTCCCCGGACAGCCACTAACGCTGAACATCCTTGAGGCATCGAGTCAATGAAGTTATTAACAAGGAACTAGGGTATTCTGATCTACTCCTCCTGAAGAGCTCTTTCCAGTTCTAGGAGAGTCTCTGGGGTTGGTAGGCGTCCAGCAATTCGTCTGCCTAGAATGTCCCAAATATGCTCTATTGGTTTCATGTCTGGAGAACACGTTGGCCAACCCATTCGTATGATTTCTTCGTCCAAAGGGAATTCATTCACCAAGTTAGCACGATGTGGCCTGCAATTGTCGTCCATTAACATGATGTCATCTCCAATTGCTGCAGCGTAAGGGACTACAATAGGTCTCAGGATCTCATCCCTATATCGGCAATTTCAGAGCTCCATTACGAATGTTATGGAGATCAGTGAGCCCATCTATGGAGATGCCAGCATAGATCATCATTCATCCACTGCCAAATCTTACACTTTCGTTCACGAACGGAAAATTGTTTCTAGTGCCACGTTTCCTTCAGATGAAAATACGCCTATTATCAGGATGAACAAAAAACGGGACTTTTCAGAGAAAATGTTGCCCACTCACTGTGGTCACGACTGTGCCTTGCTGTTAACGTGACACACACCGTTAGTCAGAGAGCATACAGACCTACAGTATGAAGGCGGTTTCGGACAGTTTGTGTCGAGACTGTGGTGCCAGTAGCCAAGCGAAGGTGTTGAAGAAGAGTGGCATTCATATCTCGGTGTCTCCGAGCCTTTAGCGTTAAATAACGGTCTTCATTGGGCTTTGTTGCATGTCTACGCCCTTGTCCTAAACTTCGACCTGCATTTTCACAAAAACAATAACAAAAAAAAAACAGTTACAGATCCTGTAAATCAGACTTTGTGAAACTTCAATGGCTTCTGCTACTTCAGCTTGTGTTTGGCCCCCCTCTAACTGGCCAACAACTCTCTAAGCTTCAGATTCGGTTAAATGACTTCGTTGAGACATCGCACTCGAAACAACGCGCTTACTGAGTGGCGATCATTCTCTTTTGCTTTATCTCACTTTAAGTAAAAAGCCAAATCATATTAGCCGCCGGTAAAGCGTCGTCGTCAACGTCAAACTCAAAATTTGCATACTGCGAAGTTTGAAAATAAGAAAAATTTGGATTTGTGACTCTCTTCTTCCATTTTATGCACACAAAATAATTTGCATATACCGTTATTTTATACAAAACTTACAATTCTTTAATTGTTATATATATATATATATATATATATATATATATATATATATATATACCGAAGAGCCATTACATTATGACCACCCTGCTAATAACAGGTAGGACCACCTTTAGCCCTCAAAACTGCTAGCACCCGCCATGGCATTGATTCCACAAGGTGCTGATAGGTAGTCTGAGGTATCTGGTACCAAGCGCTCACCAACTGGTCCTGCAATTCCCTCACATTGCGAAGGGGTAGCGTGGCAGCACGAATTTGGTTTTACAAGAAGGACCACAAATGCTCTATTGGATTAAGGTCAGGTGAATTTGGGGGCCAAGACATGACTTGAAAGTCACTGGAATGTTCCTCGAAGCAATCCATGACGATTCGACCCTTATAACATGGTGCATTATCCTGTTGGCTAACACCATCCCCCGCAGGAAACACTGTTGCCATGAATGTGTGAACCTGGTCTGCAACTATGTTCAAGTAGCTTACAAACGTCAGGAATTGTTCTATGATGATTATAGGTCCTAGTGTGCCCCATGAAAACATTGTTACTGGGCGAGCCCATTGTTATAGATGGAGGGTGGTCATAATGTAAGGGCTCTTCGGTATATATATATATATATATATATATATATATATATATATATATATATATATATATATATATATATATATATATATATATATATATATATACATATTAATGATGGCCATTACTGAACATGCTGTATATTTTATTTTATTTAATAAATATCTGGTAGTTTACACAAATTAGTGAGAAAAATAATTTTGTACGAAAAATAATTATTAATTTATTTTATAATTTTTATTGCTTGTTTTTGAAAAAATGGCTAATGTATAAATAAGATCACGTTTATATAATGATTCTCAATATATATAGATGTATTAGCGGTGGTTCATTATGGAGCGCGTTGTATATTTTATTTTTAAATGCTTAGTAGTTTACAAAGAATAAAGAGAAAAATAATTTTGCATGAAAAATAATTTTAGATTTATTTTTTAATTTTAATTGCTTGTTTTTGCATGATTTCCTTTAAAAGATGACAAATGTATAAAAAAAGTTCACTTTTTAATAATGATACTCAATATATATTAAGGATGGTCACTACTTACTAAACACCATGTATATTTAATTTATAAACCCCTGGTAGTTTACGAAGAAGTAAGAAATGTAATTTTGTCTAAAAAATAATTATTGATTTATTTTATAACTAGCCGCCTAAGGCGGCCAGCTGTCCGCCACGCTGAAGGTTTTCACAAATAAAGTTTTCTAAAACATAGCAGGAAATCTGAAGATTAGTGGACAATTAAAGTGTTCCTGTCCAGCAATTTTGTCTTCATATCCAGTTCTGCTGCAGATGTGTTATAGCTCTTGAGGATGTTTGAAATTATATAGCTACAACGCTTAAGAAAAAAAAAACTAAAATGCTAAATACATGAAAAGAACACGAAAACGAATAAATTTTTTATGGTATCAATTTCTATTTCTATATAATTTTTTATGGTATCAAATTCTATTTCTATATCTGTTACGTCAAGCACTCAGGTATTATAATTTGATCCAGTTGTGCTTGTATAATTTTGATCTAGTTGCGCTTTCTACGTCATTTTGTTAACATCGTTTGGTTTGTTATTTAACATCATTTGGTTTATTATTTCTAAGTTAACTTTCAAAAAATTGGCTGGCATCAGCATTTTTATTCTTTAAGTTGTTTATTTTTTCTTTTGGAATTCGTTCCTTTTTAGCGAAATGTTTTTCAACCTAATCGAATTCTTTGCCGACTGTTCTCTGTATATATAAAGAAAATAAAGTAAATATTTTTAAAGTGTTGTGAAAAGAATTTTTAGTTGTACAAAGTACTACAATATCGCTATAAAAATTATCGTCTTCGCTTAAGAAAAAAAAATAGAGCATGAAAAGAAGAAGAAAAACTTATTATAACAATTATGAACAGCGACAAATATATCAAAGCGAAGCGTTCTATTTACGTATCGAATATGTTGCCACATTTTTAATACAAAAGTTAAACTTTTCTCCACTTTAATAAATGTAAACTAATGCGAACTTTACAATTAAATTATTAATTCCTTCGTATATTATTGGTTTAAGTTGTCGAAAATTAATATTTAAATTGTGAGGTTCGCATTAGCATACATTTATAAGAGTGGGGAAAAGTATATGCATTTTTTAATAGTTTTTTGAATATGGCTCTTTGAAGACGAAAAAGCAGACGAAAAGCATAGACTTACGAAATGACTGATAACTAAATAACTAATCAAAATTTTTGAAAAAGAAAAAAAATACTTCTTCATAATGTCAAAACACAATTATGGGCCGAGTTTCGTGCCCGGGCGAGGCTTCTGGGGCGATATATTGTGATTACAGACACACACACACACACACACAGCCGCGTTTATTATTATGTATAGATTTTTGTTGCTTGTTTTTGTACTATGTCTTTTAAGAGATGGCGAATGCGTAAGCCAGTTCACTTTTTAAATAGTCTGTTATAAAGACAATATCAGTTAATTACATTATACATTTGATTTATTTTTCTCAACTGAAGTATTTATAATACGCATTACCCACAAGACTATAACTAGGTTTAAAGTGACCCAATCTTAAGTGGCTAATCTGTAATAATTATAATAACAGTGAAAAAGAAGTGAACAGTACATATAGTTATATTATAGGACTTATTCTCTAAATATATCTTTTTCAGAATTTAAGTACAAACAGCCAATTTTCCCGATCCTAAAACAATATTGAATCAACTTTAACTCAAAATATTTCTTTAAATAAAGTGAGAAAATTTATTTTTAAAATTGAAATTTGAAAGTTAGATTTTTTGTGCTATGTTATTGATTTTGAAAGTAAATAAGAATTAATGGCAGGAAAAGGCCAGGATAGACTGGTTGGTAGGGCGCTGGGTCCATGTCCGAGAGTTCGTGGGATCGAACCCCGCCGGCCGAAGACTCCCCGTGTAGTAAAGTGACTGATGCAAGTTAAATCTGTCGAGTCGCAAAAGTCCTCCATGTTCCCATTACAAATCAAACCTCTGGGGGTACTGGATTGGAGATCGATCGTTCTCTGATTCAGATCAAAATTACGATCTGTGGATGAATGGATGGATGTATGAATGGGTCCGCCCCATAAACGGGTGCGACGTATGGTGGGGCAGATGTCGAATTCTTGGCCATAGATGGCGCCACTGAAGAACAAGAAACGCACACTTTGCTTTAAAATTTGCTCGGTTTCACCAAGCAGGCTTGCCCGTGTGGCAAGTGACATTAGAAACAACAACAACAATGGCAGAAAAAAACGGTTAAATGTGTACCGTGGGACGAGGAACAATTCAAGCATCCGAGGTACAACATTTTAATATCGTACTGGGATGCAGTGTCCAATATATTGTAAAATATTGTGAACGATGACAAAACAAGTATCCGAGAGTCAATATTTTAATATCTATCTGAGATGTAGTGTCCAATTTAATGTACAATATTCTGAACGATTTTATCACTTAAAAAATAATGCTTTAAGGTTTTTTTTTTCTTGATAGTACGACTTTGCGAAGTTGTTGTCTATTTAAATTTTTTTTAATTACAATGAAAAAGATAAGAAATGCGATTCAAGTACCTTTTGGACAGTTTTATGGCCTATAAATATCATATTATTTGGGTAAGATAAATTTTTCATGACAAATATGCTGAGTAAAGCACTATAAAAATATCCAACGATATGCAAAAAATTAAAATTTATGTATTTTTTTTTATGTTATTATAAAAAATAACTATAAAACATGTTAATAAGTTAAATTTATTGATTTTTTAAAATGTTTTCTTATCGCATTTATGAGTTTAATTTCTTCTTAGCTCTACATTTCTTACTGAAAATCGCATTTTTTGCACTTATTTTATGCCTTGACTCAGGAAGATATATTATGTGCTATACTTGTCAAAAAATATTTAGTTAATATGCATCTGTTTCTTAATTATCTAAATATAAATATGAATTCTTAAAAATACTTTTTCATTCTCATTAAAAAAAACCAGTGTAGAATTTTAATATCTAAAATCCTTAAGATATGGAATCGCTTGTACTACATAAATAGTTTCGTTAGTAAGTCTCAGCAAGCGATGTCAAAAATTAACTCGCATTTAAAAAAAGGCCTAAAAGCAAAATAATTTTAAACTACTTTTATCAACTCTTGGATTTTAATAATAAATTAAATCTAATTTAGCATACTCATTGAAAAATTGTTGAATATTTTAATAACTGCTTTCACATCTTGCATGACAATAAGCGTTAAAAAATAACTCTCAAATCAACATAGAATCGCTTTTAAATCTGAAAAATAGATACAGTGTTACATAAGTGTACCTAAAGCGAAAATAGAATTTATCATACTTAGAATTTAAAGAGGCTTTATCTGCACATGATAAGAACACACCTAACGTTCGAATATTGTTAACAAACCTCCTAAATTTAGAAAGCGTCTTCTGATAGATAATGACATTAAACAAGGACATATTTTAATTCTCATGACGTACATTGAAATTCAATTAATTTATACCCAAGATTATTATATTATCTTACCCAATTCTGAGCTTACTACTACCAAATTTCAACTCCGTAGTTTTTTAATTTTGATCCCGATCCAGAAGACAAGGGAACTCCTGATCAAATATTCGGAGAAACTTGCCTTCGTGGATGACTTTTTGAGGGAAATAGCCCGCATTTGCTTTAGATAGATAGGAAAACCTCAAAAATCTCCCATGGTTAGCCTGACATTAAATGTTATAAATCAATGGTTTCAAGCTTTATGGTTTCATCTTATTGGACACATTTTAATCTTCATTTTACCCTGTTAAAAGTACAAAAAAAATTAGCGTTTCTGAAATATAGTGCTTATGACTTATTTTTAAATTATCCATAACTTTCTGTACACATATTTTAAATAAAGTATCAAAATTTGATGCAGTTTTGATTTTTTTAAAACTACATTAATGTATTTGCAGTTTATTTACGTCGCACTAGAGCTGCACAATGGGTTATTTTATTTAATTTTATTTTATAACCGTCGTTGAACAGTTGACCCAATTTTTAAGGGTTTGCGACTACCAATGTTCAACTGCGTAGACTTGTAATTTTGAACCTAATCCAGAAGACAAGGGAGCTCCTGGATCTTGTATTAGGAGAAATTTGCCTTCGTGGATGACTTTTTGATGGAACTAATCCGCATTTGCGTTACATGGAGAGAAAAACCACGAAAATCTCCCACAGTTAGCTTAACGACAAGGGGACTTAAACTCCTGATTCATCTACCACTGAGAATATTTTACGTTAGCACTGTGGTAGGTGCAGTCCGGGTGTGAAATTCGTATTGACCAGCCATCGCTGGACTTCGAATCCAGGGCATCTCATTGGGAGGCTAGCGCTCTATCTCCTGAGCCACCACGGCTCTTGATATTTATATTTGAAATAAATTTTTTAACTTAATTTTCGGTTAATTCATGCACATTTGGTTGAATTCATGCACATTTCCTGAAGCACTTTATTTACGTCTGCATAACAGGCTATTGGCGACTTCGTGAAATTAAAAAAAATTTATAATAATATAATAAGAAAAACTTTAAAACTTAAATAAATTTTGACTTGATAATCAGTGTTAACTAACTCGAATGTAGGTATGCATATTGTAAGACATCTTTACTGCGTTTCACATTTTGGTCATGAAACAAAAACCAGTAGACTTAACTAATAAAAATATTTATACGCCATAAAACAGTACAAAAAGTTACTTTCGTTTAAAAACAATTATATTTTATCATGGCCGGGATAGCCTGCTTCATAGGACGTTGGGTTCACGCTCGCGAAGATGTTAGTTCGAATCTTGTGACTCCGTAGATTCCCCGTGTATTAAATGACGACTGGTGCAGGTTAAATATGTTGGGGTCACAAAGTCCTCCAAGTTCTCACAACAAATCAATACCTCTGGAGGTACTGAATTTGAGATTTATCCTTCTCTAGTTCAGGTCAAAATTACGATCTGTGGATGAATGAATCGAATGTGATTGGATCCTCCCCGTAAAACGGGCTATGACATGTGTGTGGCTTAAATCGTATTCTTGGTCATAGATGGCACCACCGAAGAAACAAAAAACAGACCCTTTCCCTTTAAAATTTGCTTGGTTTCGAGCAGGCTTGCTGGTAAAAATATGTTGTTGTTGTTTTTACTTATGCGACTTGCCAATACCAGCAAGCCTTTTTTTTGTTTTGTTAAGACTCGGTTCCCCGCAGATCACCGAAGTCAAGCATCACTGGCTGCGGTCAGTATGCGGGTGGGTGACCACTTGGATCAGTGTCTGCGTAGGGACCGAGGGTGTGCGGTATTGGTCCTCGTTAAATTGTTCTACCGCAAAGTGCTCGACGTCGCGTGCAGGGGCTACCGAAGCGGGGGTGCCATCCCCTCTGCAGAGGATTAAAATTGTGATGGCCTGTCTTTGGATCATCCTCAGGGATGTTTCCCAGACCGTCGCCAATAGCCCATTGTGCAGCTCTAGTGCGACGTAAATTAACTACAACAACAACAGCAACTATAGCGCAACGTTAATAAAATAACTACCTACCTATATTTTTTTATACAACAACCCTTTAATTTTGGGTTACCTTGGCCGAGAGTTGAAGGTAGCGGGTTTGAGACCAGGGCTAAAGAGAATAGAAGAGCTAGTTCTCTCCGCTCTTAGAGCTGAAGCTACGATTTCCCTCCTCATGACGTCACTGTGTCCACAGATCTCGGAGATCGCAAGCAAAGATATTATGATAACTTTGCATCTTTCTCTTTGTAAAAATAAGTTAGACTTTTTCTGGTTATTAGCTTTCAAACTTTACGTAATTAACACATTATTTCCGTTCATAAATATAGTTCAAAAAACCTTTCTTGGCCATTATATTAAAAAAAATACCATTTAAACTTATAAAAATGTTTTACTAGTTGGCGAAAATGACACTATAAATACTTTATTGTAAAAAGTTCTGTTTTAACTTTAATTATTAAGAAAAATGAAAGCATATATCGACGCTTTTTTTATCTACATATTCTTTTATAACAATAAGTTGAATTAAATTTAGAATCCCTGATTTTAAAATATGCCGATAATAGCAATTTGTTCATACTTAATCATTAGGAAACATCAACCTTAAACGCTAATTACTGAAACAAAATAATAATTTAGGTTCATAATGACATTAGAAATTTTACAATTGTTTATAGATATTTAAATTTACGATGATATAATTTATAGATATTTAAATTTAAGAGAATATAATTTTTAAAAAAAATCATAAATATTTAGAATAACTACATTAAAAAATATGTTATGAAATTAGGATAATTCCAACTGTATACTATATATTTTATTTATACTTTTTATTTACATTTTAATTTTCTTTGATTTTATCCATTTTTTAATTTTTTTCACCTGCCTTTCTTTTTGAAGTAACGAGGCGGTTTCTATTTAGATAATGAATTTTTATAAAAGTTCTTAACGACAGAATAAACGTATTGCTGTTTTATATTAACTGTGTCATTTCAGTATCCATTCTTTACATAGCTGTTCATTTACTTTAGGGAACACGCGGAAAATTATATTTTTTCCTTTTGTTTTCCTATTAGAATGTTTTCAAGTTGCAATCGCGCAAACTGGCATTTCGATAATAGTTTTAAATTCTTGTAAATTCACTGCAAAAACTGAGGAAAGTCATTATAGGAAATAACAAATGTCTTAGAATATCTCGTAAAAAGAAATGCTCCAATATTAGTTAGAGCTAGTAAGGCCGAACGCTCCGTTCTTGAAGTAAAAGTGCGAGCTTTGCGCCAAAGTGAAGTCACTAGAGTGACGTCGGAGGATCGGCGCGGCGAGAGATACTTCAAAGGAGTGAACCAGCCCTTCTATTCTCTTTAGCCCTGGTTTGAGACCCGCCGTAACCCTGGCTTGTACTATCTGTCTTTCTACTTGATAGAAGCTTAAAACCCTTGATTGTGTAATTGAGCATACAAGCCTGCATCTACGTGTACCGATAAATGAAGAAATGAACCCTAACGAGAGGGAACGAGAAATGAACCCTTGGAGACCTAACGACAGAACGATATCACCCGTGAAACGCTGGGGCCTCCCTGGCCGAGAGGTGTCGCCCACCAAACGCTCTGTTAAGCGTGGAGGTGGCGGGTTCGAGCCCCGCCGTAACCCTGGATGTATTCTTCGTTTGTTCTTCTCTGTGTTGTACTATCTGTCCTCCTACTTGACAAAGGTTTATAAGCCTTAATTGAGTACACAAGCCTGCAAATGTATGCTATACCAATAAAACAAAAACAATAAAACTTGAAACGCTGTGTGTAACCTGGGGGTAATGAGTCCGAATTCTGCTGTTACCTTGGATGTATCTTTGTGTTATCCTTCTCTGCAGAGTTTTCTCTGGAGGCGGTACTGCTTGGTGCTGTCTCTCCTATTGTGCTATCTGTCCTCTTCTACTTGAGCCTATTGTCTCCTATTTTGAGCACACAAGCCTGAAAATTTATGTAACAGCAATAACCAATCCTTCTCTGTATTGTTGTTGTTGTTGTTAATTTACGTCGTACTAGAGCTGCACAATGGGCTATTGGCGACGATCTGGGAACATCCCGGAGGATGATCCAAAGACATGCCATCACAATTTTGATCCTCTGCGGAGGGGATGGCACCCCCGCTTCGGTAGCCCAACGACCTGCTCGCGAAGTCGAGCACTTTACGGTAGCACAGTTTAACGAGGACCAATACCGCACACCCTCGGTCCCTACGCAGACTGATCCAAGTGGTCACCCACCCGCACACTGACCGCAGTCAGTGATGCTTGACTTCGGTGATCTGCTGGGAACCGTGTCTTAACGGACCTGCACTGCGGGACCTGCATTGTGCAATCTGTCCTTCTTAAACAAAGGCTTATAAGTCTTAATTATGCGCACAAGCCTGCAAATGTATATTGAATCAATCAATAAATAAATAAAATAAGCCGCCTTCTTTTGGTAGGATTAAAATGTAGTGGAAATAATTAAATTGTGAAAATTAAATCAACTTTATTTACTTATTAATTTTTATCTGCGAACTTGTTCAAGCTATTTCATCGAGTAACTACAGAATGTATAAGATAGAAAAAGAATTGACGATCTTGATGCTAAAGTCAGGTAAGTCCAAAATGAAATTTTAAAGCATATTTGATTATAAAAAATATAGCTGATTCAAATGCATGAAGTGGTCAGAAATATAACATCAGTTCTTTTTCCTGTGGACAAAATAGCGGTGAAAAATTGCCAACTTCTTAAGTTTTTTAATATAGATTTACTCTGTTCGTTTTCTAAGCCCGACAATCATTAAGTTGGACCAAATTAGTTGATGTATTATGCATTCTTAATCGAAATTATGCATTATTTTACGTTTTCATTTTAGCATTATTTTGTCTTGCCCCCTTTAGTTGATTCTTTACCTTCAACAATTGAATTGAACTTAAATAAACTACTACTTTTCCACGATGCGTTATTTTATAGTTTAGCTATTTCAAATTTGTATGATGAAAATAATTATATGTATGAATTTCGGTGATTTTGAGGAAAACAATTTAAATAGTTTAAAGGAGACCTAACGAAAACTGTGTCTTTTGTTATTGTTCGCTTCTCTGTTTTGTCTCTGGAATTCAGGGAATTTTGTTTCCCACGTAGTTTAGTTCTAACGAATAAAAATTACTATTTGATTCTCTGTTTTGTCAGTCTTGAGTTTCGTGAAATTTTGCTAACAATATAGCTTATTTATGACTAACTAAAATTATTATTCGATTCGATGTTTTGTCAGACAAGAGTTTTATGAAGTTTTGTTCGTGCTATAGTTTATTTCTAACAAATACAAAATGTGATAATTTAGTCTAAGACCTAACGAAAACTGTATATTTTGTTACTATTCGTTTCACTGTTTTATCTCTGGATTTCGGGGATTTTTTTCCCATGTAGTTTAGTTCTAACGAATAAAAATTACTATTTGATTCTTTGTTTTGTCAGTCTTGAGTTTCGTGAGATTTTGTTAACAATATAGTTTTTCTGTGACTAACTAAAATTGTTATTCGATTCGATGTTTTGTCAGACAAGAGTTTGATGAAATTTTGTTCGTGATATAGTTTATTTCTAACAAATACAAAAGGTGATAATTTAGTATAAGACCTAACGAAAACTGTGTATTTTGTTACTATTCGTTTCACTGTTTTGTCTCTGGAATTCGGGGGATTTTTTTCCCATGTAGTTTAGTTCTAACGAATAAAAATTACTATTTGATTCTCTGTTTTGTCAGTCTTGAGTTTCGTGAAATTTTGCTAACAATATAGTTTATTTATGACTAACTAAAATTATTATTCGATTAGATGTTTTGTCAAACAAGAGTTTAACTAAATTTTGTTCGTGTTATAGTTTATTTCTAACAAATACAAAATTTGACAATTTAGTCTAAGACCTAACGAAAACTGTGTCTTTTGTTCACTGTTTTGTCTCTGGAATTCAGGGAATTTTGTTTCCCATGTAGTTTAGTTCTAACGAATAAAAATTACTATTTGATTCTCTGTTTTGTAAGTCTTTAGTTTCGTGAAATTTTGCTAACAATATAGTTCATTCAACTAACTGAAATTATTATTTGATTCGATGTTTTGTCTGACAAGAGTTTGACAAAATTTTGTTGAGTTTTTTTTTTTTTTTTTTTTTTTTTTTTTTTTTTTTTTTTTTTTTTTTTTGTGGATTTCGTTCAAGATTTTTTGTCAGTAGCAGTTAAGAATAATATTAACTCTTTCACGAAGAATTTTTATTAAAGACATTTTTCATTATTTTGCATTAATTTAGGTCACAATAAATGAAAAATATTAAGTACAGAATTTCAATCATTTAAAGTTATGAAATAAAATTTAAACACCGGTGTCGTTTTCTGAGTTAAATGTAAAGCGTCCATATACGGCTTACTTTCAAACAATAATTTTTCGAATTTGCAATTATTCGCAGTTATTTATTATTTTTCGTTGAAGTTTTTTTACTTTACAAAATCAATTTTTCTTATATTTTTGAATATAAATAAAAAAAGGAAATTAACTTTTTTTACTTTAGATTTAAAGTTAACCTGAATCCCTAAAGTTTTTTATTTTCTACTTTTTTTAAAAAAAAAAGAATGTATACATCCGTAAATTTGACAACAAATATTGTTTTCATCAGCTCTGAATTTTAAAAACAAATCCTTTTAAAATATAAACATTCTTATTACTTTAATATCTAATGATAATCCCATCTTCCTTATCTTTTCCTAAGCAATAATAACAAATCACTTAAAGCTTAAAACCAATCACTAATGTTAACCTTTAACACCTCCGCAATAAAATTCTTTTGAAAGTTTATAATGTGAAGCATTTTTAATTTTTTCCCGCGAATTAGAAAGATCCTATCAAACTCTTTGACACATTCATACGCCCATTTAATTTTTATCTGACATGTGTAGAACTTTCAGTTTTCAAAACATGTTTATTTTATAACACAATCACGCTGTAAAGCTTTTTCCACGTGGTATTATGCGTGATCAAAAAAATTTTAAAGTTTTATAACGAATTTTTATAGCCATATTAAATCGAAAATATTTCCTTCCCCGAAAATAGTTTATTGTGATTTAATGATGTAATAGGAAAATCTAGATTCACATTTTCAAAACTGCTGACGTAATCCTACTTTTCAAGCTACTCTTAGTTTCTAATAACCAATTATTTCTATTTTTACCAGAGCTTTTTAGCCATGTAATTGAGGAACAAATTATATAAAAAAACTATATAAAAGTTATATAATAGAAAAGAAGAAATTATCTAAAATTGTTTCTCAATATATATATATTTTTTGGTACTTAGAACATATTGAAAAGACGACCGTTTTTATCCACTAAAGTAATATTAACAAACTTTAAAGAGATAAAAAATAGAAATAAAAATAATATTTTTAAAAACCACGTTTTTGCAGTTAATAATAATTAAAAAACAAAAATTTGAAAAACGAAAAACGTGGAGAGCATGAAATACATAACAGTATGTGTGCTCATGAGAATATGTATATCTATAATTGTATCTGAATGTGGATGTGTATGTGGTTGTGCATGTGTATGAGTAAGAAAATGTGTATATGTATGTGTATATGTACTGTTATGTATTTCATGCGTCCCACTTTTTTCGTTTTTCAAATTTTTGCTTTTTAATTATTATTCTCCACTACAAAAATGTGGTTTTTAAAAATATTATTTTTATTTCTTTTTGCACTCACTTCTAAAATCTCAATTTTTTCACTCACTGTACACAAAACTTTTCAACTGACATGTGACACTAATTTGAAATAATCGAATCGACAACAAAAGACAATCGTGAAAATATTAATTTTTATTTAATTTTAATTTTATTTTACTTTGTATGTCTTTCTTCTCTTCATTTTCATGCATTGTCATCCAATTTTGAACTATGTGCCAAATTTGAAGTCTGTAGCTAGTCGGGAAGATAGTTTAAAATCGATTACAAAATTCCACCTGAGCAGACATACACGAAGGCAAGTTGATATAAACGTGGTAAAATCAAAAAATTTTATATCTTGTTTTTTTTCTCCTTAACATATAAAAGAAAACGTATATTGGAAAAAAAAAACATAAGTAAATCTCTTTTTTCGTATTTTTGCAGATGTCATCACATTAAGAAAAGAAGAAGAAGGATTTTTAAAAACCGTAAAATCTATCGTAATAACTAAAAAAAGATTGATGATAAAACCACGTGAATTTACGACAAAATCACGTGAATCGCAAGCATCAAAAAAGGGTTAATTAAATGTTTCGAAATTAAAGTGTTGTACTGAATAACATCGTCTTAAAATATCGAGATTTTTAAAAAAAGTATTGGGAAATAAGTAAAGATAATTGTTAGAAAATTGATCGAAAAAACGATTAAATTATCGCATTAAATAGTGAATATTTAGGTACGATTCAAATTTTGCATGTCTCGCAACAATTTCGGAATTTTAAAAATCATGAAAAAAAATTGCATTAACTGCAATTGAAAAAAAAATCGAAACACGGATATATTACGGTATCTAGCGCGTTTTAAAAGTAATTAATGAAGTAAAATTTTAATGTCATCTTATTATATTAGAGATTAATTCAATCTAATTGTAGCTGAATGAAAAAGAGAGACAAATATATCACATTCATTAAATTATTCTTCTGTTGCGAATTGGAATTTGCAACTAAATTGCTACTCATTAAAATATAAGGAAAAAAGTGAGAAAAAAATACAATTTTTTTCTAGCTAACAATCTTTTAAATGTTTACCATTTCGGAATTATATTTTAGGTCACCAATTTTATACTTTTGTGTTTGTCTCAGTAGTTCCTAATTCCAGCCGAAGTCATTATTAAATTTTTTTTCTCAAAGTTTATCCGAAGTTATATTTTTCTCTGATAAATCTACGAAAAGAAAATTGTTATTGGCGTGAGCGGAACTTTGGGAAAATTTGGTCGGAATACAATTCATAGATTCGCCGAAGTCCGCGAATCTTCGGTGTTGACATTCGCGGAATTCCACGAATTAACGGTTGTATCGCCTGCTTTTTTGTTAAATAATCAGGATGATTATTTTGTTAAATAATCATCCTGATAAATCTTGATGTTGCTTTTTAAAATGAAAAAGAAATTATAAATAGTACCAATTTAAAAAGATTTATTTTTTTAAATTATTATATATTCCAGAATAATTTCAGTTCAATTTAAAACTATTACAAAATTTCTTAATTAGTATTTTCAAAATTTCTGACATGAGCGTGCTTTTTGAAAGACTATTTTTTAAAAGCGAATTTGTTGTGGTTCAAAAGACTTTTTAATAAAGAAAAACCTATTTTAAGCTGCACTCTTTCAAATTTTGAAATTCTGTTCTTAAAAATAGTGTGTCCAGTGGTTCTGTACTGATAAATCAGGATATTGGCTTTTAATATAAAAAATGGTGACCAGTATCTGAAGAGATTTGTTATGATTTTTATCATAGGCTACAAATTTTTCCTTCAGTTGAATAGATTTTCCATCCATCTATATACTATATATATGCCGCTTATAATATTTTAAATAGAAGGGCTGGTTCAGGTGTAAGGCTACTCAGAAGATGGTATTTATCTTTTCATTTCACAATTAAAAGATAGAGAGAAAATAACAACTACTCTACGAAATCGAATCACTATTCAATGTTAAGGAAATAAAAGGGGAAATCTTGCAAAAGATAATTCAGCCATTATTCGAACTGTAAATAGCAGTTGCTTTTGAGGATTAATTTCGGTAATGTAATCAGTTTTACACCTTACTAATGCAGGTTTGACTGAAAGATCTATTCTATTAATATCCTCACGTCTTAAGAGTCAGTAACATTTTTTTTGAGTGGCAATATCTATGACTTTAGCTTTTACAAATTTAAGTCTTCAGAATAATACCAAATTTTTCAACGAGCTCTTTTATCACAAGTAACTTCTACTTCGGGGATATAGGAGGTTTTTCTTCAATGCATTTTATCACTTTCCCTAACACCTTTGGATATACCAGATTTTTCAACGAGCTGTTTTATCACAAGTAACTTTTAAGTCGTAGATATAGAAAGTTTTTCCTCGACTTTATCATAGTATAATCTGTTTCGTTTCTTTTTCATTTCTGGATATTCTGTTTCATTTTTTATGTTTTTCTATCCATACTCTTTGTTTTTCTGTAGTTTTTTCTCCGCTTGAGAACAATTTCATCCATAATTAATTGTTATAGAATTCAATACAATACAATGACAATAGAAAGTAATAAAACAGCAATAATTCTGTTGACATTTCTTTTACTTTATCATAGTATAATCTGTTTCGGTTCTTTCTCATTTCTAGACATTCTGTTTCATTTTTTATGTTTTTCTATCCATACTCTTTGCTTTTCTGTAGTTTTTTCTCCACCTGAGAACAATTTCATCCATAATTAATAATTATCGAATTCAATACAATACAATGACAATAGAAAATAATAACATAAAAATAAAACAATTTCATTTATAATAAATGAATATAAAATTCAATACAATACTATTTCAATAGAATACAATAGAACAGCAATAATTCTGTTAACATTTCTTTCATTTTATCATAGTATAATCTGTTCGTTTCTTTCTCATTTCTGTTTCATTTTCGTCTCTTTTTTTTTCTCTCTCCATACTCTTTGTCTTTCTGCTGCATTTTTTCACCACTTGAGAACGTTTTCAAACGTAATAAACGATTATAAAAATCAATACAATACAATGGCTTTAGAGTATAATAAAGCAAAAATAGAATACAATATAATGTCATAGAAAATACTATAGATATAGTTGCAAATGCATCTCTTTAAGTTTTTTTCCCTTCAGAAGGATTTTTTCGATTCCTTGGTAAGCTGTCAGCAGTTATATTTTACCAGATCAGCATTTTTTTTAAAAATTCAATTTTGTAAACTATAACTCAGATAACTCTTTCACTTACTTTTAAAACTATTTTTGTAGACTATTTATTTTACAAATTAAAATTCATATAATCTGATTAACTCGATCAAATGGTTAAAATTTGCCAATAATATTTCAATTGTGCTATTATGCAGCAATTTTCCAAGAAAGAACTTTATTGTTTATTTATTTAGTCTTTTTAATTATGCTTTTAGTTATAAAAACTAGATTTTGTTTTAGTTGTTGATGAAAATATGGTAATTTCAGTAGAAAATTTCATAAGTATTTTGAGTCTCGGAAACTTAACCCTTTGACTACTAACGGGACTCAATTGTCCTAACAAATGTTTAAAAATTACTGATGGACATATGTATCCCACCATTAAGTACGGCCGGGACATATATGTCCCCGCCTCTAAATTGATAACCGCTTGTCGGAAAAATCCCAAATACTAAATTTACCTTATTTGTGACCTATTTTGTTCTTTTGAATAATAAACGGGACAAAACATTTTTTAAAATTCGCAGTTAAAGGGTTAAGTTTTAAAAATGAATTAATTCCTGTAGATAAATAAGTTTATAAGAAAATTGCATGAAAGTATAATTACTTTGCATTTAATTTTGTTAGTATTTATTACTGTAAAACTTTCAGTCACTTTTTACATGTCTTTTCTTGCAATGATTTGCGCAGAGCTCTGCTTGCATGAATGCAAAGAAGGGGAAAAAAAGAAACCAAAGAAAGAAGAAAAGACCAAAACCCAAATGATTTCAAATAAAATGCAAGTTGAATAGTTTCATGTTTTTTATATCATTGAAGTAAATCATAAATCGATACACGTATATCAAAAAATTCTTTCCATTTTAAAATACGATTATGTGTAATTTGATTTGCCTGAACTTACATTTTATTTAATTGGGGAAGTTTGAACTGTAGCGTATCTACCAGTACAAAATTACAATTACAATTCACTAGTACATAAAACATGTTAACTCGATTCTATGGTGGGGTACCATTTCATAGATGACGGTTGACATGGTCTGTTACTTCACTCCCCACATTGGTGACCCGGATGTGATGTGAACACGCCTACCTTGACAGAAACTCCCACTTCGATATGAACACGCCTATCTAGACAGTAACGCCTACTTCGATGGATGGGTCACATGGAACAGAGCATTTACTACTTGTGACTGCGACATTATCCACCTCCTCGCACTGTTGCTACTCAATCTCGTTTCGATCACACACAACGTCAACCTGCATACACCCAACTGCTTAAGGCAACACAGGAGCGACTACGACCATGATCTTAATACAGCTCTCATGACTAATGTTCGAAACCCGGTGATCTTAATCCAACTCTCCCGGTCTGTCACAAATACAGCAACTAGTGCTATCCATTGATCGAATTCTATCAGATATAATTCTGGTGGGGGAGTACTGTAGCGTATCTACCACTACAAAATTACAATTACAATTCACTAGTATATAAAACACGTTAACTCGATTTTATGTACCTTTTCATAGGTGACGGTTGACATGGTCTGTTACTTCACTCTCCACAGAACTATGCGGATTATTCTAATTATGAACGAAAAGCTCATCTTGAAAAGTTAGTTTCAGTTTTGATTTGAGCCCAATTACAAACCATATTATATTTAAAAAAAATTGTGTGTTACTTTTGTGTCAATGTTAATTGTTAGGCTCTTGACAACACTCTGGGCCTCTTCTGCTTATTATATGAGCATAATGTTTAGTTTAATCTTAGTGCCTTAATTTACTAAATCTGACAGCAGCAAACGAGTTTGAAAAAAAAATTTTTTTGAATAATTTTAACACAATTAAAACTTTTAGGTGTTTCTGTTACCCTTGTGACATTAATTTATTCACCTGTAAATAAACAGCCAAAAACAATTGAAATTGGTTATAAAAATTTTGAATAATATGCTGTTCTTGTCTTCGGCCATTATGGCAGAGAGGCTGCGATTGTTCTTGTTTTCCAGTGGCGCCATCTAGGGCCAAGAATTCGACTTCCCATGCGTCATACCCGTTTATAGGGAGGACCCATTCATACATCCATTTGCAGATAATTTTGACCTGAACCAGAGAATGATCAATCTCCAAGTCAGTTCCCCAACAGGTATTAATTTGTTATGGTAACATAGAGGTCCTTGTGACCCGACGGATTTCACGTGCACCAGTCATAGATTGCAACACGAGGAGTCTTCGGCCAGCTGGATTCGAACACCCGTTCTCACAAACGCGAGTCCAACGGCCTCTGCCAACCAGGCTGACCCGGCCCTATTTGAATTATGTGGATATGACAAATATTATAATAAGCTGTAAAAAAAAATGCAGAGTTATTTTATTTCATAAACAAAAATAAGGAAACTTTTTATTTAAATAAAAACAGTTTTCTAGGCCCTAATATAAAGTTTAATGCCTCACTATTTACTACTTTCTTAAGCTGAAATAAAACACAGAAATTCTAATTCTTATCTCTAACTTCTCATAATTGAAATGATAAAGTAAAATAATAGTGTTATGATATATTACACCACTATTTTACTTTAAAAAAGATATTTAAATTTCTATTGCCTTGGTTATATGTATTGCCATATGTAGGATAAAGTGGACAGTTGGTCATGACATAAAAAAAAATCTAGAAAAATTTGGCTTGTTTTGAAAAAAATTTCTGCAGTTTACTATCACTGGAAAAAACATTTTGCAGAAATCTCAAATGTTAGAGAATAAACTGTAAAAAATTTTGGATTATATTTTGCACCATTTTTGATGTTAAAGTAAACTAACTGCACTTTCATGTTCAGAATTGCAGTTATCAAGTAAAAAATTACATAAAAATGATAAAATGACAATTGTTTGAAAGTATTAGTGTGAATATATTAATAAAAATGATCTTGTTTTTTTTTAAAAAAAAAATATTTTTGCGATGAAGCTATTAAATTGATTCTACATGAAAATATGTGTTACCAGTAAACGAACAAACTAAAAATGAATAAATAATTAAAACTATAACTGTGAAAAAGTAAATAAAAAATGTGACAACATGCACTGTAAAAAAATTTAATTTACCTCAACACAAAAACTAGTGCCATCTATGCACCATTTTTTTTACAGTGCCAATTTTCAAAAAGTCTCACAAAAAATTACTTTTTTAGGTGTTTCTTTTAAACGATTCAATAAAGCGATGTTATATAATTATAATTGCTCCGCTAGCATTTAGGTTAGTCATAGTTATATAAGCAAGTGAAAAATATGAGAAACGCATGTTTATTTCAGTGGTGTTATCGTACTTTCGATAAATTTAAAAGATACTACAGTTTTATGACAATTAGATTGCATAACATGATCCATGGGTAAATATCTTCCTACTTGAAAGTGCCCTCACCCGCGAAATTAGATTTTTGTACGTAGCAACAACATGTTAGTTGAGAACTTTTCCCGTACATTATCCTGGGCTTATATAAGAACGCACATGTCACTTTTCTTTCTTGCGTGGAAGAATTTTTTTAAAAAAAATTTCCTATCGATAATAAATATCTGTATTATGCACATTTAAGAGATTTTGACCCCATTTTTAAATTTTTGAAACATATTTTTAAACTTTAAACATATTTTAAGCATATATTAACATATTTTAACCATATTTTAACATATTTTAACCATACTTTAACCATATTTTAACATATTTTAATCATATTTTAACATATTTTAACCATATTTTTACATATTTTGACCATATTTTTACATATTTTAAGCATACTTTAACATATTTTAAACTTATTTTAACATATATTTTAACAGCTTTAAACATATTTATTTATTGAAACATATTTTTAAGCTTCATTTTTTAAACTAATATTTATAATTAAATCAGTTTTAAATTTCTGAAGCATATTTTTCACTTTCATATGCGTGGCATTCATTCTTTTAAGTTTATACTAGCATTTTTTTATTCGTATTTAAGCCAAAATGTTTCTGTTTTTTTAAACTTTTAAAGTGTTATTTGTGCATAAACATCACTTTTTTAATGAAGCAAAATGTAGAAGTTTCTAGAAGGCACATTTATCGAAAGTAGCGCATTGTTTGGATCATTAAATCAAACTTCCTTCTTTGTATGTTCACTGTAGTTAAATGTGTTAAAATGTGAATGTAAAACAATGTCAATGTATACAAATGAAAATGTAATGTATAAACATCCCTTTTTAATGAAGCAAACTGTAGAAGTTTCAATTAAAACTAAGTTTAAACTTACTAGAAAGCACATTTAACGAAAGTAGCGCATTGTTTAGATCATTTAATCAAAACTTTCTTCTTGCATGTTCACTGTAGTTAAATGTGTTAAAATGTAAATGGAAAACAACTGTTTAAAAACTTGAAACAATATGTTCAATGTGTTAAAATGCAAATGCAAAATAATGCCAATGTATAAAAAAAGTAAATGTAAAGCAATTTCCTTTCGATAATTATTATTTTTAATAGATTGATTTAATGCAAATGTTTATTTTTTCGCATGAAGATTTATACATTTAAAATATAATAGTAAACATTTACCCACATTTTAAAGTCTCTAACATATTTTAAAACTTCACAAACGTAATTTTCAAACTTATTTTCCTTCGTTCTTTATCATTGTTTTAAATTTCAAAATCATATTTTTCATTTTCAGAAACCAGTTAGTTAATTTTTTTTCAATACTTTAGTAATATAATTCTAGGCTAGACTACGCAAGAACTTCAACAAAAAAAACTACCTCACTTTTATGAGTTAGACACTAAAACAATTTAACAGGTACGTTTTACTATCCATTCTTAAAGCTATTTTGAAATATGAGGTGTTCATTAATTGCGTGATAAATGGATGCTAATCCGAAATAAACAAGCAGTTACAGTCAAACGCGAAAATACTGTAAAATTAATTACATAATATCCAAACCAAAAAACTAAATCCTGGTTTTTTACAGAAAGTAATTGCTTTTACGTGTTTCTCCCTAAATTTAATATTATAACTTTTAGTTAAATGTTATTCTTTTATCCACTTATCTACATATACATTTTACACTGTATAAAAAACTGTTTGCCACCCATGAGTTAGATTTACGACTGCCATTTTTCACTCTTCCAAAAAAGATTTTGAACAAGGATAAATATTTAATAAATTGTAAAGTAATGGGCGATTTACGTAACAAGTTATTACTATGTTAATGTTACTAGTTTTACAAAAGTAACTGTCTTCCCTATTAGTCGCTAAGGAAAAAAATTACCGAAATTCTTTTGCTTTCATTTGCACAGTACTGCAGAGATGCATAGCAATAAAACAGTAAGCTTGACCTTGCATTTTTGTGAGCAATTTTGTAACTCTTTAAGCTGGTAGTTTCTTTTGAAAAATGTATCGACATGTGAATAATTGCGAAATAATTTTTTCCAGACATAATATTTTTTTCAAAATATAAAATTATATATTATTGTTCTTCGCTTTTATTGAGTTTATATCGATACGTTTTTATATTTATTTGTTTACTGTGTCTTTAAAGAATTTCGTGCTTTATTAACTGCTTGCAATAAAACAGCAAGATCGACCTCGTATTTTCTTACATAATCATGCATCTTTTAGGGCACTAAAAGATATAGACCGATGAATGCTCGAGAAATAATACTTGTTATACTGGTTACTGTAATAACGTTATTGTTATTTTTATTGAATTTGTTATATAGTGCTAACAGCTAGGGAAAATATTGCAACCAAGTCCGAGTAAACTCTTAAGTCACAAACAAAAAGGGAAACGTCAGTAATTACAATTGGTTCATTAAATAGGCAGTGGGAATAATATGGTTCTCACACTTAGTAAAGGGAGAATAATATGGTTCTCATACTCTGTAAAGGGGAAATAATATGGTCCTCATACTTAATAAGGGGAGAATAATATGGTTCTCATACTTAGTAAAGGGAGAATAATATGGTTCTCATACTTTCTAAGGGGAAAATAATATGGTTCTCATACTTAGTAAGGGGAAAATAATATGGTTCTCATACTTAGTAAAGGGAGAATAAGATGGTTCTCATACTTAGTAAAGGGAGCATAATATGGTTCTCATGCTTAGTAAGGGGAGAATAATATGGTTCTCATACTTAGTAAAGACAGAATAATATGGTTCTCATACTTAGTAAAGGGAGAAATTTAAAATATTAATTTTTGCATATTTGAATCTAAAAATAGAGCGAAATAGGTGCGAAATATGTGTGTAGGCTTTAAGCCGTCTTTGCTTCCCACACGAGCTAGTACCTATCGATCTGATGGTGTGTGGGCTTCAAGCCGTCTTTGCTTCCCACACGAGCTAGTACCTATCGATCTGATAGTTTGGGGCTTCAAGCCATCTTTGCTTCCCACACGAGCTAGTATCTATTGATCGGATAGTGTGTAGGCTTTAAGCCGTCTTTGCTTCCCACACGAGCTAGTACCTATCGATCTGATGGTGTGTGGGCTTCAAGCCATCTTTGCTTCCCACACGAGCTAGTATCTATCGATCGGATAGTGTGTAGGCTTTAAGCCGTCTTTGCTTCCCACACGAGCTAGTATCTATCGATCGGATAGTTTGGGGCTTCAAGCCATCTTTGCTTCCCACACGAGCTAGTATCTATCGATCGGATAGTGTGTAGGCTTTAAGCCGTCTTTGCTTCCCACACGAGCTAGTACCTATCGATCTGATAGTTTGGGGCTTCAAGCCATCTTTGCTTCCCACACGAGCTAGTATCTATCGATCGGATAGTGTGTAGGCTTTAAGCCGTCTTTGCTTCCCACACGAGCTAGTACCTATCGATCTGATAGTTTGGGGCTTCAAGCCATCTTTGCTTCCCACACGAGCTAGTATCTATCGATCGGATAGTGTGTAGGCTTTAAGCCGTCTTTGCTTCCCACACGAGCTAGTACCTATCGATCTGATGGTGTGTGGGCTTCAAGCCATCTTTGCTTCCCACACGAGCTAGTACCTATCGATCTGATAGTTTGGGGCTTCAAGCCATCTTTGCTTCCCACACGAGCTAGTATCTATCGATCGGATAGTGTGTAGGCTTTAAGCCGTCTTTGCTTCCCACACGAGCTAGTACCTATCGATCTGATAGTTTGGGGCTTCAAGCCATCTTTGCTTCCCACACGATCTAGTATCTATCGATCGGATAGTGTGTAGGCTTTAAGCCGTCTTTGCTTCCCACACGAGCTAGTACCTATCAATCTGATAGTTTGGGGCTTCAAGCCGTCTTTGCTTCCCACACGAGCTAGTATCTATCGATCGGATAGTGTGTAGGCTTTAAGCCGTCTTTGCTTCCCACACGAGCTAGTACCTATCGATCTGATAGTTTGGGGCTTCAAGCCATCTTTGCTTCCCACACGAGCTAGTATCTATCGATCGGATAGTGTGTAGGCTTCAAGCCGTCTTTGCTTCCCACACGAGCTAGTACCTATCGATCTGATAGTTTGGGGCTTCAAGCCATCTTTGCTTCCCACACGAGCTAGTATCTATCTATCGGATAGTGTGTAGGCTTTAAGCCGTCTTTGCTTCCCACACGAGCTAGTACCTATCGATCTGATAGTTTGGGGCTTCAAGCCATCTTTGCTTCCCACACGAGCTAGTATCTATCGATCGGATAGTGTGTAGGCTTTAAGCCGTCTTTGCTTCCCACACGAGCTAGTACCTATCGATCTGATAGTTTGGGGCTTCAAGCCGTCTTTGCTTCCCACACGAGCTAGTATCTATCGATCGGATAGTGTGTAGGCTTTAAGCCGTCTTTGCTTCCCACACGAGCTAGTACCTATCGATCTGATAGTTTGGGGCTTCAAGCCATCTTTGCTTCCCACACGAGCTAGTATCTATCGATCGGATAGTGTGTAGGCTTTAAGCCGTCTTTGCTTCCCACACGAGCTAGTACCTATCGATCTGATAGTTTGGGGCTTCAAGCCGTCTTTGCTTCCCACACGAGCTAGTATCTATCGATCGGATAGTGTGTAGGCTTCAAGCCGTCTTTGCTTCCCACACGAGCTAGTACCTATCGATCTGATAGTTTGGGGCTTCAAGCCATCTTTGCTTCCCACACGAGCTAGTATCTATCGATCGGATAGTGTGTAGGCTTTAAGCCGTCTTTGCTTCCCACACGAGCTAGTACCTATCGATCTGATGGTGTGTGGGCTTCAAGCCGTCTTTGCTTCCCACACGAGCTAGTACCTATCGATCTGATAGTTTGGGGCTTCAAGCCGTCTTTGCTTCCCACACGAGCTAGTATCTATCGATCGGATAGTGTGTAGGCTTTAAGCCGTCTTTGCTTCCCACACGAGCTAGTACCTATCGATCTGATGGTGTGTGGGCTTCAAGCCGTCTTTGCTTCCCACACGAGCTAGTACCTATCGATCTGATAGTTTGGGGCTTCAAGCCGTCTTTGCTTCCCACACGAGCTAGTATCTATCGATCGGATAGTGTGTAGGCTTCAAGCCGTCTTTGCTTCCCACACGAGCTAGTACCTATCGATCTGATAGTTTGGGGCTTCAAGCCATCTTTGCTTCCCACACGAGCTAGTATCTATCGATCGGATAGTGTGTAGGCTTTAAGCCGTCTTTGCTTCCCACACGAGCTAGTACCTATCGATCTGATGGTGTGTGGGCTTCAAGCCGTCTTTGCTTCCCACACGAGCTAGTACCTATCGATCTGATAGTTTGGGGCTTCAAGCCGTCTTTGCTTCCCACACGAGCTAGTATCTATCGATCGGATAGTGTGTAGGCTTTAAGCCGTCTTTGCTTCCCACACGAGCTAGTACCTATCGATCTGATGGTGTGTGGGCTTCAAGCCGTCTTTGCTTCCCACACGAGCTAGTACCTATCGATCTGATAGTTTGGGGCTTCAAGCCATCTTTGCTTCCCACACGAGCTAGTATCTATCGATCGGATAGTGTGTAGGCTTTAAGCCGTCTTTGCTTCCCACACGAGCTAGTACCTATCGATCTGATAGTTTGGGGCTTCAAGCCATCTTTGCTTCCCACACGATCTAGTATCTATCGATCGGATAGTGTGTAGGCTTTAAGCCGTCTTTGCTTCCCACACGAGCTAGTACCTATCAATCTGATAGTTTGGGGCTTCAAGCCGTCTTTGCTTCCCACACGAGCTAGTATCTATCGATCGGATAGTGTGTAGGCTTTAAGCCGTCTTTGCTTCCCACACGAGCTAGTACCTATCGATCTGATAGTTTGGGGCTTCAAGCCATCTTTGCTTCCCACACGAGCTAGTATCTATCGATCGGATAGTGTGTAGGCTTCAAGCCGTCTTTGCTTCCCACACGAGCTAGTACCTATCGATCTGATAGTTTGGGGCTTCAAGCCATCTTTGCTTCCCACACGAGCTAGTATCTATCGATCGGATAGTGTGTAGGCTTTAAGCCGTCTTTGCTTCCCACACGAGCTAGTACCTATCGATCTGATAGTTTGGGGCTTCAAGCCATCTTTGCTTCCCACACGAGCTAGTATCTATCGATCGGATAGTGTGTAGGCTTTAAGCCGTCTTTGCTTCCCACACGAGCTAGTACCTATCGATCTGATAGTTTGGGGCTTCAAGCCGTCTTTGCTTCCCACACGAGCTAGTATCTATCGATCGGATAGTGTGTAGGCTTTAAGCCGTCTTTGCTTCCCACACGAGCTAGTACCTATCGATCTGATAGTTTGGGGCTTCAAGCCATCTTTGCTTCCCACACGAGCTAGTACCTATCGATCTGATGGTGTGTGGGCTTCAAGCCGTCTTTGCTTCCCACACGAGCTAGTACCTATCGATCTGATAGTTTGGGGCTTCAAGCCGTCTTTGCTTCCCACACGAGCTAGTATCTATCGATCGGATAGTGTGTAGGCTTCAAGCCGTCTTTGCTTCCCACACGAGCTAGTACCTATCGATCTGATAGTTTGGGGCTTCAAGCCATCTTTGCTTCCCACACGAGCTAGTATCTATCGATCGGATAGTGTGTAGGCTTTAAGCCGTCTTTGCTTCCCACACGAGCTAGTACCTATCGATCTGATGGTGTGTGGGCTTCAAGCCGTCTTTGCTTCCCACACGAGCTAGTACCTATCGATCTGATAGTTTGGGGCTTCAAGCCGTCTTTGCTTCCCACACGAGCTAGTATCTATCGATCGGATAGTGTGTAGGCTTTAAGCCGTCTTTGCTTCCCACACGAGCTAGTACCTATCGATCTGATGGTGTGTGGGCTTCAAGCCGTCTTTGCTTCCCACACGAGCTAGTACCTATCGATCTGATAGTTTGGGGCTTCAAGCCGTCTTTGCTTCCCACACGAGCTAGTATCTATCGATCGGATAGTGTGTAGGCTTTAAGCCGTCTTTGCTTCCCACACGAGCTAGTACCTATCGATCTGATGGTGTGTGGGCTTCAAGCCGTCTTTGCTTCCCACACGAGCTAGTACCTATCGATCTGATAGTTTGGGGCTTCAAGCCGTCTTTGCTTCCCACACGAGCTAGTATCTATCGATCGGATAGTGTGTAGGCTTTAAGCCGTCTTTGCTTCCCACACGAGCTAGTACCTATCGATCTGATAGTGTGTGGGCTTCAAGCCGTCTTTGCTTCCCACACGAGCTAGTACCTATCGATCTGATAGTGTGTGGGCTTCAAGCCGCCACTGAGGATTGAACCCTAGTCCTTCACGTTGACAGTTTAGTGCATTTAACCATTGAGCCATCGCGGATGCTCAGTAAGAGAATTAAGATGACGTAAAAGAATTAAGATGACATAAAAGAATTAAGATGGAAATGAAAATTATTTAATAAGTTTCGATGCACTAATAGAAATACTATAATGCACTTCTTCAGTCACATTTAATATATGTTTTTTGTGCATTTAAGTTACATTATAATACAATCAACTTTTGTTTAATTAATTCTGAAAATAACTTAAATAAATAATATAAAGAAGTTCTAAACTGTACAAGAGAAAACAATTTGTTTTTTTCGTTTTGCTTTTTAAAAAATGTCGGATTTAAATCATGAAAGCTGAATTCAATTACAAATAACATTATGCTGAGGCTATTATTATATTGTGTACCAAATAGTACTGCTGCTAAAGTTGCTAAAACATTGTACAAAACTTTGTGTCCGAACGATTGATGTATCCCTAAACACAAGGCACCTAGAAAATTAAATAAAAATAAATAAAATAGTTGCTGGGAAATAAATACCAAATTCTGAAATTTTTTTAAATATTTATTATGCTTTTATTAGTCTACGCTTTTATTAGTGTCTAAACTTTAAAAATGTCCTTATCTCATGCATTTGACTGTACTGTGTACTTACAGTTCTGCACATTTTAATATATTTTAAGAATATTGAATAATTTGTTATTGAACCAGGTCAAACGAAAGATAATAATGAGGAATTAATAAATATTGAAGAGTTTTTCTTCACCTGCATTATTTTCACTCATAAAATGCTTTGTATTCTTAGCTGTTAAACTTGCGTGGGCCTTTTTTTCAATGGGTTTGAATTAACAGCTTATAATAATGAGGTTTTCATTTCAAAAATAAACAGTTATTGTCTGACAAAGATTGATCATACTTTCAATTGAAAAAAGGAATTTTCGAATTTCTCAGAAAACCTCGCTTATTTTTCCTAAAAGAAAGACCAATTATTTTAAGTTATGATGGATTGATGTAATTATATCGTCCACGTCTTTAGACTGAAAAGCAGGAGAACTTCTGATTTTTATGTAATGCATCATTGTTCTTACTCGGAATTTGTTTCGTAACTGTCTATCACGGTCAAAGTAAGTTTATGTAACTTGCAAATGTTAGATAATTTTCCCGAAGAGATAGAATATGTTAGTCAATCTTTTAAAAGATTAAATAAAAACACTATTGTTCGATATACATTTGTTTTATATAAGAAAGAAATGACAAAAAATAATTTCTGAAATGATATAACAAATGATGTTTAAACAGACAATTTAATGTTCTTCAAAATTCATAAAATCTTTCCCCTTTTTACATTTTTATTATTATTCTCATTAGCAAATGTTAGATGATTTTCCGAAGAGATAGAATATATTAGACAATCTTTTAAAAAATTAAATAAAAACACTATTGTTCGATATAAATTTGTTTTATATAAGAAAGAAATGACAAAAAATAATATCTGAAATGATATAACAAATTATGTTTTAACAGACAATTTAATAATCTTCAAAAAGGGGAAAATCTTTCCACTTTTTATATTTTTATTACTATTCTCAATACTTTTTGCGCTTGTTTGAGAACAATTTCTTCTACTTCTTTTATATATCTCTCTAGTATATTTTTCTTCCAAGAAACACAAATTAGTTTAGCTGTAACGCATTGATGCAATTATAATGACCATGTATTCAGACATCCTGAAAAATAAGAGATCTTATTTTTATATAATATATCTTTTGTTTACGCTCTTAATTTGTTTCGCAATTGCTTATCACTGTCAATAATTTTATATAACTTACTAATGTTAGACAATTCTTTGAAGAGAGAGAATGTTCTAGACGATATTTTGAAAGATTGAATAAAAAAACTGTTGTTCGATATACGTTCGTTTTATAATAGGAACGAAATGACAAACAACTTCGATGTGAAATAATTTCTGAAACGTTTTAACAAATGACGTTTAAACAGACAATTTTTATGTTCTTCGAAAAGGAAGGGGGGGAATCTTCCTACTTTTTGTTTTTTTTATTATTTTTCCCATTAGTTTTTGCGTCATATTTCGTGTTAGACTACAACTTTCTATTCAAACCAAACCTAGTCCATTTGAGAAAAAGTTCTTCTATACATATTTTTTCCTATATATATATATATCTGTTTATATATAACTTCCTTCTATACATCTTTCTAGTATATTTTTCGTTTTAACAAATGATGTTTTAACGTATACACCGAAGAGCCATTACATTATGACCACCCTCCATCTGCAACAATGGGCTAGCCCAGGTTTCCATGGTTTCTCGCCCAGGAACAATGTTTGCATGGGCCACATAAGGACCCATAATCCTCATAGAACAATCCCTGACGTCTGTAAGCTACTTGAAAATAGTTGCAGACCAGGTTCACCCATTCATGGCAACAGTTTCTCCTGCGGGGGATGGTGTTTACCAACAGGATAATGCAATATGTCTTAAGGGTCCTATCGTCATAGATTGGTTCGAGGAACATTCCAGTGACTTTCAAGTCATGTCTTGGCCCCCAAATTCACCTGACCTTAATCCAATAGAGCATTTGTGGTCCTACTTGGAAAACCAAATTCGTGCTGCCACGCTACCCCCTCGCAGTGTGAGGGAATTGCAGGACCAGTTAGTGAGCGCTTGGTACCAGATACCTCAGACTACCTATCAGCACCTTGTGGAATCAATGTCACGGCGGGTGCTAGCAGTTTTTGAGGGCTAAAGGTGGTCCTACATGTTATTAGCAGGATGGCCATAATGTGATGACTCTTTGGTGTATATATATATATATATATATATATATACAGGGTGTCTCAGTTAAGCGTTTCAGAACTTCTAAGAGGGATAGGGGGCATCCTGACGACTCGAAATCATATAGCAATGTGGGGTCGGAAATGCTTTCCTGAAGCGGTGACGTACACTGAAGCACCATAAAGAAAAGGGACCGTAAGTGAAAAATCGCTATAATAATACATTGAAAAAATTATATGGTACATGGGCCAAAGTAAGTGTTCGAAGTTTCTGCCACCGGCTACAATGTACACCTCACATCTCCGGCGTATGGACATTCGAACATTCTGCCATAATCCAGGCATATCTCGCAGGCAGCTACTGCGATTCTTGCAACCAACATTATCAACAAGGGTGTCATAAACCAGTGTTTTCATATGACTCCAGAAGTTAAGACATGATAGGTCGGGTGACCGAGGAGGCCATATAATTTTTTCAATGTATTATTATAGCGATTTTTCATTTACGGTCTCTTTTCTTTATGGTGCTTCTGTGTACGTCACCGCTTCAGGAAAGCATTTTCGACCCCACATTGCTATATGATTTCGAGTCGTCAGGATGCCCCCTACCCCTCTTAGAAGTTCTGAAACGCTTAACTAAGACATCCTGTATATATATATATATATATATATATATATATATATATATATATATATATATATATATATATATATATATATATATATATATATATATATATATATATATATATATATATATATATATATATATATATATATATATATATATATATATACAGTAGAGTCCCGATTATCCGAGTTAATGGGGACCGCAACAAACTCGGATAACTGAAAAACTCGGTTAAAACGAAGAGTATAAAAACGGAAAGAAAAAGAGAAGGTATAAATGCAATATATTTAAGAAATACAAAATGTATACGAGTATACCACATACAATTCATATTATAATTAAAAAGCTTACTTAAAAACATTTAAAAAGCATACTTTACGAGAATTAAATAGTTTTTACTTAAAAAAAGTCCTTAATCGTTTTTCGTTCTACGTAACTTTGGCGCTTTTCTGTACTAATGTTTCGCCTTTTTTAGGGATAACAGGAAGGCTGGTGTCGCCTCTTTTTGTTGTTCTATATATTCAATAGTACATTCGATAGCTTTTAGTCCATCTGTATGAGAGATTTTTATATGTTGATTTTAATAATCACTGTCTTCATCATCTTCGCTAGATTCATTATCATTATTGACGATATTAACGATAATTTCATCAGACCAAGTTGTTGGATTTTGTTTTTCTGAGTGTTTGGAAGATGAAATTCAGATTTATTTTTCAGGCTTTTTTTAAAAAATAAACTAGAACAAAAAAAACCTTTGAAATATTTGTTAGCTCGGTTAAAGCGGAAACTCGGATAACCGGGGCTCGGATAATCGGGACTCTACTGTATATATATATATATATATATACATATACATATGTATGTATGTATGGAAAATCTATTCAACTGTAGGAAAATTGTTTAGCCAATAATAAAAATCATAACAAATCTCTTCAGATACTGGTTACCATTTTTTATATTAAAAGCCGATATCCTGATTTATCAGTACAGAACCATTGTACACATGTATTATATATGTATTATATATATATGTATATATATATATATATATATGTACTATATATATATATGTATTATATATATATGTATTATATATATATGTATTATATATATATGTATTATATATATATATATATATATATATATATATATATATATATATATATATATATATATATATATATATATATATATATATATATATATATATATATATATATATATATATATATATATATATATATATATATATATGAGTTATATTTCGTATTGTACTACAACTTTCTATTCAGATCAAACCTAGTTTGTTTGAGAAAAATTTCTTATACATATCTTCCTGTTACGTATCTGTCTGGTATATTTTTCTTCCAAGAAAGACAAATTATTTTTGATAGTGATGGATTGATGTAATTATTATGTCCATGAATTCAGCTATCCTAAAGAAACAAGAATACTTCTACTTTTTATATAATGCATCGTTGTTTTCACACTTAATTTGTTTCGCAACTGTCTATCACGGTCAAAATAATTTGATATAACTTGCAAGTACTCGATAATTATATGGAAAGAGAATATACTTGACAATATTTTGTTGTTGGAATATCGACTGTTGATCGATATACAGTGCACCAAAAAAATAAACTAACTACCCAGAATAATTTCACTAGCCTGCGAAATTGAAATTTTTGAAAAATACAAGAGAAGTTATTGTTGATTTATATGTTATTTGATGTGCTGATTCCGAAAATGACCTTCATTTTCCACTATCAGGTCAGGACTTTTTGTAAAATCGATATCTATGTTTTTAGTGAAATCCTATTTGGAAAGGAATACACTCAAACAATTGTGCATGTACTACCTGGTAACTGATGTTCTTTACTAAATTCGATCTATTTAAATTGAAACTTGCGAAAGTAAAATAATTTTTGAGCGACCGATTAATTTTTCTTAGGTTAAAAGAAATGAAAAATACTGTTGCCAGATCGTACAAGTTACCTCTGGTAGAGAGAAAGAACAATAAGTTCCTTGAATTTAAACTTTTTACATTAGTTTCTAATAGAAAATCACCAACATGCCATTTTAATTTATTCTTATTAAGGTGATTTACGTAAAATTTACGATTGACCAATAATAGCAAATATTGTGTATGTGTACATGAAAGTTTGAAGCGAGAAACAAAACAAAAGAAAAATATTTCTATATAAGCACATTATCATTTTTCTCTAAAACTTATTTTTGATGATGTTCTTTTATGCTTAATCTCAGGCCTATCTCGAGTGAACATCTAAGAGTAGTCGTCGAGCATGTTCTTGTCCCATCTTCCTTAATATTTAAGCTCCATATCTCTGATATCTTGATGGAACCTTTCACCTTGTTCTTCGCTTACTGCCCCTACATTTTCGGTGAAAAAGCCTTCATGTGAATGAAGGAAATGCATTTTGACACTCGTAGAACAAGCCAAAGTTTTTAATTTGTCCAGCATTTCCATTACAAATGCTTTACAGTTAGGATCCTTGTAATTACCCAGAAATTTACTGACAACATCTTTGAAGGCAACCCAAGCTTCTTTTTCCGATGTTGCCATGTCAGTTTCAGAAACTTTATCCTTCATGAGTTTGCGGATATCTGCTTGGGATAAACCTGGAAACTTATTGCACGAGTATTTGAATCAATCGGCATCTTTTGGAACAGCCATGACAAACTGCTTCATTACACCTAATTTTATGTTTAGAGGGGGTAACAATACTCTTTTGGATCAACTACGCTGTTTCGAATAATATTCTTGGAGCCAGGGTCAGTATTTTATCTTTTCAGCCGTTCTTTTTTGATTCAATGGTGAGTCTTGTCATGGCTCTCCCACTCACAAATGAAACACGAGAACTTTTTAAATCCCCCTTGTTGAAAAAGAAGCAAGGAGATAACTTTCAAGTCCCCGCAAATGGTCCAACTGTGATCAATACATTCCAATTTGTCCAGGACGAGAGACAGGTTTTCATAGCATTATTTTAAATATATCGAGCGTCTAACTGGTATATATGCATACTGGCTCCCATGGTGAAAAATGACAGCTTTGAGATTTCTTTCAGATGAATCTATAAACAGCCTTCACTCATTTTTATTGTAGATGACGTTAAATTTACTCATCAATACAGGAACATCAGAACAATTGACCAAGTTTTCCTAATCATCAAAGTACTTATTAAATTCTTTTTCTCGATTCCAGTACCAATAGAAAGATGTTCCTTTCACCAGTAAGTTTTTTTCTTTCAGTCTGAAGCCTAACAATTATTCAACTGCCTCTTTCGAAAGGCCCAGATCTCTAGTCAGATCATTAAGTTTAACCTAAGAGAATGGAAGAGGAAACCGACTACATATGGCTTATACTCGATATCGGAGCCTTGAACTTCTGAATGTTCCGAGTCTGAAGAGATGACTGGCAATTCAGTTGAAGGCACAAGCACATCAGATCCATGAGGAACGTGGCGTATGTCTGATGGAATGTTATCAAGATAAGATATTAGCCTTTGATTTTTCCGGTTACACCCAAGAACATGGCAGGAACGAAAATAACAATCATCAAAGTGGTTTTTAGGCTCCATTCATGTCCTAGGAATTCCAAATCGTAAGGCAGTCTTCTTTTTTCGGAGCCATAAGCGTATATTATTTAGACACTATACTCAGACTTCATGAGAACCCACGATTTGGCCTGATCTCCGAGTTTCATGGAGAAATACGCAAGATGAAGTTGTCTTACATAGTCTGTAATGCTCCTCGTGCGATTTTTAGCAACACTATGTTCGCCGCATATGTAACAAAAGTCATCTGGGAAATTTTCACTGCGTCTCGAACTCGAAGCCATGTTTCACGAAACGTACAGAGAAAAGCAGACATTAAAAGTACTTCCAAAACAATGACTCCAGATTACCCTTGATAGTGTTCCTGAGAGGTCAACGGACCAAGATAAGAATTTTCATGACGCTATTGATCGAAGGATATTGTGACAGAGAGAGGGACTGTGACAGAAAGATGTCATAGAGGGGTACTTTTGCAGATTTTACCAAAGTAGAATGCTGGTCACGCAAGAAGAGAAGAAATTCAAAAATGAAAATTTCTTATGGTAAATGTTCTTAAAAATTCCAGTAAAATTGAATTTTTCAAAAAAATGCGACGTGATGGAAAATTTTCATTATTGTTTTCCATTTCAGCACCAAAAAATACATGTAGTTCAGCAATCAGATCTCTTGTATTTTTTTCATCGCAGGCCTGTGTTTTTATGTTCGGATCTTCAAGTTCTAAGACTCAATCTATAATGGTTTGAAGGGGTGATCTGAACAGAACAGTTCAACGATGGTTATAAAATAAAATATAAATTGCTTTCTTCCTCTTCCCTTTAATATAGATTCCTTACACCCCATTTTCACGAAGCCTGAGACTCGTGACGTTGAAGACAATCGAATGCCTGATTTTTCAACCCCGATTCTACTAATCTGCTTTCAGACAAACATTCTTCGGAGAAGACAACTTCGAGCAAGGGTGGTGATAGGCTCTTTTCGTCACGTGGATTATTTTTTGCTAATCTTTGAAAGGTGGGATTGACTAACATTAAAAATGGTGTAAATTTGACAAGCCTTTTTTCAGGCTTGTGACGTCAGATGATTGCTTTCAGAGTAGTACTCGTGTAAATAGAGCAGTGGTTCCTGAACTTTTTTGTCTCGTAGACCCCTTGCCAAGTTGTTCGACTTTGGGTAGACAGCCTGCTTACCTGATATTGATTTTTTGTAAATTCATCAACTTCAAATGCATATTTGACAGCTGTCATAGTGCTACTCACTGTGAAAGATTTAAATTTTTAACTGTAGTGAAGTGTAGTGCGAAAAACTAATTTTATACATTTATTAATTAAATTCAAATTAAAACGAACTTAATTAGAATTTAGTATATGTTATATAAAATAACTGAGCAATAAATAAATGCTTTTAGTGGGAGGGATGAACCTGATGTTTAATAATAAATTATCAACATTTGCCATCAATTTAGTTAGATTTAATCTCAAATCTCCTCGCTTAATGATGTCCAGTCTGTTTCTTTTCTTTTTTTTTATTATTATTATTATTAGGAGAATGGCAACTGCGCTGAAATCCCCTTCCACTGGGTATGAAGATGGAAAAGCAATTAAAGACTTTCTCAAGATATCCTATAATACGGGATAAATATATGTGCATCATGTGCAAGGTTTTACAAGTTCAAATTGTATTACGACCACAAAGCGAATGCCTACAACTTTCACAATTTTATGAAACATACTAATTTAATTTAATTAATATGCAAATGTAATAAAATAGTGCACTATAAAACCCCTAATCCGCTGCTAATATTATAATTGCAGAAATAAGTTTGTATACAAAACCGAAGTAGTGTATTGTTGGTGTGTTTATTACATTTTCACGTAAAAACTAAGCAACATATTTCCGTGATCTTGAGTTGACACAGGCTAGGCTGCAATTTACCGCGGAAAAATACTTTTTTGTTACAAAATAAAACCTTACACGTAGAGAAAATAAAAACGTACGCGGGCGGAGCTGCAGGCAACTGCTAGTTTATAATAATTAAGTTTCATATATCAGAAAATAATCCTAATAACTTAAATTTTTATAAAATTTTTACTTCATAGCTACTTTTTTAAATTGGGAAGAATGTAGATAGATTTTCCTTTCATGGGCCCCCAATTTTTTTTCACTTGCCATGGACCCCTTGCAAGTTGTCGTCAACCCTTGGGGGTCGATATAGACCACTTTGGGAATCACTGAAATAGAGTGTTAGGTATTCATAGTGTTTTTTTTTCGCTGAAGCATTGATAAAAACCCTGATATATTTTCTTCTTAATTTTTAAAAAGGGTTCTAAGAATGTACATTTAGAGCAGTCTTCCCTGAACACCCTGTGTATTAAATTGTCTTAATACATAGGGCTTTTAGACAAAAAATATAAGAAAATTCCCTGTAATAAAATAGAAATCAACATTGAGGGACATTAGAGTCCTAAAATATCCATTTAAATATTTATAAATAAAACAAACATTATTCAAATGATTTCTCATCGGAATATGCGACAGATGATTATTCTCAAACTATTCGTACTCTTTGTTTAGATAATTTTATTATCAGACTGCTTGTATGAGACACAACAAAAATTTATCTAACGCATTTGAAAATATAAATATTATCAGCTACATTTATCATCACTGCATATGTTAAGATTTGGAAATAAAACCTAATCAACATTATTCAATATGATAAGATTTCGTGTTATATAAGAATAACAAAATTGACAGATTAGATATTGGTTTATATAATTCGTTTCTTTCTTAAGATGACATATATGACGATTCTCGGGATTTCTATTATCCTCGAATTTATCAAAAATCGATGATTCAGAGATAGCTTTATTTTCTGACGCATACAGTGAATAAAACAAAATTACATAAAGTGTTACACAAAAAGTGAAAGCTTAGAAAAAATAGGGAAGTATTGAAATTTTGATAAATAAAGAAAAAAAACTTCCTACTGAATTGAAATAGATATATATATTTTATTGTATTACTGTTGAAATATTTTATTACAAATTATTCCTTTCCGTTCTGAATTGTCAAATTGTGCCGATACTTTTTTTCTTTCTTAAGAATTAAAAAACTTCCGAAGACAATTTAGCATAATTTAACTAACATGCCCAGCAAATTTTTGTTATTTTTTTTTATAGTAATCATAATTTTTGGGCAGAGAACTGTCCTTGCATCAGAAAGGTCCTGGGTTCGAATCCCGGGCAAGGCATGGATGTTTCTTTCTCTCTCTCTGTGTGTTCTATGTCCTTTCTCCTCTGTGTGTGAATGCGACCCGCCGTATAAACGAGTTGTGGTTGTGTGAATGGCTTGGCAGAAGTCGAATTCCTGGCCATAGATGGCGCCACTGAAAAACGGGAACAATCCCACCCCCACTGCCTAAACAGGCATACGACAAAAAAAATAATAATAATAATTTTAGCATAAATAAAGCGTTCTCTCCTGACGTCACTGACAAGTTTGGTTGTTTGGTTGTAAATTTGAACATGCTGCGTGTATAAACAGACTCTGCCCGTAAAAGCAGTGCAGTAAGCCACAGTTAACACTAATAACGTATATTTACGGAACTTTACCGTTTAGCTTGAAAAGCAGGCTTTGTCAGTAAAATTATACGGTACATAAACGTTAAATTTCATATTTTTTGATAATGTACGTACATTCAAGTTTTGATTATTATGCTGTCGAAAAAGATAAATGAGCATATAAAAGTTTCATTCGGGCTTGTGCTTTGTAGGTTCAGTAAAAGTTATCAAGTTTGAGCTCGAATTTTCTTCCGTAATCAGGCCTCTCAACCCGTGTTAACTTCACCGGTTCTTGTTCAAGCACGTATAACCGGTACAATCTCGATAATACATATTTGAACAAAAACTCACGAAATTTAACGGAGGTTCTTTCCTTTCTCTCTCTGTAATTTTTCATGATTTTTGTAGCGTAGAAGCTATAGAATTAATTAGTCTGAGCTGTTTAAAAATACTTCTTTTTTTTCTTCTCCAAATTAAATTCACGGCTATAAAATTTACGGATTAGTAATGAAACGAGGGAAGGATATTCTCTGAAAATGGAAGTCAAATTTGATTTCGGGCGGTCATTTTACATAACAATCAGCAGAAATGTAAGTCAGAGCTTAAAAAAAAACTTTTATGCAGTGCTATGCAATATTAAATTTAGTTAAATGCTTCTAAGTTTAAGCGCCTTTAACCCCTTAACGATCGGTTAATTTTCAAGAAAACGATCATTAAAGTGCCTATTTTGCCAAATACAAGTATTTGATTAGTGCTGACATCTAGTTTAAATTAAACTAGCCGTCTGGTGTGTGAAATAAGAAATAAAATGTTTTCCGGGCAAAAGAAATGAATTATTTTATTCTTATTGGAGCGTTACTACTGAACACTCCAGCCCGGAAATTTCACGGGAGAGAGAAATAGAGGGCGAAACCTCACTCCGTCATTTTCACGGGAGCGAGAAGGTAAACGATAAAAATTCAAATGCTTTTTTAGCTTGATAGTGCTTAAAAATTGAAAGTTACATAAAAATGATAATTGATAGTTACATAAAAAGTGAAAACTGAGAAAAATAGTGAAGTATTCTAATCTTAGCCCATTTTTTTAAAAAAATAAAAACTTATTATTGAATTGAAATGGATATTTTTTATTGTATTACCATTAAAATATTTCATTTGCAAATTATTCCTTTCTGTTCTTAAGTGTGTTATATTACTGTCTCTCAAATTGTGCTGATACTTTTTTTAACAATCAAAAACTTACGCAATTTAAACGCAATTTACTCGAAGCTATGTTTCGCTTACTTGCAGTATCTTTAACTAGCACCATTTTAAACCGATTTTTAAATTTTACATATAATATGGATTATTGAGCGCAAAACTTTAAACGCAATTTACTCGAAGCTATGTTTCGCTTACTTGCAGTATCTTTAACTAGCACAATTTTAAACCGATTTTCAAATTTTATATATAATATGGACTATTGAATGCAAAACTTTACACGCAATTTACTCGAAACTATGTTTCGCTTACTTGCAGTATCTTTAGCTAGCAAAATTTTTAACCGATATACAAATTTTGATTATAATATGGCTTATTGAACTCAAAACTTTCAACGCAATTTACTCGAAGCTATGCTTCGCTTACTTGCACTTTACTTAAGTTCAGCTTACTGCATTTTTAACTAAGCGCAATTTTTAACTGGTTTACTTCAACTTTTGGCACAATGTTCACATTAAATATAGTTTTCGTTGCACGTAGCGATTTTTTAATTTGGTTGACTGGTTAACTTATTTTATGTTTTTTGATTTTTTTCTTCACAACATCATAATTTTGTAGAAAAAATATTTTTTCTAAAAATCCAACTTATAGTGAAAACTACAGTCATGTAGTGTCCCACAATGGACAGATCATTAAGACCGGTTCCCTGTAAAACGCCGAAGTCAAGCATCAATGGCTGCGATCAATGAGCGGATGGGTGACCACTTTGATAAACCTACGTAGGGACTGAAGGTGCGCGGTATCGGTCTTCGCTAAACTGTTCTATCATGAAGAGCTCGACTTCGCGTGCAGGTCGTCGGGCCACCGAAGCGAGGATGCCATCCCCTCTGCAGAAGATCAAAATTGTGATGGTATGTCTTCGGATCATCCTCCGGGATGTTTCCCAGACCGTCGCCAATAGCCCATTGTGGGCCGCGATGACTCAGGAGATAGTGCGTTCGCCTTCCAGTGGGGCGAACCGGGTTCGAATCCCAGTAGATACGAATTCCGCATCCGGCTTGCACCGACCACAGTGCTGACGTGAAATATCCGCAGTGGTAGACGGATTATGGCTTAGAGTCCCTTTGCAGTCAGACAAACCGTGGGAGGTTCTCTAGATCTTCCTCTCCATGTGACGCAAATGCAGTTTAACTCCATCAAAAAGTCCTCCACGAAGGCAAATTTCACCTAATACTCAATCCATGAGTTCCCTTGTCTTCTGGATTGGATTCAAAATTACAAGGCTACGAAGTTGAACATTAGTAGTCGCAAACCCATAAAAATTGGGTAGACTGTTCAACGACGCTGAGTTCTATTTGGTGAGTAATTATTTGGTGAGTTTTTAGTATTATACGTTTACAGAAATAGCGAGGGATAATTTTCATATTAAAAACCATTCAATAGTGTTTATAGTCTATAAATGATTAAGTCACTAACTCCATTTAAGTTTTGATTAAATTGTTACTAAATTATTGTTATTATTATTTAAGTCAACAAAAACTATTATTAATCTCTTTGTTAAAATCCAAACTATTTTTAAAACTAGGTGTGTGATGAAATTTCAATCTATTTTTAGATAAGTAATTGGCTTAAAATAAAACATTTTCAAATTAGCATATTCATAAATAAAGCCTCGATAGTTGTCATATAAGTTCTTTGCATTATAAACTTATATAAATACCTCAATATAATTCTCATACCGACAACCGCAAATTAAATATTAAATCATAAAACGTTAAACCATTGATTAATAACTTTTTATGTTTAAAATGAGACTAATATACGAATTTTAAGTCAATCCGTGCAACCATTATCTACAAGATATGTCGTCCTTGAGTGATTATTTATAAAATAAATTGAAAGGAAAAATAAGAAACTCTCAAAAAAGATAAATGAAAAAGAAATTATCTTCCTTACCCTACAATTAAACCTATATATAGGTTGAACTATGAAAACTGCCTTTCGTATATGTTGTTTTCGGAATTTATTTTTATTCAAAATAGCTTAATTCAAAAATAGAATATAGAATCCTTGAATTAAGAATTTTGTATTCATTCTTTACAACATAGACACGCCCTTCGATAAAGGTTGTGTTGTTTACATGCCCTCTGATGATGAAAAATAGAAAAATGTTGTGTATAAAAAATACGTTGATCTTAGTTTTCAAGCTTTATATAAATTATGCAATTTATAACAGAATAATTAGTAATGTAAAAAACGTGTTCCGTGTTATCTCATTTACAAGTGTCACCTATTATAAAAATAAATCATCGGGGAATTATTTTGGACATAGCTCAAAGTGCGTGCTTAGAAAATGGATTTATCAATAAGATTTTTTAAAAAAATTGACGCAGAGAGAAAATGCGTCTTTCAGAAAATGGTTCTAGCTTATTTGAAAAAATGGACATAGATCAAATTGTTTATTTAAGAAAATAACGTGTCTTGTGTTTGGGAAAAAAGGAAAATACTACTGGCCATTATAGGATTTTTTTTAATTCTTATATTATAACCGACTTTGAATAGCCGACCGAATTCTGAGTATACGACTATCAGTGGCCGGGATAGCCTGGTTGGTAGGGAGCTGAACTCACGTTTCTGAAAACGGGAGTTTTAATCTAGCCTGTCTAAGACTCCCCGTGTAGTAAATGTTTACTGATGCACGTTAGATCTGTCAGGTCACAAAGTCCTCCATATTCCCATAACCATATTCCCATCCCTCTGGGGGTACTGAATTGGAGATTGGTCGTCCTCTGGTTCAGGTCAAAATTACGATCTGTGGATAAATGAATGGATGTATGAATGATCCGCCCTATAAACGGGTGTAGCAGAAATCGAATTCTTGATTATAGATGGCGCCCCTGTAAATACAAGAACAATTGCACCCCCTATGCCTTAATAGCTCACGACAACAACAACGACTATCAATGTTCAACTCCGTAGCCTTGTAGTTTTCAACGCAACCCAGAAGACAGCAACTCGTGGATCAAGCATTGGGTCAAACTAGTCTTATTGGAGGACTTTTTTATGGAACTAACCAGCATTTACAAAATATGGAGTGAAAAACCTCGAAAACCTTACACGCTTAGTCAGGCGTCAAGGGGATTCTAACCATGATCCGTCTACCACTGAAAATATTTCACGATAGCTCTGTGGTCGGTGCAAGCTGAGAGCGAAATTCGTATCAACCAGCAACTGGTGGGATTCGAACCTGGGTGACCTCATTGGGAAGTAAATGCTCTATCTTCTGAGCCACCATGACTCAAAATGGCAAGTTGATGAAATTAGACCTAGCGTAAATACTTTTTTACAGTGTTAGACAAGGGAAATACCTTTAGAAATATTTTTGCTTGAAGCGTGACTGCCCAGTATTTACGAAATCAGAAAATTAAAGGGGGGGGGATCAAGTGATTACACCAGTTCAAAATTGACCGTAACGTGCTCTAAGAGGCGGGAAAGTTATTAGTGTTTAAGGTGTTCTCAGTGACGTGTAATTACAGTAACACAGTACGCAGTTACAATAGCACAATAACGGGTTTTCAGAATTATACAGGGTGTTCTATAACAATCACGCTTAATATGTATTTTTCGAATTCTTATTAAAAATGATAATAAAGTATATACATTCGAGGTTGCAAACTAATATTCAAGTGTGAATAAAACTCTATCAAAATCTAAATAATCACCACTGCCGGTGGCAACAGGGAGGAGTTAGGTGGAAGAAAACTATTCGAAGCACCTTAAGGTTATATCAGAAAATAAAACTGGTTTCGCCTTTTTCTGTCCCGCTTAGAGATTGGTAAATTTTTGATAGCGTTTTTATTCTTTCCTGGAATAAATTACAGGTTTGCAATCCCTAAAACTCCATATTTTTGAAAAGGATTTTAAAAAAACATTTATTAAGGGCTGAATTTAAGGAACACCCTGAATATAAAAGTGTAACAAATCTACTTTATTAAAATAAATTCCATAGGGAAGAATTCCAGAATTCCAATTCAAGAATAAAACATTTCTGTACTACTTACAATTCCATGAATATTATGTGCAGTCTTTTCTTCTGAAAATAAAATCTACTTAGAAATCTCTGCTTCATAATTTTAGTATTGTGTCCTTGCACTTGTGTATTAAAAATAAATGTCCGGCATACATAATTAAACCCCCACATTATATAAAAGATTTTTACAGATATACAACAGGAAAAAAAATCATTTTATAGCAACACATCATAAGAATAATTATGACAATTTTATCTTCGCAAAGTTTTCCGCGTGTTCAAAAATTAACCGATGGCTTAGAAAATCAATTAACCTTCCGAGATACGGTCTATAAATAATAATCTATAAATACAGACAACAATTAAACTAAATACTTAAAGTTAATTTATTTTAGTTTATTTTGCTATTGTATTAAAAATTTGCATTAATAAAACTATTTAAAAATCTCTGCTTCATAATTATAGTATTGTGTCCTTACACTTGTAAAGGTATTAAAAAAATGTCTGACATACATAATTAAACCACACATTATATGAAAGATTTTTACAGACTTGCAACACGGGAAAAAAACACACCTTTATAGCAACGCATATGAATAATTATGCGCAGACAAATTCATCCTCGCTAAGCTTTCCGCGTGTTCAAAAAAATGACCCATGGATTAAAAAATCAATTAACCTTCCGAGATGCGGGTTATAAATAATGACAAACAACGCGCTATTTCTTTAAAAAGAAAAAGCGAAAGAAGAAAGTAAGCTCGTAGGGCGATAAAATATTTTTAAAGAAATGAATTAAACTCAAATTGTTTTCAGTAATTTTTAATTATTACATAAAAAATGATAAATTTCATTTTTTAGACTTTTTTGTATATTGTAGGATATTTCTTCCTATTATGGTCATGAAACAACAAACTAGACTCAAATAATAAGACATTTATTTGCCATAAAACTGTCCAAAACCTCTCTTGATATAAATCCTTTACTTTTCTTATAGTTTGTCATTGTAATTTAAAACTCCGATTAACGAGGGTTAATCCAATTGAATTTTTACATACACAATAGTTTTGTGAAGGTATACAAATATAAACAATAGTCTTAAAATCTTATTTTTAAGTGATAAAATTGTGCAGTGCGCCAAAAAAAATGAACCACCCTGAATAACTTTTGATCTCATGATTGGATTTTCACATTCACCTTTAATGTTAATTTTACTTCTTGCTTATTTTGCTATTAAGAACTTTTGAGACAAATTGAAAAAATTTTACATACAATTATAAAATTCGTTTATCCAAAGATAATTCCATGCAAAAAGTAATTTTTGTTAATAATTATTATTCCTTATTTTATTTAAGAATCATCAAGAAATTTTGAATTGTAAGGTGTAAAATTTTTTACATCATTTTGAAGAATATAATTTTACACGGCAGAATATGAAATTTGAGCGAAATCGCTCGAATAGTCTCTGAGAAATTGAACTTTGAAGAAGTCAGTTACTTAAAAGTCGCATATTTGTTGTCACCCCCTGCAGCAATGAAGATTAAGTCCTAGAACGTGGAGATCCGATCATTTGATCAAAAATTACTCCGGATGCTTTTTTTTTTTTTTTTTTGTTTACTGTACAATATTTTGGACTGGGTCTCTGATAGTTCAAGAAAAACAGGAGATTAACCTGAGTTCTTTTACGAAATTCATTGCAAACAAGTTTCAAAATAATTTTAGAGTTCATAGACATCTAACTGAACTGTAAAAACAAACTATAAAACACTGTTAACTAATAAAACTGTAAAACAATATTTTCAAAGCAACTACAAGTCAGAGCAATAACGTGGTTAAATCTATTAACATAAATAACTTATGCATGTGCAAATGCCTCAGTTGAAGAAATTTGTCCTGCAGCAGTAGGCAGCGACATCTGTAGAAAAACTTTGCAATTAAATTTTAAACTTGACTAAATTGGTTTTCTAAGCAGGAGGCAGCAAACTACACATTTGTCTCCTTTCATTTTCCATTGATTTCCAAATTGCAGTTAGTTTTTGAGATACCCAAAATCTATTTCCACAATAATAGAGAATTTAATAAAATTACTTCCTACTGCAATTTGAGAACAAAATTGAAATTTTGGTACCAAACAAGATCGAAAAACAATTTTATTCCAGAACAAGCTAATGACTATGTTTATTCGCAGAGAAAGCCGGTTAGAAGAAAATGTCTTGCAACCGAAAATATACTACGCATTTTGGAAACTTAGTTGTTTGGTAAACACCACCATAAATAATTCAGAAAAAATATTTTTAAATCGTATTGGTCGCATAATTTTCTCATAATAAGATTTCGCAAGAAATACCTGCTATGTTATATCTCATTAAAATAACAAGGTTTCTAAACAGTGACAAATGACGCCGATACGAAATACACGCAAAGTAATTACAATAATAAATGGTAGAAAAGAGATGTCATACAGTTTAAGCTGAATTGCTTCAGGTCTTAATTAAAATACGCAACTTTTTATGTCACCAATTTTTACAATTTTTTCCAATAACTTTTGACTAGAATGTAATAAAAACAAACTTCATTAAAAGATAGATACGAATGACATAATTAAAGGATTATTCATTGTGACTTCGAATTTTCTAAATTAAGATTATTTCTATATCAGAGATGGGCTCAGCAATCACCTCATACGTCACAAAGCCTCCACAAGATATTTTATAAGTAGTCTGCGCAGACTATTTAAGAAGTGAATCAGTTGTGCGCATTCACCCAAATTCTATTTTACGAGTAAATGAGAGAAATTTATCATATATATTTGAGAATTGAATCTGCAGTGGTTGACAAGTAAATAAAACAAACCAATCATATTCATAAACTGAACAAGTTTTAATACATATTTTTGCTACCACTTCCTTATTTTTACTAGATTTTTTATTAAATGGCTCTTTCGTAAACTGGTTTACCTTCATAGTGGTCTGATCGGACTACTTGTAAGAAACCGTGTGGAGGCTTTCAGTTACCGGAGGTGTTGACTCACTACTCTAAGGCTCAAGCCTAAGAGGAGATGTTTCCTGAAAAAAAGTTTCGGGCGGGCTCGGACTCTTGATAAAATTTTCATAAACATTTTTACTATTTTACGTAGACATTCTTACATAATACAGTAGATGAAACAGCTGATCAAAATAAAAATAACTTTTTTTAAACTTAACAGTTTTCTAAGAGTGTAAGATATGTGTTCATGCGATCCGTATTTTTTTGCAAAATAATTTGCTTATTATATGTCAGTTAGGGGATGGCAACGAGTAGAGCTTTGTGGTTTTATTTTTATTTTATTTTTTTTTTGCAAAATAATTTGCTTATTATATGTCAGTTAGTGGATGGCAACGAGTAGAGTTTCGTGGTTGCATTTTTTTTGCAAAATAATTTGCTTATTATATGTCAGTTAGTGGATGGCAACGAGTAGTGCTTTGTGGTTGTATTTTTTTGCAAAATAATTTACTTATTATATGTTAGTTAATGGATGGCAACGAGTAGAGTCATGTGGTTGTATTTTTTTGCAAAATAATTTGCTTATTATATGTCAGTTAGTGGATGGCAACGAGTAGAGTTTTGTGGTTGTATTTTTTTGCAAAATAATTTGCTTATTATATGTCAGTTAGTGGATGCCAACGAGTAGAGTTTTGTGGTTGTATTTTTTTGTAAAATAATTTGCTTATTACATGTCAGTTTGTGGATGGCAACGAGTGGAGTCTTGTGACTGGCATGGTGATAGTTTTGGAATGTAAGTAGTTTTTTCCTTGGAATGGCGATGCTGTGATTTTATTGTTGAATTAATAAATCTTTTCTTTTATTAAACGTAATAGTAGTAATAGTTCGAGTTTACTTGATTCGAAGTCATTTAGGTTTTGCTTGAGGTCATTTTTAATTTTGCATTTATTTTACTTTTTGATAAAGAGGATATCAATTTCGGAATCCTATAGGGAATCCAGGATTCTATCCAGGGATGGGCACACTTTTTTGGTCGACAGCAAACAATCGAGAGGAAAAAAGTTTGGTGGTCTAAAATAAGTAAAATAAATTAAAAGAAAACGATATACAATTATATATGTTACGATATTTTAATTTGAATATTTAAGGAGATGAATGAAATTGCGATTTCATTTTTAAAAGTTCCTTATATTGAGGTTCCAAGTGAGATGTACTTATTTTAAGGATCGAGGCTAAATGTTTGTCTGTTAGTCTACTTCTGAAATGATTTTTTTTAAGGTTCATAGTTGAAAGCACTTGTTCACATATTTTAGATGAAGAAAATATAGCACTGATTTTCTGGGCATGAGATATTAAATTTGGGAAACTAGCTGTTGGAAGTGATTTGTAAAACTCAAACTTTGGCATATTTAGAAACAACTGCTTCAAATGGCGCCAATCTACAGCTATTCTATAAAGAACTTCTGCTTTCAGCATTTTACCAATTTAAGCTGTCTGTGCTAGCTATTTCCCTCAATTTATGCTTCATAGAACAAAAATAGAGAAAGTAAAAAGGTCATCAGTACTTCGTTAAAAAAGAAAGAACAAAAATAGTTTTAAGTAGACAAGAAAATGGATGTATATTGTTTGTATTCGCCACGGATCGGCAAGTTAAAATTCTATCCGCGAACCTGATAAAACCCTCCGGTGGGCCTCTGTTAGCCAGCGGCCGTAGTCTGCCCATTCCTGCTATAGACGTTAAAAAGCTTATATGTTTTCTGTTGTTGACAATTCTTCTCAGACATTTCTCTTTAACATTAAACTCTACATTATTCTCTTCGCTTTTTGATTAGGTTAGAGATGAAAGAAAGTTTTAATGACTTATTTTCTTGTTTAGGCATCAAAGGCAGACGGACGAGACAGTAAAATCTAGCCTTTATTCACATATATCTCGGGCTCTGGTGGGCTCGGATTAAAATTTTTCTAGCTCGAGTGGGCTCGGATCGCCGAAAGTGAGTCCTAACTCACCCCTAAATCCTGCTCAGAAAATTTTATTGTCATAAGATTATAATTAATAAATAAATGAGTAAAATGTTTAAATTCATTTTGATTTAAGTCCTTCAGTGTTCATGTTTCTCTTAAAAACTTTTATCTCATCAATAAATAACGGAACAGTTTATTAGTATTTTCACAATTCTACTTATAGAATTCAAATTATCCACATTCTCTGGGGGGGATTTAAATTACTATCCGACATTTAAAAAAGTATAATAATAATGTATATTTATAGTAAACCAATCTACAATATTAAAAATAAAAAAATCAATAAGAAATAAACTAAAAAAATAATTATGCCCATTTACTTTTTATTTTTTAATTTGAGCAGCTATTTCAATTTAAAATACATATCTAATTTAATACACATATTTCGATTTAAAATACATATCTAATTTAATATGCATATATATTTCGATTTAAAATACATATCTAATTTAATATGCATATATATTTCGATTTAAAATACATATCTAATTTAATATGCATATATATTTTGATTTAAAATGCATATCTAATTCAATATACATATATATTACGATTTAAAATACATATCTAATTCAATATACATATGAGCCGCTCAGAAGCCAATGCGGTTAAGTCTATTTTTTGATATTTTCTGATTTTTGGAAATTTTGATGAAATAAATAATAATCTTCTTAGTTATTAAAGGATTTACTCGTTGTTTACTTTTTTCTAGGTTAGACAGCCCTTTTTCTAATAGCTTCTGAATATATTGTATAATAATTTCAGAAGCCAGTGTGAATAAGTCCACTTTTTATCAATATTTTTTTACATAAATTTCTTATCTTTTTCAGCTGCCAAGAGGTATAAGTCCTAAAAATTTTAAGATGCTGTCATTATTTCAATAAATACTTGCGTTTTTATTTAGACATCCTGTACATATCTTGTTTTTTCGAAGAGTTTACACCTCGAAAAAAGACTTTATACACTTTTCTAATTAAATTATTAAGCCAAGAATTTTAAAAACTAATGCATCAAGAAACATTAATTTTCTCAATTTTTGTGTTTTGGACTTAACCGCATTGGCTTCTGAGCGACTCATATATATTACGATTTAATATGCATATATATTTCGATTTAAAATACGTATCTAATTTAATATGCATATATATTTCGATTTAAAATAGGTATCTAATTTAATATGCATATATATTTCGATTTAACATACATATCTAATTTAATATGCATTTATATTTCGATTTAAAATACATATCTAATTTAATATACATATATATTTCGATTTAAAATACATTTGTTTCATAATACTATGGTAAACTGCTTATGCCTACAGTTTATAGAATGAACTGTGAGTTTTTGAAAGATGCAAGGAAAAAAAGTGCAATAATTTTTGACGTGATGGTCAACACTGAATATTTATTTTAATAGTTGGCTGTTAAAATAGGAAATAAAGTGACACTGTAGATATGTGGTCAGCAATAGACTCTTTCTTTTTTGAAGTATGAAACAGGATTCTTAAAAATAGATTAATTTTTCGTGTTTGTAAGGAGGAAGATAATTTTGTCGTGGGTCGCCCACACATAGCTTTTATTAACATAGAGGGTTTAACATGAGAGTGAAATGACCTTCGTGTTTCGTTTGTTTGTATTATTACCAGAAATGAATAAAAATTTATTCCCCTCTAAAACAATTTGTCGCAAGAGGCTAGTAATTTTCAGCATAGTTTTTGTATCCTTAATGCATTTTGGAAACTTGTCGAAATCGCAGACTTCTCGTCGTATGCCGCATTCATTACATCGAGCTCTTTCTGAGAATAAATGAATGGCTAACTTTGAATGACATGACGTTTAATCTGATTATTTACAGAAAAAGATGAAAAGTATGGCGAAACAAAGAATAAATCAAAAGTTAAGAGACATAACTAGTTTACTAGACATGAAATGGTTTTGTATGACCCTGACATTCCACCATGAGAAATAAATGAAATTACAAAGCAAAAATGGAATCGTTTTTTTTTTTATTATAATAATGCCAGATTTGGAAGGAAAAAAAACTCTTGAAGTAGCTAACGAATAGCTAAGTAGTAAGCGAAGTAGCGAACTAACGAATAGCGAAGTAGCTAACGAATAGAATTGTTTACAGTCACAAGTTTAAATCAGGAAATAGTATGCCCAGTCACGCATCAGACTGTATCAGAAGTTACATAATGAATATGTTGTGCAATGCGTGTCTCAATGCAATCGATTCATCTAGATTTGCAGTTCGATTACTATATAAAAAACTTAAGATGAATCCACAGTGAAAAGTTACATGAATTAAGATCAGGTGATCTTACTGGCTAGGCTTTTGGGAAATAACGACTAAGAACTCCGTTTCTAAAATAAAACATCTTAAGTGTCTATATTGTGCTATCATACCATTGTATAACATTTAAAACACCTATTATATTGATTAAAGCGCTATCTACCGATAACATTTTGAACTATTTTCTTCAACTTTTCTCGAATGCTCCGGTCAAATTCGAAGCGATTTTGACGAGTGGTACTCTTTCTTTTTTACATTTTTTTAAAAGTTAATTTTAATCACTAACTTGTCGCTATAAATTTAAGTGGCGTTTAGCTGTTGATATTGATTAAAGCGCTACCTACCGATAACATTTTGAACTATTTTCTTCAACTTTTCTCGAATGCTCCGTTCTACTTCGAAGCTATTTTGACGAGTGGGTTCTCTTTCTTTTTTACAGCTTTTTTAAAGTTAATTTTAATCACTAACATGTCGTTATAAATTTAAGTGGCGTTTAGCTGTTGATATTGATTAAAGCGCTACCTACCGATAACATTTTGAACTATTTTCTTCCACTTTTCTTGAATGCTCAGGTCAAATTCGAAGCGATTTTGACGAGTGGTACTCTTTCTTTTTTACATTTTTTTAAAAGTTATTTTAATCACTAACTTGTCTCTAGAAATTTAAGCAGCGTTTATCTGTTGATATTGATTAAAGCGCTACCTACCGATAACATTTTGAACTATTTTCTTCCATTTTCTTGAATGCTCAGGTCAAATTCGAAGCGATTTTGACGAGTGGTACTCTTTCTTTTTTACATTTTTTTAAAAGTTAATTTTAATCACTAACATGTCGCTATAAATTTAAGTGGCGTTTAGCTGTTGATATTGATTAAAGCGCTACCTACCGATAACATTTTGAACTATTTTCTTCCACTTTTTTTGAATGCTCAGGTCAAATTCGAAGCGATTTTGACGAGTGGTACTCTTTCTTTTTTACATTTTTTTAAAGTTAATTTTAATCACTAACTTGTTATAAATTTAAGTGTCATTTAGCTGTTGATATTGTTTATCATCGATAGCCGAAGAGGAAACTTAAGAGTAAGTTATAGATCCTATTTTTTTTTCTTTTTATCTGTTTCTTTTAAGTTTTTACTCGATTATTTATAATGATATATTTTTAATCGGTCAACCATGCAATATTTTAATCTTTAGAAAATTGCTTAAAAATAGTTAATTGAGAGAGATTTATAATGGGCGCTCAAAAGGAAATACCGTTGTGATATATACCAAAAAAAGTTTCGCCATTTTGCTCTTAGGTGAAAGTGAACAGCATAAAGAACGTTTTGAATTGACGCGCACTGATGATTTTTATTATTTTATTTCCAGTAGTCGGGCGAATTATAAAGAAAGAGTAACATACAAAAATGAATAACAGGGAAGAAAAAATAGGACATAAAAAAACAAAGACGATGCGATATGACCGAAATCGTTGTCCCATATATTGATGAAATATGCTTTAACAGGCGAAAAAAAAAATAGCAGTAAAATAAAAAAGTTTTTAAGGAAACTTAAACATTATTATCTAGACCACTGAGGTATTGTTTATTATATATATATATTTTTATGCTGAATCGAACGGGGAAAAAACCAAATCAATCGGCTAATAATTCAGAGATTATTATTGGTTTAGAATGAAAAATATGGTAAAAGTAAAACTTAAAATATTTACCCACCTGACATTCTTGTCTAGACAAGTAAAATGTTATTGATCCAATAAAAAATGTTTTACCATATATTTTTTACATTGAATCAATGGAAATAAAAAAACAAGTGAATTAAAATATTAGCTTAGATCTGATTTGGCTAACGTATGTCGCGTGAGAGTGGCACATATGTATTTCGATGGCACGCAACAAGTACAAATTGAAATACACTTACAATCACTAAAAACATGAAAAAAATATAAAGTACTTCCTGCCATCGAAGGCGGAAACGAGTGTGTGCATCGATGTCATTGTCTGCGAAAACAAGCATGTCCCGTCTAATAAAACTAAAATTATGAACTTCATACTTGCGTTTACTTTAATAATCACCCATTTTTAAGGGCCAGGATAGCCTGGTTGGTAGGGCACTGGGCACATGTCCAAGTGGTCGTGGGTTCGATCCTTGCCGGCCGAAGACTTCCCGTGTAGTAAATGGTGACTGATGCACGTTAAATCTGTCGAGTCTCAAAGTCCCCCTCGTTCCCATAACAAATCAATACCTCTGGGGTTACTGAATTGGAGATTGATCGTTCTCTGATCAGATCAAAATTACGATCTGTGGATGGATGTATAAATGGGTCCGCCCTATAAACGGGTGTGACGTATGGGTGTGGCAGAAGTCGAATTCTTGGCCATAGATGGCGCCACTGGAAAACAAGAACAATCGCACCCACTCTCCCTTAATGGCATACGTCAACAACAACCGGTTTTTAAAGTTGTTACACTAATAAAAATCTTATAAAGACGAACTTCTCATGTAAAGTGCGCAAAAAAAAATAAGCGGACCACCCTGAATAACTTATGATCTAATGATCGGATCTTCACGTTCTAGTACTCAATTGTTAATGGTTGAAGGGGAGACCACAAATATGCTAGTTAATGCAGACTATATTTTAAGTTACGAAATCAGGCACAAAAATGTACTTTATCTGAATAAACTCTTTTTTGAAGGTTTCTGAACCACACAATATAGTCGCAATCTGGGAAATATGGTTCCAACAGTTTGGTTAGTAGAGCTGTCCAAAGTTAGGATCACTTAATGTTAATTTTATTTTTGGTGTGTTTTAAATAATTCAACACACAATTTTTGTCCGATTCAATAGCAATTGAGTCCCATTTCAGTTTAAAAAAATTAAATTGGACATTTTTTCAACCTGTCAAGAAAAGGGGTCGTGGATGAAATTGGGGCAGTGATTTTGAAGCAAACGATTTATATGTAACGAGGTACCAACAGTGCGTAAAAAAAAATAAACGGACTACCCTGATGAATAACTTTCGCTCTAATAATCAAATTTTCACGTACTAAGTGTCAATCGTAATGATTTTAGGGGGTGACTTCAAATATGCTAATTAATTCGAGCAGACGATATTTTGTTGTTTCTAATGCCACTTGCCACACGGCTAAGCCTGCTTGGTGAAACCGAGCAAATTTAAGGCAGAGCGTGCGTTTCTTGTTTTTCAGGGGCGCCATCTATGGCCAAGAATTCGACTTCTGCCACACCATACGTCGCACCCATTTATAGGGCTGACCCATTCATTCCATCCACAGATCGTAATTTTGACCTGAATCAGAGAACGATAGACGATATTTTAAGTTACGAAATCAGATACAAAATGTATTTTTTGTATATACATTTTGTAGATACAAAATGTACATACAAAATGTACCCTTTTTTCGACAGATTTAGATTTCTGACCCCTCTAAGTCAATTTTTGATTAATACTCGTCTGATAACCCAAAATCGAACCCTAAATCAATTGAAACCAAAAACAGATTGATGAGACTTAGAAGTATTAAGGGTTTTATTTTTGCCATGTATAATTTTTAACTTTACTCTGTGTGCAAAAATGTGGAAGTGTGGGTTTGAAAGATTAGTAAGTAAATAATTAAAAATAAATTATTTATGCTTAAAAACTTTCACTGATGACTGGATTTTATTCTCCTTACTATCATTACGTATCTTCGCTGTATTTTTTTTTCTGTTTATTTATTTTTCTTTTTAATTTCACTTCGTGTTCCCTCTTAATCATAAGAAAAATTTAGAATCAAAATAAATTACGTTTAGAAGAACAGTTTGATGATTAGAGCAATTTTTTTTTCAATATATAATTTTAAGAAAAAAAATTTATTGTTGACACTGTGTCCAAAAATACAAATTAAAAAATGCAATCGTTACAATAAGTTTTGAAGAAAACTTATGAATATTACCATTTTCGCAGCCTTGTAAAATAGATAAAAGATTATGTTTTCTCTATTTCATAATAAATTAATACTTTGAAATAATTAATGGAACAGAGTTTTTAATAATTGTTCTTCTTCAAAAGAAAATTGTAAATAACCAAGTGACAAAAAATCGTGACCCGCTTTAATGTTTTTTCTTTTATCTTCAATATCATAATTAATAGTTATAAATATTTTCTTAATTAATATCTTAGTAATGAAGATGCTATATGAACAATTAGTGTTTTTCTCAAGGTTATAACTCTTTGTTAAAAGCGTGCTTAAATGTTTTTCAGATTATAAACATCATTAACTCAATATCATTAATTATACACCATTGCCGCCTTCGTATTTGCCAACAGACAGTTTTAGGTGTGTTCATAAAATACAACCCTGAATTCATTGTTTTTTCAGTTTATTATGTTTTATATAAGCTCTTATTAGCAAAAAAAAAGCGTTTTAAATAAACTTATTTGCTGTAATTCATTGCGACTAAAAATTATCTCGAAAATATGTCAGACAATAACACCAACAATAAATAAAATGGCAAAGATATATAGCTTGTAAAGTTCTCAAACGAAAAACGAAAAAACGGACCACTCTGAATAACGTTCGTTCGAATTATCGGAATTTTACGTTCTAGGACTCATTCTTAACACATTGACTGCCGTATCACCCATATTCGGGTGACAGCAAAGTTTCTGATCAAGCCGCGTCACCCGTATTGGGGTGACACTTATTTGACTTACTTGCGAAGGATATTCGCTTGTATTTGAAGAGATATTTCACAGAGAGTAATAAAACTATTGAATTGTTATAAAAGTAATATAAAAATGACTTATTAAGAAAATTATTGCGATCTCATAAAAGCTTTCTTGCTCACTGCTCTTTGACTCAGTACGAAATAAGTTTTCCATTTTTCTTTCGAAATTTCAATGAATTAGGGTAAAGATTTTAAGTTATACTTCTCTTTACTCGGCAAAGATTCGAAATGATCGTCTAAGGTGGCGAGATGAGAAACAGATGCGAACAACGGACACAAATAAACACACATGATACCATGGAAACAGATATTATTCTTGTGACCACCAAAGACTCGAAATGATCGTCTAAGGTGGCGAGATGAGAAACAGATGCGAACAACGGACACAAATATACACACATGATACCATGGAAACAGATATTATTCTTGTGACCACCAGAGACTCGAAATGATCGTCTAAGGTGGCGAGATGAGAAACAGATGCGAAGCAACGGACACAAATGAACACACAAGATACCATGGAAACAGATATTATTCTTGTGACTACCAGAAACTGGAAATGATCGTCTAAGGTGGCGAGAGGAGCAACAGAGGCGAAGCAACGGACACAAATAAACGCACATGATACCATGGAAACAGATATTATTCTTGTGACCACCAGAGACTCTCATTATTGAAATATCGGTGGGAGTACTTAGTAGAATACGCTTCGTACAGCTGTACTCGTGGCCTGAGGGAGATTTCACTGTAAACGCGTTTGGTAGTCAACGTGTTAATGGCTCGAAAGGGTGACATAAAATATGCTAATTAAATAGTGTAAACGATATTTAAAGTTACGAAATCAGACACAAAACCGTACTTTCTCTGAATAAACATATCCTTTTTCAACGGATACGGATTTCTGACCCTCAAAATCTACAGAGTAGCCGCAATCTGGGAAATATGGTCCTAATAGTTTGGTCAGGAGAACGGTATAAAGTTTAGACTTCTAAATGCTAATTTGTCTTAATGTCTTTTTGCGCATTTTGCCATATATCGAAAACCAAATTGATCGAGTGAATTAATCATATTAACGAGCGAAAAATATTAATTGTGAGGTTTAAAATTTTTCACGTCAGCTTAAAAAACATAATTTTGCACGGCAAAATATAAAATTTGAGAATAGTTCCAGAGAAATCTAATTTCAAAAAAGTAGTATATTTTAAAATTCTATTTTTCAGCAATTAATCGACCGATTTCGCTATAATTTCGAAACTTGCCTTGCAAAATCGCCTTTTTTAATATGCTGTTAAAAATTGCATTCCTTACTTTTAAAAATATTTTTCCTCGCATTATTAACTAAAATAATAAAATGTAATAATAAATATTTACTGAAAGTCATTTATTTTTTGCATGGAATTATCTTGATATAAATGAATTTTATAATCTGTGCAAAAATTTGCTTAAAATGTTCTTATTATATGGGGAAATACGCAAAAAGTAAGGGGTCCAAACTATAGATCTCTCCTGGCCAAACTATGGGAACCATATTTCCCAGATTGCGGCTACCCCCTATATTTTGGGGGTTATAAATCTGAACTCTTCGAAAAAATGTATGTTTATTCAAATATTCGGAGAAAGTTATGAATTTTGAAAGAATGATTTCGTAACTTAAAATATCTTCTGCACTAATTATTTAGCATATTTGAGATCAACACCTCAAATCATTAAGATTAAATCTTAGAACGTGAAGATCTGATCGTTAGATCAAAAGTTTTTTAGGATGGTCCATTTATTTCTTTGCGCACTGTTCTGGGATCTAAGTATATTTCTGATTGAGTTTTGTTCTAAAGATTGGATTTTCATTTAGTAAAATACTATCGTCTGATGCTTCGAAGGGCACAACTTAAATATGCCAATCCCTTGTGTAACAAATTCGTACATAAAAATTTATTTTTATTTTACATTGATTCTAGTAATACGATTAATTATCATACAACAGTTGGATACTTCTAAATTTTAAACGAGTTTATCCACTATAAAATTCAAAGAAGTTGCAAATTTCTTGACAAACTTAGACATCTTATTTATTTTAGGTATTATTTTTGTCAAATATACGTTGCTTATTGCATAGAGAACCTGGTATAATTCTAAATAATTTTTGCTCTGATGATAGGATTTTTCACGTTCCGAAATCAGAGGGACGCACTTTAAAAGAGCTGATAAAGTTACGAAACCGTAAAAAAAAGCACTATTTTCTTATTTTACATTATCTATTTAAGCTAATCTTTTACCATACAAACAGTTTAATTGATCTTTTAAATTTTGAGTAAGCATATCATAGCTAAAAATCATGTCTGACATATTTGTCACGCAATGACATCTAAGATAAATAAGAAAGTGGGATACGAGAACTTTAAATATGTTGACTAAGGGATATTTTAATATTATTATAACTAAGGGATATTTTAATATATATAATTAAGAACTTTAAATATATGACCATCCAGGGGCGAGTCTACCCATTTTAGTTTTATTTAATTTTCACTATTTTAAATTGCAAATAAAAAAAATTTTAATGACGGAGGACTTAGTTCAGACTCTAAAGAAGATGGCGCTGTAGTAGTTTGATCCGTTTTTATTTATTTGGTGTCTTTTTAACCGACCTGTTCAAACGTCTTTTGAGAGATTTGTATTGAAAATCAGCAAACTTTTAGTTGGTGCTCCGTAAGTATATTATTATTATTACTATTTTCACTTTGGTTAAGTGATAAACTTATCTAAGACTAAGATTACATTAATTTTATATGAAAAAAAAAAACAAAAAGAATGTAAGTTTTGCTGTTGTAAACAAAAAGCCAGAATTCGCGGGGCGAGTCTACCCATTCGTATTTAGTTTTAATAAAGCATAATAATATAATTTAGAACTTTGTTTATATTAAAATTAAATCATTTTAAATGAATTTGAGTATATTATTTTAATTCTGCATTGATAAATTTATCATTAATAAGAAAATTTATAGGTTAAATATAAATGTAAATATAAAATATGTTTATTTTACCTATTTTTTCAATTTTTATATTACAAAATTAACTTTTTCTTATTTAATGCAAGTTAAATAAATTATTATTTATTATTACAGATGGTTCGAAATTATATTCGAAAAACAAATGGATTTAAATGTTACAAAAAAGTGCCACCTGAGATGGAAAAAGCTATCCAAAGGATAAAAGCCAAACAATAACAATATTAATTTTAATTTATTTTTATCAACAATAATCAGAAAAAAATGTTATTTTATAATGTTAATGATTATAAAAACAAAACTGTGATCAAAATGTGATAATCGATCAAATACTCAATTTGTGTTATTTTATGAATAAAAAAATGGAATATATAATAAACTTATGAATTTTACTTCATAAATATCCTATATAGTAACTAAAATAACAATTTAATAGTAAAATTTGATTATTTACAATGTTAACATTCATTTTAGTAGAATGGGTAGACTCGCCCCATACGAGAGATTTGTCAGCAGTTCTATAAAAATATACAGTAACAGCGTAACTGTTAATATTTTCTAAAATCGATTTCACAGCTTTAAAGAAGGATAAATAGCGATTCCGAAACACCTATTAAAAGCCTTTTTTCTTTAATATTTACAAAAGTTTGACCACTTGAAAGTTGACAAACCGAAAAAATGGGTAGACTCGCCCCGGTTTACGGTACTATTTTACCATACAAACAGTTTAATTGATCTTCTCAATATTGAAGCATATCGTAGCTCAAAATTATCTGACATATTTGTCACGCAATGACATCTAAGATAAATAAGAAAGTGGGATACGAGCACTTTAAATATATTGATTAATTTTCGAAATCGTAAGAAAAGTACTTTTTTTCTACTTTATATTATTTATTTAAAGGTAATTCTTTACCATACAAACAGTTTAATTGATCTTCTCAATTTTGAGTAAGCATATCATAGCTAGAAATTATCTGGCATATTTGTCACGCAATGACATCTAAGATGAATACGGAAGTTGGAAGGACGCAACTTAAATATGCTGATTAAGTTACGAAATCGTTAAAAAACGTTTTTACTTTATAATATTTATTTTATGGGTACTTTATTACCATACAAACAGTTTAATTGATCTCAATTTTAAGCGAACATATCGTAATTTAAAATTATCTGACATACTTGTCAGGCAATAACATCTAAGATAAATAAGCACACTTTAAATATGCTAATTAATTTTCTTAGAGTAAATTCATTTCCTTACAACATTTTGATAACTCAATTTAAGGGAGTTTATTTGCTTAAAAAATCAAAGTGACTAAGATTTATTTGACATATTTAACTCGCAATAATACTTAAAATAAATATGACGGCTAAGATTAAGTAGCCTGTAGAGTGAGCTAGGCACAATTCTAAGTAACTTTAGCTCCAATAATCGGATTTTCTTATTCAAAGACCTGTCTTTAAAGGTTTAGAAGGGCACGCTATAATTGACATAAGAAATCATACCCAAAAGCGTACTTTGAATAAACTGCACGTTTTTTTCCTTCTTTTTTTAAGGAATTAGGTGTTTTATCCTCGTAACATGAAGGAAGAAAGAATGAAAAAATTTAAGGTATCTTAACTAACAAGAGAGACTAGGGAAGTGTGACTCGCCAATTTTGAAATAAACAAGTGGGATGTATGCCTTATGAGGAATAATTTTAGGGGGCAACATTCTTTTCGGATGTTTCTTTTCGTGTTCTCCATAGAAGGTCCTATGAGAGGTAAAAAATAATTCATTATATAGAAAAATCATTATTTTATTACTTCAATGCAGACTATTAGTTATTGTAATTATCTCATTCTCCAATTAATTTGCAATTAATTGTTCAATTAATTAACTTGATAATTAATTAGAAAATTAATTTGCTGAGCGGTAAATAATTAAATAAATAACTAAATACTAACTAAATAATTAATTAGCTGAGCGGTAGCGCTTCGCGCTGTCGTGCTACAGGTCCCTGGTTCGATCTTCGGGCCGGGCAAAGTTGACTCAGCCTTTCATCCCTTCAGTGGGTCAATAAATGATAACCAAGCATGCTTGGGAACTAAACTCTGGGGGTTCCGCGTCCGGCTGACCACCTGACCGGAACATCTGCTCCTGCACCTCAAAGCCCAAGGTCAAGAAAACTGAGATGGGCACAGAAGGCCTTGGCCCTCTATGGGCTGTCACGCCGCTGAGTTTAGTTTAGTTTAATTAATTAATTATAAATTAATAAATTAATTTGCCATTACATACTCCAATTAATTTGGAAAATTTTTTGAAAGAAAAAAATTTGATGCCAATTTTTTTTAAAAAAATTAACCTAGCAGGTTTTTCTGAAAAACTACAGATATATAAAATTTTCGAAATCAATTTTGACAATAAATATGCATTATATAGTACGTGAAAGTACCACAAAATTAATTGGAGTATGAGATAATTACAATAACTAATAGTCTGCATGGAAGTAATAAAATACCGATTTTTCTATTTACTGAATTATTTTTTATCTCTCATAGGACCTTCTATGTGCCGAAACGAATGTTTCCCCCTAAAATTATTCCTCATAAGGCATACATCCCACGAGTTCATTTCAAAACTAAAAAAATTTTTCAAAGGATTTTTTTTTTTTTTTTGCTTAGGCGATAGAAATTTTTTTTTACATTGTTTAGCGTATATGCAAAAAATGCCTTATTTTTACCTAAAAATAGCCATTTAAAAAAATAGAACTAAATTTTTCTGCTGATTGTTACACATTTTACACATAATAAAACAAGTTTTTTTTAAAATTTTATATTAATATTTTAAAAAAAGGCTGTCGAAACTGGTCGGATACCTTAAAAATATTAAAACCTATTTATTAACCACGTTTATACAAACAAAAAAAAATCATCTTGCTATGTTGAGTAAATTTCCCTTTACATTAAAATTTAATAAGTTTTTTTTTTTCTTTTTAGAACCAATTTTAAAAAGAATAAAACTAATCTTAGTGAGGAATTTTACATTTTAATTACATTTAATTTTTTTAATAATTTATTTATTTATTTTTTTATTTTTTTACGTCTATGATGATTACACAGGGAAAAAAAAATTATTGCACTTACGCGATTGCTTGGTATTTCCTAATTCGTAAGTGGAATTTTAAATTTAAATTATTTGCGCTTTAAAAGCTACAGATTTTTTAAAGTTATATTTTTAGCTCATTTTTCATCGAAATGTAAAAGTTAAAAAATCACTGTGTTTGATATAGGGTCGCATGAATGATGTGACAAACGTTTTGAGGAATTAAGTCGGATTAAAATTTCAGGAAAATTAGGATTAATATTTCATCAGGATTAAAATTTCATAGAAACCCATCCCCGGAAACATCGCTATCAGCGCTTTCCCTATTATGACCAGTTTAGAAGCACATGCAAAAGCAAATAATAATAGGGGGCTTATAACGGCAGTTCCGGGTATGGATTCTTATACATTTTTTATTACAATTCCCTAGAATTTTGTCGCAACATTTATGTGACTCCCTGATATTGACAACGTTTTTAAATTTGTACATTACGAGAAAAAATTGTGTGAAAATATCATTGTAAAAAACACTGCAATTTGGAGAGAGAAACTGATTGCAAATTTGAAAGCAGTGATACAAAAGTATTTGAGATATTTTTTAAAAAAATCTCATGCTACAATAAGCGAAAACAGAAACAACAACAAGAAAATCCCTGTTATGACCAGTTCAGAAGCACACGCAGAAACAGTTCATAATAGAGAAGCAACTCTAGCTGCATATAATGACATTTCTGGGTGTAAAAGGTATTCCTTTATGGGGGAAACAATCGCGTTAAATTACCATGCCGGTTTAAAAAACAGAACTTTATTGAGACAAAACACATAGAGAACTAAACTACATAATACAAAAAACAAAAATTAACATTTACTAATCACGTGACTTTGTGCTGCCATCTACATTTCATTTTGAAAACTACTTCATACAGAAACACAGGGCGCGGTTTTTTATTGTATTTCCCTAGAATTTTGCCGCAACATTAATGCGACCCCTTGTTTTATGTAACGTTTTTAAATTTGTACATTTCGATAAAAAATAGCCTAAAAATGTCATTGTAAAAAAAAACTGCAGTTTGGAGAGAGATTGCAAATTTTAAATCAGCGATACAAAAGTATTTAAGTTCTTTTTAAAAATATCTCACGCAACAGAAGACGAAAACAAAAACAACAACAATAAAAAATTGCTTCCCAGTGTTATTTCCTGTGGATTATAAAATCAGTTATTTTTTATGTGTTTCTATATCCATTACAGTATTTACACATTTCTTTCATTGGTCAATTTTTCTTCCATCCTGATTAAGTCTTGAACGAACATAAAAAGTGGTTAGGACTAGAAATGAAAGACTATGATGAATGATTTTGAAATGACTTCTGTAATTGATTAGGATGAGGTTAAACAAACTAAAGAATTCAGAACGTGTTCAAAGAAAAACCTTAATTCTTATGTATTTATTCGTTGAGCGTAAACAACACTGGAAATAAAAAAAGAATCTAATGTTCTTGATATAGAACATCAATTAAATAAGAATATATCATAAGACGAGGCAACCTTTATTACTGTGTTAAATAGAACTAGGTTTTCGTTCAGATTGAATCGTGTCATGTAATTAAGTTTAAGAATAAAGTAAAGTACAACGTGAATAAAGCAAAGTACAACGCGAATAAAGCAAAGTACAACGTGGATAAAGCAAAGTACAACGTGGATAAAGCAAGGTACAACGTGGATAAAGCAAGGTACAACGGGAATAAAGCAAGGTACAACGGGAATAAAGCAAATTACAACGTGAATAAAGCAAAGTACAACGTGAATAAAGCAAAGTACAACGTGGATAAAGCAAGGTACAACGTGAATAAAGCAAAGTACAACGTGAATAAAGCAAAGTACTACGTGAATAAAGCAAAGTACAACGCACAAATGAAAGTTCATAAACTTTCATTTGTGCATTCATAAACTTTCATTTGAGCTTTATTCTCGTTGTATTTTGCTTTAGTCCACATAGCACAAAGTATTACCCTTAGTTGGGCAAGTTTAAGAAGTATGAAAATTCGGTTCAATTCAACACCAAATTATTGTAATACTTAAACTATTATTATCGTATAATTAAATTTCAGAAATACCATAATATGGCTCAATTCAGCACCAAATTATCGTACTTCTTAAACTGTTATTTTCATTTAATCAACCATTGCATTGCGTAATCAAGGTTAAGAATGCTGGGGAACAAATTTTATGTGGTATTTAATAAAGTAATTGATCTTATCTGATTCGATTGTGGGGATTTAAAATCTGAAATTAGTTTTGTTTCGTTTGCAACAGATTTTTTTTTTAATATGGTACATATAGTTTATTTGTTGTCTGAACGTACAAATTTATATAGAACATATAGGTTTATATACATAGATATACACTTGTCTGCTACTTTAAAAATAATACTTAAGATAAAAAAAAAAAACATAACCTTAACGCGTATCGCATCATAAAATGAAATGAATTATCTCCTTCTTCCTACCACTCTCTACGTAGCAGAGAAGTGGGGACACTTAGTATTTACTGGAGTAATTTTTATTTTATATCTTATATTTCATAACCGTCGTTGAACAACCGACCCAATTTTATGAGTCCAGAAGACAAGGGAACGAGTATTGGGAGAAATTTGCCTTCATAGAGGACTTTTTGATGGAGCTAAACCGCATTTGCGTTACATGGAGAGGAAGACCACGAGAACCTCCCATGATTAGCCTGGCGGTATGGGGACTCTAGCCCATGATCCGTCTACCGCTGAGGATATTTCACGTCAGCACTGTAGTCGGTGCAAGCCGGATGCGGAATTTGGAGTAACTTTTAAAAATAATTCTGGTTAGGAATATATGGTTAAATTGCACAAGAACTGTAGCTTGTATAGAGAAGTCGATTGCTGATTTGATATCAGCAACGTGAAAATATCTAAGATCCTTTCAAAAATTTCACGCAAAAGAAAACCAAAAAAAAATTCTCAGTGTGTTATCTAATGCATCTAACGTGAACCATTTTGTGATATTATTTTTGCCAGAGGTAAAATGAGTAAAAATATGCATGAAAAGAAAAGAATTCAAAATAATTAAAGCAATTAAAAACTATACTTCCAGTGGAAAAACGCGCTATGCAGCTGAAATTCCAAAAAGAATTGAAAGAAAAGAAACAATGAAAAATGAAAAAAAAATACGACAACCGAAGCTAACGTCTTCAGGGGGTACCAGCTCCGGAAGCCATAAATGCAAAACCCTTTCTATCAAAAAAGCACGACAAATGTCTAAATTGCTCTTTCTGTACCCCAAAGGTTTTGCCAAATTCCAGGAGAAAACTTTCGTTTCATATTCCTCCAGTAGTTATTAGATGTAACACAGATATAAAATGAAAACTTAATAGTTATTGTTATGGGGCTTCACGGATCAAAGTCAAGACCTCTGGGGGTACTGGTTTGGAGATCGATCCATCTCTGATCCAGGGCAAAATTATGATCTGTGGATGAATGAATGGATGTAGGAATGGGTCCTCCCTATAAACGGGTGCGACGTATGGTGTGGCATAAGTCGAATTCTTGTCCATAGATGGCGCCACTGAAAAACAAGAAACGCACACTCTGCCTTAAAATTTGCTCGGTTTCACCAAGCAGGCTTGCCCATGTGGCAAGTGGCATTGGAAACAACAACAACAACGGATTAAAGTTACATAAGTACTTCAATTTCTTACTCAAACGTCTCTTAACAAATTAAAAAATGTCACACTGATAAACTATCACTTAAAGCAGTGCTCCCCCACTTTCTTTACTTCCTCGGACCGACCAACATTTTATAATTTTGCAGAGACTCGTTATTGGTGGGGGGAGGGAGTTGATTATTTATATTTCAGATCGTTTTGCTTTAATAATTTTAATTTAATTGTATTCAAACATGCCTTCAAAATAAAGTACATTTACATACGCAGTATTGGTGCCGTTTCAGGTGAGATCTCTCAACTCCTGGTTAACCTCTTGACCATGGAAAGTCATACAAACCCGAGAAAAATATACCAAAGTAAATAAAATGGAAATTATTAAATGTTCTTGAGACAGTCTGTGTTTGTAGGTCACTGATTTAAACGATCAGTCATTAAATGTTTGGGAAAGGTTTTCACATAAAATTATTTTAAGTTTGAAACGGCTTTGAATTTATAACTGACTCTTTTATTATTATTTTTATAAAAATTTAAAAGGCGGGTTTATATACAAAGATAATTCTTTATATTTGTTATAATGTCATTATATATTTTTTTTATTATATTTTCTAACAATAGGTATCCGTCCGCTGCCAGGTGGTTACTCAACACTAGATTGCCAAAGGAAGTCGTTTTGACTGCTCTTAATTTCAATTAGAAAAACAATGATGCATATAATTACACAATTTCTTAGAATTTTGTGAAATTTTGTACAACATATAATTTTTCTTATTGTTAATATTTACTAATAACTTGTTATATAACTGTAAATAATATTAAAAATTTTAAAAATTAATTTTAAACAAATTTATTTACGCATTCACAATCCAGTCAATTTGACTGCTTTTGGGCAATATAGGTATATACTAATTTTCCGTCTTACTAGTGTTAAAAGAAGCACTTCTATCGCAATCTTTCCAACAATATAACTATAACAGCTCTAATCACACTAAGAAAAAAAAATTTTGTTGCTTATATACGAATACTTAATCTTACCTAATTTGGGCTGAAATTAGTTTTTCTTCTAAAGCTGCAAATTTTTTTAAATGTCAAAATAGACTATAAATTATAGATACAGACTATGTACAGATCCTGACTAAGGCAGGGGCATGCGGGGCAGTTACTCCGGGCCCCCACACCAGAGGGGGCCCCAAATCGAATAAAAAGTTTATTTTACGCTTCCTTTTTTAATGAATTTTTTTAAACAAAATCCGTCAGTTTTATGCTAGCTTCTTCAGCAATCTAATATATATTTCGTAAATCCATGACTTTCAAGGGTGGAATTAGCTAAATTTTCGCAGTTAAGATGGACAAATTTAGCCATTTAAAATCCTGTATTTTTACATATCTCAAAATGCGATATTTTTGCAAAAATACAGGCTTTTGGTGGACTTAGTTGAGCCATCGTAATTCCGAAAATTTAGCTGAATTCCACCCTAATGCCAGCAAGGATATGAATTTTTTGCAGTTAGATGACAAAGTTAACAATCAGAAAACTGCAGTCAGCATGCTGGACATAGAATTGTCAGAAAATTAATAAAATGGGCAGAACGATATTTCCTCAGACCATTGGAGGGGGTGGACTTTATAGCTATTTTAGGTTCCAGTCAATTTTCTTGTTATCTATAATGAGGTGAAAAATTTAAATACATTCATAAAGTTCAGTTCTTCATTACTGAAGTAGTAAAACAGCTCCGAAGAAGTTTTTGCCCCGGGCCCCAATTAGGTTACAATATACAATAGTCTATATAGACAATATTAGGTATACAATAGACTATAATAGACTTTATAGATATTTTTTGTTTCATTCTTCTATTGCATTAAATTTTTTAACAGATCCTAAATACTTTGGTATCATTGATTTAGACTTTGCAATTGATATCTCTCTCCAAGCAACCATTTTTTTAAATATTTTTAGTCTATATTTTGTCGAAATGTAAAAGTTTAAAAGCGTTTGATGCAACAGGGAGTCGCAAGAATGTTACGACAAACTTCTTTAAGAGTTTGGGCGCATCATCAGGATTAAAACTGCATTAGAACCCTTGCCCGGAAATGTCGCAGTTAACTGCCAGGGGCGCTTACCCTATTATTATCTGTTCATAAGCACACAAAGGTACAGTTCAAAATAGGAAAGCGCCTCTAGTAGCGTTTTACGACATTTCCAGGCATGGTCTCCTATGCAATTTTAATCTTGATGATATGCCTTAACATCCTTAGAAGTATATCACAGCATTTATACGACTTCCTGTAATACATAAAGTTTTTAAACTTTTACATAATTCTTGGCCATAGATGGCGCCACTGAAAAACAAGAACAATTGCATCCCCTCTGCCTAAACAGGCATATGTCAACAACGACAAATCTTTACATTTTTGCGCAAAAGATAGATTAAAAATGTCGTTTTAAAAATCTGCAGCTTGGAGATAGAAACAAATTGTAGATTCTAAATCAGTGACACCAAAGTATGCAGAACCTGCTAAACAAATTCATATAACAGAAAACAAAAACAAAAAAAAAATTGTTCCCTAGTGTTACTCTTCTTACAAAATGTTATATATTATTCCATGTTAATGTTATTCCCAGTGTTACAAAGTAATCAAAGATCAATTAATTTCCGCCGTCCAAACTGTTGTTTGGAAAATTGGGAATCTTACTCGGTCGTCAATAATTGAATGTAATATTTTTTTTTAAATTTCAGAAATATTTTAGTAAAATTACTAATAAATCCTCCCTTTAAAGATTTTGAATTTTTTTTCTTCATTAAAATACAGGATAAGTATAATAATGTCCTTGAAAGAACTAAATTACAAATAAAATACGCGTTCACACTAGAGCACACCTTTTCAAAAATATTTTATTAAATTGTTAATAAAGTCTCAAGATTTTTGGAAAATGAATTTTTCATTAAAATGCAGGATAAGTATAATAATGTCCTTGAAAGAGATAAATTACAAATAAAATACGCGTTCACACTAGAACAGACCTTTTCAGAAATATTTTAGTAAAATTACTAATAAAATCTAAGATTTTTGGAAAATGTATTTTTCATTAAAATGCAGGATAAGTATAATAATGTCCTTGAAAGAGCTAAATTACAAATAAAATACGCGTTCACACTAGAACAGACCTTTTCAAAAATATTTTAGTAAAATTACTTATAAAATCTCTCTTTTAAGATTTTTGGAAAATGTATTTTTCATTAAAATGCAGGATAAGTATAATAATGTCCTTGAAAGAGCTAAATTACAAATAAAATACGCGTTCACACTAGAACAGACCTTTTCAAAAATATTTTAGTAAAATTACTTATAAAATCTCTCTTTAAAGATTTTTGGAAAATGTATTTTTCATTAAAATGCAGGATAAGTATAATAATGTCCTTGAAAGAACTAAATTACAAATAAAATACGCGTTCACACTAGAACAGACCTTTTCAAAAATATTTTAGTAAAATTACTAATAAAATCTCTCTTTAAAGATTTTTGGAAAATGTATTTTTCATTAAAATGCAGGATAAGTATAATAATGTCCTTGGAAGAACTAAATTACAAATAAAATACGCGTTCACACTAGAGCAGAACTTTTCAGTTAATGAAAGATTTATGACTATAGCATGAATTGTGAATTTGAAATACATACGGATTGATTTATAAACTATTTTTATAACACGATGGCTGCCTTAAATCAACACGTTAATTAAAAATATTTATAGCATAATTACAAGGAAAAGTTTTAATGATGTTTCTGACATCGAAATAACCTCGAAAAGTTAAAATTCCATTATTGACATATTCTACTGCAATGATTAATGTCTTATTATGATTAATGTCGTATTATTTAAGGCTATAATTGCCTAATGTAATATTCATGTTTAACATTGCTTATTTCTGAACACTGTTTTAAATATATTTCTAAAAATAGTTTTATTTTGTTCTTTGTGCCCTCTGTTTTCATGCTTTTCAAAGAATCATGTGCAATTTTCACAACTGTTGCGAGTTCCTAGCATTCATTACAGCTAGGTTAAGTTAAGTTATCTTAAGCCAACGCGTTCGATGTTAATTATGAAAATAGCTTTGTATGTCAATATGAAGAAACACCACAGTTCAGGAATCATATGTAATTTTCTCGACTGTTTGAGTTCATAGCATTTTTTGAGTTAGGTTATGTTTTGCCTATCTTAAGCCAACGCGTTCTACGTTAATTATGAAAATGGCGTTGTATGTCAATATGAAGAAACGCCACAGTTCAGGAATCATATGTAATTTTCTCAACTGTTGCGAGTTCCTAGCATTCATTACAGTTAGGTTAAGTTTTGCCTATCTTAAGCCAACGCGTTCTATGTTAATTATGAAAATGGCGTTGTATTTCAATATCAAGAAAAAAGAACATATTTCAGGAATATTATGTAATTTTCACGACTGTTGTGAGTTTACAGGCAAAACTTAACCTAACTGTAATAAATGCTATCTTAAGTCAACGCGTACTATGTAAATTATGAAAATGGCGTTGTCTGTCAATATGAAGAAACACTACAGTTCAGGAATCATATGTTATTTTCTCAACTGTTGTGAGTTCATAGCATTTATTACAGTTAGGTTGTGTTTTGCCTATCTTAAGCCAACGCGTTCTATGTTAGTTAGGAAAATGGCGTTGTATGTCCATATGAAGAAACACCACAGTTCAGGAATCATATGTAATTTTCACGACTGTTGTGAATTCATAGCATTCATTACAGTTAGGTTAAAAAATTTTCTGTCTTAAGCAACGCGTTCTATGTTAATTATGAAAATGGCGTTGTATGCCAATATGAAGAAAAACCCCAATTTTATAAAAATAAAAAGTGTTTGTAATCTTTTTTATCTTTTAATGTTTGAAAAATTACTCCAGCGCTACAATTTCTGGGATTATAAAATTTCCTGAAATTGATCATTCATTGATTTTGATTTTATCAAGATCGAAAAACTCCCGCCAAATTAACGATTTTTGAAAAGTTTAATTTTTTCAATACCTTCGCTATTTATACGTTATAAAGCCCGGATAATTCCTTACGGAAAGTTAGTATAGTTTAAAATTAAAACTTTATTTTGAGTTTAAGGTACTTAAACTGTAGTTTTATTATTATTATTTCTTTGACAAAATAGTTTTAAAAAAATCTTTAGAAAGAAGGACAAGGTGGAGTAGATACTCAAAAGTTACTAATTTCCCAATCAAATTTAGCAGTTCTTTCCATTTAAATATTGCAATTCTTTCAATTCAAATTTCGTAGTTCTACCTTTCCAATCAAATTTTACAATTCTACCATTCCAATCGAATATTCATAGCTCTACCTTTACAATCAAATTTTATAGCTCTACCTTTCCAACTAAATTTTGAAGTTTTACCTTTCCCATCATATTGTTCTACTTTTCCAAATAAATTTTTTAATTCTACCTTTCCTATCAAATTTATAGTTCTACCTTCCCAATTAAATTAATAGATCTACCTTTCAAATCAAATTTCATTCTTTTACTTTTCGAATCAAATTTCGAAGTTATATTTTCCCAATGAAATTTTATTGCTCTACTTTCCCAATCGAGTTTCATATTTCTACCTTTGTCATCAAAATTGTAAGTTATACTCTCCAAATATTCAGATTTTAAAGTTCTACCTTTCCCGACCTATGAGCGCAACCGATTACATTCCAATTATTTTTATAAGTGATAATTATATTTTGACATGTTTACGTTTCACTAACCCCTTAACGATCGGTTAATTTTCAAGAAAACGGTCTTGAAAGTGCCTATTTTTTTGGCTTTTGTATTTGTATTACGTATTTAATTAGTGATGAAATATAGTTTAAAATAAACTAACTATCTATAATTACCTTAAAACTAACTAACTATAATTATCTCAGTCTATAATTACCTATAATTACCTCTGGTGTGTAAAATGAGAAATAAATTTTTTTCCGGGAAAAAGAAATGAATTAGTGTTATTCTTATCGGTGCTTACTACTAAACGCCCCAGCCCGTCAATATCACGGGAGCGAGAAATAGAGGGCGAAACCTCATACCGTCATTTTCACGGGAGCGAGAAGGAAGGGGTTAAAAGAAAACTTAGCCAGGTGTGGATCATACGTTAGACATCAACTTAAGTGTACTGTTCAGTAAACAAGTCACATTTATAGAACATATATTCAATCAACATAAGTTTTAATAATGCAAGCTAAGAATAAGTATAATATTTATTAAATAACATCTTATGTAATCGTTACACAATAAAGTAAATTATATTTTGAAGGAATATTTTTCTCCTTCGAAGACAAAACTGTTTATCATCATCATCCTCCTCAATGGCTCGACAGCCCAGGGTGGGCCTTGGCCTTCTCAAAAGGTTTTTTCCAGGCTAACCTTTTTTTTCTAGCGTTTTCCAATTTTTTGTTTTTAAGACCAAAAGTTATTTCTCTAGGCCGTCTATCCATCTTAAATTCGGCCTGCTTCAAAACTGTTTATCAAAGACATTTTTTTTAAAACTAAAAACATGTTTTAATTCAATATGTTAAATTAGAATGTGAAGTTTACAACTGTTTTACCTACCTGAGATGATTCCTAGAATGTAATTATGATATGTTGATGGCTTATTTTATTTTATAACCGTCGTTGAACAGCCGACCCAGTTTTGAGTTTGAGTTTACGATTACCAATGTTCAACTCCATAGACTTGCGTATTTGGAACCCAATCCAGAAGACAAGGGAACTCCTGGATCAGGTATGGAGAAAAATTTGTCTTCGCTGAGGACTTTTTGATTGAACTGACCAGCATTTGAGTTAGACGGAGAGGAAAACCACGAAACCTTCTACAGTTTTCAAGAGGACTCTATAAGCCATGACCCTTCTACCGTTGAGAATATTTTACGTCAGTACTGGGGTAGGAGCGAGCCGAGTGCGGAATTTGAATCAACCAGCCATCGCTGGGATTCGAGCCCGGGGAACCTGATTGGGAGGCGAGTGCTCTATCCTATGTGCCACCACTGCTCGATGACTTATTTAAACTCCACTGTTTATTACGGAAACAGTTAATTTGATTGTAGCATTTAGTAGATTGCAGCTTAGAAGATTGTAGCACAGAAGGTGCTGTTTATTTATCGAGCGAAGATTATCTACTTAAGCAATACTGTTCAGAACTCGATTAGTACATTCTTCATAGTCGGTAAATTAGAGTTACGCTTAAAATAGTTTAAAAAAATCTGTCAGTTGCTGAATTGTTTTTCATCTTTACAAAACCAAAAATATAATAAAATAAAATTAAAAATATTAAGTATTAAATAATTTTATAATTACTAATTTATGTATAATAATTTTTGTCATTTACTATTTAATGGTAAATGACAGTAACTGATAACTAACAATATTTAATAATTAATAATATTTAATAATATTGAGGGTTACTAACTCGAAACAAAAAGCATGTAGCCGAAAAAAATATCGCAAGTCTTAAAAAAGGTCAAGGATCCTTCTCAATGTTTAATCAGTTACTGAATTGTTTTTCATCTTTACAAAACCAAAAATATAATGAAATAAAATTAAAAATATTAAGTATTAAATAATTTCAAAATTACTAATTTATGTATAATAATTTTAATTATTTACTATTTAATAGTAAATTATAGTAATTGATAACTAACAATATTTAATAATTAATAATATTGAGGGTTACTAACTCGAAACAAAAAGCAAGTAGCCGTAAAAAATATAGCAAGTCTTAAAAAAGGTCAAGGATCCTTCTCAATGTTTAATCAGTTACTGAATTGTTTTTCATCTTTACAAAACCAAAAATATAATGAAGAAAAATTAAAAATAGTAAGCATTAAATAATTTTAAAATTACTAATTTATGTAAAATAATTTTCATCATTTACTATTTAATAGTAAATGATAGTAATTGATAACTAACAATATTTAATAATTAATAATATTGAGAGTTACTAATTCGAAACAAAAAGCAAGTAGCCGTGAAAAATATAGCAAGTCTTAGAAAAGGTCAAGGATCCTTCTCAATGTTTAATCAGTTACTGAATCGTTTTTCATCTTTACAAAACCAAAAATATAATGAAGAAAAATTAAAAATAGTAAGCATTAAATAATCTTAAAATTACTAATTTATGTAAAATAATTTTTATCATTTACTACTTAATAGTAAATGATAGTAATTGATAACTGACAATATTTAATAATTAATAATATTTAATAATATTGAGGGTTACTAACTCGAAACAAAAAGCAAGTAGCCGTAAAAATAGCAAGTCTTAAAAAAGGTCAAGGATCCTTCTTAATGTTTAATAATTAAAAATTGCTTTTAATTTTAATAATAAATAATTTTGAAGTATTTGGTATTTTTTTCTGGTCATTGTCATCGATAACTAGAAAGTTCTAGCATCCTGGAGTTGCTTATGAATTACCAGTCCCCCAAAAAGAAGACAGGGGACAATTTCGCCCTCTTTGTAAAAGCTAATTATAAATAGCATTTCAAAATCTAATACACAGACTTCATTAATATCTTATGCAAATATCTCAAGTTATACCATTTTAAAGAAATAATAGAAAGAGCTACAGGTGTGGCGAAATATTACCCGTTTTAGCTTGGAACAATTAAAATAAGCCACGACGTTACTTTAAAAGAAAAGATTAGCTGCCTAAATTAAAATTTTGACCTTGAATATGTCTTAGTACCTCAATTTATTTCCCTGTAGGTAACACATTAACGGCATAAATTACAGGAATATCACTAACTATGTAAGAAAGCATGAGCATATTTTGGATTTTATTTTTAATTATCTACGATGTTGTCACCGCTTGTTATTTTCAAAAACACGTGATTTTAAGTACATTTTTACGCCTCTTTAATTCACGCTTGACTAACTTTAATTCTTTTTTTTTCATCCTGCCTACTTATATAATCTACCTACATGTTTTGCATTTACTTTCAGCTGAAAAATTTTTGTAATAAGTTAATTATAGAACCAAGTAGTTTAACAATCAATTCACCTTGTTAGGCAACTGTATCACGTTTTCGATCTATTCCGTAACATTTAAGAAGATATTCTTTGTTCCATTAATATAGGTTACGTAACGATTATTTGAAGTGCCAAGCGATTCAGATCTATAGAATACCTTGCCAAGTGTGCTAAAAACTGTTGAAAATAAACAAAAAACAATAAAAAAACTTCGGGGTGAAGGATGTTTTTGACAAGTGTGAGTCACAGCTATCTTAGAAAATAAAAAACACCCTGTGATATCAAAGTTGCTGTTCATGTAGCAATTAAGTTTAATGAATGGATTCTCGTAAAAGAAACATAAATTTTTTTACCTTTATCAAAAGTGTATTATACCGCTAATAATTATTTTTTACGACAACACAATTTATCTAGAAGAAAATGCTAGCGCACGATGAAAATCTGGCTTCTTTTTTTTTCGTTTTGTATTCGTAAACTTAATTCCTATTCCGTTCACGTTAATTGCAGACGATATCTGACTTTGAAAATCGTGTGCTGCTATTTATATTGAAAGAAAACGATTTTTTACTGCGTGTTCGTGTCATAAAGAGAGCAATGCCTTTATTTCAAAAAGTAATCCAGCATTGCTTGTCAAATATGTAATTTTTTATTCCTTTGTTTGACTTGATTTGTGTCAGTTTAAATTTGTCATTATTCTTGTCGATGAACGGGCGTTGATTAGAAAGCATTTCTCAACGTTATAATACTGATCTTTAGAGACAAGAAAGTGATAGGTTTCGATATTTTGCCCGCGAGTCATCTTTTAATAAACTACTCGTTAAAAATTAATTAAATTCTCTCCTGCGGATTATTTTTCTTAAAAATCAATTTGTTCTTGGTCTCTCAAATTTATTAAAAATATATTTTACTGCTTACAATTACTATTTTTATTCATTTATTATTATGACAACACAATTTATGTGAAAGAAAATTCAGGTTCACAATCGAAAACATGTTTTTTTTTTCTTTCGTGAACTTAATTTCTATTCCGAACACGCTAGTTGCAAACGATATCTGACTTTGGAAATTGTGTGTTGCTACTTATATTTGAAAGAAAACGATTTTTTTTTTATGTGTGTTCATGTCACGAGGAGAGCAATGCCTTTATTTCAAAAAATAATTCACCATTGCTTGTCAACTTTGTAATTTTTTCTATGCTTGACTTGATTTATTTTAGTTTTGTCATTATTCTTGTTGATGAACGGGAGTTGATTACAAAGCGCTTGTCAATGGAGAATGTTGAAATACCTCAGAGGCAAAATAGTGACAGGTTATGATATTTTGTGCTCTCTTATAGTATCTACCAGTCATCTTTTAATAAACTAGTAAATAACAATATTCAATAGTACTTATATATCTCTCTAGTGGATTTTTCCTTAAAAACTATCTCTAATTTGTACTGCTTAATTACTTTTTCTTGCAACAACACAATTGATCTGGAAGAAATTGCAAACGCACGATATAATACGTGCTATTTTTTATGTTTGCTTTTTATTATTTTCTATTCCGAACACGTTCGTTGTAGACGATATCTTGCTTTCGTCACTGCTATTTATTACATTAAACGATAACGATTTCTTTTTACCCTCGTGTAATGAAGCAATCAATGCCTTTAACAAAAAATTAATCCAGCATTACTTATCATGTAATTTTTCACTTCTTGGTTTGACTTGAGTTGTTATTGTTTAAATTGCCATTATTCTTTTTTCATTATTAAGTTTTATCATTGAAAAAGGCTGAAAATTATTATTATTATTTTTTTTTTTTGTTGTTGTTCAGTTTTATCATTGAAAAAAGCTGAAAAATTATTATTATTATTTTTTTTTTTTTTTTGTTATTCAGTTTCATTATTGAAAAAGGCGGAAAAACCTACCCTTAAGAACCAAAACAGTTAGATATTTAGACAAAAAATTTAGATATTTTGAAGTCGCTGACATTGTATACCAGCTACAATTTAATTAGCTAGTAAATTTTAAAAAATTACTTAGTAATCGAATTTTTCCTGCTCTTTTTTTTATTTAAAAATAACTTTAATTTGTCTTTAATTTCTCAAAAAAATATTCTATCAAAAATATAGTTAACCGCTTAATATTTTTTACAACCGCTCATTTTCACTGGCAGAAAATATATTCGCGTATTGCCCTTATTTTGAAAAGTTATATCCAACAATGCTAATCAAATTTATAATTCTCCATTTCTATGTTTTGAATTGTTACAACTCGTGTTTTTATCCTTGTGAAAAATGGGAGTCATATATTTATAATCAAATTTTAAATGTACCACTTTCAAATATCGGATTATTCAGAAACTATTCAACCGATTTTGCTCAAATTTTGTATTATTTCATTTTAAGTTACATACTTTAAAACAAAACAAAAATTAATACCTGGCAAATCAAAGCTTTTAAGTCCATAATTAACCCCTTAACGATTGGTTAATTTTCAAGAAAACGGTCATAAAAGTGCCTACTTTTTTGGCTTTTGTATTTGTATTACGTATTTGATTAATGCTAACATCAAGTTTAAAATAAACTAACCATCTGCAATTACCTTAAAAATATCTTGGTACTGCCATCTGGTGTGTAAAATGAGAAATAAAATTTTTTCCGGGCAAAAGAAATGAATTAGTTTTATTCCTATTGGCGCGTTACTACTGAACACTCCAGCCCGTCAATATCACGGGAGCGAGAAATAGAGGGCGAAACCTCAACCCGTCATTTTCACGGGAGAGAGAGGGAAGGAGTTAAATAAAATAATTAAAATGAATAATTATTAAGAATTATTTTTATGTGGAATTATCTTCAGGTAAATAAATTTTATAATTTTGTGCAAAACTGTTTCGATTCGCTTTAAAAGTTATTGATATGTAGCGAAATACGCAAAAACTGAAAATAACATGAAGGAGTCTAAACTTTTGACTGCTTGTATTCCTAAGCTATTGGAATCGTGTTTTTTTCTCCTTACGATTTTGACAACCCTGCCCCCTATTTTAAAGATCAATAATCCAAATTCGTAGAAAAAAGGGTACATTTATGCAGAGAAAGTACGTTTTTGTGTCTAATTTTGTGACTCAAAATATCGTTTGTACTAATTAATTAGTATATTTAAGGTTATGCCACCAAACTATTAACATTGAGTCATAGTACATGAAAATCCGATCATTAGATCAAAAGTTATTCTGGATGTTCAATTTTTATTTTAAGCATAGTACAGTTAAACTATACAATATTTTTTGTTATTCAAAGGTTTAAAATTTCTTTAAACTATTTAAATTTAATTCCTTAGAACTACAATTACAATTAAAAAAACCTGTATAAATAATTTACAGAAATGTTTCTTAAATGTCGAGTGTTTGAGTTTATTCTATTCCTTTGAATCGAATGTGTCGTGTCGAAGAAAAAACGTGTAACTACTTGATCTTTTGAATCGATTAAAATCATCGATCCAATACGAAAAGCGCAAAACTGTCTGTTTGCAGTTCGGCCGGTTTCTATAAATAACTTCTTTGAATCTTTTGTTGTCAGAATAAATTTCTATTTGATAAATGTGATTTAATTCTATTACTTAAAGAGATTACTAAATTTCTCAAACTTAACATTTACTTAAGTCATTCTTCGACCAGAAATATTGCGGTAGCATTATTTTAATAATTGAACCCAATTGTAATTTTTAATTTCATTTCGAGAATATAATTGAAAGATTTTTTTAGGATGAAATTAGCTATTAAATGAAAAAAGTAATTAAAGAACATGTTAAATGACATTTTTAATCATTAAAATTACACTATCATTAAAATCACATGTTAACAACATGATTACCAACCATGATTTTCCTTAAAAATAAAACGCGCAGTTTAACTGGTCAAAAACATGTTCAGTTATTTAATCATGGTATATGTTAAATACTGCAGGATTATCCTAATAATTTCACCTGATGGAAATTTTGAATTTTATCTCGATAATTTCATTGTTAAACAATTTTTCCCTAAGAAAAGCTGTCAAATGAAAACCGTAGTGAAAGAATATGTTAATTGACTTTTTTTGTTATTTAATCATCTCCCATGTTAAATAACATGATTACCAAACATGATCTTCCTTAATAAGACTACAAGTAGTTGAACTTGTCAAATAACATTTTAAGTTATTTAATAATGGCACATGTTAAATAATGCAGTATTATTCTAATAATTTTACCTGATGGAATTTTTGAATTTTTTTCGAGAATTTCATTGTTAAGCAAGTTTACTCTAAAAATCTGAAGAATGAAAAAATATGCTTAATGACTTTTTTATTATTTAATAATCTCACTTGCACATAAGTACCTAACTTTCATGAATTTTATAAGACATTCTTCCTTTGATCCGGATGGATACAGCAGGATTAGTCTAACAGTCATACCAATAGAAATTTTGATATTTATTTATTTATCCATGAAGTTCTTCAAGTAACTTTAACCTAGTTAAATTTTCAAATAGAAAGCTCCCGGATGGATACAGCAGGATTAGTCCAATAGTCATACCAATTGAAATTTTGATACTTATTTATTTATCCATGAAGTTCTTCAAGTAACTTTAACCTAGTTAAATTTTCAAATAAAAAGCATCCGGATGGATACAGCAGGATTAGTCTAATAGTCATACCAATTGAAATTTTGATACTTATTTATTTATCCATGAAGTTCTTCAAGTAACTTTAACCTAGTTAAATTTTCAAATGAAAAGCATCCGGATGGATCCAGCAGGATTAGTCTAATAGTCATACCAATTGAAATTTTGATACTTATTTATTTATCCCTGAAGTTCTTCAAGTAACTTTAACCTAGTTAAATTTTCAAATAAAAAGCATCCGGATGGATACAGCAGGATTAGTCTAATAGTCATACCAATTGAAATTTTGATACTTATTTATTTATCCATGAAGTTCTTCAAGTAACTTTAACCTAATTAAATTTTCAAATAAAAAGCATCCGGATGGATACAGCAGGATTAGTCTAATAGTCATACCAATTGAAATTTTGATACTTATTTATTTATCCATGAAGTTCTTCAAGTAACTTTAACCTAGTTAAATTTTCAAATAAAAAGCATCCGGATGGATACAGCAGGATTAGTCTAATAGTCATACCAATTGAAATTTTGATACTTATTTATTTATCCATGAAGTTCTTCAAGTAACTTTAACCTAATTAAATTTTCAAATAAAAAGCATCCGGATGGATACAGCAGGATTAGTCTAATAGTCATACCAATTGAAATTTTGATACTTATTTATTTATCCATGAAGTTCTTCAAGTAACTTTAACCTAGTTAAATTTTCAAATAAAAAGCATCCGGATGGATACAGCAGGATTAGTCTAATAGTCATACCAATTGAAATTTTGATACTTATTTATTTATCCATGAAGTTCTTCAAGTAACTTTAACCTAATTAAATTTTCAAATAAAAAGCATCCGGATGGATACAGCAGGATTAGTCTAATAGTCATACCAATTGAAATTTTGATACTTATTTATTTATCCATGAAGTTCTTCAAGTAACTTTAACCTAGTTAAATTTTCCAATAAAAAGCATCCGGATGGATACAGCAGGATTAGTCTAATAGTCATACCAATTGAAATTTTGATACTTATTTATTTATCCATGAAGTTCTTCAAGTAACTTTAACCTAGTTAAATTTTCAAATGAAAAGCATCCGGATGGATACAGCAGGATTAGTCTAATAGTCATACCAATTGAAATTTTGATACTTATTTATTTATCCATGAAGTTCTTCAAGTAACTTTAACCTAATTAAATTTTCAAATAAAAAGCATCCGGATGGATACAGCAGGATTAGTCTAATAGTCATACCAATTGAAATTTTGATACTTATTTATTTATCCATGAAGTTCTTCAAGTAACTTTAACCTAGTTAAATTTTCAAATAAAAAGCATCCGGATGGATACAGCAGGATTAGTCTAATAGTCATACCAATTGAAATTTTGATACTTATTTATTTATCCATGAAGTTCTTCAAGTAACTTTAACCTAATTAAGTTTTCAAATAAAAAGCATCCGGATGGATACAGCAGGATTAGTCTAATAGTCATACCAATTGAAATTTTGATACTTATTTATTTATCCATGAAGTTCTTCAAGTAACTTTAACCTAGTTGAATTTTCAAATAAAAAGCATCCGCATGGATACAGCAGGATTAGTCTAATAGTCATACCAATTGAAATTTTGATACTTATTTATTTATCCATGAAGTTCTTCAAGTAACTTTAACCTAGTTAAATTTTCAAATGAAAAGCATCCGGATGGATCCAGCAGGATTAGTCTAATAGTCATACCAATTGAAATTTTGATACTTATTTATTTATCCATGAAGTTCTTCAAGTAACTTTAACCTAGTTAAATTTTCAAATGAAAAGCATCCGGATGGATCCAGCAGGATTAGTCTAATAGTCATACCAATTGAAATTTTGATACTTATTTATTTATCCATGAAGTTCTTCAAGTAACTTTAACCTAGTTAAATTTTCAAATGAAAAGCATCCGGATGGATCCAGCAGGATTAGTCTAATAGTCATACCAATTGAAATTTTGATACTTATTTATTTATCCATGAAGTTCTTCAAGTAACTTTAACCTAGTTAAATTTTCAAATGAAAAGCATCCGGATGGATCCAGCAGGATTAGTCTAATAGTCATACCAATTGAAATTTTGATACTTATTTATTTATCCATGAAGTTCTTCAAGTAACTTTAACCTAGTTAAATTTTCAAATGAAAAGCATCCGGATGGATACAGCAGGATTAGTCTAATAGTCATACCAATTGAAATTTTGATACTTATTTATTTATCCATGAAGTTCTTCAAGTAACTTTAACCTAGTTAAATTTTCCAATAAAAAGCATCCGGATGGATACAGCAGGATTAGTCTAATAGTCATACCAATTGAAATTTTGATACTTATTTATTTATCCATGAAGTTCTTCAAGTAACTTTAACCTAGTTAAATTTTCAAATGAAAAGCATCCGGATGGATACAGCAGGATTAGTCTAATAGTCATACCAATTGAAATTTTGATACTTATTTATTTATCCATGAAGTTCTTCAAGTAACTTTAACCTAATTAAATTTTCAAATAAAAAGCATCCGGATGGATACAGCAGGATTAGTCTAATAGTCATACCAATTGAAATTTTGATACTTATTTATTTATCCATGAAGTTCTTCAAGTAACTTTAACCTAGTTAAATTTTCAAATAAAAAGCATCCGGATGGATACAGCAGGATTAGTCTAATAGTCATACCAATTGAAATTTTGATACTTATTTATTTATCCATGAAGTTCTTCAAGTAACTTTAACCTAATTAAGTTTTCAAATAAAAAGCATCCGGATGGATACAGCAGGATTAGTCTAATAGTCATACCAATTGAAATTTTGATACTTATTTATTTATCCATGAAGTTCTTCAAGTAACTTTAACCTAGTTGAATTTTCAAATAAAAAGCATCCGCATGGATACAGCAGGATTAGTCTAATAGTCATACCAATTGAAATTTTGATACTTATTTATTTATCCATGAAGTTCTTCAAGTAACTTTAACCTAGTTAAATTTTCAAATGAAAAGCATCCGGATGGATCCAGCAGGATTAGTCTAATAGTCATACCAATTGAAATTTTGATACTTATTTATTTATCCATGAAGTTCTTCAAGTAACTTTAACCTAGTTAAATTTTCAAATGAAAAGCATCCGGATGGATCCAGCAGGATTAGTCTAATAGTCATACCAATTGAAATTTTGATATTTATTTATTTATCCATGAAGTTCTTCAAGTAACTTTAACCTAGTTGAATTTTCAAATAAAAAGCACCCGAATGGATACAACAGGATTAGTCTAATAGTCATACCAATTGAAATTTTGATACTTATTTATTTATCTATGAAGTTCTTCAAGTAACTTTAACCTAGTTAAATTTTCAAATGAAAAGCATCCGGATGGATCCAGCAGGATTAGTCTAACAGTCATACCAATTGAAATTTTGATACTTATTTATTTATCCATGAAGTTCTTCAAGTAACTTTAACCTAGTTGAATTTTCAAATAAAAAGCACCCGAATGGATACAACAGGATTAGTCTAATAGTCATACCAATTGACATTTTGATACTTATTTATTTATCCATGAAGTTCTTCAAGTAACTTTGACCTAGTTGAATTTTCAAATAAAAAGCACCCGCATGGATACAGCAGGATTAGTCTAATAGTCATACCAATTGAAATTTTGATACTTATTTATTTATCCATGAAGTTCTTCAAGTAACTTTAACCTAGTTGAATTTTCAAATAAAAAGCACCCGCATGGATACAGCAGGATTAGTCTAATAGTCATACCAATTTAAATTTTGATACTTATTTATTTATCCATGAAGTTCTTCAAGTAACTTTAACCTAGTTGAATTTTCAAATAAAACGCACCCGAATGGATACAACAGGATTAGTCTAATAGTCATACCAATTGACATTTTGATACTTATTTATTTATCCATGGAGTTCTTCAAGTAACTTTAACCTAGCAATTTACAAATAAAAAGCATGGCGGAAGAACATGTTAAAAGCGCCTTTTCAGTAAATTTGGGAAAATCAATTTTGAATCATACAGAAATTTAAATTGGAGTTTGTGACGTCCTAAACTGAATTAGTCTGCTACTCAAGCCAATTGAAACTTTGATATTTATTTATTTATCCATGAAATTCTCCAAATAACTTTAACCTAGTTAATTTTTTAAATGAAAAACATAATGGAAGAACATGTTAAATCGCTTTTTTAGTGAATTTGAGAAAATATCTTCGATCTAGCGTTTAATCTCTATAAACTCAGGACTTAAGTTCATAATTGTTTCAAATAATCAAAATAAAAACCATTATATATTTAAAATACATTTTAAAAACAAAAACCTTAATAAAAAATTACAGTTTAATAAAAAAATTTACTTTTCAGCTGCCGTATTTTTGTAATGTTCTTAACTGTTTAGCTCAAACAATAAAATTGTAAAATCTAGTACTGGTAAGTTGAAAGCAAGATAATTCCAAACTATCTATAGGGTGATCTATTTATAGGGTGAGTAGCCAAATTATTCAACAAAAAATAAACACTTTTTAGCACTTTTCAAGCACTCGAAAAATATTTTTAAGCACTTTAAAAAAATATCATAATTAGGCAGTGTTGGAAAGTTTTTGACAATTGACGGTTTTATATTGTTTTAACCGACATGTCAAAAAAACCTATTTGGCCTTGTTTTTGACAATTGTCAAAAATCATGAAATTTTGAATCATGTAAAACGAATTTCATACGCTACGAACTGACAGTACGCCGAAATAGTTTGGAATTGAATTAATTGTGAAAACGTTGAATAGAACAATGTGAACTGTGTCTTTTTACATAATTCGTAGCGAAAATCAACTTGGTAAAGGAAAAATTTCATTTCGAAGAAGGAAAAATTAAGCACCTCTTAAAAACACCCAATGAAAAAAGCATTTTAAGGGCTTTTTAAAAAACGAAACTGAAAATTAGCACCTTTAAGCACTTTTTAAAAACGTTATGCACCCTGATTTATAATTTAATTGCTTTATTAATACTTAATAACATTTCATAACATAATTAATTAAATATTATTTATTAATACTTAGTTACCGGCTGCTACTTAGCATTGCTCACGAAAAACTACACGGCAAAATATAATACTGTACCGTTTAAAACAAGATAAAAGTAAACTATTTCTAATTTTTTTGTTTTATTAATATTTTATTTTAACATTTCATAACACAATTAAATAAATATTAATATTTAGTTACCTACTGCTATTTAGAATTGCTTTCAAAGATCTACACTGCAAAATCTGGTACCGGACAGTTTAAGACAAATAAAACAAACTATTTTTAAGTTAATTGTTTTTGTTTCATTAATATTTTAAATGTATGAACTCAAATTTAATAGCAGTTTAATTATAAATTAATAATTCTCTATACTTTTTTATTGATAATTTCTCAATTGCTTAACATTCTTTAATGAAATTACGAAAATTATGTTTGGACATAAAGATTGGAACAAATTGGTTTTAAAAGTTTAGACAGTTTTGAACCAAGAGAATTTGGACAAATGTTTCATGCCGTAAATTTTATCACTGTACACTGTGGATCAGAAGACCATGATCTTTGGCCAAAAGTCAAAAATTAAATTTTCAACTAAAATATGTGTAGGCAGTTTTTATGTATTCATGTGTTATTAAGTATTCATAATCATTCCAAACATTATAATTTACTTTTTGAACCTACGAGAGTACAATGTAATAAAAAATAAGTTAAAAAAAATTTTTTTTAATGTAACTTTCAAACTTTTATTTCAGAAATATATACAGGAATTTCACCTTACTGTTACATTTTTATCAGAGTAATTAGTCTGAAATTGTATTACAATTTTTCAATTAGTTGGATTAGTTAATACTCTTGACAAACTTATAGTTTATATCTTATCATTTGACATTTTACAATGTTTGAATGACTTTCAAAACTTAGTTCCAAAAAGTTCCACGAGGTAATTAGCTAAACTATTTTGTTGTTGTCTTCTTTGATGTTTCTTCTTTCGAAAAAACCTGCCCCATTTTGCCCGTATTGCAAAGGTGGACTAAATATACAGAAAAGCAAAAATTAAGTTTTTTTTTCATGTTTTAGCGTTATTTTGTAATTAATTCGCGTTATTACTTCGGAAATATAATTTGCTTTTCATTTTTAATATAAAATTACGAAAATTATTATATTTTCATTACTATATTTAATTATTTAAACGTACTATATTATTTTTTTTGTTTTTGCTCACCATATTTCAGCCGCCATTTTGTTTTTTTGGGTATTTTTAGTGTATTTCAAAATTTCTACTATAAATTCAATTTACCTGCACATAAAAACCCCTAAATAAAAAAAAAATGTTTAAAGCAAATTTTATCGAAATACTAATTTTGGCCGAGAAATCTTGGATGTTGGCAGATTGTGCTGTGCCCAAAACTTTGCCAACCCTGATAGAAAGTCTTAAAAAAGCATTTTTTCCATTGAAAAAAGTCTTACTACCGAGTATTTAATAGTCATTCAACATCTTCTTCCACTAACAAGGAAAATACGCATCTAGAAAATTCCTGAAACAAAGTTAGGCTTAAGTTAAGAGGGTTGAAAACCTTGGATAGGGTACAAAACAGCCGCCAGATATGCCCCTTGGATATAATATGCCCCATTACAGTTTTAGTTCATTTACTTTTAAACTAACAAAAACTTTCCAGTTGACGTGTACTTGTGGTGTAACAATTAAGACTGCCCGCCTTTTACTAATTCCGTGTCCCGCAGTGGACTGATCGTTAAGACACAGCTCCCAGCAGATCACCGAAGTCAAGCATCACTGACTGCGGTAGGGACCGAGGGTTTGCGGTATTTGTCCTCGTTAAACTGCTCTACCGTAATGTGCTCGACTTCGCCTGCAGGTCGTTGGGCTACCGAAGCAGGGGTGCCATCCCCTTTTGCAGAGGATCAAAATTGTGATGGCTTGTCTTCGGATCATCCTCAGGGATGTTTCCCAGACCGTCGCCAATAGCCCATTGTGCATCTCTAGTGCGACGTAAATGAACTACAACAACATCTACTAATTCCATGGTTAGAATACCATTTGGGACGATTGAATTTTATCTTTAATTTTCTTTTCTAAATAGGTTGATAACAACTTAACATGATTTGTAGGGGTTTGTGGAGCAAGGGAGAGGAAAAAGATAATATTTAAATAATGAAACTTAACATTTATTAAAAAAAGGAAATGAGTTTAACAGCGATATCATGAACGGTGGGAGCTGCCAACACGCAGCGTTGCAGGATCAAGAATGAATGCTAAATTAGATTGTTCTAGATAAAAAAGTAAGTTCGTTTTCAATTCGGGACTTTTCCCGTCTGGATATTGTGTCGCCCTCTATCGGGTACTTTTCCCCTCCGGACGGTCAGGCGCCTTTCAATGAGGAAGTAGATCATGTGATTCGCCCAATTATTACATGATTTATTCAATTTATAAATTATTATTTTTTAATTTAAGTTTTTTTAATTTAATTATTTTCTTTTAAAAAATTACCAGGGTATATAATAATTTTAAATTAATTTTTAAAAAGAATTATAAAATTTTAATTTAAATGTTTGTTGTTGACGTATGTCTGTTTAGGCAGGAGGGGGTGCGATTGTTCCTGTTTTTCCAGTGGCGCCATCTACGGTCAAGAATTCGACTTTTGCCACATCATGCATCACACCCGTTTATAGGGCGGACCCATTCATACATCCATTCATTCATCCACAGATCGTAATTTTGACCTGAATCAGAGAACGATCGATCTCCAATCCAGTACCCCCAGAGGTTTTGATTTGCTTTGGGAACATGGAGGACTTTAGTGACTAGGCAGATTTAACTTGCATCAGTCACTTTACTACACGGGGAGTCTTTGGCCGACGGGGTTCGAATCTTTGAACTCTCGAACATGGGCCAAGCGCCCTACCGACCAGGCTATCCCGGCCACAATTAATTTCTTGAAAGAATTATAAAATTTTAATTTATATTTTTAAAAAAAATTATTGTTTTAAATAATCCGTATATTTTATTATTAACAGTTTCTGATGTATTTAATACCTCATGTGGAGCGCATTAGATTTGGACAGTCTAAATTCAAGACAATAGCCGCCTCTTTTTGAAAATGTTCGAATGACCTTTAACCTTCGGTACAAAGGTCCACTGAAAGTATTTATGTCTTAGTAGTTGGTGCGAAAGTAGTAGAACATAAAATAACGGTCAGTGTTGTTATTCATTTATTTCAGGAAAAGTATAATCGCATGGAAATAAATGTAGTTTTTCTCAAAATTCCAGAGGATCTTCAGTTTTCACTCCCATATATGGCAGTACTTTTACTTTCGTTACTTGTACCGCTGGTACAAGAAAAAAGTACGTACTTTTGCTTGTACTTCGTTACTTTTTAAATTTAGTACTTCTACTTGTACTTTCGTTACTTTTTTGGGGGAAAAGTTCAAGTATTTGTAACGGATATGTCGAATGAAATCGTTACTTTTTTCTGAAACTCGGCAAGCTTTCTAAAAAAAAATGCTTATGTTTCTTTAATTTATAAAATTAATGTGCAATATATATGCATTCACAGCTAATTACGTGTTTAAATACCTTGACCTTTTAAAATTGTCATTCCTGAAAGGGAAAAGATGGGTCTTTTGATGTTGTTGTTCATTTACGTCGCATTAGAGCTGCACAATGGGCTATTGGCGACGGTCTGGGAAACATCCCTAAGGATGATCCGAAGACATGCCATCACAATTTTGATCCTCTGCAGAGGGGATGGCACCCCCGCTTCGGTAGCCCAACGACCTGCACGCGAAGTCAAGCACTTTACGGTAGAATAGCTTAACGAGGACCAATACCGTCCACCCTCGGTCCCTACGCAGACTGATCCAAGTGGGTCACCCACCCGCACACTGACCGGAGCCAGTGATGCTTGACTTCGGTGATCTGATGGGAACCGTGTCTTAACGATCATTGCACTGCGGGACACGGGTCCTTTGAAGAGGAGCTTCATAGTAACATTATTAAAACAACAGTTTGTAAACCTTTAAACAAAGCTCTTTTAGATGGCGTGCGCGAAAGGTTTTGCAATGTTAAATCGCAAGACGATTTATTGTTTGCTGCAGGTCTGGTACCTTGAATCAAATTTAATTGGTTGGAAGAAAAAGCTAGGGAGGAGGCTACAAAAAAATTCGAAAGAATTGTCCAAGCTGAACACCCTGCTATAACTAATAACGTAACATAAAAAAGCCCAGGGATTTTAAATTTTCTAAAATTGAAAACATCATACCAATCACCAGCCACAGAAGAATTTATAGCTTACATGAGATCAAATGTCGAAACCGAAAGCATATCAATTTTGAATCGATATCCAATCGTAAAAATGTTTTATGGGAAATATAATACTGCAGTACCTTCTAGTGCTCCCGTGGAGCGCTTATTCAGCGTGGCTAAGCACGTTCTGAGAAATTCTCGCTGCAGACTCAGTGACAGCACTTTCGAAGGGGAATTATTTTTCAAAATGAATAAAAATATTAATTAGCAAGTCACTTTCATTCATTTTCGAGTTTTATGCATTTATTTAATACATTTTAAATAAAAAATTTTAGATTTTGTTATTACGTTTTTCACTAATAATACATTTTTGTCTTAATACATTTTTTACTATATACATTTTTACCTAGTACATATTTACTAAAATTATGTTTATGCCCGACCTTGTCAAACAACGCCCAATCAAATCTCTAAGAACTTCAGAACTATTTGTGCTATTGAAAACTATTATAATTACTACTTTAACTCTTGAAAACTTGAAGGGATTAATTTAGCTGCTGATACTAAAATTCGTTTACAAATTTTAATTATTCCATTAGGCAGAAATGTTCGGAAAATGATTTTTTCGCATGACTTTAGCATTAGCCATTGTTACAAATAAAACTGTAGACTGTTCTGTTTCAACTTATACTGCACATTCAATTATTTTTTATTAGCTCAAAGATCACAAAGCTATCTGAAACCCCGTGTTTGCTTTGTTTATGTTTGTGCTTTTAAAACGCGTTTCTATAGAGTAAAACAATTTTAAATCAATGGTAATTTAAATAAATAAAAATAATAAACTGAAAATTAAAATCAATAGAAAAAATGTCTTTTTCGTGCAAATCCATAAAAAGTTTGATATTGAAATTATATTTGATTTTAAAATTATATTATACGATTATATTATAAAATTATATTATAATATTCTTCCGAATTTAAAAATAAATTAATGTCCATAAGTTTCAAAATTAAAAATAATTAAATAAATAACAACAAACTTAAGAATATTATTCAATAAAATTTTAGGTTACTTTGAATTTTCGATTTCCTAGAAATGTTCTTTTAAATCGTTACTATTTTTGTTTAGTACTTGTATTTTTACCTGTATTTTTTACTCGTTACTTTTTAAAATAGGAACTTTTTACTTTTTACTCGTTACTTTTTAAAAGTAACGTTTCTATATATGTTCACTCCCCAAAACTTCCTGGAAAAAAACTTAGAAAACTTAGAAAAACTTAGAAACTTAGGAAACTTCGAAAAAAACTTTAGCAACAATAGAAAAAAAACCCGAGCCTAATAGTATTACGTAAAGAACATATCTTCAATAAAATCAAAAATATCAAATATCCAAACTCTGCCTGACTTCCGAAAAATCTAGCTCTTAATACCTAATTTGAGATGAGAAATAAAAGCCAAACTTAGCGCGAATCAATAGTTTTAGAACAGCTAATTCCTTCAAATTAAGTTAATTGAGCCAAACTTATTCTTTCAAGAAATCAAAAAAAAAAATTTCCGATAAATCAAATTTCGTAGAAAAACAAAACGTATTATTAAATGAGATATTCCAGTCATCAATTTGCAGCAATGCCATCTCTCGGTGAATATAAAAACTTTGATGAAGGTGACCTATTTCCTATGTTATTTAAAATCACCATATTATTTCTAGACCCTTATATCAAGGTAAGCCTGTGATATAGATATGGGCCGTAAGATATGGGGAAGGGATTAAAGTCCCCTCTAAAATTAAACATTTTCGAAAAAAGAAAGTTCTAATTAATTAATAACGTGTAATTAAAAATAATACTTTTCAAATATTTTCACATTTTTCAATAAATTAATATACTAATTTAATATTATAATGGAACAAAAATGAACTTAAAATTAAAATCAACGTGTATCTTATGTTTCGAAATTTAAAGGTTTATAAAATACAAACTAATAAAGTGCAAGAGTAATAATTGCTCCCGGGGACAGAGAAGCAACAAATTATCGTGTTTCAAAGATTTTCACCAAAATAAAAGATTATTTATAAAAATTGTTTTGGGCAAAGTTTGCTAATTTAATAAATTATTATATTTTAAATCGCATAGGATGTTTTTGACGTCAAATACTGATTTTTGACAAGACACGCCAAAAGAATTTTGAATTCTAAGGCATACAATTTTTTACATAATTTTAAAGAATGTAATTTCGCATGGCAAAATACAAATTTTGAGCAAAATCGGTGTTTTTTAATTTATAATATAAAATGCAAATATTTAAAATTTGATTTCTCAGGAAGTATTCAACCGATTTCTCTCAAATTTTGTATTATTGTAAATTACATACTTTAAAATGATGCAAACATTTTATACCTTACAGTACAATTTTTTTCGACTATTGTTTAATAAATTAATAATAATAATTATTTACTAAATTATTTATTTTTTGCATAAAATTATCTTTGGAAAAACAAATTTTATAATTTCAACTGGCTTAAAAAGTTCTCGAAATACGCAAAAAGTAAAATTAATATTAAAAGTCCAAACTTTAAATCACTTCCCTGACCAAACTACGGGGACCATATTTCCCAGATTGCGGCTATCCCCTATGTTTTTGGGATCAAAAATCCGATTCCGTCGAAAAAAAAGTTATCTTTACTCAGAGAAAGTACGTTTTTTGTGCCTGATTTCGTAACTTAAAATATCGTTTGCACTAATTAATAAGCATAAAAGCATAAAACATATTTCAGGTCATGTCCCTATCCCTATCCAGAATGAGACCTAGATCGTGAAGATACGACCATTGCATTGGATCAAAAGTTATTCAGGGTGGTCCTTTTTTGACTCACTTCACATCGGTTAACATTTTAAAAACTGTTCATAATTTTCAATAAAATAGTGGCGAACAAAAATTTTAGATTGGCTTATACTTTAAGAACTGAAATTTGATGTCCCGTCCAATATATAATATAATAATATATCACGTAATAATGTATAATTTCATTAAAATATAATATAATAAAATATAATATAATAAAAATATAATATAAAAATAATAAGAAAAATTTTATCATAATTTTACAAGGAAAATTATGATAATAATGAAAAGAATATAATAATATATGAAGTTTTATTATACTAAATAAGGGAAGGGAATATACATTTTACATTAATAATTTTATTCGTTCTTTAAAAGCAAAAGCCGAATAGCAAGTTACTGAGTAATTCCAATTTAATTTTAAGATAAAGGATAAGTAAAAAAATGTTTAAAAACAAATAAATAAAAATGTTTTTATTATACTAAATAAGGGAAGGGAATATACATTTTACATTAATAATTTTATTCGTTCTTTAAAAGCAAAAGCCGAATAACAAGTTACTGAGTAATTCCAATTTAATTTTAAGGTAAAGGATAAGTAAAAAAATTTTTTAAAACAAATAAATAAAAATGTTTTTATTATACTAAATAAGGAAAGGGAATATACATTTTACATTAATAATTTTATTCGTTCTTTAAAAGCAAAAGCCGAATAACAAGTTACTGAGTAATTCTAATTTAATTTTAAGATAAAGGATAAGTAAAAAAATGTTTAAAAACAAATAAATAAAAATGTTTTTATTATACTAAATAAGGGAAGGGAATATACATTTTACATTAATAATTTTATTCGTTCTTTAAAAGAAAAAGCCGAATAACAAGTTACTGAGTAATTCTAATTTAATTTTAAGGTAAAGGATAAGTAAAAAAAAAATGTTTTGAAACAAATAAATAAAAATGTTTTTACTATACTAAATAAGGGAAGGGAATATATATTTTACATTAATAATTTTATTCGTTCTTTAAAAGCCGAATAACAAGTTACTGAATAATTCTAATTTAATTTTAAGGTAAAGGATAAGTAAAAAAAAATGTTTTAAAACAAATAAATAAAAATGTTTTTATTATACTAAATAAGGGAAGGGAATATACATTTTACATTAATAATTTTATTCGTTCTTTAAAAGCAAAAGCCGAATAACAAGTTACTGAGTAATTCTAATTTAATTTTAAGGTAAAGGATAAGTAAAAAAAAAATGTTTTAAAACAAATAAATAAAAATGTTTTTATTATACTAAATAAGGGAAGGGAATATACATTTTACATTAATAATTTTATTCGTTCTTTAAAAGCAAAAGCCGAATAACAAGTTACTGAGTAATTCTAATTTAATTTTAAGGTAAAGGATAAGTAAAAAAAAATGTTTTAAAACAAATAAATAAAAGTGTTTTTATTATACTAAATAAGGGAAGGGAATATACATTTTACATTAATAATTTTATTCGTTCTTTAAAAGCCGAATAACAAGTTACTGAGTAATTCTAATTTAATTTTACGGTAAAGGATAAGTAAAAAAAAAAAATTTAAAACAAATAAATAAAAAAATTTTAATTTTTGAATATCCGTTAAAAATGTTTTTATTTTTTTTTAAAAAAATAACGAAATAGAATTATTTGATTTTTACTTCATTTTAAATAAATTGCATTTTTGTTTAAAAATGAACATTTTTATCCAAATGTTTCAATTGAATCTTTTCTGATAAAATTGAATAGTTAATTTGCATACAGATCAAAAGATAGGGGCGGTAAAATTATTCTGTTTACAAGTTTCAGTTCGGTAAATAATAACCAGTTCTAACAACGATTGACCTTCACTTTAGTGGATTAGAATCTTTTGTTATTAGTTATAAAACGTAATCGACTTTCGTTAGTCACAACCTTATAGTTGATGACTAATATCATTTTACCCAACTATTAAGATATCGCCTTCAAAGTATTGAATTTTATTTTCTCAGAATTAGCATTATCATTCCATTATTTTTCTTTTTGAAAAAAAAAAAAAAAAAAAAAAGAATTCTAAGAATTGCCGTAATTGTTTTATTCTTTCAAAGAGAGTTATCATCAAAACTTATCCAACTGCGAAGCGTTTTATTATTTTTATATTTTTTCTTAGTTCATTTTTCACAAGCGGGTAATCAAAAATATTTTTTAAAAACAAATAATGAAAAAGTTTGATGTTTATTTAGGTATCCAACTGGTTTTGATACAATTTTTTTTAAAAGGGCTAAATCAAAATTTAATTTTATGTTTAGCAAACAGGGGTTTTAAAATTATAAATGTAAAGTAAAATTAAAAAAATTTTAAAGTATTTTTAAAGATAAAGGTGAATTTGAGCATAAACACGAAAATTTTTTATAATATTCTATAAGCTCTACAACAAAATGTAATGCAATTACATTTTGTTGAATTACATTAGAGAAATTCTAAATATTTTTACCTAAAGCTTGATAAAAATAATAAATTAACACTCAGAAAATAGCTTTTAATTCAAAACATCGCTGACATTATACAAAACCTACATTCAAAATTTCGAAGAATTATAATAAACTGTTTTTGTAATGTTTGTTAGCGTTAAGAAATTTTCCGAGAGTTCGTGGGTTCGAACCCCGCCGGCCGAAGACAACAAAATAAGTAAGTGTAGTAAATTGACTGATGCACGTTAGATCTGTCAAGTCGCAAAAGTCCTCCATGTTCCCATAACAAATCAATACCTCTGGGGAAACTGGATTGGAGATCGATCGTTCTCTGATTCAGGTCAAAATTACGATCGGTGGATGAAAGAATGGATGTATAAATGGGTCCACCCTATAAACTCGTAATAATAGATACCAGGCAGAAGACCCATTACTCTAAGATAGTGTTTCCCAAAGTGTGGTACGCGTAAACCCAGGGGTACGGGAACAGTTTAACGGGGGTACGCGTTCTTATGTGAAATATCTTGCAACAATCGAAAATTTCAAAAAATTTTATTTGAAGCAAAGCTAGGTATGAAATTTAACGATTATGTATTTTTTTATTGACTATTTTTTGCAGAGTTAACAGTTAATAATTAGTGGTGTAAACAGCTAGTTCTGATTTTTAACGAAAGTCGAAAAAAAATAGATTATTGGACGTGGAATCGCATCTCAGACTAAAATTGACCACAAGAGAGCCGAATTATGATGAACTGTTATCACAGCAAAAACAATATCATCCTTCGCACTGATGTAAACAAGCTTATTAACAAAACTTTGTACCAAAAAAAAGAAAAATAGACATATTTTTTAAAAAATGCATTCTTTTTTTTTATTAGTGATGCACAGCGTTACGAAAAATTTGCACAAAAGTCATAAGTTTGGGAAACACTGCTCTAGGTTATATTCTAGTTTTTAGTTGTGCCACTATTGACAATTATTTTTCTCTTAGGTATCGGATTGGACAGGGAAAATATAAGGTTGTTCAAAAAGTTATTTTGTTTTCTTATTAAAATGAAAGGCATTTTTATAGCGAATAAATCTTGTTGTTGTTTCTAATGTCACTTGCCTGCTTTGTGAAACCGAGCAAATTTAAGGCAGAGTGTGAGCGTCTTGATTTTCAGTGGCACCATCTATGGCCAAGAATTCGACTTCTGCCATACCATACGTCGCACTCGTTTATAGGGCGGGTCCATTCATACATCCATTCATTCATCCACAGATCGTAATTTTGACCTGAATCAGAGAACGATCGATCTCCAATCCAGTACCCCCAGAGGTTTTGATTTGTTATGGGGACATGGAGGACTTTTGTGACTTGACAGATTTAACGTGCATCAGTCACTTTACTACACGGGGAGTCCCCAGTGATGATGCCATTCATAAATGGATAATTTTCTTTATGTTTGAGAAGCAAATCACAGACGTCAGTGCGACAGCGCAATTTTTTTTCTTTTTTCGTAAGAACATAAAGAACACTAATTTTGAGCTTTTTTTTACTATATAACCATCGATGAACAGACGACACAAATTTTTTGGTTACACGACTACAAATGTTTAACGCCGTAGCCTTGTGATTTTGAGCCCAATCCAGAAGACAAGGAAACTTCTGGATCAAGTATTGGGAGAAATTTGCCTTCGTAGAGCACTTTTTTACGGAACTAACCCGCATTTGTGTCACATGGAGAGGAAAAACACGAAAACCTCCGACGCTTACCCTGACGGCAAGGGGACTCTAACCCATGATCCGTCCATCACTGAGTATATCTTACGTCATCACTTTGGTCGGTGCAAGTCGCCTGCGAAATTCGTTTCGAACAGTCATTTCTGGGATTCGAAACCGGTTCAATTCATTGGAAGATGAACGCTCTCTCCCCTGCGCCATTGCATCTCATATGTTGTGATTTTAGATTAAAATCTTTAATTGATCATGAATGGTCGAATTCGATACATTTAATATTTTAACAGCATTTTTGCCTTCCAAGTATAACAAATCAATACCTCTGGGGGTACTGGATTGGAGATCGATCGTTCTCCGATTCAGGTCAAAATTACGATCTGTGGATGAATGAATGGGTTCACCCTATAAACGGGTGCGACGCATGATGTGGCAGAAGTCGAATTCTTGGTCATAGATGGCGTCACTGAAAAACAAGAAACGCCTTAATTACTGCCTTAAATTTGCTCAGTTTCACCACGCAGGTTTGCCCAGTAGGCACTTGGCATTAGAAACAGCAACAGCAGCAAGCATAGATCTGAAGGGGAAGGAAGTCTTCTCCAGATCCCTGCACCCATGCTACATGGTACTTGGATAGTATTTGATAGAGTTCGGAAATGATTTAGACTACAGAATATAAATAACTTTCTTGAAAAAGGAATTGCACTGAGTTTTTTCCTCAAATTTTTCGCAAATTTATTTCTAGACAATAAAGTAAATTTAGTGTCTTATGTCAGCAAAAAATTTAGCAAATTGAAAACCTCCATCCTTAGATAATTTCGTAATATTACAGCAACCGATGTCCGTTCCCTTTCTAAAATTTTGTCTGAATTAATAATATTATAACGGCTTAATTAATATACATGCGTAAATACGGTTATATAACGCTTTGAATAAAAACGTCATTAGATATAAATGCGTGTTTCGAACTTAAAATTAAATGAATAGGAAAATAAGCTTCAAAGATGTTATCAATGAAGTTTTCAAGGTTCACACGATTTGCTGTTAACCTTTTTTAAACAACAATTAACCCCCAAGAGCCTATTTTTGGATGGGGTCATTGAGGAATGTGTGTCAATGCTCTATAGAGTGAAAATTGTTTTGTACTTAACTCAGAAATGTGTAAAAAAGAATTAGTTTTCAAAGGTGAGAGATTATATTTATCTTATAGGTCATTTGCATATTTTAATTGAAACACCATTTAAAATGTCAAATTACCTTTCTTTGAAGCTGAGATACGAGAGATATTAAAGTTGCAAAATGATGCAAAGCAAATATGGGTACTTTTCGGTTAGCCGGGCGCAATGAAATTAAACATTTTCTTCACTTTTATTTTATTAAATTTTTTTGTGAATGTCTATTTTGATTGTTTAAAAAAGAGCCATGGTGGCTCAGGGGATAAAGCGCTCGCTTCCCAATGAGGGGGACCTGGTTCGAATCCCATCGATGACTGATCCATACGAAGTCCACTCCCGGTTTGCACAGATCACAGTTCTTTTTTATTTTATTTTGTAAAATAAGCTTGTAATTTTGAGCCCAATCCAAAAGACAAGGGAACTCCTGGATCAAGTATTGGTAGAAATTTGCCTTCGTGGAGGGCTTTTTGATGGAACTAACCTGCATTTGCTTTACATGGAAAGGAAAACCATGAACTCCACCCTCGGTTAGCCTGACGGCAAGGGGACTGTATCCCACAATCCGTCTACCATTGAGGATATTTTACGTCAGCACTGTGGTCGGTGCAAGCCGGATGCGGAATTCGTATCAATGGGATTCGAACCCGGTTCACCCCATTGGAACGCGAACGCCATCACGGCACAGAAATAAGTATTAAAGAAAGTTACTTTTCTAAGGTTAGAAATGCAATTAAACTCTTAAGCCATGCTTATTTCAGTTAAAACTACTTTTAAAATCTCAAACTGTATTTTTTGACGCTTAGATACGTGAGATATAATTTTAAAAGTAATCGATTTAGATCAAATATTTTCGTAATGAATTGTTTAAGATATATCATCAATTCATTAAAATATGTATCATAGGTTTTTCGATCACGGTTTGGGTCATTATAGAATGTATGCCAATGCTCTGTTAAATGAAACCTATTTTGTTACTTTTTCATTAATAAATAATGAAGTTATGTCTTAAGTTATATGGAAATTTTTGTTGTAATCATATTTTAAATCTCAAACGCTGTTTACTTCTGTAATAAAAGAGGTTTATATTCCAATTTTCTTGTTCGATTTTGAAAGCTCATTTTTTATTATTTTCTCCGTCTAAATATCAATTTGCGACTTCTAATGAGTATACATTGTGTTCTTACTGTCTGACAAGGATTCTAAGAATATATATCAAGGACAGAGTCATTTCTTAATTTTTTGTAATCGTTTAAAATTAAGTACTGTTTAGATTTTTTGAAATACTCTCACATATTAAAAGGGTTTCCCTTAATTAAACTGGTGGTTTTTAAAAATTTATGAAAAGAAAACTTTTAAGGTTATAAAAACAATTCTTTCTACAAACTCATGCGTCAGGACATAAGTGCTTCTTTCCGAAGTTCTTGTTTTCAGTTTTAAAATGTTTCGACAGATGGCGTTGCGTGCAATAAATCAGTAAATCAACGTAAAAATATTGAAAATCTCATCAAAATTTTTCAAAATCTTCTGATTGATGGTAACCACGTTACGATATTTTCGAAATGAGAATCATCAGCTCCAAATACATGTCATAATAGCATACCTGCCAACTTTTACGCATTTGGCGTAAAATTTTATTTTTATATTTAAAGTGGTAGTAAATATATGCTATATTTTCTTTCATAATCTTAATTTCTAAATGATTTCGATGTCCACTATTCTTAAAAAATTAAGCATATATATAAATATGCATTACTATCATGGTTGTCAGCTGATGTTTTTTCAAATACAACGTGTTTTTTTTGCTTACAATTGAAATTCTAATTCCATTTTACTACCACTGGGAAAAATTATAATGGAAGGGATTAAAAGTTGGCAGGTATGCAATAGATGAACGAAATATTCTCACATCAAAGCACAATGGGAAAAATGGAAGAAAAGAGGTTTTAGTTCTAAAGTTTACCGACAGGTGAATGCACCGTCATCTGTCGGTAAATTTTAGAACTAAAACCTGGACCGTGACCAGAAAAATTTAGGTCCTGTCACACGAATTTGCTGCATTAACTTTTTTTTTAATCTTAATTTTTTCTGTGTTATAAATATTAGAAAACCGTTTACCTAATTCAGAACAAACTGCATATTTTTAAGCAAAGAACAAATTAACAAAACTTTTATTATTCACTTTGGAAATTATAAATATTTCTTAATTTTATTTATTTACTTATTTATTTATTTTTATTTATTTTTTTATTTACTTATTTATTTATGTTCCATTTTTTCAACTAAAAAAAAGTCTCTCCTCGACATAGCGTTACCTTGTCTCAAGGCTTAAATTACCTTTAATAAATAGTTGGAAGGATTGATGAGTTAATTTAGCATCATCTTTAATTCCTAGCGATTGATCAAATTAACTTTTAATTACTTTTTGCTCAAAATTATTCTTATCGATAACCGACAACTAGATTTCCGCTCTAATTTGTATCAGATTAACTAAAAAATGTACTTTTTGTAAAGAGTAATTATACAATAATTTTTCCGATACATGACCTTATGGAGAGCATACGGTTTGAGTGATCATAATAAAATTTTGCACATAGGTTTTATAATCTATACGCTCAAGAAGGATGCTAAAAACTATTTGCGTAGCTGTCACAGTTACAATTAGACAGACATTACATTTCGAAATTTCCAAATGGCAACACCGGTTTTTTTAATTTTATTTTACCGAAACTTAATCCTTTCAGTCAAAAACCTAAAATGTAGTTGGTACGATAATTTTTGCACAAGAAAATGCTACGCTAGGCTTTTGCCAAGCATCGCCATTTTCCGTGACCACTAACGAAACCGTGGCCACTAATTTATCCTTACAAGATATTAAATACTTACAAATGTAGTAATTACAAAGAAAGTAATTTATTGCCTATTGAGGAAGTCACAGAAATATAGGGACCATATTTCCTAGATTGCGACTACCCCCAATATTTTTACGGTCAAAGATCCAAATACGTCTGAAAAAAGGTATGTTTATTCGGAGAAAATATGTTTTTGTGTGTGATTTCGTAACTTAAAATATCGTTTGCACTAATTAATTAGCAAATTTGAATCCTAGAACGTAAAAATCCGATCATTATATCAAAAGTTATTCAGGATGGTCCATTTTTTTCCATGCTGTACATAATTTATTTATTACCTTCACACCTTTTTTATAAACAGGCAAAATATAATGAAAGAAACAATGACTCCTTTCTGCTTCCATGTCCTCGAATTTAAACCCACTTTACACAATTTATAGCTCCACTATTTCCTGCATACTATATTTGGAACGAAAGGTATATTTAAAACTTGCATGGAATATGCTTGTAATAAATCAAATATACCAGTTCAAATTGATACCAATTTATCCTTACAAGATATTAAATACTTACAATTGCAGTAATTACGTTGAAAGTAATTTATTGCCTATTGGGAAAGTCTAAGAGATTGAATTATTCATATTATGTGAATAACCATTGACATAATTGCATCTGTGTGCTTTGGAAAGTTGTACCACCACCACCTCTGACACCGATTATGAAAGCAATAAATATAAATCTTGTAATAGAATAATTGAAATTTTTATCTCTTCGGATAAAAAAAATCACTTCCCCACCTTTACTTAAGAAAAATTTGTACTTATTTCCTGTTATCAGTTCATCATCGTGTAATTAACTGTGTTAAACATTAATCAAGGTGTTGTTTGCAGTCGTAATATGAATGAAAACTCCGTATTTGAATTTTTTTATGAGGAATGGAAAATAAACTTTCAAATTTTGTATAACTTGTAATTCGTTCCACAAAAATATCTTATAATAAATCTGTATATAAATCTATATATAATCTATCTATATATAATCTATCTATATATAATCTATCTATATATAATCTATCTATATATAATCTATCTATATATAATCTATCTATATATAAATCTTGTTGAATTTTTTATGAGGAATAGAAAATAAGCTTCCGAATTTCGTACAACCTGCAATTCGTTGCACAAAAATATCTTATAATAAATCTATACATAAATCTATATATAATCTATCTATATATAAATTTTGTTGAATTTTTATGAGGAATGGAAAATAAACTTCCGAATTTCGTACAAGCTGCTATTAGTTGCACAAAAATACCTTGTAATAAATCTATATATAATCTATCTATATATAAATCTTATTATAGAATAATTGAAATTTTTATCTCTTTGGATAAAAAAAAATCAATTCCCCACCTTTACTTAAGAAACGTTTGTACTATAAGATAATTCATATAGAATAATTCAAATTTCGTACAACCTGAAATTCGTTGCACAAAAATATCTTATAATTAATCTATGTATAAATCTATATATAATATATCTAGATATAAATCTTGATGGAATAATTGAAATTTTCATCTCTTTGTTTAAAAAAATCACTTCCCCACCTTTACTTAAGAAACATTTGAACTATAGAATAATTCATGTAGAATTATTCAAATTTCGTACAACCTGCAATTCGTTGCACAGAAATATCTTATAATAAGTATATATATAATCTATCTAGATATAAATCTTGTTAAATTTTTTATGAGGAATAGAAAATAAACTTTCAAATTTCGCACAACCTGCAATTCGTTGCACAAAAATATCTTATAAATCTATATATAAATCTATATATAATCTATCTATATATAAATCTTGTTATAGAATAATTGAAATTTCTATCTCTTTGGATAAAAAAAGAATCACTTCCCCACCTTTACTTAAGAAAAATTTGTACTTATTTCCTATTATCAGTTCATCATCGTGTAATTAACTGTGTTAAACATTAATCAAGGCTTTGTTTGCAATATTAATATGAATGAAAACTCCGTATTTGAATTTCTTTATGAGGAATCGAAAATAAACTTTCAAATTTTGTACAACCTGCAATTCGTTGCACAAAAATAGCACTGGGGTACACATTTTTTATTGCATTTATACAAATGCTTATTTTGCCTAATTTGGGAGTGAATATTTCAAATCTGACATTAGTTTTGCTCCCAAAACTACAGAGTTTAATAAAATTACATTTTTGGTCTTTTTTTGTCGAAATATAAAAATTTTAAAACGTTATATGTAACAGGGGGTGGCGTAAATGTTGCAAAAAACTTCTAGGGGAGTTAGAACTAGAGTTATTGCATGTATTGCATATTATTCTAGATATTGCATATTATACAGTTATTGCATATTGCATATTATACAGTTATTGCATATTATACAGTTATTGCATATTAGAGTCTGCATGTAATGCAATAAATTTGCATCGAAGGCAATGTCACCGCATGCTGCCAGTGGTGCTTCCCTGTTTTGACTTGTTCAAAAGCACACGAAGAAACAGTTCACAGTATTAAAAATGCCCCTAGAGGCGTATTGTGACATTCCTACGCATTTTTAATCCTTCTGTTATTCCCCTCTCTGTTAATCTCTCTGTTATTCCCTCATTTTTAATCCCTCTCTTTTAATCCCTTTGTCTCTACGCATTTTTAATCCGTTTTAAAACTTGTACATGTCGACAAAAAATGGACTAAAAATATCATTTTAAGAAAACATTGTAGTTTGAAATGAGAAACCGATTGCAGATTTGAAATCATACTACGTAAAAATATCCAAAATCCTTCGAAAAATCTCAAGCGGTAGAAAACAAAGAAAAAGATTCCCCAGTGTTTATTTAAAGCTAATATTTTTCAAGAAGACGATTTAATTTTAAAAAAAAAAACATATTTTTGCACTAAAAAGAAGATAAATGTTATCACACTTAAAATAAAAAACAATAAATGTCAGGTTGTGATATTATTACGAAACGAACGACCAACCTAATTTATAACCTAAACTACGACCTAATTTACGATTTGCGTTTTTCATTTTACATATAGCAAATTTATAGTCCACTTAAAAACGTTGGTATTCATAACTTTTATTATTTTTTTCCTTTAAGCTTTTTTGTATATTACTTAATGTCGAAAAGTATTAATCAGTAATAATAATCAAGAACGAATATACTTTAATGGATTAAATGCCATCTATTCTTATTAACCAAGAAGTGATATTATTTAAATTATTAAGAACACGTTGTGTTCTGTTACTTAAAAAGATCTTAGAAACTTTTATTTTGATTATTTTTTAGACACAAAAATTGGGGTGCACTTTAAAAAAAAAAAAAAAGAAATTCATTCCAGGAAAAAAAAATATCTAATTTTGTCTAATAAACTCTAATTGAAAAAATGATTGCTCAGGGAATAGAGCGTTCGCCTTTCAATAATATGAACCGGGTTCGAATCCCAGCGACGGCTGGTCGATACGATTTCCGTGTCCGGCTTGCACCGACCACAGAGCTAACATAAAATATCCTCAGTGGCAGACGGATCATGGGTTAGTGTTCCCTTGCCTTTAGGCTAACCGTGGGAGGTTTTCATGCTTTTCCTCTACATGCAGTGCAAATGCGGGATAATTCCATCAAAAAGTCCTCCGCGAAGGCAAATTTCTCCCAATATTTGATCCAGGAGTTCCCTTGTCTTCTGGATCGGGTTCAAAATTACGAGAATATGGAGCTGAACATTAGTAGCCATAAACTCAATAAATTGGGTTAAATGTTCAACGACGGTTATAAAATAAAATAAAAATTGATACAATTGAAATCAGTAATATTTAGGTCTTTGTCAAATATAATCGATTTTCTTTTCATTTCTATTGATTCTTTCCTTATTTAGATTTTCGCGATTTTGGCCAAATTTGGCGATTTTATTCAGGATTTTGGCGATTTTCGTCAAAATTTCAAGGCGCTCATTCGCTTTTTCGGTTTTAATAATTCACATGTCATGCCGGTTACATAAGGGTAAAATATGCTTGCCCCATAGAAATTTTTTCATGCTGCGAGCATCTCTGGTAAAAAAAAAATTTAACTAATAGCAAGAAACTTTTGAGTACTTTAAACTTATTGGTTTATCTCTCGTAACAAAATAAAATAATTTAAGAAATTGATAACCAAAATTTTGATTTATGATCCACTTATTATCAAATGGCACCTTTTAAAAAATAAAATAAAACAGTCACCAGTTTCTTTAATCATTTTATAAATGCTTGCCGATAAAAAAAAAAACTTCAAAAATTGAGGCGGAAAAAATTGACATATTTCGACAGCTATGCTATTGATAATTATATCGTCTCGCCTCCGTTTTTTGGAATTATTTATTCCGTAGAGTCATCTTACTTGGGCCAAAGTCCGTCATCCATCATAACGATTCGTTTCGCTTTGTTCCCTACGGCTTACTACTACTGTTCTTAACCTTTCACATTTTTACTTTTGTCTGCATTTTCAACAGATTCATCAAAATCGTTATTGTATAGAATCTTTTTTATAAAAAATCCTATCAACGCATTTTTCAAAGGACACTTTAATGGGAAATATTGACTGTTTATAAAGCACTAAGTCAATTTAAAGTCGATAACTTTCATTTTTTTAGTCAAACATATCCCATATTTTTGTTTTTATTTATTTAATAATTGCTTTATGATAAAGGATATTGAATATTTCATCATTGTATATTCAGAGCTTCCTATAGAAACGCTGTTCATCTCATAAAATAACGCTTTTTTGCGAATAATATTCTATTTTAATAACTAATGACAGTTTGTAACAGTTACTAACGACTATTATAGCTACTGGCCAAATTATTAGACTCACTATAAGATTCTATGTAAAATCTTAATTATCAGGTGATACTATACAGTTTATTGTTTGTACGCGACTGAAACCGGTTTCACTTGTTTACGCTCGTGTATCAATTGGTTAAATTAGACCATATATAATATAAATTCGACGATTGAATAAATTAAGCAATATGTTACATAAATATAGAATAGTTTATATATCACGTATTATTATAGTGTACTATAATAATTAAACCAAATTATTAGACGCACTATAAGATTTTATGTAAAATCTTAATTATCAGGTGATACTATACAGTTTATTGTTTGTACGCGACTGAAACCGGTTTCACTTGTTTACGCTCGTGTATCAATTGGTTAAATTAGACCATATATAATATAAATTCGACGATTGAATAAATTAAGCAATATATTACATAAATATAGAATAGTTTATATATCACGTATTATTATAGTGTACTATAATAATTAAACCAAATTATTAGACGCACTATAAGATTTTATGTAAAATCTTAATTATCAGGTGATACTATACAGTTTATTGTTTGTACGTGACTGAAACCGGTTTCACTTGTTTACGCTCGTGTATCAATTGGTTAAATTAGACCATATATAATATAAATTCGACGATTGAATAAATTAAGCAATATATTACATAAATATAGAATAGTTTATATATCACGTATTATTATAGTGTACTATAATAATTAAACCAAATTATTAGACGCACTATAAGATTTTATGTAAAATCTTAATTATCAGGTGATACTATACAGTTTATTGTTTGTACGCGACTGAAACCGGTTTCACTTGTTTACGCTCGTGTATCAATTGGTTAAATTAGACCATATATAATATAAATTCGACGATTGAATAAATTAAGCAATATATTACATAAATATAGAATAGTTTATATATCACGTATTATTATAGTGTACTATAATAATTAAACCAAATTATTAGACGCACTATAAGATTTTATGTAAAATCTTAATTATCAGGTGATACTATACAGTTTACTGTTTGTACGTGACTGAAACCGGTTTCACTTGTTTACGCTCGTGTATCAATTGGTTAAATTAGACCATATATAATATAAATTCGACGATTGAATAAATTAAGCAATATATTACATAAATATAGAATAGTTTATATATCACGTATTATTATAGTGTACTATAATAATTAAACCAAATTATTAGACGCACTATAAGATTTTATGTAAAATCTTAATTATCAGGTGATACTATACAGTTTATTGTTTGTACGCGACTGAAACCGGTTTCACTTGTTTACGCTCGTGTATCAATTGGTTAAATTAGACCATATATAATATAAATTCGACGATTGAATAAATTAAGCAATATATTACATAAATATAGAATAGTTTATATATCACGTATTATTATAGTGTACTATAATAATTAAACCAAATTATTAGACGCACTATAAGATTCTATGTAAAATCTTAATTATCAGGTGATACTATACAGTTTATTGTTTGTACGTGACTGAAACCGGTTTCACTTGTTTACGCTCGTGTATCAATTGGTTAAATTAGACCATATATAATATAAATTCGACGATTGAATAAATTAAGCAATATATTACATAAATATAGAATAGTTTATATATCACGTATTATTATAGTGTACTATAATAATTAAACCAAATTATTAGACGCACTATAAGATTTTATGTAAAATCTTAATTATCAGGTGATACTATACAGTTTATTGTTTGTACGCGACTGAAACCGGTTTCACTTGTTTACGCTCGTGTATCAATTGGTTAAATTAGACCATATATAATATAAATTCGACGATTGAATAAATTAAGCAATATATTACATAAATATAGAATAGTTTATATATCACGTATTATTATAGTGTACTATAATAATTAAACCAAATTATTAGACGCACTATAAGATTTTATGTAAAATCTTAATTATCAGGTGATACTATACAGTTTATTGTTTGTACGTGACTGAAACCGGTTTCACTTGTTTACGCTCGTGTATCAATTGGTTAAATTAGACCATATATAATATAAATTCGACGATTGAATAAATTAAGCAATATATTACATAAATATAGAATAGTTTATATATCACGTATTATTATAGTGTACTATAATAATTAAACCAAATTATTAGACGCACTATAAGATTTTATGTAAAATCTTAATTATCAGGTGATACTATACAGTTTATTGTTTGTACGCGACTGAAACCGGTTTCACTTGTTTACGCTCGTGTATCAATTGGTTAAATTAGACCATATATAATATAAATTCGACGATTGAATAAATTAAGCAATATATTACATAAATATAGAATAGTTTATATATCACGTATTATTATAGTGTACTATAATAATTAAACCAAATTATTAGACGCACTATAAGATTTTATGTAAAATCTTAATTATCAGGTGATACTATACAGTTTACTGTTTGTACGTGACTGAAACCGGTTTCACTTGTTTACGCTCGTGTATCAATTGGTTAAATTAGACCATATATAATATAAATTCGACGATTGAATAAATTAAGCAATATATTACATAAATATAGAATAGTTTATATATCACGTATTATTATAGTGTACTATAATAATTAAACCAAATTATTAGACGCACTATAAGATTTTATGTAAAATCTTAATTATCAGGTGATACTATACAGTTTATTGTTTGTACGCGACTGAAACCGGTTTCACTTGTTTACGCTCGTGTATCAATTGGTTAAATTAGACCATATATAATATAAATTCGACGATTGAATAAATTAAGCAATATATTACATAAATATAGAATAGTTTATATATCACGTATTATTATAGTGTACTATAATAATTAAACCAAATTATTAGACGCACTATAAGATTTTATGTAAAATCTTAATTATCAGGTGATACTATACAGTTTATTGTTTGTACGCGACTGAAACCGGTTTCACTTGTTTACGCTCGTGTATCAATTGGTTAAATTAGACCATATATAATATAAATTCGACGATTGAATAAATTAAGCAATATATTACATAAATATAGAATAGTTTATATATCACGTATTATTATAGTGTACTATAATAATTAAACCAAATTATTAGACGCACTGTAAGATTTTATGTAAAATCTTAATTATCAGGTGATACTATACAGTTTACTGTTTGTACGTGACTGAAACCGGTTTCACTTGTTTACGCTCGTGTATCAATTGGTTAAATTAGACCATATATAATATAAATTCGACGATTGAATAAATTAAGCAATATATTACATAAATATAGAATAGTTTATATATCACGTATTATTATAGTGTACTATAATAATTAAACCAAATTATTAGACGCACTATAAGATTTTATGTAAAATCTTAATTATCAGGTGATACTATACAGTTTATTGTTTGTACGTGACTGAAACCGGTTTCACTTGTTTACGCTCGTGTATCAATTGGTTAAATTAGACCATATATAATATAAATTCGACGATTGAATAAATTAAGCAATATATTACATAAATATAGAATAGTTTATATATCACGTATTATTATAGTGTACTATAATAATTAAACCAAATTATTAGACGCACTATAAGATTTTATGTAAAATCTTAATTATCAGGTGATACTATACAGTTTATTGTTTGTACGTGACTGAAACCGGTTTCACTTGTTTACGCTCGTGTATCAATTGGTTAAATTAGACCATATATAATATAAATTCGACGATTGAATAAATTAAGCAATATATTACATAAATATAGAATAGTTTATATATCACGTATTATTATAGTGTACTATAATAATTAAACCAAATTATTAGACGCACTATAAGATTTTATGTAAAATCTTAATTATCAGGTGATACTATACAGTTTACTGTTTGTACGTGACTGAAACCGGTTTCACTTGTTTACGCTCGTGTATCAATTGGTTAAATTAGACCATATATAATATAAATTCGACGATTGAATAAATTAAGCAATATATTACATAAATATAGAATAGTTTATATATCACGTATTATTATAGTGTACTATAATAATTAAACCAAATTATTAGACGCACTATAAGATTTTATGTAAAATCTTAATTATCAGGTGATACTATACAGTTTATTGTTTGTACGTGACTGAAACCGGTTTCACTTGTTTACGCTCGTGTATCAATTGGTTAAATTAGACCATATATAATATAAATTCGACGATTGAATAAATTAAGCAATATATTACATAAATATAGAATAGTTTATATATCACGTATTATTATAGTGTACTATAATAATTAAACCAAATTATTAGACGCACTATAAGATTTTATGTAAAATCTTAATTATCAGGTGATACTATACAGTTTATTGTTTGTACGTGACTGAAACCGGTTTCACTTGTTTACGCTCGTGTATCAATTGGTTAAATTAGACCATATATAATATAAATTCGACGATTGAATAAATTAAGCAATATATTACATAAATATAGAATAGTTTATATATCACGTATTATTATAGTGTACTATAATAATTAAACCAAATTATTAGACGCACTATAAGATTTTATGTAAAATCTTAATTATCAGGTGATACTATACAGTTTATTGTTTGTACGCGACTGAAACCGGTTTCACTTGTTTACGCTCGTGTATCAATTGGTTAAATTAGACCATATATAATATAAATTCGACGATTGAATAAATTAAGCAATATATTACATAAATATAGAATAGTTTATATATCACGTATTATTATAGTGTACTATAATAATTAAACCAAATTATTAGACGCACTATAAGATTTTATGTAAAATCTTAATTATCAGGTGATACTATACAGTTTATTGTTTGTACGCGACTGAAACCGGTTTCACTTGTTTACGCTCGTGTATCAATTGGTTAAATTAGACCATATATAATATAAATTCGACGATTGAATAAATTAAGCAATATATTACATAAATATAGAATAGTTTATATATCACGTATTATTATAGTGTACTATAATAATTAAACCAAATTATTAGACGCACTATAAGATTTTATGTAAAATCTTAATTATCAGGTGATACTATACAGTTTATTGTTTGTACGCGACTGAAACCGGTTTCACTTGTTTACGCTCGTGTATCAATTGGTTAAATTAGACCATATATAATATAAATTCGACGATTGAATAAATTAAGCAATATATTACATAAATATAGAATAGTTTATATATCACGTATTATTATAGTGTACTATAATAATTAAACCAAATTATTAGACGCACTATAAGATTTTATGTAAAATCTTAATTATCAGGTGATACTATACAGTTTATTGTTTGTACGCGACTGAAACCGGTTTCACTTGTTTACGCTCGTGTATCAATTGGTTAAATTAGACCATATATAATATAAATTCGACGATTGAATAAATTAACCAATATATTACATAAATATAGAATAGTTTATATATCACGTATTATTATAGTGTACTATAATAATTAAACCAAATTATTAGACGCACTATAAGATTTTATGTAAAATCTTAATTATCAGGTGATACTATACAGTTTATTGTTTGTACGCGACTGAAACCGGTTTCACTTGTTTACGCTCGTGTATCAATTGGTTAAATTAGACCATATATAATATAAATTCGACGATTGAATAAATTAAGCAATATATTACATAAATATAGAATAGTTTATATATCACGTATTATTATAGTGTACTATAATAATTAAACCAAATTATTAGACGCACTATAAGATTTTATGTAAAATCTTAATTATCAGGTGATACTATACAGTTTATTGTTTGTACGCGACTGAAACCGGTTTCACTTGTTTACGCTCGTGTATCAATTGGTTAAATTAGACCATATATAATATAAATTCGACGATTGAATAAATTAAGCAATATATTACATAAATATAGAATAGTTTATATATCACGTATTATTATAGTGTACTATAATAATTAAACCAAATTATTAGACGCACTATAAGATTTTATGTAAAATCTTAATTATCAGGTGATACTATACAGTTTATTGTTTGTACGCGACTGAAACCGGTTTCACTTGTTTACGCTCGTGTATCAATTGGTTAAATTAGACCATATATAATATAAATTCGACGATTGAATAAATTAAGCAATATATTACATAAATATAGAATAGTTTATATATCACGTATTATTATAGTGTACTATAATAATTAAACCAAATTATTAGACGCACTATAAGATTTTATGTAAAATCTTAATTATCAGGTGATACTATACAGTTTATTGTTTGTACGCGACTGAAACCGGTTTCACTTGTTTACGCTCGTGTATCAATTGGTTAAATTAGACCATATATAATATAAATTCGACGATTGAATAAATTAAGCAATATATTACATAAATATAGAATAGTTTATATATCACGTATTATTATAGTGTACTATAATAATTAAACCAAATTATTAGACGCACTATAAGATTTTATGTAAAATCTTAATTATCAGGTGATACTATACAGTTTATTGTTTGTACGCGACTGAAACCGGTTTCACTTGTTTACGCTCGTGTATCAATTGGTTAAATTAGACCATATATAATATAAATTCGACGATTGAATAAATTAAGCAATATATTACATAAATATAGAATAGTTTATATATCACGTATTATTATAGTGTACTATAATAATTAAACCAAATTATTAGACGCACTATAAGATTTTATGTAAAATCTTAATTATCAGGTGATACTATACAGTTTATTGTTTGTACGCGACTGAAACCGGTTTCACTTGTTTACGCTCGTGTATCAATTGGTTAAATTAGACCATATATAATATAAATTCGACGATTGAATAAATTAAGCAATATATTACATAAATATAGAATAGTTTATATATCACGTATTATTATAGTGTACTATAATAATTAAACCAAATTATTAGACGCACTATAAGATTTTATGTAAAATCTTAATTATCAGGTGATACTATACAGTTTATTGTTTGTACGCGACTGAAACCGGTTTCACTTGTTTACGCTCGTGTATCAATTGGTTAAATTAGACCATATATAATATAAATTCGACGATTGAATAAATTAAGCAATATATTACATAAATATAGAATAGTTTATATATCACGTATTATTATAGTGTACTATAATAATTAAACCAAATTATTAGACGCACTATAAGATTTTATGTAAAATCTTAATTATCAGGTGATACTATACAGTTTATTGTTTGTACGCGACTGAAACCGGTTTCACTTGTTTACGCTCGTGTATCAATTGGTTAAATTAGACCATATATAATATAAATTCGACGATTGAATAAATTAAGCAATATATTACATAAATATAGAATAGTTTATATATCACGTATTATTATAGTGTACTATAATAATTAAACCAAATTATTAGACGCACTATAAGATTTTATGTAAAATCTTAATTATCAGGTGATACTATACAGTTTATTGTTTGTACGCGACTGAAACCGGTTTCACTTGTTTACGCTCGTGTATCAATTGGTTAAATTAGACCATATATAATATAAATTCGACGATTGAATAAATTAAGCAATATATTACATAAATATAGAATAGTTTATATATCACGTATTATATTAGTATACTATAATAATTAAACCAAATTATTAGACGCAATATAGTGTTTTAATAATTGAATGTTTTGCACGAGCTTATCTGCAATACTTTTATATTTATACATGCGTATAATCTGATTTTATTCAGAAGATTTCTTATACACTTCCTATTTGTATTTATTTTTAACGTATTGCATTACAATGTTAAACCAACTGATACACGAACGCAAACAAGTGCAAACTTATTTCAGTCACATAGAAACAATAAAGCTGTATAGTATCACCTGATAATTAAGATTTTACATCCCACTCGATACGAATTCCAGCTTTCACCGGCCACAGTCCTGACGTAAAATATCCTCAGTGGTAGACGGATCAAGGGATAGAATCCCCTTGCAATCAGGCTAATCGAGGGAGGTGTTCATGGTTTTCCTTTCCATGTAACGCAAATGTGGATTAACTCCATCAAGAAGTCCTCCACGAAGGCAAATTTCTCCTAATACTCGATCCAGAAGTTCCTTTGTCTCCTGAATTGGGTTCAAAATTACAAAGCTACGGAGATGAATATTAGTAGCCGTAAACCCATAAAATTGGGTTGGCTGTTCAACGACGGTTATAAAATATAATATAAAAAAATTAATATATGAGGCCGGTCTGGATAGCCTGGTAGGTAGGGCACTAGGCCCATGTTCAAGACTTCGTGGATTCGATCCCCGCCAGCCGAAGACTCCCCGTGTACTAAATGGTGACTGATGCTCTTTAAATCTGTCGAATCGCAAAGTCCTCCAAGTGATAGAGGAATTTCCTTGTCTTCTGAATTGGTTCAAAATTACAACGCTACGGAGTTGAACATTTGTAGTCGTAAACCCAAAAATTGGGTCGGCTGTTCAACGACGGATATAAAATATATATATGAGGCCGGAATAGCCTGGTTGGTAGGGCACTGGGCCCGTGTCCATAAGTTCGTCGGTTCGATTCCCGCCGGCTGAAGACTCCCGTGTAGTAAATGGTGACTAATGCACGTTAAATCTGTCGAGTCGCAAAGTCCTTCATGTTCCCATAACAAATCGTACCTCTTGGAATACTGATTCTCGAGTTTCCTTGGCTTCTGGATTGGTTCAAAATTACAAGGCTACGGAGTTGAACATTAGTAGCTGTAAAATAAAAACTGGGTCGGCTGTTCAACGACGGATATAAAATATAAATATATGAGGCAACTACGGAGCATGTAGTTCTCAAAAACATTTCTGAATGTTTCGGAAACCTTTTTCTGTAATATTCAGAAGCATTTCGTTGCGCTTTAGAAATATTTTAAGCCATTTCTAGCAGTTTCGGATTTTTTTTTTTAAAGAAATATTTTAAAGCGTTTCCTATAAGCCAAAACTGGGTCGCTGTTCAACGACGGATATAAAATATAAATATATGAGGCAACTACGGAGCATGTAGTTCTCAAAAACATTTCTGAATGTTTCGGAAACCTTTTTCTGCAATATTCAGAAGCATTTCGTTGCGCTTTAGAAATATTTTAAGCCATTTCTAGCAGTTTCGGATTTTTTTTTTTTTAAAGAAATATTTTAAAGCGTTTCCTATAAGCCAAAACTGGGTCGCTGTTCAACGACGGATATAAAATATAAATATATGAGGCAACTCGGAGCATGTAGTTCTCAAAAACATTTCTGAATGTTTCGGAAACCTTTTTCTGCAATATTCAGAAGCATTTCGTTGCGCTTTAGAAATATTTTAAGCCATTTCTAGCAGTTTCGGATTTTTTTTTTTAAAGAAATATTTTAAAGCGTTTCCTATAAGCCAAAACTGGATCGCTGTTCAACGACGGATATAAAATATAAATATATGAGGCAGCTACGGAGCATGTAGATTTCAAAAACATTTCTGAACATTTCGGAAATCTTTTTCTGCAATATTCAGACGCATTTCGTTGCATTTTAGAAATATTTTAAGTGATTTCTTGCAGTTTCGGACTTTTTTTTAAATAAAATATTTTAAAGCGTTTCCTATAAGCCAAAACTGGATCGCTGTTCAACGACGGATATAAAATATAAATATATGAGGCAGCTACGGAGCATGTAGATTTCAAAAACATTTCTGAACATTTCGGAAATCTTTTTCTGCAATATTCAGACGCATTTCGTTGCATTTTAGAAATATTTTAAGTGATTTCTTGCAGTTTCGGACTTTTTTTTAAATAAAATATTTTAAAGCGTTTCCTATAAGCCAAAACTGGGTCGCTGTTCAACGACGGATATAAAATATAAATATATGAGGCAACTCGGAGCATGTAGTTCTCAAAAACATTTCTGAATGTTTCGGAAACCTTTTTCTGCAATATTCAGAAGCATTTCGTTGCGCTTTAGAAATATTTTAAGCCATTTCTAGCAGTTTCGGATTTTTTTTTTTTAAAGAAATATTTTAAAGCGTTTCCTATAAGCCAAAACTGGATCGCTGTTCAACGACGGATATAAAATATAAATATATGAGGCAGCTACGGAGCATGTAGATTTCAAAAACATTTCTGAACATTTCGGAAATCTTTTTCTGCAATATTCAGACGCATTTCGTTGCATTTTAGAAATATTTTAAGTGATTTCTTGCAGTTTCGGACTTTTTTTTAAATAAAATATTTTAAAGCGTTTCCTATAAGCCAAAACTGGGTCGTTGTTCAACGACGGATATAAAATATAAATATATGAGGCAGCTACGAAGCATGTAGTTTTCAAAAACATTTCTGAACATTTCGGAAATCTTTTTCTGCAATATTCAGAAGCATTTCGTTGCGCTTTAGAAATATTTTAAGCCATTTCTTGCAGTTTCGGACTTCTTTTTTAAAAAAAAAATATTTCAAAGCGTTTCCTATAGGCAGTTATCAATATTTCGGAAACCTCTTATGGGGCTAGGCTACCAACAATATCAACCGTCATTAAAAGATGTCTCAGAATAAAATCAAGTTAAAATGTCCTATATATTAGTGAACTGGAATTTAATAGTTGTAGTGGTAGCTAAGCTATATTTTGAAACTGAATCGGCGTCAATATGATTCAGTTTTCTACTTCTGAAAAATAAAAGAAATGCTTCTCAATTGATTGGAAACGTGATATTAGCTCTAAACATACCAACACTTAATCTATACCTATTTCTAATCTATACCTACACTAAAAATACCCCAAAAAAGCAAAATGGCGGTTGAAATATGGCGAGCAAAAATAAAAAAAAATAATATGGTATGTTTAAATAATTAAATATAGCAATGAAAATATAACAATTTTCGTAATTTTATATTAAAAAAGAAAAGCAAATTATATTTCCGAAGTAATATTACAAAATAACGCGAATTAATTACAAAATAACGCGAAAACATGAAAAAACAACATAATTTTAGTTTTTCGGTATATTTAGTCCACCTTTGCAATACGGGCAAAATGGGGCAGGTTTTTTCGAAAGAAGAAACATCAAAGAAAACAACAACAAAAAAGTTTAGCTAATTACCCTGTGGAACTTTTTGGAACTAAGTTTCGAAAGTCATTCAAACATTGTAAAATGTCAAATGATAAGATATAAACTATAAGTTTGTCAAGAGTATTAACTAGTCCAACAAATTGAAAAATTTTACTATAATTTCAGACTAATTACTCTGATAAAAATGTAATAGTAAGGTGAAATTCCTATATATATTTCTGAAATATAAATTTAAAAGTTAAATTTTAAAAAAAATTTAACTTATTTTTCACTGCATTGTACTCTCGTCGGTCCAAAAAGTAAATTATAATGCTTGGAATGATTATGAATAAAACTGCCTACACATATTTAAGTTGAAAATTTAATTTTTGACTTTTGGCCAAAGATCATGGTCCTCTAGCCCACAGTGAAGTGGCGCAAAACCACAATATGTAAAAAAGTTTTAGTTTTTTGAAAATGAAAATTGTTTATGATCTAATATTTCATATTTGAAAAGATACTCCAGTATTGCATTATCTGGGATGATAAAAATTCACGAATTTGTTCTTTAATTTTAATATTTTACATCTAAGTGAAAAAAATATCGCCAAATCAGCAATAAAAAAGTTTAATAACTTGTACATATTTAAGTTATTTGTCCGTTCTGAAGATTATCGTAGTTATATTTCGACTAAAATATAAAATTCAAAAAAGTAGTTTAAAAATGTTTTCCGTTCAGATTCAAAAATGTATCAATAACTAATTTTGTACATTAATGAAATTTCAATGATAATTAACTGTTTCTCTTAAATCTAATTAACTGCAAATCAGTGCAAATTTGTTTGAGCTGAGATTTTACATTAAACGCAGAAAAAGACCCCGGTATCTCATGTTGTATTTCGTAATTATTAAAAGGCTAAATATAATATTTGTCACTTATTTTAACCTAAATTAATACAAAATAATAATAAAAAAGTAGGAAAAATGTGTTAAATAAAAATTCTGCGTCAAGGAATTAAGATTAATATTTTAAATATTAATTTTATTAAAAGAACAACTAATAATGCAACATGTCAAGAACATTCTTCTAAAGTTTGAATTTATTCGGAATAATATTTTTAGAAGAATAAACATTTGAAATATCTTCGCATTAGGCATACCGCTTTAGGCGAAAATGGGAAAATAGAATTTTCTTGCAACTCTATTTTTGGAGCCAAAGGTAGTGATTTTCCTAAAAGTAATGCACCGAATCTTATTGAAGCTTTAAATAAGATCTGGTGCATTAGTTTTAGGAAAATCGTTGCTATGGAAACTACTGTCATCTAAATGGAAAACGACGGATTTTCTTTCAGTGTAATTTATTTCACAATGCTCAATGAAAATTTTAAATTTAAACAGACTCGTCTTCTTTTTATATCCTCGCGGCTCCACCAGAATTTAAATTTAAAATTTATTTTTCCTAGAACTCTATTTATTGTAATCGAGTTCTTTCAATAAAAATACTGCTCAAATATTTTTATGCTTAAAGTTTGAATAAATTATTTTACTATATTTAAAAGATTGAATAATATTTATATATATATTTAATTAAAAATATATATGCTTTTAAATATAGTATATATTATATGAATATATATATATATATATATATATGTGTGTGTGTGTGTGTGTGTATGTGTATGTGTATGTGTATATATATATATGTATATGTATATTTTATTAAAAAATCTGCTTTTTTTAACCTTTTTGAAACTTATGTAAAATATCAAATAGTAGAGCACCGATTATCCAAACCCTTATTATCCGAACGCCCAATTATCCGAACTATGTCCGAATTCGTCTTTTTTTCAAGTTTAGAATACTTTTTAATTTATCGACAATTTTTTTAAATTTAGAAGAATAAATAATATCCCCTACATTTAATGACCATATTTAATTTACCACCTTTTTTTTAGCAGTTTTCTTACAGTAGTCATACATACATGTATTGTTATACAGTTAAACCTACATACCCCTATAGCCCTCTTCAACTGAAAATTATTTTCCAAGAATGCGAGCTTCATTTTGACAGTCTAGAAAGTCAAAATGATGTTTATTCAGTTCAGTTGATTTATTTAAAAAGAAAAAGGGCTGCTCAAAAAAGAGCATCTTCTTTGAAACAAAAGTCTGTTGGATTTCTTTTGCAATGGAAAATAAACAAAAAAGGTTTAAATCAGTAATTGACAAAAAAAAAATTATAAAAAGCTGAAATATGATGAAAAAAATTCAAAATGAAAAAAAAGTTAAAAAAGAAAATAAATAAATAAAAACGATTTAAAAATTGCAGAAAAAATTTTTTAACCACGCCAGAGCTATTTTAAATAATACTGCCAGTTCTAAGGCTGTAAAAAGTGAGAAAAGGGAAGTTAGTGCATAAATAATAATCATTTAAACTAGATTTTAAGCAACTTTCCAATTATCCGAACTTTTCATTATCCGAACCACGTTCGGTCCCGAACAGTTCGGATAATCGGAGCTCTACTATCTCAGGAAGATTTGATGCTAAGGAAAAATTTCTATTGTAGCGTTAATTTTGTGTTTTTAGCGTATTATCTATATCCATGAGCAGGTAGAAATTTTGGAGCGTGTTAAACCAAAATATCATCCACGATTGCTGCAACCTCCATATGGTGCTACGTTTAACCACATTATTGTACATCTTAAACTTGACTAAGGAAAAAATATGGTTTACACTACCAGAAAATGGTAAAATTAGCCGTTTTTCTAGCTCTATATGATCACAAAAAAGTTCAATAATTATTATTGAAGCGCTTTGGTAATGATTATGGTAAAATTAACAATAAAATATGCTTTCATGATATAGGTTAAAATTTGATAATTGGGGTCAAATTAGGTAATTTTATCTCAGTATTTTAGAGCATGGTACAAAAACCATTTATTCGGTTAAATTTACTTTACAGTTTTTTATTTATTACTAAATATGTGGTAATAAGAACAATAATTTTGAAAACAATTCCGACTAACAGTTACTATATTAACGGAACAGTTACCAAATGAATGGTTTAAATATCGTATATTATTTTGGTTTAAATAAGAATTATGGTTTCTCTACCAAAATGTCATTACCATACGGTAAAAAAATTTCCTTCGTGCACGATACTATGTTTCAATTTGAACGGAAACATGACTCAATTTAGCACCTTATTAAGGATGCATCGAATATGTACAATATTATGGTTCAAGGTACCAATATTATGATCAACTTCAAACCAATTTTTCCGAAAATGCTAGAATATCTAAATAAGTTGGATAAACCACATGAATATTTTCCGTATAAAAAAATTAAAAATTTTAAGATACTTAATTATTAAAATAATTATTTAGATATTATTATAACATAAGAACTATTTACTCTGTGATTACAAAATTAATCAATGAAGCTAAATTTAAATTCAATTAAATAAATGAACGTGGTCATTTTATCACGAGCTTCTTCATGTTTATAGATACAAAAGCAAATGTTCCTTCAAATGATACATAATTACAAAAATAATTTGTAAGTTATCACGAATTAAAAATGTACATATTTTTATAACATAAGAACTATATACTCTGTCATTACAAAATTCATCAATGAAGCTACATTTAAACTCAATTGTAGAAAAAAAATTAACGTAGTTATTTTGTCATGTGCTTCTTCGTGCTTCAAGATTCGAAAATAACTGTACCTTCAAATGACTTTTAGCGGTCAAAACGATTTTTTGACCTGTATAAATTATAGCCCTCCGCTGAAATTTTAATTTTAAATGTCCGAGGTCATTCTTGCTTCACTTAACCTCATAACATTTTATGTATTATCACTTTTACGACACTTCAAGGTAAGGCACTATGACAGGCACTTTTTAAATACGCATTTACCATGTTAGCCTTTGATATGCTTCAAAATAATAGGCGGTACTATACACCTACACTTTTTAATATACATTAAAATAAAAAGGGTCAGAATTATTTAATCCTCCGTTCGTTGAAAGATGACAGTCTAAGTGGTGATGCCATTCTAGAACTTTAAAGTTCTGAAGAAGTTTTGACCCTTTGATGCAGAATATTTATTAAACATATTTTTCCGTATTTTATATATTAATTAGGTCAAAGTAATTTAAATATACTGTATTTAGTATTTTAAATATTTATGGTTATATAATACAGCATGAAACACTGATGTGTATTTTTGCTTTAAAGGTGAAATCTTCCAAACATGGCTCACTTCCAGCCAATAATTTTTCAAATTTGCATTTATTTCAGCCATTTAGATCTAAGAGAAACAGTTTTTCATCATTGGAATTTCTTTAATTTACAAAATCAATTATTGATTAATTTTTGAATGTGTTTAATATGAATGAAGAAAATTTTTGAATATGAATGAAAAGGAAATTTTGAATATGAAAAATGAAACTTTGAATATGAATGAACGAAGTTTTGAATATGAATCAAAGAAAGAAATTCTGGCTACTTGATTTGGATTTTATAATTTAGTTGATTAATTTCTCGAATTTGCACTTATTTCTGACATTTAGACCTAAGAGAAATAGTTATTCATCATTTGAATTTCTTTAATTTTATAAAATCAATTGATTAATTTTTGAATATCTTGAATATGAATAAAAGAAAAAAAATTCTTGCTACTTGTTTTGGATTTTATTATTTAATAGAAATATAACTTCAATAATCTAATAGATTTTTTTAATAACTATTAGACTGTTTTTATAATTTAAAAATACTAATATATATTCATACTTTTAAATAAACCATCAAAAAAATATATAGAAAAGAAAACCGGTGTCCCATTTGCGTCAAAGGGAAAAACAAGTATGTTTTGTTTGAGAAAAGGCATACAAATAATTTTTATTTTCAAAGCATGCGATGTGCTCAAAAAATGGATAACTAATAAATTAAATAAAATTAAATAAATTAACAAATAGAAAATCGGGTTAACATGAGAAATTATGATTTATTTTTTAGCCTTAAATTTGCTCGGTCTCACCAAGCAGGCTTGCTAGTATGGCAAGTGACATTAGAAACAACGACAGCAACATTAATATTCAATGTATTTTTGTTTTAAAATAAAAAGGAAGAAAAATGTTTTCATCTTCTTTTTCACTGTGACCCATTCCGGAATTTTATGACAACAACATTAAGAGTTTTTTTTTTTTAATAAATTCCATAAATTTTTCAATATTCCGGTATATTTCAGGCTCGGTTTCACCAAGCAGGTTTGCCCGTGTGGCAAGTGACATTAGAAACAACAACAACAACATATTTCAAAATAAGCAATAAAAGGTAAAATTAATGTTAAAGTACGTAAATTTTTGTCGTTTTTCTTCTCGCTATGAACTATAACCATAGTTTTTAGATAGCGATTATCACACCCAGAATTTTGAGGGATAAAAATCCGATGCTGAAAGAAAAAAAAACAATATTTATTTACGTTTTAAATTAAAATCTATAAAAAAATTTCAAGCATATAATGAAATAGAACTAAATGCATCGTTCAATACTGATTTTTAAATGAAAAGTTTGAAGCATTTTTACCATAATAAAAATAATAAATTTGCACTTGAATCTTAGCTTTATATTCACAATGTAGCTAACATTATATAAAATCTAAATTTGAAGTTTCAAAGAATTATATAATACATTTTTTTTTCAATGTGTGTTAGCGTAAAGAGATTTTTTCAACATCAAAGTGCTTCTGAAAATACATTTAAAATATGTAATTGCCAAAGAATACTAAAACAATTTATTTTATGTAAATAAAATAATTAAAAATCATGATACTCAATCCAAAGAGATTTAACCCCTTAACGATCGGTTAACTTTCAAGAAAACGGTCATAGAAGTGCCTATTTTTTGGCTTTTGTATTTGTATTACGTATTTGATTAGTGCTGCAACTAGTTTGAAATAAGCTAACTATTTTCAATTACCTTAAAAATATCCTGGTACTGCCATCTGGTGAGTAAAATGAGAAATAAAATTTTTTCCGGGCAAAAGAAATTAATTAGTTTTATTCTTATTGGCGCGTTACTACTGAACACTCCAGCCCGTCAATATCACGGGAGTGAGAAATAGAGGGCGAAACCTCACCCCGTCATTTTTACGGGAGCGAGAAGGAAGGGGTTAAAGAGCTACTGAACAGAAATTCTAACATAGGCAATAAAAAAACCCAAATTTTGAAACAAATTTTATCGAAATACTAATTTTGGCAGCGAAACCTTGGATGCTGGCCCACTGTGTTTTGACCTAAATGAATGCAAAATAATAAAAAAGTATGAAAAATATTTTTAATTATTGCGTCAAAGGGTAACTTGCAAAATTTTGTAAGATTAAGAGATATTTTACTGTAATTGTTGACATGTTTTAAGTGTGTATTATCTTCCCTTTAGTGATACTTTATTTACGTCGCACTAGAACTGTGCAATTGGGCTATTGGCGACGGTATGTGAAATATGCCATTTTATCGATCTTCACCAGAGTTGATTTTCCCTCTTGGGCTATACGCGAAGTCGAGCACTTTACAGTAAAACTGTTTAACGAGGACTGATACTGCTCACTCTCGGTCCTTCGCAGCCTGATCGAAGTGGTCACCCATTCACTCACTAACCGCAAATAATGATGTTTGACTTCCGAAATCTAAGACCCGTGTCTTACGATCAGTCAACATCTTCACCTTGGAGAGCTTTCTCAAAACTATTGAAGTTACAGATGAAATCTAGATATTCAAAGTCTTTTTATTTTCTTACAATTATTTAAAACAAAAATTATTTAAATCTATTCAAGGAAGTGATACAAATGTTATATAAATAGTGTTTTAGTTAAAACAATTCATAGACGATTTAAAACGCAATCACGAATTAAAATTTAATATTATTGTTAACTTTTTGATAGTCTATTATCTTTTAGCTTAAAGCTTAGCACAAACCTCGAGTTAAAATATAATGCTGTTAAGATTTTGACTGTTTATAGTTTTTAGCTTGGAGCTCAGCACGAACCACGAGTTAAAATTTAATATAAATTTTTAAGAATTTTACTGCTCATTATTTTTAGCTAGGAGCTTAGCATGAACCAAGAGTTAAAATTTAATGTAAATTGCTAAGATTTAGACTGTTTATTATTTTTAGCTTGGAGCTTATAAGCTGACATTTATTAAAATTTCAAATGAAGCCATAAATATTTCTCTTTTTTTGTTATGATATTTTGAAATTTATTTACACTGTAAGAATCGTTTCTTACTCTAAATATCAACAATATTTATAATATATATAATTATATTACAATATTATAATATATATATAAATTATATAAATAGTGTTTTAGTTAAAAAAAATTCATAGACGATTTAAAACGCAACCACGAATTAAAATTTAATATTATTATTAACTTTTTGATTGTCTATTATCTTTCAGCTTAAAGCTTAGCACAAACCTCGAGTTAAAATATAATGCTGTTAAGATTTTGACTGTTTATCATTTTTAGTTTGAAGCTTAACTCGAACCAAGAGTTAAAATTTAATATAAATAGTTAAGATTTCGACTGTTTATTATTTTTAGCTTGTAGCTCAGCACGAACCACGAGTTAAAATTTAATAAAAATTTTTTAAGAATTTGACTGTTTATTATTTTTAGCTAGGAGCTTAGCACGAACCAAGAGTTAAAATTTAATATAAATTGTTAAGATTTAGACTGTTTATTATTTTTAGCTAGGAGCTTAGCACGAACCAAGAGTTAAAATTTAATATAAATTGTTAAGATTTAGACTGTTTATTATTTTTAGTTTGAAGCTTATTAGCTGACATTTATTAAAATTTCAAATAAATATTTCACTTTTTTTTTTGTTACGATAGTTTAAAAAATATTTACTCGGTAAGAATCGTTTCTTACTCTAAATATCAACAATATTTGCGATATCGCGATATCAATTTTTACCATCGATTATAAAACTTGACAATTATCGCAATAGATAATACGGCGATCGTTAACGATTACTATAATTATCGAATTCGATGAATTGTGCGTATTTGCTAAATTTCATTTAGGTAACGAAAATATTAGCCAATGAAAAAGCAATACAACTTAGTTAAGTTAGAAAAAAGGTGCGATATATGGTAAAATATTTATGTTTTATGACAGTATATCACGATATTAAAAATGCGATATCATACAGCACTTATGTATATTATCTTTACCTTGAAGCTTGCTCAGTACTTGATTTAAATATTAAATAAAATCATGAACATTCAAATATTGTTTTTTATTTTGTTACTATTATTTATAATAATTTGCAATAATTTTTTAGAATTTTTTTTCCTAGGAATCGATGCAAATGTTATATAATTAATGAATCAACTCACATAACGTTAAATTAAAACCGCACGAATCAGGAGATAAATTGTCTTATTTAAAACCTTAAAACATGAATTTCGAAAATATGAACATTACATCTTTTTCATAAAAGGTGAACAGTTTTAAATATCACAAATAAATTTAACTTCTAAAAGTTTTCATACGGTTATTTTTTTTAAATATTTCTGTATGAATAATACTAGGTTTTCAAACTTTAACGATTTCTATTTCAATGATATCCATTATTTTGCGAACATCGATATGGCTTTAATAATACACTCGTAAACTAATGCTATAAAATATCTTTTTAAAACTTTGCAAATGTTCACAAAATGGAAATCATTGAATTGTTATTGTTAAATTTATAAAACTAAATACGATTTATTTGAGTTATTTGAAAAAAAATGTTATCAAAATTGAAAGAAAATAAGTTTAATTTTGTGTAGGAGTGTATTATTTTATAGCGTTCGCTTACAAGTATTTTTAGCTTGGAGAGCTTACTGAAGGAAAATAAAAAATTTAAGTAAAACTACAAATGATAAAATATACCTTTTTTTTTATTTTAGTGCGATAATTTCATTAAAGATAATTTGGTTACGATATACCAAAGAAAATTTTCTAGAAATTTTTTTCCTAGAAATAGATGCAAACGATACATTATTATTGTATCGCATCACGTGATGTATGCGCAAAATAAAAAACGTACCACTCTGAATAATTTTTGATCTAATGATCCGATTTTCACATTCTAGTACTCAATCTTATTAAAGATAATTTTCAATCTTATTAAAGATAATTTTCAATCTTATTAAAGATAATTTTCACATTTTAGTACTTAATTTCATTGAAAATAATTTGGTTACGATGTACCAAAGAAAATTTTCTAGAAATTTTTTTCCTAGAAATAGATGCAAATGATACATTATTATTTTATCGCCTGACGTGATGTATGCGCAAAATAAAAAACGTACCACTCTGAATAATTTTTGATCTAATGATGCGATTTTCACGTTCTAGCACTCAATCTTAATAGTTCGAAGGGGTGACTTCAAATATGCTAAATATTTAGTGCAGACGATATTTTAAGATACGAAATCAGACGCAAAAACGTACTTTTTCGAAATAAACATACCTTTTTTTGACGATTTCAGTTTTCTGACCCCCAAAATATAGGGAGTAGCCGCAATCTGAAAATATGGTCCTAATAGTTAGGTCAGTATAGGGGTCCAAAGTTTTGACCCCATAATATTAATTTTACTTTTTTGCGTATTCCGCCATATCTCGAGAACTTTTTAAGCAAATAGAAAAATTTTTGCGCACAATTATAAAAATTGTTTCCCTGCAATTCCATGCAAAAAATAAACTTTATTAAATATTTTTTATTATTTTATTAAATAATGGTTATAATAATTTTTAATTGTAAGGTCTACACTTTTTTACATCATTTCAAAGAATACAAGGCAAGATACAAAATTTTAGCAAAATCGGTGGGATAGTTCCTGAGAAATTTAATTTCAAGAAAGTCAGATATTTAAAATTCGATTTCTCAGGAACTATCAGACCGATTTCGCTCAAATTTTGTGTTTTGTCATATTAAATTACATTTTTCAAAATGATAAAATTGCATAAACTTAAATTTTTTTGACTCAATAAAATAATAAAAAATAACAAATTATTATCAAATCATTAGATCGAAAGTTATTCAGGGGGGGGTCGCTTTCTTTTCCTTCTTTTTTTTTGGCGCACTGTACAAACGAATTAAATACGCGCGAACCAAAAAAAAAAATCTTTTTTTTTATTTAAAACCTTAATATTTTAATTAGGAAAATATGAAGGATAGATCTTTAAAAAAATATGAATATTTTTAAGTAGTCACAATTAAAATTAATTTCGTTCAATTTTGATAAAAAAAATGTCAAATAAATCATATTTTGCTTTATAAATTTAACAATATCAATTCAACGATTTCCATTATTTTGTGAATATTTTGCAGCATTAGTTTACGAGTGTATTATTAAGCAATTAAAATTTCAAATTAAACAATAAATATTCAAATATTTTTTATTTTGTGGCGATTGTTTAAATCAAATATTCTAGGAAATTTTATCCAGGAAACAGATGCTAATGTTTCATCTTTAATGCATCTACTCAAATGATTCAAAGACGACCTAACACGTACAAACCACGAGTTAACATTTAACATTATTAACATTTTGAAAGAATGCATTTTTTTGAATATTTATGAATGTGTTTTTTTTTACTTGAATCTAATTTATATCTATTAAAATTTCGAATGAAAGAATGATTATTCATTTATTTTTTTTTTTCATTTCATTGCTATTATTTAAATCAAATATGATTTTCTAGAATATTCTATGTGAGAAGCAGATGCTTAAGTTACATAATTAGTATATCAGCTCACATGATGCATTGACGACATAAAACGCACGAACCACGAATCAACTTGTTTTATTTAAAACCTTTCTTATATAACTTCAAAGAAATGTTATTTTCTCAAAGGATATCGCTTTACCTTATCGTTTTACGTAATATTTAAACACCGAATTCAACTATCACATTTATTTTTTTGAAAAAACGTGCTTTGTTCTGGATTTATGCAGATAGGCCGCTTTTGTATAAACAATTAAGTAATCGGAGAATTTTTTCAAGGATAAATTGAAGCTGAAAATATGTTTTGAAAAGCATAAAAAATAGCTAAGAACTAAATAATAATTATTAAATCATTTAAGCATTCATAAATAGAATATAAGTTACTAAAAATTAATAAAACGCGTATTTTTCTATACAAACGACGTAATAAGGAATCACAAGTCAATAAACTTTACAACCTTTTTTCAAACTACAGCTTTTGAAAAAAATAGAAAGAAAAAAGCTGTAAAAACAACTTTTTTTTTCTTTTTTTAGATTGCCTTTATTATAATTGCAAATCAATACACAGAATTACATTAGTGTTAAAAAAAATTATATTGCTTATGAAACTATTTTTTTATTTCGAAACTAAAATAATTTTGTTATTCATTGTTATTAATGAAGTTTCATTTTCAAGTCAGTGAGAGATTGTTTCATAACAATAAATACGCTGAAAAATTTTAATTTCGAAACTAAAATAATTTTGTTATTCATTAAATGTTATTCAGTATTTTGTTTTTTATTAATGAAGTTTTATTTTCAAGTCAGTGAAAGATTGTTTCATAACAATAAATACGCTGAAAATTTTTAATTTCGAAACTAAAATAATTTTGTCATTCATTGTTATTGATGAAGTTTTATTTTCAAGTCAGTGAGAGATTGTTTCATAACAATGAATACGCTTAATGTTTTAATTTCGAAAGTAAAATAATTTTGTTATTCATTAAATGTTATTCAGTATTTTGCTTTTTATTAATGAAGTTTTATTTTCAAGTCAGTGAAAGATTGTTTCATAACAATAAATACGCTGAAAATTTTTAATTTCGAAATTAAAATAATTTTGTTATTCATTGTTATTGATGAAGTTTTATTTCCAAGTCAGTGAGAGACTGTTTCATAACAAAAAATTCGCTTAATATTTTTTGAATTATTCTGCAAAGGCTATGTGCTCTTTGATGAATATTTAGAACAGTTATAGGAATTATTTTCTAACAAAAAAAACAACTAAAAACTAAAAAAGAATTTTTGCAAACTTACGTAATAAGGGAAATTCGAAAATTAAACAGATTACTGTTAGAATTTACTGAATAAATGCAATGTTTGTGAATTATTCTGCAAAATCTATGAGTTATTTAATGAACGTAGAATAGTTATGGGAATTATTTTTCTTGGAAAGAAATAGAGACAAAAAATTTTAAAACAGTTTTTACAAACTGATGTAAAATGTGAAATTTGAAAACCAAATAAAAAGGTTATTGCTAGAATTTTCTGAATAAATACGCTTAATGTTCAAGAATTATTCTGAAAAATCTATGGGTTCTTTAATGAAGATTTAGAATAGTTATTGGAATAATTTTCTTGCCAAGAAATAGCGCTTGAAAATTTAAAAAACGTTTTTTCAAACCTGTGTAAAAAGTGAAATTTGAGAATCAAGGATTACTGCTAGAGAAATATGCTTGCAAAAGAATATATCCACATTCTAAAATCCTTTTTTCTTAATTAATTATTTCAAACTACATTTTTCGAAAATATTACTAACGATATTTTTATTATTTATTGATTGTTCAATTATATTTTTTTTTTGTTTATACGCATAAAAACAATTTTACAAAGCTTCCAGGAAAAAGCGTTAAAAGCAGTTCGCTTCAGATCGTTTTGTGATTTAAAATTGGAAAGGAAATCTGAAAAGATAAAAAAAAATTTGAAAATTTAAAAGAAATTTGAAAACCGAAAAGAAATCTGAAAATTGAAAAGACATCTGAAAATTGAAAAGAAATCTGAAAATTGAAAAGAAATCTGAAAATTGAAAAGAAATTTGAAAAGTGAAAAGAAATCTGAAAATTGAAAAGAAATCTGAAAATTGAAAAGAAATTTGAATAATGAAAAGAAAAGTGAAATGAAATCTGAAAAGAACTGTGCATGCAGTTTCGAGTTTTGTAGGACGATAGCAAGCAGGGAGCGAAACCCCTTAGTGCCCAAATGAAAAATTCACCGACATGCTGCTTCTGGCATAGCTTCACATATTGCAATTTTTTAAATGACAAGTATATTGGCAGCTGTAACTCCACCAAAATTTCGAATTTTGAAAATAATTTTAATCCATAATTTGACATGCTATAAACTTTCAGAAAACGAAAAAAATCGTAAAAATAAACTTTATATTAACTATCTTGACTCTTTAAAAATGCATAAATAAGAAGAAAAAAAACATATAGATGTTTGTAGAGAGATATAGAATAAAAATTCATAAAAAATTATTTTTAGACGGAGGTCTAATGTCTGCTAAACCTTCAATAATTTTCATTTTATAATTCTATGACTTTCATTTTTAATTTTATCTTCCAAACATTTTTAAAATTTATATATTTTGCCTGATGTTAATTTCTTATCAGGAATTTAGTTTATGTTTAGGGGAGAGTGGGGTCAATTGTAACAGGGTACGATTGTAACAGGCAAAAATTACGAGTGTCGGGTTCTAGATTTGGTTCCTAGGTGGCGCACAAGGTTTATTTAATAAATCTACATGTACACCCCTGCTGGCAGCCATTTTTATGTACTTTTGAAAGAGTTACATCACAAAAGATATTTTCACGCTACGTAAGTACTTTTTTTGGTATTAGATTATTATATTGTAACGAAGTAATTTTGTTTAAACAAATAAAAATTATTAACCGAATATGTAAGTGGACACCTTAATTAACATTTCAGTAAAAAAGAATTAGTTTTGTTAATTAACTAGCAATGTTTTTAACAAATGAAGCTGAAAGGGCGTCTTGGGGACGATTGTGACAATAAGTAAAGGGGCGATTGTAACAGCTGAAAATAAATAATCTTATGTTTACAAACCATTACTTAACTCTTTAAGAACCACCAATAGTTTCCTACATCATTTATATTATGTTGCATGTGCATTATTTTATTTGTCACTTTTCACAACATAAATTAAAATTTTTAACCCCTTAAAGTTAAAAGTTTAACCCTTTAGGTCTCTGCTCATTATTATTTTTACTCCTAAAATATCACTACTATTTTGATCAATAAAAAAATATATCACAACTATGATAATATGTATAATTAACTATGTTTTAGTTGAATTTATGAACTGTTACAATTGACCCCGTATGTGGGGACAATTGTAACAAGTGCACGACTGTCAAAAATTGTTAATAACTAATATAATAACATTTAAAATAAGGTATTTAATTTTTTTTCTGGTAGAGGATAGTCTACTTCACTCGTCTGTCAATTAATACTAATAATATATTAGATTTCTTGCTAGTTAAAAATAGTTAAGTAAAAAATTTTACAATTGACCCCACTCTCCCCTACTCATTCCCAGATATCCTAATGTTTATTTTTAAGAGAAAATGGTACTTTATCATACGAGACTTGTTTAAAAGACAAAAATATTTCAGGCATATGTAGATAATACGTTGAGCAAATTTAGGCAACACTATCTTTTCCTTAATGATTGCTTAGCATAGTCTAGATAGAGTACTGTCTCACAACTGCGAATTAGGCTCGCAAAGAAGACAGGGGCTTATTTCCTGATTGCTAGACAGTAGGACGATTTTTTAAATGACAAGTATATTTTTTTCTGAACAGTTTTGACAAATTTGAAAAATATTCAAAAAAAATAGTACGCATAACTTAAATTGAAACTCACTCCTGTCATTAAATTAATTGTTAGCAATTTTTTAATATTAGTTTATCTAAAGGTCTCAATACTTGTATGTAATTAAGAAACTGTAGAAAAAAGTATCCTAGTAAAAACGTCCGATATATTCCAATGTCTATATAGTCTTCTTCGTCCGATACATTCCAATGAAATACTATAGTCACTCAAATTGTAATATAATACCAATATTGCATAAAACTGACCAAAACAGTGGCAAAAAATACTATCCGAAGCAAAAGCAGATATCTCTAACTTATTGCACCAAGTAGTCACCTAAATTGTACATTAGTAATAGCATAATCCAAAACTGACGGAAACAGACAAAAGAAAACTGTAATTTAGTTTCAGCCGGACACTTTTCCTTTTTCCACCCGGAGCCCATGTCGAAGCTATTCTAGTTGGGTATTTTGGGGGCATTTTCAACGTATGTCCTATCCAGGATCTTCTTCGTTTTTTCGTTTCTATGGTGATTGGTTTAATTTTTATCTTATAATACAGTTCACTCTTTTTGATTTTATTTCGCCAATACATCTTTAAAAATCGTCTAAGGCATTTAGTTTGAAACAATTTTCGAGTTTGTTTTTAGTGCATCTTATAAGAATCTAAAATAGAAAAAGTGTTCCAAGTATTGAGTATTAACTTGGAAGGAGATCTTGCAGCAAAATAATGATAAGCCACACTTTGAAATTGTTCTTCAAGTGATAAGCTGTTCTCGATAAGTCACATTTTGAATTGTTTTTATTTAGCGAAAACGCCACTTTTTCCCTGTCAACATTTAGGGTTTTTTTGTGAATTGTGCTGTTATTTAGTTCGAATTTTTTTTAAATATCTAGCAAAATCAATACCAAAGAAATGTTTCATCTAAAAATGACACATTTGGAAAAAGTGTGACTGACCACTGTATTATCCGATAAGCTTTAAATGATAATAGTGAATAAATACTAATAATAATTAAATGATAATACTAAATTAATACTAATAATAATTAAATGATAATACTAAATTAATACTAATAATAATTAAATGATAATACTAAATTAATACTATTAATAATTAAATGATAATACTAAATACTTAAAAGATAATACTACCTTTAAATTATAACTCTGTTACTTAAGTGTTTTTAAACATTGAATGTTGTATTTTTATTTTTAAAAATGATACAGTTCTTTATTTGCAAAATGCTGAAGTATTGTATATTTATTTTTATTAACGTTAAAATCGATTCCTATTGATAAATCTATTCAACAAAACACCTGTAACAGTTCATTGGTAATGAGAATCAAAAACACTTTCTGAGAATGCCTATTACCCTTATTCTCAACCCGTATGATAATTATGATAATTGATAACTGATTATTCAAATAAGAAAAAGGTTTTTATTGCTTCTAGTTCTTCATTTTAACAGCTTGAATACAGAATAAACAGAGTAAGTAAAACGATCATGATGTGAATTTAAATTTGAGAAGTCTTATAATTGGATCAACAATAATCGATATAAAGCAGTAAAGGTAAATTAATATATATTACTACATGCTGTGTTAGATTTATAGAATAAAAATTGGTCCATAAAAAGTTATTAAAATGCGGACAGTATTTAATTCATATTTATTAAATGTATGTATGATGCGTTAGATTAATGGAGTACAATCCATGAAGAGTTATTAAAATGCGTACAGCATTTAATTTATGTTTATTAAATATATGTTGTGCTAGATGGATGAAATAAAATTTAATCCATAAAGAGTTATGAAAATGCGTACAGTATTTAATTCATATTTATTAAATATATGTTGTGTTAGATTAATAGAATAAAAATTAATCCTTAAAGAGTTATTAAAATGCGTACAGTATTTAATTTATGTTTATTAAATATATGTTGTGTTAGATTGATGGAATAAAAGTTAATCCATAAGAGTTATTAAAATGCATACAGTATTTAATTAATATTTATTAAATATATGATGTGTTAGGTAGATGAAATAAAGGTTAATCAATAAAGAATTACTAAAATATGTACAATAAATGGATTCATATTTATTAAATATGCAGGATGATTCAGTACAGAAGTTACATTTACAAAATATGTACTGATAGTTCGAACGCATTTGAACTGATCCTTTCATTTAACTATTGTAATTGTTATCGGAAGTATTCCAGCTTTGGCTGTTTAATGGTAGAATATTGATTTGGCTACTAATTTGCAGAATTCGTTAAATTTTTTGCCACATCAGTAAATTGGGATAAAAAAAATTCTGGCCGTATTTGACTGCTCTATTTGACAAGAATTATTGTAAAACAATGAATTTACATAAAATTACGTTAACTTAATGACTGAAAGTACCCATTCAAATGCGCACGAGCAGCCAGCCCATAATAGATTTACGATTTTCAATTTTGCTTTACTGAATCATCCTATATATTGAGCTAGATTAGATTGAATAAAAGTTAATCAGTAAAAAAATTTATAAAATACATGCAGAATATTAATTCAAGTTTATTAAATATGTATTGTGCAAGATAAATGATATAAGAGTTAATCAATAAAGAATTAATTAAATGCGTACAGTGAATTAATAAAAATTTACTAAATACATTGTGCGCTAGATAGGGAAACAAAAGTTGATCAATAAAGAATTAATAAAATGCGTGTAAGTATATTAATTAAAATTTATTAAATATATACTGTGCCAGATATTTGACATAAAAGTTAATCAATAAAGAATTAATAAAATATGTACAGTAAATTAATTCAAATTTACTAAATATATAGTGTGCCAGATAGAGAAATAAAAGTTAATCCATAAAGAATTAATTAATACGTGTAGTATATTAATTCAAATTTATTAAATATATTTTATGCCAGATGGATGATATAAAAGTTAATCAATAAAAAGTTAATAAAATACGTACATTAAAGTAAAATTTACTAAATAAATGGGGTGCCAGATAGAGAAATAAAAGTTAGTCTATAAAGAATTAGTAAAATACGTGTAGTATATTAATTCAAATTTATTAGATATATGTTGTGTAAGAGGTGATAAAAATTAATAAAAAATTATTAAATATATTATAGTCTTTTACAAAAGTTAGTACTCACCTGCACTGTATTTATATGATTATAGCATTTTCACACAATACAGTTTTACAAGAAAATTTTATATTTCAAAATTGTTAAAATATTGTGAAAGGCCATGACCACAGCTGTAATAAATTGTGTTATTTATTTCATTGTAAAATTTGTAATTGTATAGTTTATTTATTTATTTATTTATTTATTTATCTATTTATTTTGATGTATCTTAAAATGCGTTTTTAAGAAATACTTGTTCAATTGAAAAGAAGTGAATATCTCAAAAAATAAATCAAAAGTCCCACGGATCTTAGAAAAACATATTTCTAGTAAATTGACTAGAGCCTAATAAAGTAAATATATGACTGTATTTACTTTAAACTAAAAAACAGAATTTTTAATTTAAAACTAAAACAATATTTAATTCTTAGATTTCACTTTATTTTAAAAAATACCATTACATTAAAAATAACATGCCGTGATAATTAAAATGCGGCGTTAGGCAAAACATGCCTCAATTATCTTACCACAATTTTATTTTTAATGGTTCACTAGATTAAAACTATCAAAACCAGTTTGATTGCTCGTTGAGTTTCGAGAGTGTTTCATCAGGCTTCATAAATTTTAAACTCCCCACTGTCCACTAAGAAAAACAAACAAGTTTCAATGTTTCCAGAGTAGCCTTCCTCCCAAATGATATGATAGATTTCGATGTAATTTCTATTCTTTCCTGGCATAATTACTTTGGAGCACAATTGAATGTACTTTAGTAATTCATTTCCTCCAAGGACAAGGAATCTAAAAATATATAATAATGATGGTTATTATGAAACACCTTATATATCATGATATTATTATAAATATACGTTTCTTTAAACAATTTGAATATTTGCTATCTGATATTTCATTGCTTTGGTATTGGTTAGTCTTACATTGAGCCACAGAAATTCCACAACTGGCTTTCAATTGTGTTTTCAAATTTTCTGATTTTTTGACCCTGAATCTGTCACGTTTCGTTCAGCCTTAAGAAAAGAAAATATTCTAATGAATTTAATTCTCACCGAAAAAAGCAAAAAGTAACAACAAGTTCGTGATTTTTTTATCGGCATCAAAGACTAAAGCAATACTCGTGATAAACCAGATATGGGCGTTACATATCACAAAAAACAACTTCAATAAAATGCAAATATGACTAAGAAAAATTAATTGCTACTATACTTTAAGTGAATTTTTCATTTTCAATCTAGCTAAAATTACGCTTTAAAAAAATAAGTTAAAAAAAAGAAGCCATTTTTAAGAAATTTTATGTGCCTCGAAGTTCGATTTTAAGAAAATGAAAATGCTTAATTTTGCGTGCTTGAAAAAATTCACGAAATTCACATTCGTATTGAAGAAGAACGGATAGCTAGGTTTGCGTGTTTGAAAAAAAGAATAAAGCTCAAAATGCGTATTGAAGAAAAATGGGATAGCTTGATCTGCGTGTTTGAAATACGGATAATGCTCAAGATCCGCATTGAAATGGGATAGCTTGATCTGCGTGTTTGAAAAAAATGGATGAAACTCAAAATACGTATTGAAGAAAAATGGGATGACTTGATTTGCGTGTTTGAAATACGGATAATGCTCAAGATCCGTATTGAAAATGGGATAGCTTGATCTGCGTGTTTGAAAAAATGGATAAAGTTCAAAATACGTATTGAAGAAAAATGGGATAACTTGATCTGCGTGTTTGAAATACGGATAATGCTCAAGATCAATGAAATGGAATAGCTTGATCTGCATGTTTGAAAAAATGGATAAAGCTCAAAATACGCATTGAAGAAAAATGGGATAACTTGATTTGCATAAGTGAATTAATGGATAAATCTCAAAATGCGCATAGAGGAAAAGACAGTTTGAAATATGGTTTAAAAAATGGAAGCTCAAAACGTGTGAATAAGAAAATAGACATAGAGTTTTTTTAACTACTGTTTAATACTTTTTTAAACTTCTGTTAATTATTGTTATGATTATTATTTATAAAAAGAACTAAGTTTTAAAAGCATTAATTAAAAATTGTAATTATTCATGGTGCTTAATAAAAAGTGAGTAAATTTTCATATTGGTCAATTTTTATATTAAGACACGGTTCCCTGTAGATACCGAAGTCAAGCATCAATGGTAGAGGTCAGTGAGTAGAGTGGTGACCACTTTGAACAGCCTGCATAGGGACCAAGGGTGTGTGATATCGGTTAACTGTTCAACCGTAAAGTACTTGACTTCGCGTACAGATCGTCGGGCCAAAGAATATACATAGGGGGAGAAGGTTAGCTTCCGTAGGCAAAATGTAAACCAGTCCACAATGGTTTGGTGCAGTCCCCATGTAAAGGAGAAAACAACATTTAGGGACACAGCAGCAGTGGCTCTTGAAATGGTTTTGCACCCTCCCCCCCCCTACTGGGATCGAGAAGGAGAAGAAAAGTTATCTTTTTATTTATGGTTGGTGTGTTCTGCACTTTTACACTATTGATAAACAGTATTGTACTATTAGTTAAAATATTTCTTTGATAATACATTTATATCACCCATGTTAATTAAATCTAACACATTCTGACAAAGAAAGAAAGAATAAAATGGTGGGAGGTAGCGTACCCAACGTCCCGCAGTGGACTGACCGTTAAGACACGGTCCCTAGCAGATCACCGAAGTCAAGCATCACCGGCTACGGTCAGTGTGCGGGTGGGTGACCACTTGGATCAGTCTGCGTAGGGACCGAGGGCGTGCAGTATGGGTCCTCGTTAAACTGTTCTACCGTAAATTACTCGACTTCGCGTGCAGGTCGCTGGGCTACCGAAGCGGGGGTGCCATCCCCTCTGTTCAGGATCAAAATTGTGATGGCATGTCTTCGGATCATCCTCAGGGATGTTTCGCAGACCATCACCGACAGCCCATCGTGCAGCTTTAGTGCGACGTAAGTGAGCTACAACAACTACAACAGTAGCGTACCCAACTATTCATTAAGAATTGTCAAACAATCTGTTCACGGGTGATATACCTCCTCGACTGTCACTTTGCTTCTTATGCGCATGCGCTGGATCTTAGTACGTATGATGCTCTGCTAAATTTGAGTCTATCGCTCACCCTGTAAGTTGTTCTTTTTCTCAGTAGAGCACCCCGCAGCAAACAGTTAGTTCCCCGCGTTAGTTACATATTCAAAGAGCTTGTGGGAAAAGGTTGTTATGGACAATGTCAACCTTCATCTATCAAAAAGTACCTCAAGATGGTATCGAGTTAGCATGTCTTATATATTAGTGAATTGATATTTAATAATTGTAGTGGTAGTTACACCACAGGCAGGACTTCTTCTCCTTTCTGTATTCTTTGGTAGGGCTACCGAAGCGGGAGAGCCATCCTCTCTGCAGAAGATTAAAAATGTGATGGCATGTCTTCGGATCATCCTCAGGGATGTTTTCCAGACCATCGTCAAATCTAGTGAGACGTAAATAAACTACTACCACTACTCCATGGTGAAGAACGAAGAGTTCAGTGCCAGCCACTATGTAGGTATGTATTTTTTATGTCGCACTAAAGCTGCACAATGGGCTATTGGCGACGGTCTGGGAAACATCCCTGAGGATGATCCGAAGACACGCCATCATAATTTTGATCCTCTGCAGAGGGGATGGCTCCTCCGCTTTGGTAACCAAACAACCTGCGCCCGAAGTCGAGCACTACAGTAGAACAGTTTAACGAGGACCAATACCGCACACCCTCGGTCCCTACGCAGACTGATCAAAGTGGTCATCCACCCGCGCACTGACCGCAGTCAGTGATGCTTGACTTCGGTTATCTGCTGGGAATCGTGTCTTAACGATCAGTCTACTGCGGGACCACTAGACTTGCACTATGGGCTATTGGTGACTGTCTGGGAAACATCCCTGAGTATGATCCGAAGATAGGCCATCATAATTTTGATCCTCTGCAAAGAGGGGATGGCTCCTCCGCTTTGGTAGCTCAACGATCTGCGAGCGAAGTTGAGCCTTTTACGGTAGAACAGTTTGACGAGGAACGATACCGCGCACACTCGACCCCTACGTAGGTTGATCAAAGGGGTCACCCACCCGCTCACTGACCGCAGTCAGTGATGTTTGACTTCGGTGTTCTACTGGGAACCGTGTCTTTACGATCAGTCCACTGCGGGACCACCTGCACTAGGAAAACAAATTATTTTTAGCTCTAATTCATCATAAAATGAAGTTGATTTTTTGTTGTTGAAATTATCACATTATGTCTATTTTTAGGTATCTGTTTTGTGCATAAACCAATAGTAATTCAGACAATAAAAAACTAGTTGAAGTTAATAAATTTAATATTTTATTTAAAACAAGCAACAACTCACCAGCTAAAATTTGAATAAAGAAGCCCATAAATAAAACTCAGATGTTTTAAAATAGTTTCAGGAAACACTGGGGAAAAAAAACAAGAATTTAACCGGTATTGTAAATTGCTCTTTACAACTCAGCTGAGTACGCGTGAATTATCAATTCTCATAAAGTATGAATTTTTGAGTAAGTATGTGTTTTATCTCTCTATAAATATTCATTTTCATTTTAACTATCTTGCACAATCTTATTTATCATTCAATTGATGATACATAGTTTAAGTATTAAAATCTCTAAAATAAGTAACTTATATTTTATTCATTTATGTATAATGCCCACGTAATGATATTTAGATACTAAATCTGGAGCAATTTGGATATTCCGTGGGAGAAAAATTCTATTTTAAGATATTATTCTATGCCGTGCATATTTTTAATCTATCTAGATTTGAAATGAAGTTTTTTCACGTTTGAAAGCTGCATTTAAATGTTGTAAACCGTTGCAAACTATGCTCAATAGAAAGGATAATCTTTTCCTTAATTTATGTTGTTATACCTTGCATCTTACATAACTCAGCAGTAAGTCGGGCAAAAAAATGAATTTTTGAATTTCGGAAAGCTGCAGAAAAGTTGCCTATTGTGATAAGAATAAAAACGGCATCAAAATATAAATAAATTTTATTCCGTAATATTTTTATTTTAAGATTTCAGAAAATTTATCTATTTAAATTGCATTGATTGCATTAATGTCTAGTTATAAAACATAATTTTATTTCAGAAATTTATAGTTATTTTTTTAACTGTTCAAATATAGGAATAATCTTTTCTATACATTATTTTTACTAATAAGCAGTGATGGGATTCAGAGGATACGCAAAAATGAGGGTTCTTAGGTTCATAAAATGTATAGTAATTCTGCGTAAAGGTTCTTAAAACTTTGTCTGTAAGCGTTTTAAGCCGTTCGAGAAATGTTCAAATATAGGAATAATCTTTTCTATACATTATTTCTTTACTAATAAGCAGTGATGGGATTCAGAGGATACGCAAAAATGAGGGTTCTTAGGCTCATAAAATGTATAGTAATTCTGCGTAAAGGTTCTTAAAACTTTGTATGTAAGCGTTTTAAGCCGTTCGAGAAATGTTCAAATATAGGAATAATCTTTTCTATACATTATTTCTTTACTAATAAGCAGTGATGGGATTCAGAGGATACGCAAAAATGAGGGTTCTTAGGTTCATAAAATGTATAGTAATTCTGCGTAAAGGTTCTTAAAACTTTGTCTGTAAGCGTTTTAAGCCGTTCGAGAAATGTTCAAATATAGGAATAATCTTTTCTATACATTATTTCTTTACTAATAAGCAGTGATGGGATTCAGAGGATACGCAAAAATGAGGGTTCTTAGGTTCATAAAATGTATAGTAATTCTGCGTAAAGGTTCTTAAAACTTTGTATGTAAGCGTTTTAAGCCGTTCGAGAAATGTTCAAATATAGGAATAATCTTTTCTATACATTATTTCTTTACTTATAAGCAGTGATGGGATGCAGTGGATACGCAAAAATGCGCGTGCTTAGGTTCATAAAATGTGTAGTAATTCTGCGTAAAGGTTCTTAAAACTTTGTATGTAAGCGTTTTAAGCCGTTCGAGAAATGTTCAAATATAGGAATAATCTTTTCTATACATTATTTCTTTACTTATAAGCAGTGATGGGATGCAGTGGATACGCAAAAATGCGCGTGCTTAGGTTCATAAAATGTGTAGTAATTCTGCGTAAAGGTTCTTAAAACTTTGTATGTAAGCGTTTTAAGCCGTTCGAGAAATGTTCAAATATAGGAATAATCTTTTCTATACATTATTTCTTTACTTATAAGCAGTGATGGGATGCAGTGGATACGCAAAAATGCGCGTGCTTAGGTTCATAAAATGTGTAGTAATTCTGCGTAAAGGTTCTTAAAACTTTGTATGTAAGCGTTTTAAGCCGTTCGAGAAATGTTCAAATATAGGAATAATCTTTTCTATACATTATTTCTTTACTTATAAGCAGTGATGGGATGCAGTGGATACGCAAAAATGCGTGTGCTTAGGTTCATAAAATGTATAGTAATTCAGCGTAAAGGTTCTTAAAACTTTGTATGTAAACGTTTTAAGCCGCTCCACTGTGGGCCTGAAGACCATGATTTTTAGCCAAAAGTCAAAAATGAAATTTGCAACTAAAATATGTGTAGGCAGTTTTAATATAGCCCAAATTAATTATTCATAATCATTCCAAACATTATAATTTACTTTTTGAACCGACAAGAGTACAATGTAATAAAAAATTTGTAAAAAAAAAATTTTGAATGTAAATTTTAAATTTTTATTTCAGAAATATATATAGGGAATTTCACCTTACTGCTACATTTTTATCAGAGTAATTAGTCTGAAATTATATTACAATTTTTCAATTTGTTGGATTAGTATTAACTAATACAACTCTTGTATACTCTTGACAAACTAATAGTTTATATCTTATCATTTGACATTTTTCAATGTTTGAATGACTTTCGAAACTTAGTTCCAAAAAGTTCCACGAGGTAATTTGCTAAACTTTTTTTTGTTGTCCTCTTTGTGGTTTCTTCTTTCGAAAAAACCTGCTCCATTTTGCCCGTATTGCAAAGGTGGACTATATATACCGAAAAACAAAAATTAAGTTTTTTTTTCATGTTTTCGCGTTATTTTGTAATATTACTTCGAAAATCTAATTTGCTTTTCATTTTTAATGTAAAATTACAAAAATTATTATATTTTTATCGCTGTATTTAATTATTTAAACGTACTATATTATTTTTTTTATTTTTGCTCGCCATATTTCTGCCACCATTTTGCTTTTTTGGGTATTTTTAATGTATTTCAAAATTTCAATTAGGAATTCAATTTACCTGCACATAAGAACCCCTAAATAAAAAATCTCAAATTTTGAAACAAATTTTATCAAAATACTAATTTTGGCTACGAAACCTTGGGTGCTGGCCCACTGCGCGCTCGAGCAATCTTCAACAGTAGGGTTAATCTTTTCCGTACATTATTTCTTAACTACTTGCCGAGGGATTCAACCGATGAGCAAAATGTGCGTGCATAGGTTCATAAAATTTATGTAGTTCTGCGTAATTAAAAGTTACTGTGGATTTAGTGATTGATTCTAACAGTTTTTTATTTACAATCATACAAACAAACTTTGAATGTATTTTTGTTGATAAAATTAAAGGTATTAATTTGATAAAATAATTAGTGAAATGAAATAGTGATGAATACTAATCCCACAAAGGCTTAACGCCTTTGATTTCTAAAAATCCATGCAGCAATTAGTTCTGGATAACAATGTATGTATAGATCGTAGGCGAATTAAAAAAAACGACTATTTTCAAATTTTATCGTCATTTTGCAATACGATGGACTAATAGGAAAAGTCTTATTTTATAATCTGGTCGATATTTTTTTGGCTAATTACAATAAGCATAAATGTCTTTAGGCTAATATGCTGAGGATTACTTAGACTGAAGTTTACTAGACTTATTGCAATAAACCTTTAATAAGACTATTTATAATGAGCCTTCTTAATTCTAGTCTTATCGCGAACTGCCTTAAATAAAATCAGGATAAGTAATAAATGAAATATTCATTTCCAAAAAACCCTTTACAGTCGTTCTAACCGTGGAAGGTTTTGTGTTTTTCCCCTCCACGTAACGCAAATGAGGGTTAGTTCCATCAAAATGCCCTCCATGAAGGCTATTTTGTCCTAATGCTTGATTCAGAAGTTCCCTTGTCTTCAGGGATGGGTTCAAAATTACAAGGCTGCGAAGAGCTGTCAGTTGTTCAACGACGGTTATAAAATAAAATAAGCCTATGACTTGTTAACTTCATAAAACAAAAGGTGGAACATGCAATGATGCGTTAAGAATTATTTTCTAAAATTCCCCTTATAATATAAAGTTTTTACAAAAAATAATACTTTTTAAAATATTAATAAAGATAAAAATATGATGGACTAAACCAAATGCTTTGAAACTTAAATTTAATTTGTTTCAAAAAGTTTGTCAATCTATGCAGTAAACGGTTTTTTTATTTACTCGTATACAATAAAATATAAGAAAAAGTATCAGAAATTCCATATCTAAGTAATTTAGATATGGAATATAAATATAATATGAATAATTTACCCCTTATAATGTAAATTTTACAAAAAAAAATTGCTTTTAAAAATATTAATAAAGATAAAAATGTGATGGACTAAACTAAAGGCTTTGAAACTTAATTTTAATTTGTTTCAAAAAGTTTGAAACAAATTAAAATTAAGTTTCAAAGTAATATTTTTAAACTCATTAATATTTTTAAAATCAAAAAGAAAATTGCTTTTAAAAATATTAATAAAGATAAAAATATGATGGACTAAACCAAATGCTTTGAAACTTAATTTTAATTTGTTTCAAAAAGTTGAGTTAGTCAATTTATGCAGTAAACGGCTTTTTTATAACTCTTATACAATAAAATATAAGAAAATGTATCAGAAATTCAATATCTAAGTAATTTAAAAATATTTAAATTCTATATTTAAACATCTTAAAATCATTAAGTTGGATTAATTGTGTTAATAAAACATTAAATGTGGCTCCATGTTTGGGAAATATTCTCCATCAATATGTCTTCTATCTAAACTATTCTAAAATAGTAAAATTTTATATCTGAAGAGCTAAAAATTATTAAATTCCATACCTAAAAATTTATAAATATTTAAATTCCATGATTAAAAATTTTTAATTCTTTAATTCCATGTCTAAAAAGTGATGAATATTTAAACATTTAAAAAACCTTATTGAATCATTTAAAAATATGTCATTGATACAAATGTGTTAATGAAGTATTAAAAACCATATCTAAGTAATTTAAAAATATTTAAATTCTATATCTAAACATCTTAAAAGCATTTATTTGGATTAATTGTGTTAATAATACATTAAATGTGGCTCCATGTTTGGGAAATATTTTCCATCAATATGTCTCCTATTTAAACTATTCTAAAATACTAAAATTCTATATCTGAAAAGCTAACAATTATTCAATTCCATACCTAAAAATTTATAAATATTTAAATTCCATGTTTAAAAATTTTTAATTCTTTAATTCCATGTCTAAAAAGTGATGAATATTTAAACATTTAAAAAACCTTATTGAATCATTTAAAAATATGTCATTGATACAAATGTGTTGATGAAGTATTAAAAACCATATCTAAGTCATTTAAAAATATTTAAATTCTATATCTAAACATCTTAAAAGCATTTATTTGGATTAATTGTGTTAATAATACATTAAATGTGGCTCCATGTTTGGGAAATATTTTCCATCAATATGTCTCCTATTTAAACTATTCTAAAATACTAAAATTCTATATCTAAAAAGCTAACAATTATTCAATTCCATACCTAAAAATTTATAAATATTTAAATTCCATATTTAAAAATTTATAATTACTTTAATTCCATGTCTAAAAAGTGATGAATATTTAAATATTTATAAACCTTATTGAATCATTTAAAAATATGTCATTGATACAAATGTGTTAATAAAGTATTAAAAACCATATCTAAGTAATTATATTTAAATTCTATATCTAAACATCTTAAAAGCATTTATTTGGATTAATTGAGTTAATAATACATTAAATGTGGCTCCATGTTTGGGAAATATTTTCCATCAATATGTCTCCTATTTAAACTATTCTAAAATACTGAAATTCTATATCTGAAAAGCTAACAATTATTCAATTCCATACCTAAAAGTTTATAAATATTTAAATTCCATGTTTAAAATTTTTTAATTCTTTAATTCCATGTCTAAAAAGTGATGAATATTTAAATATCTAAAAACCTTATTGAATCATTTAAAAATATGTCATTGATACAAATGTGTTAATAAAGTATTAAAAACCATATCTAAGTAATTTAAAAATGTTTAAATTCTATATCTAAACATCTTAAAAGCATTTAGTTGGATTAATTGTGTTAATAATACATTAAATGTGGCTCCATGTTTGAGAAATATTTTCCATCAATATGTCTTCTATTTAAATTATTCTAAAATACTAAAATTCTATATCTGAAAAGCTAAAAACTATTCAATTCCATACCTAAAAATTTATAAATATTTAAATTCCATATTTAAAAATTCATAATTACTTTAATTCCCTGTCTAAAAAGTGATATATTTTCCATCAATATGTCTTCTATTTAAACTATTTTAAAATACTAAAATTCTATATCTGAAAAGCTAAAAATTATTAAATTTCATACCTAAAAATTTATAAATATTTAAATTCCATATTTAAAAATTTATAATTACTTTAATTTTATGTCTAAAAAGTGATGAACATTTAAATATCTAAAAACCTTGTTGAATCATTTAAAAATATGTCATTGATACAAATGTGTTAATGAAGTATTAAAAAACACATTTGAATATGCTTGTTGTTTCATATTTTACAAGTGCTCTTGTATGTAAGGTCACAGTGAATATTAAAAACAACATAAAACGAATAGTAAATTTTCCATTCTGTCGAGATTATAACATGAAATAACAAAGAGACTTAAACAATCCTTGTCAAAATCACATGACTGTCTGGACGCCATTTTTTTCTTCCCAAGAAAAAGAACATTTTGATTGTTATATTAAAGGATATATCTATTAGAGCATGGCCTAGTTCGCATAAAAGAACGGATAGATCTATAAATCTGCATAAAAAAAAAAATAATGAAGTAGAAAAAGAAATCTGCCTTAATCACGAGTGTGTAAAACCCTCGTGATTTGTAGAAGCTAAATACGAAGTCATGCGGGGAAATTTAAATACTAAAAATAAAAGTGTTCTTGCATCATCGGGTACAGATCACAAGATCCGAGTTTTTGCCTTTCATTTAGATTTTATTATTTTCTTTTTATCACGTTTATGTGTTATGAATAAAGCCTGTGAACAAAGCATTATGACCAAATGCTTTTCAGACATTAAAAGCCCTGATCAACTTCATTTGTCTCGTGATTAATTTGCATTTCAAAAGATCTTAACATCTGCCTTTGATAATTCTATTCACCTTACGTTTTTGTAAACATGTTTAATTGTTTTATGTTATTTCGAAATCTTAGAGAAAATTATGGGGCTGGCTATGAATATTGTTATCTATCATAAACGGCTTAGTAAATGATATTGTTTAATTCTGACAGGGGACGGGGGGGGGGGATAACAATATAAATTTACGCCAATATTAAGTTAAATTTTGTTGGGGAAAAAAACGATTAAATTTCGTGGAAAATAAGAAAAGGTTATTATTTGAGTAATTAGAAGACAATTATTTTAAGTTCAATAAATATAAATAATATAGCAATGCAATATAATTATGCATCATCGGGCACAGATCACAAGATCCAAGTTTTTGCCTTTCATTTAGATTTTTTTTTTTTTTATCACGCGTATGTGTTTTGAATAAAGCCTGTGAACAAAGCATTAATTTGCATTTCAAAAGATCCTAACATCTGCCTTTAATAATTTTATTCACCTTATGTTTTTGTAAGCATGTTTATTTGTTTTATGTTTTTTCGAAATCTTAGAGAAAATTATGGGGCTGACTATGAATATTTTATTTTATTTCATAACCGTCGTTGAACAGCCGTCCCAATTTTTGGGTATACGACTACTAATGTTCAACTCCGTAATTTTGAACCCAATCCAGAAGACAAAAGAACTCCTGGATCAAGTATTGGGAGAAATTCCTCTTCGTGGAGGATTTTTTGATGGAACTAACTGGCATTTGCTTTACTTGGAGAGGAAGACCACGAGAGCCTCCAACGGTTAGCCTAATGGCAAAGGGCCTCTAACCCGTGATCCGTCTACCACTGAGGATATTTCACGTCAGCATTGTGGTCGGCGCAAGCCGGATGCGGATTCGTATCGACCAGTCATCGCTGGGATTCGAACCCGGTTCACTCTGAATATTGTTATCTGTCTTAAACGGCTTAGCAAATGATATTATTTAATTCTGTGAGGGGGTGGGAAGGGGAGGGATAGCAATATCAATTTATCCCAATATTACGCTAAATTTTATTGAAATAAAAATGATTAAATTCCATGCAAAAATAAAAAAGGTTATTATTTGAGTAATTAAAAAACAATTATTTTAAGTTTAATAAACATAAATAATATCAATGTAATATAATTATGTTTAATAACTTATGTGCAAAATTGAGCTTGCTTTTATATAAAAACCTAAATTAAATGAGAAAAAAATTTAAAGTTTAATTGGAATATTGTTAGATTTGGACAGTATGATAAATATTAGTACTAATGTATAGTAGACATTTTTTGCACTAGGACAGGTATTTAAAGCCTTTAACACCATGTTTTGTTCAGGAAACTAATACATTTTATTGAAAACAAATATTATTATTTTTAATGCACATAGATGATTAAAAAAAACGTTCATATAATTATGCTGAATAACTTGCCTATAAAATTCAGGATGCTATGATATAAAATCGAGGGTAATTAATAAAAAATGTTAAAATTTTATATCTGAGTAATCAATTTCGAAATTTTTATTTTATTGAAAATAATAATTAGAACGTGCATTTTAAATTTATAAATATAAGTAATAATACAATGCAAAGTTCTTACTATTAATAACTTATATACAAAATTGAGTTCCCGCAGTGGACTGATCGTTAAGACACGGTTCCCAGCAGATCACCGAAGTCAAGCATCACGGACTGCGGTCAGTGTGCGGGTGGGTGACCACTTGGATCAGTGTACGTAGGGACCGAGGGTGTGCGGTATTAGTCCGCGTTAAACTATTCTACCGTAAAGTGCTCGACTTCGCGTGCAGGTCGCCGGGCTACCGAAGCGGGGATGCCATCCCCTCTGCAGAGGATCAAAATTGTGATGGCATGTCTTCGGATCATCCTCAGGGATGTTTCCTAGTCCGTCGCCAATAGCTCATTGTCCAGCTCTAGTGTAACGTAAATGAACAACAACAACAAAATTGAGATTAATAGAAAAATTAAGATTCACTAAAGTGCATTCATTAACAGTTCATATTGGCATCATTTGAGAAAAATTGAAATATGAAGTAATCAATAACGTTTGATATCTACAGGAAGTGAATAAACTAATATCGAAATCAATATATTTCCTTAATCTTGTAATTTTTTCTTGAAAAAACGATAAATCACAAAAATTGTTATTATTTGAATAATTAAAGGACGTAAACTTGAATGTCATTCATATAAATTATTAGGCTCTACAATGTTTAAGTCACATACATGAAAAAATCTAGACTGTAAAAGTTATTTTATTGGCAATAGATAATAATATCATTTTTCAACGAAGAGGAGGTAGTTCAATGATATTTTATTTTATTTTATAACCGTCGTTGAACAGCCGACCCAATGTTTTGGGTTTACGACCACTAATATTCAACTCCGTAACCTTGTAATTTTGAACCTGGAAATACCAAATCAAGTATTGGGAGAAATTTGCCTTTGTGGAGGTCTTTTCGATGGAACTAACCCGCATTTGCGTTACATGGAGAGGAAAACCACGAAATCCTCCCACGGCCAGTAAGGGGATTCTAACCCATGATCCATCTACCACTGATGATACTTTAAGTCAACACTGTGGTCGGTGCAAGCCGGATGCGGAATTCATATCCACCAGCTATCGCTGGGATTCGAACCCGGGTCACTTCAATAGAAGGCGAACGCTCTATCTCCTGATCCGTAACTGCTCAGGTGAATAATAATGTTTGATATTGAAAGAGAGGAGTTCCTAATTGCCCAAAAAGTGCTCATATGTTTGTTACTAGCTGTGGTGACCAGCTGGTCCGCCTACACGTACTCATCGCTTCGCTGTTTAACATTGTAGTTCACGTGCATGAACTGACCGTTTCTCGGCCCCATGCTTGTTCCTGTTGTTCTGAATCTTCGGTATTTTAAGTGCAAATAAGAGGGACAGAAATTTTTCTCGATCACGCCCGCGGTAGCCACTTTTTTCCCCAAAACTAACTCACTGTTTTGTAGTTTCACATAGTCATCCGCCAATTGACCTCATCACTTCTTAATATCATAGAAGCCGGAAACAGCTTGACTGCGCCAAACGCATGGTATTAATTCGCGGAAACATATTATTTAGCACAACTATCAATTAGTCTATTTACCCTAATAGATACAAAATATTGAAATAAAGCTTTTTAATTCTTTTTTTTTTTTTTTTTTTTTTGTCGCGTGAAAATATGGTATTAATTAGAGACTTCCATCTGGGTGAAACGTTTTATTTAGAACAAAAACATTCCCTGTTTTCTCCAACAGGGCCCTTTGCTAGAGAGAGACAGAAAGCTAGAATAGACTAAAAAAATTATATTTTTATTTATTTTTAAAATTATATTTTTAAAATTATATTTTTGAAATTATAATATGAGACAAGAACACTATGGCGATATATTCTGGATTATCGAGATGTCAAAATTGTTCGGAATTTTTAAAACTTTGGAAATTTGTAGCGATAACCACCGAAAAAAGCGACCAAAAGACTGCATTGATTTTGATTTGGCGCGTTCATAAACTTATTTGGGTCAATCTCACGAAAACTGTCATTTTTCAGTTCATAAAATCCCAAAAAAGTAAAGTGGATAAAAAGCTCTGAAACTTTTTATATTAATAGAAATATGTAATGGCATTATAAAGAAAGTATATATCCTATAAATTATACTTAATATTTAAATTAATTAATTTTTAAATAATTAATTTATAATAATTAATAATTAATTAATTTAATAAATAAATTAATTAATTTAATAAATTAATTTATTAATTTTTTAATTTATTTTTCAAATTAATTAATAAGTAAATTAATTATTTTCACTATTTAAAAAGTGAGGGAATGACACTAATAGTGAGGGAATGATATTTTATTTTAATACATGTTTTTATCTAAGTTACATATACCTAAAGTTTGAAAATGATAACATACTAAGTATATCTAATATTTATTATAAATTAGTCTTATATATTTAATAGTTTTTACAGGTTTGGGAAATAAAATTGACTGGCACGATTGAACAAAAAGAAATTTGATAATATACTCATCGTGAATCATTCCCTCACTTCAGCGTCATTCCCTCACTTTATACACTAGTGAGGGAATGACGAATTCAATAAAATTTGAAAATAACAGTTAGGCCTAATTAATTTCTGAAGTCAATCACATACAATTATATTCATACAAGAAAGCAACATATAATTATCCACTTTCTCGATGAAGTTTTATTTTATTTTACTCTAAAAAATGACATGAGGGAATGACAAATGTAAAAAATTTTGCCTGGTTTGATTCATTCAAATTTATTCCACAGCAAAGCTTCTTTAAGTTGAAGATGGAAACATACTGCAATTTTGTTCTATGATGCCAGTTGTTAACTTCTGAAGTTTTTATTAAAATATTTTTATTCTAAGAAGATTGCAGGTGATAAGAACATTGTTGTGAGGGAATGACGCGAAACACTGGGGACAAAGTTTAAAATAGTGCTGTGCTAATATTTTTATCAGAAATTAAATTTAAAATTGATTTTCTGAATTCTATATTTCAGTATTCTGAAATAAAAAACACGAATTTGTAAAAAAAAAAATTTTATTTCAGAAACAATTTTTTTCTTTTTTTAAATCAGCAGTGGGGACAAGTGAGGGAATGACATATTGGTATATTTTAATTACCTAAAATAAATAAAAAATAAAAATTGCTAATTTTATTTTTATTCCTTTGTTAGCTTGCATTCTGAAGGACACTTTCCCTGAATTTTTTTTTTTCGTAAGCTGTAAAACAAACATAAAATATACTGGGGACATGAAAATGACTGTTTTTGTGAGAATGACCCATATGCGCAATTAAAAATTTCTGATTTTTTTTTTTTTTTTGGAGGGGGCTAAAAAAAATTTTTTTTTTCTTTTTTTTTTTTGTTTTTTTTTTGTTTCAGGTTCAGGTGCTACCGGTTGCAGGTTGTTCACCCTATCATGTGGAGTAATATTCCTGGATCGCGCTCCCTCAAACCTCGTGAGCCCCCCCCCCGTCCCCCCGCACAGCGGTGGTGTTATTTACGCCACTGGGTTTGTGTGATTTAATGGCTGCCGGGCAGATTTTAAATTATTACTAAAATTCTACACTTAGAGAACTTTACCAATATCGTAGAGATCTTTTGAAAAAAGTTAAAATTAAAATCAAAGTTCATCCGTGTGGGCAAAGTCGTGGGCAACAGCTAGTTATTATTATTATTTTCCGAAAAGCGAAGATAAATTGTGAAATGAAGAGAAAAAGTGAAGATAAATCACGCATACGCGTGCCAACGGAAGAAATACGTAATCGTCCATTTGTTAGAGAGCAGAAACAAGCTCAATTCGGAAAAAAAAATTACTGTCAGAAGTTTTTTATTTTTTGTTTTCACCGCTTTGATATTGTCTGAATATAAATTAACTAAGTTTTTCCCCTCCGCGGAGGTGAGCATATGCTCTTAGGTCAAAAAACGTGACCTTAAATAGGGTGTTTTTGTGATTATTTCAATACATCTTTTAAACAACGATGTTTATTGAAAAAAAAGGAAATGCTTAAGTTGTAGAACTGTAAATTTCGCATAAAATGAGTACCGATATGAAATGCTTTGTTTCAAATATGTTTACTTGACCTATTGTAAATATTAACCTGAATTGTCAGATTTTCATATAAATTTCATTTTTGACTAAAATTGAAGCTGAAATGAAGTTAAAAAAAAAAAGCATTTTCGAAACACTATTGTTTGGATAAATTTTAGCGGGTCTAAAAAAATTACTGCCAAAAGTTAAATTTTTTTTTCTTCTGTTTTCACCGTTTTGGTATTGTCTGAATATAAATTAACTAAGTTTTTCCCCTCCGCGGAGGTGAGCATATGCTCTTAGGTCAAAAAACGTGACCTTAAGTAGGGTGTTTTTGTGATTATTTCAATATATCTTTTAAACAACGATGTTTATTGAAAAAAAAAAGGAAATGCTTAAGTTGTAGAACTGTAAATTTCGCATAAAATGAGTACCGATATGAAATGCTTTGTTTCAAATATGTTTACTTGACCTATTGTAAATATTAACCTGAATTGTCAGATTTTCATATAAATTTCATTTTTGACTAAAATTGAAGCTGAAATGAAGTTAAAAAAAAAAAGCATTTTCGAAACACTATTGTTTGGATAAATTTTAGCGGGTCTAAAAAAATTACTGCCAAAAGTTAAATTTTTTTTTCTTCTGTTTTCACCGTTTTGGTATTGTCTGAATATAAATTAACTAAGTTTTTCCCCTCCGCGGAGGTGAGCATATGCTCTTAGGTCAAAAAACGTGACCTTAAGTAGGGTGTTTTTGTGATTATTTCAATATATCTTTTAAACAACGATGTTTATTGAAAAAAAAAAGGAAATGCTTAAGTTGTAGAACTGTAAATTTCGCATAAAATGAGTACCGATATGAAATGCTTTGTTTCAAATATGTTTACTTGACCTATTGTAAATATTAACCTGAATTGTCAGATTTTCATATAAATTTCATTTTTGACTAAAATTGAAGCTGAAATGAAGTTAAAAAAAAAAAAGCATTTTCGAAACACTATTGTTTGGATAAATTTTAGCGGGTCTAAAAAAATTACTGCCAAAAGTTAAATTTTTTTTTCTTCTGTTTTCACCGTTTTGGTATTGTCTGAATATAAATTAACTAAGTTTTTCCCCTCCGCGGAGGTGAGCATATGCTCTTAGGTCAAAAAACGTGACCTTAAGTAGGGTGTTTTTGTGATTATTTCAATATATCTTTTAAACAACGATGTTTATTGAAAAAAAAGGAAATGCTTAAGTTGTAGAACTGTAAATTTCGCATAAAATGAGTACTGATATGAAATGCTTTGTTTCAAATATGTTTAATTGGTCTATTTTTTTTTTTTTTAACTGTAGTTGAGCAGCCGATCCAATTTTGGGTTTACGACTTCTAATGTTCAACTCCATAGCCTTGTAATTTTGAACCAATCCAAAACACAAGGAAGCTCCTGGATCGGTACCCCTAGAGGTTTGATTTGTTATGGGAAAATGGAGGACTTTGTGACTTGACAGATTTAATGTGCATCAGTCACCATTTACTACACTGGGAGTCTTCGGCCGACGAGGATCGAACCCACGCCCTCTTGGACATGAGCCCAGTGCCCTACCAGCCAGGCTATCCCGGTCCTTTACTTGACCTATTGTAAAAGTTGACCTGAATTTTTAACTTTTCAAACAAATTTCATTTTTGGCTAAAATTAAAGTTTAAAAAAAAGCATTTTAGAAGCACTATTGTTTGGATAAATATTAACGGGTCTTTTATTTCACTAATAAAATGTGTCCCGATTTAACTATCTTTAGCCCCCCCCCCCCTCCTCTACGCCTAATTGAACGTTGGTCACGAAACGCGGCGTAAAATTTTCTTAAAAAATTGGTGTTCTTAATGAGGTAGAAATTATTTTCGGCTCTATATTCTATAAATGGCAACGAGCAGCAGTGTCTCAGGAGATAGAGCGTTCGCTTCCCAAAGGTTTCCCAGGTTCGAATTCCAGCGGTTGTCACGAATTCTGCTTCCGACTTTCACTGACCATGGTACTGATATAAAATATCCTCAGTGTAAGATGGATCATGGATTAGAATCCCTTTGCCATCGGACTAACCATGGGAATTTTTCGTGGTTTCCCTCCTCATGTAACGCAAATGCGCGTTTCCATCTAAAGGGCCTCCACGAAGGCTATTTTGTCCCAATGCTTGATCCAGGAATTACCTTGTCTTCTGGGTTTGGTTTAAAATTACGAGACTACGGAGTCGAAAATTGGTAGTCGTAAACTCAGATTATATCGGCTATTCAATGCTGGTTATGAAATAAAATAAATGGCAACTTTTTTTTTGCTGACTTTATTACCAATGTATTATTGCGTGTGTGTGTACTTCGCTAAATGTGTTATTATGTGTACTTCGCTAAATTGCGTTATTTTATATGAAAGTAATGTGAGAGAGATTACTATTAAAAGAAAATTAGTTTCAATTTTAAATAATAAAACTACCTGACATATTGTACTACATTAATATAGTGAATCTAATCATCCAGACGGATCAAGAGAAGTGTGTACGAAAATATGGTAAATATTTTATATTAATTATTTTGACAAACTGTGCATTACTTAAAAAAGAAATTGGAAACTTGAAAGAATGATGAGTAATAATTTCATGAATTGCACCCAGGCACTGTGGGCCAAAAGACCATGATCTTTGGCCAAAAGTCAAAAATTAAATTTTCAACTAAAATATGTGTATGCAATTTTAATATAGACCAAATTAAGTATTCATAATCATTCCAAGCATTATAATTTACTTTTTGGACCGACGAGAGTACAATGTAATGAAAAATATGTTTAAAAAAATTGTTTTAAGTGTAACTTTTGAATTTTTATTTCAGAAATATAAATAGAAATTTCACCTTACTGTTACATTTTTATTGGAGTAATTAGTCTGAAATTATAGTACAATTTTGCAATTTGTTGGATTAGTTAATACTCTTGACAAACTTATAGTTAATATCTTATCATTTGACATTTTACAATGTTTGAAGGACTTTCGAAACTTAGTTCCAAAAAGTTCCACGAGGTAATTAGCTAAAGTTTTTTTTGTTGTCTTCTTTGATGTTTCTTCTTTCGAAAAAACCTGCCCCATTTTGTTCATATTGCAAAGGTAGACTAAATAAACCGAAAAACAAAAATTATGTTTTTTTCATGTTTTCGCGTTGTTTTGTAATTAATGCGCGTTATTTTGTAATATTACTTCGGAAATATAATTTGCTTTTCATTTTTAAAATGAAATTACCAAAATTATTATATTTCCATTGCTATATTTAATTATTTAAACGTACTATATTATTTTTCGTATTTTTGCTCGCCATATTTCAGCCGCCATTTTGTTTTTTTGAGTATTTTTAGTGTATTTCAAAATTTTAACTATGAATTCAATTTATCTGCACATAAAAACCCCTAAATAAAAAGCCCCAAATTTTGAAACAAATTTTATCGAAATGCTAATTTTGGCCACGAAACCTTGGATTCTGGCCCACTGTGCGAAGGAAAGTTACCTATTAGTTGATCGCTAACTACACGATGGAATTTAAAATAAGCAATACATTCATGAATTATATTTTTAGCAAGGTTCCGGCCATGTACTGGCCAGAATTTTTGTCGAAAAGAATTCAGATGTAAATATTTTATATAAAAATTGAACACTATGATGTGTGTAAATCTGTGCTCAAATGGTAGAATAATAGAAAATTTATAATCAAAACTTACCTGGAAATCGGCTAATCGACCACTTACCTGTAATGTTCCATCGTAATGCAAAAATGCATTCAAGGGATTCAGACGACTATTTGTCGAAATATTACCTTTTTTAATTGCTGATAAATCAGCCGAAAATTCATCCCTTTGAACTTCTCGAATAAGAAAGCTTTCTGCAAATTTTAATTCCTCCATAGAAAGAAGTCTAATTTTTTTTCTCCAGGGATTTTTTGCAGTTTCTAATAACCCTAAAGAGATAACTAAGAATTCGAATTAATTTCATATACTTATTGCTAATATTTAAAAAATCAGAAGTAAAAGTATTCCTATTAAAAATAGCTGAATTAGTGTCCAATAAGTATTTAAGTTCTTTTTCATAGTCAATGTCTGAAATAATTTGTTCATGAAGTTCTGTAAATTTCGTTTCTGATAATAAGTATTTTTGAAATATTCCTCGCAAAATTCTTCCTCACTACTGAGGGAAATAAAGTTATCAATATTCTTAATTTTTCCTAAATTTTTCCAAAATTTTCTCAATGTTTTCGCAGTTAGTAATTAAACCGCAATGTTGAATAGCGTGGGGCATATCAACATTAAATTACATATAGCACAAATAATTAAATATAGCAATGAAAATATAATAATTTTCGTAATTTTATATTAAAAATGAAAAGCAAATTATACTTCCGAAGAAATATTACAAAATAACGTGAATTAATTATAAAATAACGCGAAAACATGAAAAAAATTCATAATTTTTGTTTTTCGGAATATTTAGTCCACCTTAGCAATATGGGCAAAATGGGACAGGTTTTTTCGAAAGAAGAAGCATCAAAGAAGACAACAAAAAAAAAGTTTAGCTAATTACCTCGTGGAACTTTTTGGAGATAAGTTTCGAAAGTCATACAAACATTGTAAAATGTCAAATGATAAGATATAAACTATAAGTTTGTCAAGAGTATTAACTAATCCAACAAATAGGAAAATTGTACTACAATTTCAGACTAATTACTCTGAAAAAAATGTAACAGAAAGGTGAAATTCCTATATATATTTCTGAAATAAAAATTTAAAAGTTACATTTAAAAAAAGAAATTTATATATTTTTCACTACATTGTACTCTTGTCGGTCCAAAAAGTAAATTTAATTTTTAACTTTTGACCAAAGCTCATGGTCTTCTGACCCACTGTGCGATGGTCAGATGAAATATCGTTGTCCATTTTATTGATTTTCTGACGTGCAGAATGCAGTTCTTTTCTGGCGTGCCGAATGCAGTTCCATCATGCCGGATGCAGTTCTCTGATTGTTACCTTTGTCATCTAGCTGCGAAAAAATCATATCCTTTCGACATTAGGTCGGAATTCAGCTAAATTTTCGCAATGACGATGGCTCAATGAAGCCAATCAAAAGCCTGTATTTTTGTAAACATATCGCATTTTGCGATTTATTAAAATACAGGCTTTTGATTGGGCAAATTTGTCCATCGTAATTGCAAAAATTTAAATGAATTCCGCCCTAGAAGCCATGGATTTACAAAACATAGATCATGTTCATACGATAGAATAATGAAGAAGCTAACTTAACCCTTTGACGGTTAGGGAAATGAGCAGTTTTCGTTTACTTAATTGGCACAGTATTACAAGCAAACAGTAGTCGAAAGTGGCAGCTGTTTACCCAAGCCGTTCTTCCGAAAATGTCACCCTTCTTTGGCGATGCCGTAGATAGCTCGCCTCACGCGTTTTAAAAATTTCTTAAAGTATTTGTAGTACATAAATAACAGTTTTTACGTAATTTAAAATAATTAATAAATGATAATTATTAATAGTAAATTATAAATGATTATAATCAATTATATAAATAATAGTTAATTATAAATATAAGACAAATATTAAATTGAAAGTACTAAATAAAAACAACTAGTGTAAAACTTTATGAAGCATTTAAATACAGTAATTACTTAAATACTGTGAGCAAAGTCTTCATCAGACTCAAAACTTGATAAGCTTTCGTATCTTAATCATAATTATCTAACTTTCGCTTTTCAGCCTTTTTACTTTACAAACACCCTGAAAAACGCGCCAAAATACGCATGAAAAGAACAAGGTAAAAAAAATAAATTCCCCCTTCATTATGAAAAGAAATTCATGTAACCCGTACTGCCATCTGTAGGTAGTAAAACTAACTACGTTTCGCGAGTAGGATTCGTTTTTAACATAATCAATGCAGAATAATAATGGCGAACGAGCTCAGCTCGTCAGCGCGTATTGGGGAAAAATTTCACTCCGCGAGTAGTGCTCGTTACTAACCATTACGGTCGAAATCTTGCTCCCGAGCGGAACTCGCTTGCGCGCATTATGAAGCACGATTCGATTGCGAGCCGAACTCGTTCATAACCGTCAAAGGGTTAAAGCTCATGGATTTGACACTGAGCTGACATTTTGTTTAAAGAAAAGTTCATTAAGGAAGGAAACGTAAAATAAACTTTCTATTCGATTTGGGGCCCCCTCTGATGCGAGGACCCAGGGCAACTACCACGTATGCCCCTGCCTTTGTCAGGCTCTGACAATAAGTCCAATTTTCCAGGTTTCATAAAGCTAATGTCTACCAAAGAAATATGAAAAGGTATTTTTAGTTCCTTAACATTTATATGAGTTGTTGGTGTCATATCTGTAATTTTCGGAACACTCAAAAATTCTTACTCGAAAGACAAATTCCCTTTCTTGTTCGAAATAGTTGAATAAATCTTATGATTTAATGAGAACCTGAAATTAATGTTTTTCACTTTTTGAGACCTAATTGTTTTGCAAACTCAGGCGATGTAAAATTTGCCATTTAAAGCACGTGCTTCAATAAAGTTATTCTTTGAATGCATAAGTTAGCCGTAGATAAAACCGCGGTTTTATTTTCAGATGCAAAGCAATTAAACGAAATCATTTCTTTCACACGTGCCGATGACTCATTCTTTCTCCAGAAGTTCTATTCAGTTTCACTTCTAGAACGATTACAAATGTTATTGGGATTAGTGGCGTCGGTTAACTAAAAAGTATCTAGTTTACGTAACAAAGAATGGTGTTTTTATGACACGTGGAATATAAATATTTCGATCTGCATTCGCTTAACAATGATTTCCAATAAGAAAATTTAAGCATAAACATTTTTTTCTTTGAAGATATCATTAAAGTTCTTTTTAAGAAAGGAATTACATTAATAAATTGGGTGTTGTTTTTGAATCTTGCAAAGTTTTTGCGTCTTGCAACGAACTTGACCTGGTTTTAACAAATCATAAAAATATTCAGAACCTAATAACAAGTCAATTTTTCCAAGTTTCATGAAATTAATATCCACCAAAGAAATATGGGAAGGTATTTTTGGTCCCTTAACATTTATATACTTTGTTAGCTTCATATCTGTAATTTTTCGGAACAATAAAAAAGTCCCAATTACGAAAAGAAATCCCCTTTCTTATTCGAAATTATAAATGAAATCTTATGATTTAATGAAATAAATGTCCCATTAATAATCGGAAACAAGAGTCAATGTTTGTTTTTTTAAGACCTAATTGCTTTGCGAAGTCAGGCGATTTAAAATTTGCCATAGAGCCACCATCAATCAAAGCACGTGCTTAAAAAAACATCTGCATTTCGAATCCATAAATTAGCCGTAGATAAAACCACAGTTCCCGCCCCCAACTAAGCGAAATCATTTCCTTCTCTTGTGCATATGAGTCATTATTTCTGGAAAATATAGATTCAGTTTCACTTTGTGGTGGATTACATAACGTTATTGATATTAGTGACTTCGGTTAACTCAAAAGTGTCGGGTTTATGTAACAAAGAATGATTTTTTTAATGACACGTAGAACATTAATATTTCGATTTGCATTCCCTTAACTAACAAATAATTTCCAATTCGACATTTTAAACATAACTTTTTTTCTTTGGCGATATTCAATCTTTCGTTAAAATTAATTTTAAGAAATGAATTGCATTTACAAATTGGGTGTTGTAATTTACAGATAAAAGGTTTCTTTCTTTCTTCCTTTTTTTTTTTTTTTTTTCATACAACTTGATAAAATATCTTTCGAATTCAGCATGAAGTTTTTGACTGCATGAAGTTTAGCATGAAGTTTAGTTAGTTTAGAAGTTAGTTTCAGCATGAAGTTTATGAATGTTTCTTGATTTATTTTGCTAAAACTGTCCATGTAAATTTTCCAAAAACAGATACTTTTTTTTTTTTTTCATTTTTTAAAGAAATCTGTGAAATTAACTGCAAGAAATGGCTTAAAATATATCTAAAATGCAACGAAATGCTTATGAATATTGCAGAAAAAGGTTACCGAAATATTCAGAAAAGTTTTTGAAAACTACATGCTCCGTAGATGCCTCATATATTTATATTTTACATCCGTCGTTGAACAGCCGACCCAAATTTGAGTTTACGACTATCAATGTTCAACTCCGTAGCCTTGTAATTTTGAAAACAATCTAGTAGACAAATCAACTTCTGGATCAGTACCCCCAGGTGTATTGATTTGTTATGGGAACTTGGAGGACTTCGTGACTCCAACAGATTTAACGTGCACCGTGCACCAGTCACCATTTAGTACACGGGAATTCTTTGGCCAGCTGGATTCGAACTACCATTAACTTCGCACGATTACGAGTCCAACGCCCTACTAACCAGGCTATATCGGCCCCTTTTTTAAAATATTTTATTTCATTTTATAACCGTCGTTGAACACTTAGTATTTACTAGAGTAACCTTTATTTTATATCCTATAACTGTCGTTGAACAGCTGACCCAATTTTTTGGGTTTACGACTACTAATGCTCACCTCCGTAACCTTGTAAATTTGAATCCGATCTAGAAGACAAGGGAACTCCTGGATCGCATTGGGGGAAATTTGCTTTCGCTGAGGATTTTTTAATGGAACTAACCCGCATTTGCATTACATGGAGAGGAAAACCACAAAAACCTCCCACCGTTAGCCTGACGGCAAGGGGACCCATGATCCGTCTACCACTGAGGATATTTTACGTCGGCACTGTGGTTGGTGCTAGCCGGGTTCGGAATTCGAACCCGGTTCACCTCATTGGGAGACAAGAGCTCTATCCCCTGTACCGTTACGGCTATCCTTTAAATTATTGCCAAAATTAAACGCAATTATGTAAGATTTCTATTTTAATTCTCTACCACCCTATAAAATCTTCTGCCGAAAGCGGAGTAGTTGGCATTCCTGTATCGCTTCACTCTCAATTTAAACATTGTACTGAGTTAAAACTTTCTGGTTGGCAGAAATCCAATTAGAACATTCTAATGCCACAGAATTTCCCAATTTCAAACATTTATATATAATCTGTTATATTGTAATCCGTTGTTTCCTAAATATTTTATCAATCACATTATTAATCAAAAACATTTTCTGGTCAAGTTTTTTTTATCTATATTTACCTTGGTATAGGTGGAGGGCAAGGAAACTAAGGATAATTAAATTGAAGCATAGCTTATTGGCGAAATAAAGGATTCTCAAAACATTAGGCTTTATTGAAACAATAGCGTTTCCAAAATGTTTCTGACCTCATTTCAGTATTAATTTTAAAAAAATGGAATTGGCTTAAAAATTGACGATTCAGGTGACTTTCACTAAGCGTATTTGAAACAAAGCGTATCATATCAGTACTCATGCGAAATTTCATGCGAAATTTATCGATCTACAACTTACTAAGGATACTAACTTACTAAGGATAAATAAATTGGGGCATAGCTTATTGGCGAAATAAAGGATTCTCAAAACAATAAGGAATTAGGCTTTATTAAAACAATAGCGTTTCTAAATTGATTTTGACTTCATTTCAGTATTAATTTTTAAAAAATGGAATTTGCTTAAAAAATTGACAATTCAGGTGACTTTCAGTAAGCGTATTTGAGACAAAGCGTATCATATCAGTAGGGGAGAGTGGGGTCAATTGTAACAGGGTACGATTGTAACAGAGCAAAAATTTCGAGTGTCGGGTTCTAGATTTGGTTCCTAGGTGGCGCACAAGGTGTATTTAATAAATCTACATGTACACCCCTGCTGGCAACCATTTTTATGTACTTTTGAAAGAGTTACATCACAAAAGATATTTTCACGCTACGTAAGTACTTTTTTTTGGTATTAGAATATTATATTGTAACAAAGTAATTTTGTTTAAACAAATAAAAATTATTAACCGAATATGTAAGTGGACACCTTAATTAACATTTCAAAAAGAAAAAGATTAGTTATGTCAATTAACTAGCATTGTTTTTAACAAATGAAGCTGAAATGGCGTCTTGGGGACAATTGTAACAATAAGTAAAGGGGCGATTGTAACAGCTGAAAATAAATTCATAATTTCAATTGCAATTGTTTAACCCTTTAGGTCCCATTTCTTATGTTTACAAACCATTACTTAACTCTTTAAGAACCACAAATAGTTTCATATATCATTTATATTATGTTGTATGTGCATTATTTTATTTGTCACCTTTCACAGCACAAATTAAAACTTTTAACCCCTTAGGTCTCTGCTCATTATTATTTTTACTCCTAAAATATCACTACTATTTTAATCAATAAGAAAATATATCACAACTATGATAATCTGTATGATTAACTATGTTTTAGTTGAATTTATGAACTGTTACAATTGACCCCGTAAGTGGGGACAATTGTAACAAGTGCACGACTGTCAAAAATTGTTAATAACTAATATAACAACATTTAAAATAAGGTATTTTTTTTTTTTCTACTAGAGGAGAGTCTACTTTACTCGTCTGTCAATTAATACTAATAATATATTGGATTTTTTGTTAGTTAAAAATAGTTAAGTAAAAAATGTTACAATTGACCCCACTCTCCCCTACTCATTTAATGCGAAATTTACCGATCTACAACTTTTATACGCTTTTTTAATACAGAGCGTTGTTGCTGATATATCTTGGAAAAAACCACAAACACACCTTACTTCAGGTCAAATTTTTGACCTAGGAGCTGATGCTTACCTCACCGGAGGGGGGAAAAATCTAACTCATTTTGAAACAATACCAAAGTAGTCGAAAAAAAGAAAAGTCTGATGGCAATTTTTGCGAATTGTGACCCCTAACTTCTGGCATGTAAGAAAAAACAAAGGATTGTTTCGGGCTACCCTAAATTGCGAAAAAAAAGTAAGTGCCATTCAATTCAACAAATTCTAAAGAAATTAGATAAAGCATCGATGACAGATCGTGTAATTGGATGTCCAAAGTGTTACTCAGGGATTAAATCAGGTGGAGTTCAAGGTCTGATGTTTCACGCTTGTTATCAACTAAATGTTAATTGTTTACTATGTATGGTGCAATACAATCAAAAATACCGTTCGTGGTAAAGTGAGCACGCTGCAGTTGGGGTAAAATGAAGAGTGCCAGTGTCACCTAAATTAGTTTTATTTATTACTTTGACACGCATTGCAAGGTCCTATTTGCATTTTATCATGTGAAAGAGAAGAAAATTAAAGACCTTGAACCAACAAGAGTCATTGGCAATTCCGAGAGAGCTTTCGAATATAAGATATAGAAGGAATTTTTTACGAAAAGCATTGAATTTTGCGAACACGAAATATGATTCTTCAAAATGACGTCGGTGTGCTTTTAATGTTGGTCATAACTCAAAATGCGTTTTTAAGAAAATGGACACAAATCAAAAGGCGTGTTTATAAAAACGGAAACAGCTCAAAATATGCGTTAATACTAATGGACATATATTTTTAAGGAAATGGAAACTGCTCAAAATGTACGTTAAAAATAATGGACGAAGCTTTTTTAAGAAAATGTACATAGCTCAAAATGCGTGTTTAAGAAAATGGACACAGATCAAAAGGCTTGTTTAAAAAAACCGAAACAGCTCAAAATATGCGTTAAATGGACATATCTTTTTAAGAATGGAAACTGCTCAAAATGCGCGTTAAAAATAATGGACAAAGCTTTTTTAAGAAAATGTACATAGCTCAAAATGCGTGTTAAAAATAATGTACGTAGCTTTTCTAAGAAAATATACATAGCTCAAAATGCGAGTTTAAAATAATGGACATAGTTTTTTTTAAGAAAATAGAATAGCTCAAAATGCGCATTTAAGATAATGGGCATTGCTTTTTAAGAAATGGGCACAGTTTAAAATAATGGACACAGCTTTTTAAGAAAATGGGCATAGCTCAAAATGTAATTAAATATATCCGTATTAAATAAAAATATGTAGCTTAAAATGCACGTTTAAGGGAAAAAACAAGTGGACAACACATTTTATTCTGTCTTTCAAACTACATTCATGGCCATTGTATTTTAAAAGAATTAGTTAGAGATTTAAATAAATTCGTAATGTATAAATCAATTTGTACAGTGCGCAAAATAAAAATCAGGAGACCCTTATAACTTTTGTGCTAATCAATTATGCAATGCATGCAATCTTAATCATTCGAAGGGATCACCTTAAGGGGACGCCATATCACTGGAGAAACTTTTCATTGCAAATTTTCTTTCACTTTCATAACTAATTTAAATTTTAATGCATAGAAAAAGTGACTTCAGACAAACCTAGAGTAAGCCACGAGGTTTCAAATACTGAACAGAAAATTTTAAGCATCAAAATGAAAATAAATTATGAGAAGATAACTTAGGATTACGCAGTTCTCTTCCAATAATTTGTTTGCACTTTAATATTTTGAAACTTTTTTTCAGCAATTGAAACTTCATGGGCTAATAAATTAAATATTAATTAATTTAATTTTAATTTACATTTTACTAATGACTAATTTAAATTTTAAAGCATAGAAAAAGTGATTTCAGACAAGCCTAGAGTAAGCCATGAAGTTTCAAATACTAAACAGAAAATTTTAAAGCATCAAAATGAAAATAAATTATGAGAAGATAACTTAGGGTTACGCAGTTCTCTTCCAATAATTTGTTTGCACTTAAATATTTTGAAACTTTTTTTCAGCAATTGAAACTTTATGGCCTAATAAATTAAATATTAATTAATTTAATTTTAATTTACATTTTACTAATGACTAATTTAAATTTTAAAGCATAGAAAAAGTGAGTTCAGACAAGCCTAGAGTAAGCCACGAAGTTTCAAATACTGAACAGAAAGTTTTAAAGCATCAAAATGAAAATAAATTATGAGAAGATAACTTAGGGTTACGCAGTTCTCTTCCAATAATTTGTTTGCACTTTAATATTTTGAAACTTTTTTTCAGCAATTGAAACTTCATGGGCTAATAAATTAAATATTAATTAATTTAATTTTAATTTACATTTTACTAATGACTAATTTAAATTTTAAAGCATAGAAAAAGTGAGTTCAGACAAGCCTAGAGTAAGCCATGAAGTTTCAAATACTGAACAGAAAATTTTAAAGCATCAAAATGAAAATAAATTATGAGAAGATAACTTAGGGTTACGCAGTTCTCTTCCAATAATTTGTTTGCATTTTAATATTTTGAAACTTTTTTTCAGCAATTGAAACTTCATGGGCTAATAAATTAAATATTAATTAATTTAATTTTAATTTACATTTTACTAATGACTAATTTAAATTTTAAAGCATAGAAAAAGTGAGTTCAGACAAGCCCAGAGTAAGCCATGAAGTTTCAAATACTGAACAGAAAATTTTAAAGCATCAAAATGAAAATAAATTATGAGAAGATAACTTAGGGTTACGCAGTTCTCTTCCAATAATTTGTTTGCACTTTATTTTGAAACTTTTTTTCAGCAATTGAAACTTCATGGCCTAATAAATTAAATATTAATTAATTTACATTTTACTAATGACTAATTTAAATTTTAAAGCATAGAAAAAGTGAGTTCAGACAAGCCTAGAGTAAGCCATGAAGTTTCAAATACTGAACAGAAAATTTTAAAGCAGCAAAATGAAAATAAATTATGAGAAGATAACTTAGGATTACGCAGTTCTCTTCCAATAATTTGCTTGCATTTTAACATTTTGAAACTTTTTTTCAGCAATCGAAACGTCATAGCTTACTCTAGGTTAGCATCAACTCATTTTTTTTCTTTCTTTTGAATTTTAAATTAGTAATGGAAGTGAAAAAGAATTAGTGACGGAAAGTTTCTCCCATGGTATGGCGTCCTCTTAATATGCTAATTACTAAGAGCAGACGACATTTTAAGTAACGAAATCAGACACAAAAACGTAGTTTCCTGAATAAAGATATTTACCTTTTTTTCGACAAATTCGGATTATAAACCTTAAAAATAGGGGGGGGTCGTAACCTGGAAAATAAGGTCCCAATAGTTTTCTCGGAGAGCGATCAAAAATTGGGTCTCCTTCGTGTCTATTTACTTTTTGTGTATTTCACTATGTCTATGGAACTATAACGGCGAACATTTTTTAGCACAGAATTCTAAGTCTTTTATTCACTATAAATATCTAAAAAAAAAATTTTTTTAATTTTCGTTATTTTTTCTAATTTATTTTTAAACTTTGACCGAAAATATTGAATTTCAAAGAATATAAATTTTTATATAATTGATATTTATGTTATCTAAGAAGACAAAATCAAAACTTTCTCGAGAATCGATCAAAAAGTTTCCGCGTTATTTGATTTTTTCTTTTTTTAAAAAAATCGTATTTTCAAATTTGCATGACTCAAAAACTATTCAAAAAATTCTGCTCAAATTTTAGATTTTGTCACTAAAAATAACACAATTTGAAATTATGCGAAAATTGGAATACTTTGCAATTCGAAGTTTGACATTTCTTATTAAAATAATACCTATCGATAAACAAATGTTGTAATTATATTTTTTAAAAATTTATTCGCTTAAATAGTTCATTGATGTGACGAAATACGTAAAAAATAAGTATTTAAGGTATTAACTGTAAACTGTTCTCTAGGCAATATATTTGGAAGTATAGTGACCAAATTATGGGTCCTCCCTACATTTTGAGGTTCAACAATCCAAAGCCATCAAAAATAAGGCATATTTATTCAGATTAGGGACGTTTTTGTCTAATTTATTTTGACAAATGAATTTGTTGAATCAACATCATATATATATATTTAAATATATATACATGCATATATATTTGAATTTTTGATGTTTTTAAGAAGCAGATTTGATACAGAAATATTTACTCTAATGTGTGATGCTATTTAAAAGATTTTCTCCACTATTTCTTAACATTTTTTGAAACAAAAAATTTAGCAACTTTTCTGCAAAATTTGTTTATAAATTACTGGGAAAAATATTTTACATATCAAATTTCTCTAAAGTTTTTATAACAGAATCTTTTAGTTTCCATGTTCTAAAAAAATATCTATAAAGTAATAAGGGTTGAAACATCTAAACTAATTTTAAAACCACCAAGAATTTTAATTTTATTTGAAAAATTTTTTAGAATTTAAATGCAGCTATAGCTTGATTCGTTCAAAAAATATTTTTAAAATACTTGTTTCAATAAAACTTAAGATTATCATAGGAAAAATTGTCAAGATGTTTTCTAACAATGATGAAGGGTTGCCTAGGGAAATAAGCAGATTAATAAATCTTTCAAACTTAATTTATGCCATCAATTAAATATTTTACAGGATTATTAATAAATCGCCTAGTCTAAAGAGAAACCTTGCTGTACAGAGTTTGAGACTTCACTTGCAAAAGTTGAATTCTGGGTTCTTTTTAATACAGATGTTGACATAGGCCATTAAGGCAAAGGGTGCGTTTGTTCTTGTTTTCCACTGGCGCCATCTATGGCCAAAAATTCGACTTCTGCCACGCCCATACGTCATCACCCATAGTCATCATTTACTAGATGGGGAGTCTTCAGCCGCCTGGATTCGAACTCCCGTTCTCACGAACGAGAGTCCAGCGCCCTACCTACCAGACTATCCCGGCCTCTTTAAGACAGCTAAATAGCAGAAACATAAAATTATAGTCCTTAGACTTATAAAGCTATAGCACATAAATATACTCAACACAATTAAATGGAATAACAAAAACCTGACATGATTTTAAATATCAACAAAAACTTTTTATTTCTAGTAATAAAACATATATTGACATTTTGTCACCGAGAACGTCAAATTATTCATTGGCACATAAGCTCTATAAGCTTATTTGCCCTTTACAAGAAGTAAGCTGCCAGTGAATATTAGCAAAATATGCAAATAATTTTTCATATATCAACAATAGCACTCTTTGAGGTTTGGTGATTTTTTGTCTTCACTGTTTCAGAATTCAATCCTTGAGCAGAAGATACTTTTAAATGTGCTGCATCAAAGGCACGTTTAGATTGAACTAGTGCATCTTGAAGATTTCTGATTATATAAGACTGCTGCTCCACCTTACAATAAAAAGAAAAACCATCAGACAATAATTTGTAACAAAAGTAACACATTAATTCACTCAAAATCTAGATAGTATAGCTATGTTATAATCATGAGTAATAATCATCAGTGATAATTATATAATATATTATAATCATCAGTAATAATAAGCTTATTCAGTAAAAAATATACTGAAATTTATATTTTTTCACTACCCTACAATAATGGAAGAGACACTTAGAGGTGTTTAGTTCATGCAATTTTTAATATTTAGCAATAAGATTTAAAGCGTCCAGAGGTTTGAGAGACCGACGATAAATAACGAAAGAAAACAAGTATTTTTGCTCACCCTATGCCAGAAATTCAAGCAATAAGCTTGTATTGATGACTTTAATTGTTATTTTTAATAATCGAATAAAATTTTGTAAACCTACAGTAAATATTAATGGAAATATAGACTTTTTTTTTTATAAAAAATTAATTTTTGATTCAGGTTTTTTTTACTATAAATATTTAATGAAGTTAAAAAAATTTTTGAAAAAATTTAAACTTAATTACAAAATTATCAATCAAAAATTTTAAAACAAAAAATTTAAAAACTGTGCAGGATATAAGTTTTTAAGAGAAGTTCTTTGATTCAGCGCATGGGCAGAAAAAATTTAAAATAAGCTTTTTCATAATTTTGTAGTGAATGGTATTTGGCAACGCATTAAATTTTTATTCGAATATCTTAAAAAGTTTTAAGCAATTTTCTAAGTAGTTTTTGTACTTCTTAAAAAAAAGCTCAAAGCCTTCAGGGGTTTAGACAATTTAATAAAAATGATAAAACTTTACAATGATCGTCCTAAAACCAAAATGTAATTGTAAAAGTAAAGGAAACGTGCGAAAGAAAACATACTTTTATTGGGGATGATTTCTCACAAAGCCACCAGTCTCATTTTAATAAATCTTGTTAAATAATAGTACAAAATGAAATTAGTGGAAAACCCCTTATTGTTTTTAGCTTTCTTTAGAAACTTTATTGAAATTTTTCAAATTTTTAGGATATTCAAATCAAACTTTTTCATTAATTGCCAAATAAGATTCACTACAAAATTTTGAAGAAAAAAAAATTAAAACTTTTTCTGCACATGCGCAGTATAAAAGAAACTACTTTAAATACACATATCTTAATCAGTTTTTAACTCATTTCTTTTACATTTTTAAATCAATTTTCCAAATCAATAATTGCTCCAAAAATTTTTTTTTAATCCCATTGAATATTTTTAAACTTATAACAAAAAATGTAAGACAAAAAAAACTGTTTTTTTTTTTTTTTTTTTCTTTAATAAAAATGTCAATATTTCCAGAAATATTTACACTAGATTTACAAAATTTTATGTAGTTATCAAAAATAACAACTTCAGTAATCTGTACTAGTTACAAGCTTATTGCTTGATTTTGTGGCAAAAATACTTGTTTTCTTAAGTAATTTATTGTAGGTGTCCCAAACCACTTAAAGCTCTTAATCTTATTGCTATGTATGAAAAATTGCATGAACTAAACACCTCTAAAGTCACAAAATAATCCTTTATGTTTTTTTTTTCAAAGGCTCCGTCGTTATATGAAATTATGCTTTGTTTCGAATAATATGCTATTTTTATAAGTGCTATGAGTTTGCAACTGTTATTCATGATTGCTAGGTCAAGTTGAACCTATCTAAAGCCAGCACTGTCTACGCTTATTTCGAAAATGGTGCAAAACGTCAATATGGAGAAAATCCAGTTTTGAAATCAGAAGCGTTTGAGGTCTATTTTTAAATATTAAAAACTTACTCTAATGCTGCATTACTTGGGCTCATGAAAATTTGCAAAAAATTGAGATCAAGGCAGTGATTTTGATTATTTTCATCTAGGTGGGAAAATTTTGTCAAATTTAAAAAAAAAAAAAAGAACTTTTAAAATATTTAAGTTACTTGTCTGTTCTTAAGCCTTCTTTTGCATTCACTGGAAGATTATATATAGTTTAAAATCATTGCATTACTTCAAGTGTAAGGCACTTAAACTATAGCTTTTTTATTTTCCTCGAAAACAGAGCTTCAAAAAACAGCTTTACGTAATTCTTGAGAAATGTAAAAAAAGAAAAAACTGAAAATCGAAAGTGTCTATAAAACAAGGTTGTAATTAAAAAATATGTACTTATACATCTATAGTACAACAAGGTTTTTATATTTAAAGTGGATAAGAAAATGAAGCATCAAAATACTTATAGCTGATACTGACTAATAAATTATACAATATACAAAGATCATCTGGAAAATAAGTTAGCCGCATCATCAAAAGATGGTTTTGAAAAATAATCAATATGAAATTCAAACACACAAGCCAGGTAGATTGTGGATGTGGCTGCTGGAAGCAACGGTTGTAAATTTTCGATTACATTGAATGTGCAAGGATGTCTGCTTTCATTTCTTTTCCTTTGGACTGAGAAGTGAATAAAGAATTTGCAATGCGCAAAAAGTAGCCGAAATCTAAATCTGTAATGCATTGTGGGAATGTTATAAGGAGGAAGACTGTTTGTAGTTGGTGTAAAGATTTTTCCAAAAGTAATCAAAATGTCTATGATGAACATCTTTCTGGATAGCCATCCCTCATTGATGATAACATCATTGTTGTGGAACAAGTGTGGCAGCAAATTGTGCAGAATGTATGCAATGGAAGTCAGAAGCCATTTTCCACAAATATTCCAAAATGTGGTGCATGAAATCTTCATGAAACACCAGTTTTTCTGAAAATTGCCAGATAGGGGCTAAAAAAAAGCTTTAGACCTGAATAACAAACAAAATTCATGGGAGCAGCATCGACCATTTTTGTAGTGATACTACAATGAAGGTAATGTGCTTGGTGGCAGAAACTATTTAGCATAACAGCAGGCACTGCTGATTAATTTTCATCTCAGAATTGATTTTAAAAAAAATGGAGAAAAAGTTGCAGAGCGAAAGTAAGGAACAAATAAAGATCAGATGAAAAACAAAGATTTTTCTACTCTTATTTAAGAAAAATAAAGAATAATTTCCCCCTTTTTAAATCTAATATCAAAGCAGACAGACATATCCATCCCGCAGATACTTTTTTTTTTTTAACATCTAGCTTCTTGTTTAACATCATTTGCTCTAGAGGAGATAGAAAAGAAAATTGTGAATTTCTAAACCTTACTCAATTACCAACAGAATTATGGTCAATTTCTGCTCTTATACCAAACACCCTATATTTAATCCCTTATTATTCATTATTCTGGATATTGTTTTGCAATATTCTTGCAAAGCAACAACAATGATACGATATTGAATAGAATTTGAAGGAACTTTAAGTAGGAGCAATTAAAAACACCATAAAATACAGTTATTATTCTTTTTGAACTGAAAAGATTTTTTCAATATTATCTGCATGTGTTGTGCTTTTTTTGGTTTCTTTGTTGAGCTTAGTGTAAGCATACCTTCCTTTTCTTTTTTCATATAGCTATTTATATTTTAAGCATTACCACTATTTTTAAAACATTTCTAAACTTGTTTCTAATCAAAATTATAAAGCTGAATTGATAGAAGAACAAAAAGAAAATGGGGTTTTTTTCTCTATAACTCAATTACAAGCTTTTACTGTATTGAGTTACATTCCCCTTTCTTAAAGTATTGTATAAAATTCAAACCACTTAAAGTTTTTGTGTATAATTATTGAATACCTTATATTTGTATATTTTGCTACATATGTATTAGTTTAAATTGAATTTCTACACATCATATTCTTATAATCACTGTCTAATTCTGTTGGGATCCGGACAAATTTGAGTCTATGAAGATTTGCTGCAGATTGTCGCCCTAATTTCAGCTACCAAGCTCCTTGAAATCTACAACAAATGCCTAAACCAATTTTTAAAGTGATTGAGACGTGGATAACTCATTTTACCCTAAAAACCAATGCATTGGCATTATTGGGATTTCTGTGTTTGACATAATTTCAGCAGACTGTATCCACACAAAAATTTATGTGCACTGTCTTCTGAGATAGGAAAGCCACTCTTCTTGCCATGAAATATTTCGGTGAATAATGAACATTATAGAGCAACATTAAAGAACTAGCGATCTGATGCTCGTCCTAAGTTCAGGAGTCTGAGTACTGTTGTTGTAATACTCCACAACAGCACTCACATGCATACAGTGAATCCCCCCCCCCCAAAAAAAAATCTGTTGCAAATATTTTTCTGGGAGATTATTCTTTTTGACTTTATTTTATTCTTGGTGATTTTCACCTGTTCCTGCACTCGAAGAAATGTCTGTCCTCTCCAACAGAAGATGGGCTAACAGCTATGACATGCTGGATCCATTCCTGGACAACAGATTTATATAATACTGAACGGTAAAAACACGTCTTAAAATATGAAAGAGTTACGATTCTGAGTCTTGGTGTTGAGAAGTAGAAGTTTCAAAAGATATGTTGCTGCTTGCAATGTTTTTTTATAATACACTGCTCAAAACAATTAAAGGATATTGGGGTTGTGGGTTGATCTTGCACTTGGAGTGTTTGATCACCAAGTTACCACTTGGTGATGAAATCATTCACCAAGTTAGCATGATGTGGCCTGCAATCGTTGTCCATTAACATGAAGCCATCTCCAATTGCTAAAGAATAAGGAACTACAATAGGTCTCAGGATCTCATCCCTATGTCGGTGGCTGGTCAGAGCTCCATTTCGAATGATATGGAAATCAGTGCGCCCATCAATGGAGATGACAGTATAGACCATCACTCCCCCACTGCCAAATCTTACATTTTGGGGCCGGGTTAGCCTGGTTGGTAGAGCACTGGTCCACCTCTGAAAGGTTGTGGGTTCGATCCTCGCTAGTCAAAGACTCCCCGCAAGCATAGACCCACAGCGTGAAAGCGGTTTCGGACAGTTTGTGTCAAAACTGTGGTGCCAGTAGCCAAGCAAATGTGTTGTTAAAGAACAGTGGCTTTAATATTTTGGTGTCTCCGAGCAGTTAGCGTTAAATAACGGTCTTTATTGGGCATTGTTGCACGTCTACGCCCTTGCTCTAATATTCGGCTAGTATTTCCAGTCTCTAAAAAACTCTTCCAGATCCTGGAAATCACACTTTGTGAAACTCCGATGGTTTCTGCTACTTCGGCATGTGCTTGGCCCCTCTCTACCTGGCCAACAACTCCCCAACCTTCGTATTCAGTCAAATGACTTCGTTGAGACATCGCACTCATCTCAACAGCACGCTTACTGATAATCGACATTCTTTTCCACTTTGTCTTACATTAAGTTGAAAGTCAAATCAAATTTGTTGCTGCTAAAACGACCTCTTCGACGTTGAACTCAAAATTTGCATACTGAGAAGTTTCAAAATAAGAAAAATTTGCATTTGCGACTATCCTCTTCCATTTTATGCAACAAAAAAAAAGACATTTGCCTATACCGTTATTTTATGCAAGACTTACAATATTCTTTAATTGTTTTGAGCAGTGCATAAAATTTAAATGATACATCAATTTTCGTATTATAGAATCGTTATTTTTTCTTAGAGCTGATTTTTACTCTGAGAACGCAACTATTTGTTAATATACCACGGCAAAATCCCCAGCTAGCAGTGAAAGTAGAAGTAGTTATTAGCGCTTTCGTTTTCCATCAAAAGGTGTCATTACCAATATATGTCTTTCCGGCCGGAGTGTGACTATGCAGTCTACAAATACATTAATATACCAATTGCAAAAGATACAGCAATGTATCTTTTGCGATAAATCTTTCTTGGTAATTGTGTTTCGCTTCTTTTTAACAGCAGTGGGAAATTTACTTTCCAGATAAAAAAAAAAAAGGTTTCAATAATCTTTACTTCATTTAAACCTAAATAATTCATTTTTATTTCTTGAAATAAATATGAGAGTAATTGTAAAGTAAAGAATTTTCTGATTTCAAGATGTGCACAATTCTCTCATCACTTCAAGGGCCAAAACATCTGTGATTATTTGCCTTCAAGCGTGAAAATGTTTAGTATATCCTTGTAAAAAATGTGATAATTGAGTAAAGTAGAAGATAAAATTTAAAAAGTAACAATGATCTATAATAAAAAAATTCTCAAGCTTCCACTGAAGTATTTTTTACAATGTTAAATTATTAAGTCATAATTTTATTTAAAAAATTGAGTGAGGGAAAAAAATTATAAATCAAGGAGACATGCAAATAAATTATTTTGTTAATCATTATTTAGATTAAAAAAGCAAATTACTGTTTTTTATCAAATGATGAAAGGTTATATTCGTAAATGATGTAAAAAATACATGTTGAGATACATATTGAATCTGTAAAAAATACAGGTTCAATCCTATATTAAAAAGCAAATTACTGTTTATTATCTAATGATGAAAGTTTATAATCATAATATTTGTAATAATTTTATTTCTTAAGCACTGATCATAAATCTTTGTTACATTAATTTAAATATATTTTCTATTTTTGACCAGATTTTTTTTTATCAATTTTCAAAGAATTCAATGCCCAATTTTATTTAAAATTTTCAATATTGAAAAATTTCGCAACTTGTGTTAGCTATTTTAAAATGTTACGTAAATGTTGTAATGTCAGTCCTGTTCAATTTATTACACAAGAATTGATGTTAACTATTTTACAATGTGAAACCAAACCAGACAAATGTAAGGTTTGAAATATATTTTCTGGAGACAAAAATAAAGTCCCTATTTTTCAAATTGATAGGCAGATAACTTAAGCTTATGGAACTGTGATGTGTGAAGCTATAGTTTGAAAACTAAGTAGCTTATTAATGGTGGACGAACCAAATTTATTATGAAGAACAATCAAATGAATTTCCTCGTAATTGTTTTTTCTTGAATTTTAACAAACTTTAATCAATTATTGTCTAATAAATCGAACAGGATTGACATTACAACAATGCAGGACTGAACATGTTCTCTCCTGATATTTCAAAAATAAAATTATTATTGAATTGTTAGTAGAGATTCAAGCAATAGAAAAGATAAGGCAAATAGGTTTCACAATTTTAATAAATAAAGAAAGAAAGAATGGTAACTACACTGACTTTTTTCACTAAATACCACAAATAAGATCACTTAGAAAAATTTATTTTTTTACCTAAAAATTTTTAATTTTGTTACATATTACTGTATTATACTGCACTAACTAAATGTTTGTTTCAGAAGAGTACTAATGAGTGGAAAAGTATAGAGTTAGAGACACACTAGCACAGTTAGTGGCGGAATTGTGAAACAAACCAGATCAAAACTTTCTTTACTCCTAAAGTTATCTTCATACTAAGTTAGTACAAGTTTTTCTACAAATAATATATGCAATTACTAAATTTATGACTATATAATTTTAAACCAACAATTACTTTTGCATAATATAATTTAAAAGAAGGATAAAAGAATATTTGAAATTCAATTGAAATGTTTTACAAGGATTATTTCCATAAATTAAAAAAAAAGAAATGTCAATAAACTTGCATGTTACCTATCCCTTGAACATGCATAGATCTATGCATTAACATGCATAGATCTTGAACGTGCATAGATCTTTTAGAATCCAGTTTTTGGACAAATTTTTTTTTTTTTTTGCATCTCATCAAATCAAGCAATTTAAAAATCCTACAAAGCCAAGTTTTCATAAACGGAGATTTAAAATTGATTTTTGTATCAGTGAAAAAGTGCACAGTTAAATAAACCAAGAGAATCCCCTATCAATTTAAATTTTAATATGCAAATATTTAAGAAGAAAGTAAAATCTAAAACCAATTATAAAGAATTTAAGCAGAGATAATTTAATAGCAGAGAATGTTACCTGTAACTTAAGTTTTTCTATTTCTATACAAGATTCTTCATAATTTTTAATGGTAACTTGCATCGTTGAACTTAAGTCATCTAGTTTTTTTTCAAAAACTGAACATTCTTGCCGAGAATTTTGAAGTTTTCTTTCCAGGTTCTCCAAGGCTGTGTCTTTTAACTCGACCTTAACAAAATGCATCAATAAGTTTTGGTAAACAACTTAGAAAGCAAACTTTAAAACAAAAACTTTGAAAAATAATGTTGATGTAAAATAACAAGTTCATCAAAATTATCAGACTTAAAACTATCCACCACTCAGGTTTTTTTTTCCTTTTCCAGATAAAATATAGGTTCCATGACCATGAGGCAGCTTTAAGGCTCCTCACATTTTTCAGTCAAAGGAAAGGGGAAAATAGTAGTCAATTGTAGTTAAAGAGAACTTTGGAGGACCATTTATGATATCAGGTACCACAATAAACGATTTAGTTACATAAGCATAAACAAATCAGTCAAACGGAATTAATTTAGATATAGGCTCCAATTAACAAGATAGAAATTCAAGAATAATTTTCTTAACTTTGGAACAGCTCTCGTTTTTGGTTTTTAAAAGTTTGTAAAGTAAGAAATTTAAGAAAACTTAAAAGATTTACTGAATAAAGATTAAATGAATTCGATATTTATACAAGTTCTCAAAACTTATTTAATATTGCACATATTTAAGAATACAGATAAACTTTTACAGAAATTATGTAATAATTATTTTAAAAGAATTCGTAATTTGAAAAATTTTTAAAGCTCTTTTTGAAAAGTATCCACTATGTAACATATACAATTCCTATCTTTTATTGACTTCATCACATCTCTACAATTTTTGAATCTACAAAGTACCCATTATTAAGAGCTTTCCACAGGCTCTTTCTCATTAGAATAATATTATTGACTAAACTGATCTTATAAAGATGTGATGCGAACTAAGCACATAATAAATACCTTAATAAAATCATATTGCTTGCGAAAATTAGAGAATGATCCTTGCTTAAGTTTCATTATTGAATTGTTAATAGGATACAAATGTAATAATCATAAGGAATAAAGAAAATTTTAAAATAAAAATCTGAAAAATTTATTTTAAAAAATTCAAAAATGTTTCCTCAATTTTAAGATAATGTTTAACATTTGTTATGTCAATATCTCTTTAATCAAATAATTAAAAAAAAATTTCAAAAACTTATAAGAAAATATAGAGTGGTAAAATAATTGTTGAAGGTAAATTAGCATGGCCCCGTAATTCCCACTTTTAAAATTTGTGCAGATTGAATTGTTACTAACTTCACTTGTTTTTGTACAAATAGTGGTAAGTCCCAAGTTGCAAACTTAGTGATTTTAGAACTATAAAAATGACATAACAGTTTTGAAAGAAAAAAAAAGCAGAATACATGATAACATGAAACTTCAGAAATATTATTTTGAAATTACGAATTTTACGTTAATAAAAATTACTATTCAAAAGAATTTATAGTAAATAAAATATAAATTAAATTATGAAACATTTTTCATTTATGTAATTTGTTTAATATTTTTTAATCAGAATCTAATATTTTCAATTAAAAAGTTTTCAATTGAAGTAAACAGATCAATTTGTGAGCAGCCCTATTAGTTACCATTTAAAATTTTTGCTTATTAATGAATTTTTAATATGATTGAAATCATTTTAAATTAACAATAAAAATAAATTAATTCAAAATTTTGAAACAGCTAATCTTAATTATTCATACAAGATTTGTTTTTCTTTTCAAAATTTCTAACTGTTATATGGCCCCTAATTCCCCTTTATAAAATTTTATAGCAGAATTAAGTATTTTAAATATTTAATTAACGAATCCTCAAAATGTTGAAAAAAGGAATAAGATAAAGTTCAACCTTTAAAATATTATTGTATATTTATATTGGAAAGTTATGTATGTAAAAGTGATGCTTTGCGTCTTATGAACAAGAAAAATGTAGACAAGATGGCAATTTGTCTTGCAGTGGGGTACTTTTTTAGAATATAACGGCAGGGGATAATCTCCAGTAAAAATCTCAGATATTTGATGATATTTCTGTATTTCTTGCTCCACTATCTTCAACTAAGAATACAGCAAGGTTTTCCAAAGGGCTCAAAAAGTAGAAAAGACAAAAGCAAAAATCATAGAACAAAGAGTTCACACCTTCAAGAGTTCACAAGTTCAACCTTTAAAATATTTACAATTTTTAGAATTGTTAATTGAATCTCACGATGGAAATTGGGTCTAAAAAAACAAAATTCCGTGGATCTGCAGAAAAGTGGCCAGTTTGGTCTTATATTTATTAAATCAAATGAATAAAAAGGAAGATTTCGAAGAGATAAAGCACAGCCATTATTGACTTTCCTAAACTTACATGGAAAATCTTAATTAGTAATTGATTGGAGTGTTGTACAAGGACTGCGGTACTAATCTATAAATACAACAGAGCACAAGCATCTACATCATTAGCTTTCAAATGTGGATGATGAAGAGTGAATAATGACAATGTGATGATGACACAAAAGTTAGAATGCATCAAAATTTTAGCATAATTGAAACAATTCTTAAAAACTAAATTCAAATTATTTAAAAAAGCCAAAGAGGAACAAAACATTAAAAAGAGGACTATTTCACTCTAAGAAACAAAATTGGGAGGGAAAAAGAAGACAATTTGGGAGCCCTACAAGTTGGTACTACAACTTTGTTATTTTTGTACCAAGCTTAGATTAAAATATGTATCGATTTTGTTAGATTGAGTAGACAAGGTCTATTTTTAGCTTAGTTAATCTACTTCTTGATTTATTTTACACTGCATTCAATCAACCGAATTATGTGTTGACCACATAAGGGACAAATATTTGCCAACTCCTAACCCCTTTTCTTCCCTTATCGAAAAAAATTTTAATTCTCCTAATGAAATACATCCTTATGATTTTTTAAAACACATTTTACTAATTGGATACACCAAATGTAAATTCAAGCAATTTGTATCGTTTGACATCCTTAGAATTAAAGTACCAAATTCAAGTTAGCTGAAATTTGCAAATTATTGTAACTTCTGCATGACTGAATTTTAACAATTTTTCTAGGAAACATATGGAATATTGTTGATCAAAAATTAAGTCATAATTATGATTCAGTAATGCAATAACTTTATGGATTAATAGTAATAGTGATAAATTTTGTGCAACATAATCATTCATTTGTATATACAGTGTAACGTCCCATATCCGGACGTCCCTTTTCCGGAGGGGTCAATTTCCCAGACACTTTTTAACAATCAAAATAAACAAACATTTCTTCATCTTCCCCACTCTCTTAAAAAAAAAAAAAGTATTTTGACAGGTTTTTTCCTTTCTTAGCTTCTAGTGATCTATGCATTAAAGAACAGTTATTAAAGAACATGCATTAAAGAACAGTTATTAGTACATTAATCTACAGAAAAGAGAACAGAAGATCTACCAAGACCGTACTGTTAGGCTCCTCCTCTGGAATGCAGGAAAGGGGGGAGATTTGTTTTCAAAAGAGCACAATTGAGTCCCCTCCCCCCTTCTTTCCTGTGCAGCTGGCTAGTAAAAGAGGCATTTCCTAGAACCTTTTTGATAAAGTGTTAGGGAAAGAAGTACTGTGAAAAAGGGTAAACACAGCAAACGTTAAAGTGGAGGGGGAATCCCCTTTAGTCACACAAGAAAAAATAAAGAGAACCCAATCAGCATGCCACGCCTTTATGCTTGATTGATAGCCAATGACAGGAGAGAAAATAAGAACTTGTCACTTCCCCCCCCCCCTTCAACTTGAATGACAAGTAAGAAGGAAATGAATTTTGCTTCTTCACCTACCCACCTTAATGAATGAATGACGGGAATTTCCCCTTCTTGCTTGAAACGTTCTAGTTCAAAATGGCGGAGAGAGCAATTAATATTTTCATAACTGTAAATTTTTTTAGTTTCCTATATTTATTTTTATAATAGCAATAATTATTTTTTTTAAAATATTTTGTTTTTGATTGATTAGATATCATTCTAATACTAAAACATTATTGCCCGAAAAATAATGTTATTTAATTTCTGCTTCTTAGATTCAGATCATTTTAATCTCTGTTTACCTTGGGGGTCTATTATACGGAAAAATCGATTATCCGGACTTCGGAAAGTCCCGCCGATTCCGGATACGCGACTTTCCACTGTAGTTTCTTAACTAAAACATATTAGTGGTGAATAACAGAAAAAAAACATTTAAGGGTAAGTTATGGTTTTGAACTGAATAAAAAAAAGTCACTTATCTTATCTTATTAAGATAAACTAAGCTTTTATTGTTTTATTTTGAGAATTGAATCTGTTACCAGGGTTACGATAGATAGTAGTTTTGAATAGGGATGTGGGGTTAGCTTGGGAGAGGTCATTTCTTCTATCCCCCCTTTAATGAATGGGACATTTTAAGTTGCCAATGTATATATACCAATTCTCGAAGCTGATTTTCTCCATAATTTTGAATTTATGCATGTATCAGAAATGAATGTATTAGAAACTAAAAAACTAAGTTAAAAACTCCTGGTCATTTTAACATGACGGATTACAGTTAAACCATTTCTAAAGATAATAAATATTTTGATCTTCTAAAATAATTCACATCTATAACTAAATTATCCAATCAAAATAAACCTATCAAACATAATACTGCATGGACCTCCTGTAGTGGCAAAACCACACCAGGAGATTGACTAAACCAATCAGCTAAAACATTGTCACGACCAGGTAAAAATACAAAATCGAATGAATATTTACTTAAATCAAGGAGCTACTACATCAGCAGGTAAAATTATTTTACGATAGTGTTTCAATGCATTGTTATCACTTAAAATAGTAAACTGTCTATTATACAAGTCTATTATTTAAATGCAGTAACACCTTTAAATATTGCAAAAAATTCTCATTTTATAGCCAGATAATTTTTATCTGATTTGAATAACGCTTTAATAAAAATGAAACAAGGCAAAGAGATCCTCTTGCAGTAACACAGCTGAAACTTTTAATTTACTGGCATCTGCATTGAGGAAAAAATTATTATTTTACACAAATGGTTTACAGAAGTAAACAACAACTCAAACTGAAACACTGACAAAATCACATGTGTCAATCAAAGAGGCTGACAAACAGGTGCAATGTGACTGGCAGACTAAGAATTTTAATGTGGCTCACCCTAAAGAGGGAAAGAGTAAAAAGTGCTAACTCGGGAACCCGATGTCAAGGTAACCAGTTGGCAAATAAAAATTCACAGCAGTAAAAAGAAATAATACTGTAGTTCTGTCTACAAGCACATGCTGAAACAACAAAAAATGGTATTGTTGGAGTCGCATTTATTAGTATAAAAATTAAGTGGTGCCCCCATCATAAATTTATCTAGGATTCCTTTCCAAATATTAATATGTACCACTTTTTAGGTTCTCTGTGTAAGTATGGAGGACCCATTAACATGCACTTACAGATCTAAAAGTAAAATGCCTTAACGCCACTAAAAAGTACACTGATTATGACTGATATAAACATTTAGGCAACTTTTTTACTATAACTATATTTTGAAAAAGTTGTTCCATAATATGTTCATCCTTGGCTAGCTGTAGATCTCTGAGTATTTCAAAAAGTGGATGAACACTGAAACAGAATAAACATTCATTCATACACTAAATGCGTAAAAAAAAACATTCCTGTTTCAATTATTAATACAAATTACTATCTGCAGGCACAAGATTTTAAATTTACATACCTAACTAATAATTTTTTTATTCATATTTATTCTATGCCCCGTTTCGAAGTTTTTTCTGGAACCCCTTTAGCTGCTGTAGCTACAAAAAAGTATTATTGATATAATGTTCAAATTGTTAGCAAATTTAACTATTTTCTGAAACTAATGTCCCCAATCTAAATGTGTCTGATATATTATCTGATTGCTTTCCCACATAGCAATCAAATGTTTTCAAAATCAAAACAGATCGATTATCAAATATAATTAAAACTTTAAAGTTATATTAAATAATAATGCAACAACAAATTTAACCATATAACTAATTTTAAACATGAACAATATGTTATCAATTCATCACTAACTTAACTGATAAGCAAAAATAGTTACTTGTTTCATAACTGAATCAACGTGATTTTGCAACTGATCAAGAAGAACAGACTTTTCTTCAATCTGAAAAATAAAGAAACATTAAAATTGAAAAAATTTAAAGGAAATCTTAGAAAATTAAATTTTTTTATTTTTATAATTTTCAAAAAGTTTTTAATGTTTTGAAATAAAAATTTACCTCAAATCAATTACTAAATTTTTGTTACAAACTGAAAATTAATATGAATTAGCGAAATTTCATTTAACATTTTTTATAAAAGGTGCTTTTTATTTTCAGATCTTTGTTCAATTTACTTTATAAAATAAATTAACAATTTAATAAATCAAATAAAATCTGAACATTTTCCTGGAATTATTCTATACATTTTCATTACTACCTGAAAAAATTTAATTTTGTTCAAACCTCATTTATTTATCATTGAACTCAGAGCCTCTGTTTGGCATCAATTTGAAATGACAACAAATCAAACCTAAGTTTTCTTCCAATGGGACTATTCCAGAATTATGTTAGAAAATTCAAAATGCATAAGACATTAATATAGTGAGGTATGAAAAAACCAAATTAAGTCAAAACAGGAGAAGAAAATTGCTTGCTCACAAATTTTTTACTTTGTTGCTCTGAGTGGCTTGCTGCTATTTTAAGTGTTATTCAAAATGTACACTAAAAACCTATTTTATAATCATGTCTGAGACTTAACTATGATGCTTTCTATGAAAACAAATAAAAAATATATATAAATCACAATCATAACTGAGCATGGAAAAAAATTGTGGGAATCCACCACACAAAACTAGTAAATCTCCAAAATAAAAACTCATTAACAATGAAACTAATTCACTAATAAATCTCAAGTCTAAGCACTAACACTAAAAACTATTAAATTAAAAAAAACTTAACTAAATAATGTTGTTAAGAGTAAAAATTAGAAATTACAAAAAGAAACAAATTATTTCGGATCTTCTATTATGCTATATTTAATGCCAATAACTAGTAATGCAAGGATAAATGCTACATATTTAATCGCTTAAATGTTTTTAAGGGGGAGAAATTATCAGATAAAAAAATATGAAAAAAACAATAAATCATATGTGCATAAATTAAGCTTGATAAATAAGAAAAAAGTACCCTAATTATGGCTTTATTTAGATCTTCCTTTAAATTTTGTATCAAACTTCTTTCAACTACATCTCGACCAGGACACTCATCCAGTATATTTGGAATATCATTTAAGATGAACTGAGTTCCTTGAGTAGTCTAAAAAGAGATATAAATACATTTAATATACAAACGAGTAGTTCATATTTAAAAAATGCTTTGATGTATAAATTTACATTAAAATAAGGATAAATTTCTACATGATAATACTTCTGTATTATACTTGTGTGCATTTCATATATACATTTATAAACTGTTGATGAAAAGTATACTTTATTAGCTCATAATACATAGAAGAAGAATGAAGTGATATTTTCACTTATTTTGTTTATTAAATTTTTGAGTTTATTTTTTTAGCAATAATGCTTCTATGTGCAATATTACATGCATTCAATCAGATATCAATCAAATTATGGCCAATCAAGTATATAAATTAATGCACTATAATCAATCAGACAGCTGATAGATATCATAGATTTATCTCAGATAAAGCACTCTGGATAACTTTTGACTCAAAAAATATATTTCGGTTTACTAATATGTAGTCTTTTCAATTCAAACACTTAATATTAAGTAAGAAATCAAAAAGATAAACAGTACACCACTTTAAAAATTCCTAACAGTTAGGAATCTTAAACGTAAGAGAATTAAACTCAACCCAGAATCCTAACAGTTAGAGAATTAAACTCAAAGCAGAGAATTTGAAAACTTTTGTATTGAATTTGAAACTGAATTTTAAAAGTGAAATTTAACACTAATTGATTGGCATATAAAGTAAGCCTATTGAAATATGAAGATAGCAACTTAATAAGTGAAAATCAGAACATTGCATCAGAACAGTAGTACATCAGAATTTCCGAAAATATAAAATCAATGTGTTTGCTATCAAAAGTATTGTAGCATGATCTTTAAGTAATTTTCCTTGTTATCTTATAATTTTCTTTTTTTAAGTAGTTTTCATTAAACTATAATAATAAATTATACTTAGTTCTGAATTTTTATTCTGCAGTAGATAAACATTGGTTTTCTAAAAATATGACATCTCAGTTCACTACAGTGTTTTCTGAGAAAATATTGTTTTTCCATTCTTATTTAAAACTTTTGAACCAGAGTTTTACGTAAAGGTATAACTTAAATTATATCGAATATCAAACAAAGAAATCTAGTTTAGTAAATCAAATGAATAAAATATTTTCTCAAAACAAGTTCACCTGAAGAAAACTATACAAATATTTTTTGTTTAATATACAATATTTCGTAAAAATAATAATTGCTATTTTTAAAGAAAGGAAGATTTTTCACGCATTAAAAAAGTTCCGCTCTTTTACAGTTCAATTTAAGCAACCAATTACTATAAAATACATAAAATTATATGCACTTGATGCTCACTGCCTATCATCAAGAATTGCAATCAAATCAGCAATTAAATTTCTTATAATTTTATGCATTAATAAAAAGCAACATAACAATTTAACAATAAAAATATGACACCTTATACTTTTACAACAAAAAAATTGATTGAGAGCAAAGATTTTGTGACCTGTGTTTTTTTTCTTTAATTCTAAATTGGATTTAAAATAAAAATCTTTAAATATTAAAAACTATTACACTTTTGTTCTCTCATGAACTTCCCAAATAAAAATGACTCAAAAAAGAATAAGTTTTTGTTATGCCAAATTTATCAATAAAAAAAAACTCAGAATTTCGTGCAAAAAATTTAAGATCATTTTCTTCATATCTTTTTTAAAAAAGTTACTAAAAAATTGAAATACAATTAGATTAATTATATTTTTCTGACAAAAGAAAAATATCAAATATCTGACAAAAGAAAAATATCAAATAAAAACTATTTCAGAGAAAAATATTTAAAAATGCCATACATACTCTATCAGCTTCTGCTTGCAAACCTACTGAAAACTTTGAAACCTTATTCTCACTGTGAACACACATATTGCACTGTTCTCCAAATAATCTACACATCTGTTGATTTAGTCCTGTAATTTCAGACTCAGAACAACTACAGGAACTATCAGTTGAATTATCCTAAAGAGTAAAGATTTACTTATTCATACTAAAATATAGCATAAAGAGGGATGCTAAATACTACAACTGGATTTAAACTGGGTTTCTTTTTATCCTTTGCAATGCTAGACACAGAAAAAACAAACTCTAACACTCTTCATTTTGTACTGGGTAATGAGACAGTCATTGAATAATCAAAAATATAAAAGGAATCATACTGAAAGAACACATACATCATACTGAAAGAAACATAAAAGGACTGTGCTATTTACTCCTTTTTATAAACCTATGACTTTATTTTCCATGCTTTTTAAAAATATTACAATGTAGAATAATACGAAAAGTTTTTTAGGAACAAAAATCATCATGATAGTCACATTTTCTACCTACACTCAAAACGTCTCAAGGTGAAAAGATAGATAAAAAAAAAATTTAAGAAGGATGTTAAAATTATCCTTACAATTTTTCCCAATTAAACTAACACTATATAATGAATTGTAGTGGTAAATCTGCTGTAACGGACCTATTTTATTGAAAAATAATACTTCAACATAATTAAAAGCAATAACAAATTATGAGCAAACAATTCCACAAAGCAGCGGTTCCCAAAAGGTGTTCTGCAGAACCCTGGAGTTTCAAAAGTCAGGATTTTTTTAAACCAGTAATAATAATATTTATAACCAATCAATAATTCAAAATTCATTTAACATTTGAGGTGCTTAAAGAACATATTTTTGTAAAATACCCATAAAAAAATAGCAAACTTTAAAAAAAAAATTCAATAATAATATATTAAAGAAATTATGAAAGGAATAAGCTATTATCAAAAATTTAATAAATATTCCTCATTGAGACTTTCAATTTTAATAAAATAATTTAAATTAAGGATAAAAAAAAAATTTTCTTTGATAGCTAGTCCCAAGGTTTAAAAGTTATTAAAAAACCATCAATCAGCTTATTTTATTCATTTTCAGCATATAAATGCAACAAGAACAAATTCATAATATTAAATGTTTTATTCCTTCCCTTTCCTAAGAAGGTCAATCATTTTGGGTTCTGTAGCCACAAAAAATAGGAAACTGTTGCTATAAATAGTTCGCTTTTACTTAAGATTTTCATACTAATATAAATATACTTATTAAAGATCAAATTATAAGTTGTGCATGATTTGAATGTTGATTTAATAACATTTTTAAAGGAAAATATAACTGAATTGTATATAAAGAGACAATATGCTCAAGAAAACTAGTAATTTTTCAAAATGATTAATGAAGTAAAATTCAATGTCTATGCTTTTTAATTTAAACACCTAAAATAAAAGCAAAAATTTGTTTTTAGAAATGCTCTTCAACTCTCATTTGGATAATTGAACAGCACAAGTTTTTTTTTTTTTTTTTTTTTTTTTTTAAGATGCATTCAAATGTTTTTATATCAAACACTTGTGACCCAACAACCAGTAATTAGGGATTTTTGATTCATTTATTAGTTAAACAGGTTGGAAAAGAATCTTAGCAATTTAAAAGTTTAATCTGATCACATCAGTTGATCCAAGCATTTTAAATGTTTAAACTTCAACATACGTAACACTTTTTTAACATTGAAATGAAATTATTTACAAAAGAACAATATATGGGTGTTAAAAATTTAATAATAAATAAATTACAAGCTTGGAATCATAAATAATTTACCTTTAAATATGAGTTTTCTTGATCATCTAAATAAGATCCAGATTTCAATTTATTCCATATGTTGACCTTTAATGTTGATCCTTCAGTAGGAAATTTTAAATCTATACTTTGATATGGTGGAAGACTAGATTGATAGTTTTCACATAAGGCATTACTTGAAGCTTTTTTAATGGGTTCACAGGGTGTGTACTTATAAATATTACCATCAAACATAAATAAGTGAGGTTCACTTTGGCCTTTACGATTACACAATCTTTCTTCCAGATTTTCAACACAGGACACATCTTTTAACAATTCAGGAGTCTGTATAGCATTTCTAGCACCAATTCTTTTATGTTTAGATGATTTAAATCCTAAAAGTCTCTTATTACCATTTGTATCATAAGAGTTTGATTTATGTACGGCTTGGTTAAAATTATAAATATTGCCAATTTCAGGTAATGAAGCACACCTAGGTAAACATGAAGAGAGAAGGTGAACAGGAGATAAGTTTGCTTTTCCCTGAAATAAAAATATTTCTGAATTTTAGAGAGGTTTCCATATTGTACATAAAATAAAAATGTAAATTTAAGTTCATCAACTAACCCTTTTTAACAAGATTTTTTTTAACATTTTTTGAAACTTTGAGTCAAAATAGATTAGTCAAACTTATAGTAATTCTTGTTAAATTTCTTGCAAATTTCAGATAACTTTTTTAAACTATGTCAAGCACCACTTTTTGACACATACTAAAACATTGTCTTAAGTAAAACTTATAAGCTTTTACAAGGAAATCAGTTCCATTTTTCAATTCATAAAAATCTGTTGACTAACAACATTGAAACATGAATTATATGAAGATAAACCATATCTCAATATGAAGAAAAACAATATCTAACATGAAGAAAAACAATATCTAACATGAAGAAAAACAATATCTAACATGAAGAAAAACCATATCTCAAACTATTCACCTAACAATTGCTAAACAGCAAAATTTCTGAGAAGGAAAGAGGAAGCTTTTTGACCTATGGAAACTTCCTTTGTGTTCACACATTTATCAAGGGTCTGTCCAGACATTTCGTGAAAGGTCCGTTTTTGCAAAATTGTGAAAAAATTACTCGTACTTTGTGAATATAAAATAAACGTTAAGTCATTCAACAAATTCTTTCAACCAGGGTCTGCTTTTGTGAATATTAAGCAAATAGGGTCCTGCTACTGCAAAAAAATTTTTGAAGGAGTTTTTAAATTGTAAAGAGATACAAGATTATGCTCAACACTGTAAAATTATAATTAAAAAAATTAAATTTTAAAAAATAAACAGCAACTGCTGCTACTAAATTAGAGATGCAACATACAAATATTAGGTATTTAGCCTATACTGCTGAACACAGAATATTCATTTCGGACGAATAAAGGAAGAAGCGTCTACTGAAGACAAAACTTAGTTTGCTGACATCTGTCTTTCTTTCCCTCCCCCACCCCCTGGGAAGGGTTTATTCGATTAACAAAACAATAATGAAGATAAATAAGTTTGTGGAGGGTCCGATTAAAAGATAAATTATTTTGTGAAGGGTCTGTTTTTAAGTTAAAATATTTTGTGAAGGGTCCGTTTTTATGGAAAGATATTTTGTGAAGGGTCCATTAACGAACGCAAATTTCTTCTAAACAGACCCCTGTTTATGGCGGTGTTTTTAAGTGAAGGTTTAATTTTAAAATATAGATAAAGTTTTAGAATACTTTGCTGGTAAGTATATTCACCTTAAAATTGTTAAACAATAAATATAGGTAAAATGTAATTGAGCAATGTTTGATCCCTTATGAGTAACATTGACGGAAACTAATTTATGTTCATAACGAGCATGTTGGTACTCCTCTTGAATTAATTTAAAATAAACAGTTATAAAGTCATACAAATTACGAAACACTGCAGATCAAGAAATTTTAATGCATAAAATAAGAAATAATGAAATTTTTAATGAATAAATCAAACTTTTAAAAGAAAATTACTTAGAAAATTAAATGCAAAAAAATTTCTAATAACAGATCAGATTTTATGATTTGTAAGCATTTATAAACTCATATTAATTCATGTATAGATTTTACCTTAGATCGGACTCTGGAATGGTGTGGACTGGAAGTATAAATGCTAGCAGTATCTTGGGAGAATATATCTGAATTGGTAGACATCTAGAAAAAATACAAAGATAATTATTTCTGATTTATAATAATTAGTAATAGCTTTCTAATAGGTCCAAATAGTTAATAGTTAGTTACGGTCATAGTTAAAAAAATTTATTTCTGCCCAGTTTACACATTTTTTATGATTTTTATGTACATAATTTAATTTTAAAATGCTGCATCACAAAAGTTGGAAACTAGAGAACGGATGTACTCTGTTGACTCCTGTCACTGTTTATCATTTTTATCATTTAAAATATAACATTTACACTGCACTCCTCATACAGCTTGCATCCAGCATACCTGCCAACATTGGAGAAATAAAATAACGGAGATTTTACTAGTGGCATTTTTTAGGCTAAGAGTAAAGTCTTGATATATCAAGTCAAAAAGAGAAATTCAAATTTGGAAATAATATAAGCACATACATTTAGCGAAGTAAAAAAATATGTATATAAATCTTAATCTAAAAAAGATTTTTAAACCATTATTTGTCATTACTTAAACTAAAAACACTCAATATACTACAGTACTGGCAATAGCACTATCTGTTAAGGAATAAGAGAAGTTTTTTGCCATCAGTGGATATTTTAGCAACGAACTTTTTTTTTTTTTAATTTCTTCAACAAATATGAAGAAATTTGAGAAGACACAGGTAAACAGGAGATAGTTGTAAAATACAGGAGTCTTCGTTAAAAAACAGCAGACTTGCCAAGTATGATCCAGGGTTTGTGTAGAAAGAAAAGAATATTTTGAAAGAGCCATATGATGAAGAGCCATAACTTGTATTATGAGGGAAGTGTTTGATATCAACTAATATATCAACTAACACAGCTAATTAATAATAGCTCAATAGTTGGCAATATTTAAAAGAAATTTTGGCATAATTTTATAATAAAATACTAAAGCATATTGGAGCAAACATAACATGCACACATTTAAGTTGACACTTTAATTTTTAACAAAAAAAAATTTTTTCTCATAATAAGAAAAGTCTTTATAATCTACTATTTCAAAGCCATTGTTTTGTCAATGACTTAGAAACAGTTATCACTCTCAGGTTCCAACAAAGGCTCAATAATAAAAAAAATTTAAATAACTCTGAAAACTTAAAAAATAAATTCCCCAAACCTAAAAATATTACTTCAGACACGAAAAAGAATTAGAAGTATCAGAAATCAGTTTTTGATATGAGTTAATTTATTTCAAAAATACTTGAAACAAATATAAATTAAAGAAGTGTTTGAATAATATAAAGCTACAAAATAATGCAGTACACAAAAATAGGCAGAAAATATTTTTATCAAAAGATATAAATCTTGTTGTTCTGATAAAAATAAATTACTGACAATATATTATTGTGAAGGATGTTTCTTACCAAAAGACTAAAGATGGGAAGCTTTGAAAATAATTGATGGGTAAAATTAGCCAAGAAAATTAGACTAAACAACAGTGAACATGAAGAATAAACATTAAACATGAAGAATAAACATTAAACATAGGCAATTGTTGTATTTCTAAATACTATCAACTATTTATCCATAACTAAAAGGTTAACATTTAAATATCTGCAAAAGAATCTGGGAGGAATAACCAGGATTATTATTTTTTTAAAAACATTTAATTTTACTAAATACTAAAGTATATAATATTTTTAAAAATATTTAGAAACTGGTGAGTTTTAAGTGATTTACCATGCCATAAAAGAGCTAATATTTACCTTTTTGCTGTCTCTATTATAAAGCTGCGAGTCAGTATCAGTCCCATCACTATAAAAAAAAAAGTCAATGTGAAACTATTTTGAAACACTGCCTTAGAACATTAACAAAGATAAATTGTAAAATCATAGACATGGTAGTAACAATAACACTTGTTTTGATTTTACTTTTGAATTGCTTTATGAAGTTCTGACCAATTAGTTAACAGTGTTGCAGAGGAGAATATGAAACAAAATTTAAATGCAAATATCTTTGCAAACTGCAATACACTTTTTTCAAGCAAGTAAAGTCAAACAACAATATTTTGTTAACATAAAAAAATGCAATATCAACTAAGACTCAGTTTGTAGAAAATGCTTAAAATATTTATTACAGTATCTTTATTGACCCGACACCCGGTGGGTGAGTGGTAGCGCTTTGCGCTCCCGTGCCACACTGGGTTCGATCCTCAGGCCGGGCAAGGTTGAGTCAGCCTTTCATCCCTTCAGTGGGTCGATAAATGGGTACCAAGCATGCTTGGGAACTAAACACTGGGGGTTCCGCGTTCGATTAACCACCTAACCAGAACATCTGCTATTACACCCCAGAGCCCAAGGTCAAGAAAACTGAGATGGGCACAGTCTGCCTTGGCCCTCTATGGGCTGCCACGCCACTGAGTTTAGTTTAGTTTAGTTTTATCTTTATTGACCCTCACTTATGAAGGATAAATATATTGTAAATTTATTAGATAGCCCATTTTCTATTTGTCCTATCTAATATTTTCAATGCTTTTTTTTTGGATCAAATAAGATATCAATTTTTTAACTTATTTTGGATGTTAACATCACTTCAGTTGGTGAAAATTAAAATTACATTTGCTTGAAACACGCTAATTTTTATATATGTGAAACTATTTTTTGAATAAAAACTATGCAATAAACTCAAAACTCAACTTTTTAAAAAAAAGAGTTAGAGCAAATAAGGCAGGACTACCAAATTTATAAAATATCATATTAACAGTTCTCATGAAAACAACAAAACATTTTTTGCATAAACCTCAAATATCAAATGTGACAAGATTCAGATTGTAAGCTATTAAGTTGGCAAAAGTAATTATTAGTACCTAAGTTTTTTTAACACATTCAGTTTTATGCTCTAAAAAAATATCAAATTACTTTATTAAAATTAATATTTACTATAATTAAGGAAGCCCTTAATTTAGTACAACAATAACATTACAACATGCTTTTTTTTAAGTTCAAGAAGACAAAAATTAAAAGTTTATATTTTTAATTGCAATTTATTCCTTTGGTTTGTTCCTTTGTTAAGAATTACAGGATATTTAGGAAAGGAATTTTTATATACTCTATAAATTTTCTAATAGTTATTGAATAAAAAAAAATAGAGAGAATTAAACAAAAATATTTAAAAAAAACTAAAGAAATGCATTTAACACAATTTATAAGCAATACAATATAAATGGAAGGGTACTAAGATGTTTCTGAAAGCACATTAAAATTTTTACCACTTTGAAAAAAAATTATGCCAAGTGTAACATATAATTTTGATTTTGAACAACAAAATTTTTTAATAGATTTTAGATTTTGAGACTCAATATGTTATTTATTTCATGGCCACTTAAATGATTCTTAAATTATCCCAAAAAAACGCTTAATGCATCAATAAGATAGCAGCAACCATGTTGTTCCGGCAAAACAATGAGAAAACTTATGTATCTTTTGCAGAAGAGTTTTTCATTTTTTTTTTAAATTCTTTTGTCATATTTCTATCAGTTTTCTGATATTATTAGGGGAAGAACTAGAAATAGACTTGAATGAAAAAAAAGGTTATAAAAATGTATAAATTTAAAAACATTAAAAAAATTTTGATGTTTTTTTAATACTATGGCCACTTAATGAAGAAAAAAAACAGCAAAGATTGACGAAAAATTTAAAAATAATAAACAAAAAAAGGGTTATAAAATTAATGTTGATTTTTAGTTTTGAATTCGTGATCTTTTTACACATCAAACCTATATATTAGCTGAATATGTGAACCTTACCATTGTGCCACAAAGACTGTAAATGGCTCTAAACTTTTTATTATATACATCACGAAATGTTTTTTAATACTAAATAACTGAACAGTCATTCAAACAGCTTCAAATTAAATAACATATTTGAATTTGGAATTAAAATATTTACAAAAAAGTTTTATTTGATATAAAGATTTTTTTTTTCACAAGTGGTTCCATTTTCTTGTAAGAGAAATTTCGCAAAAGAAAAATTAACATGTTAATACTATACTAAATTAAAGATCTTATTAATTAAACATATATAATTAAACTTAAATAAGGTGCAGCTTTAAGTTAGTTAACCCTAGATAGTTGCATTACATTGAATGTGAAGTTGAATGGTAAAGTATAGAAGACATTGAGACTCATACAAACATTAGGAATTAATTTGATGCATTAACAATTGTCGGTTATTGTAATTACACAATTGAATACTCCGAGAAAGATTATTTGTACAAAAAAAAATGAATAATGATAGGAACCTTGAAATGCACACCTTAAATTATAGCATAGACTCATACACCATTCACCCTTGAATAAGAAACAGTTAATATAAAATTCACAAACTTAGGAAACTTTTTTTTTAAATAAAAGTTGAAAAATGAATGCATAGGATTCTTTAAATTTGTTATATAAATTAAAAATTAAAAACTATCCTAAAATTAATATTTTTGATAGAATTTTTGAAATATATATACATTGAAACCTCGAATTAGGGACACTCTTTCCAAACGGATACCTTTCATTAATCTTCAATGAATGAACCATTATGTATCTTTTCCACAAAGCAGACACTCCCGTAATCGGACATGGACAGTCATTTGTGCCCAGAAACGTTATTTTCTAACTCTCCAAACTGGACACCACTTTTCTAAATTTTAAAAATAATTATTTCTACTTTAAATGTAAAAAAAAAAGAAGAAGGAAAAACGCATCTTACCGCCATTTTTTAAAGTATGTTAATTTTCTGCCTTATCTATAACTAAAAATACTGTCTCTATTGCCTTATCTATAACTGGAAATAACCATACTACTAAAAAATCAGTTATTCTCCTCTCCTCTTCCTTTACCTATGCCAAAAAATTAGAGATAATGATACTGCTCATGTTTAAATGCTCTCAATTTTCCTTCCTCACTGAAAATTCCTTTCGACTTCTAATCACTTGACCTCTGTACTTAACACAGCATGGTTACAAAAAAGAGAAAAGAAATCTAGCAATCTAAGCAATCCTAAAAATCCAACATAATCTAAGCAATCCTAAAAATCCAACATTCTAGACAAATGATCATTGTGAATGCAACAACCCCATAGGACCTCATATTTTACAGGTACGTATCACATTTTTTTTTCTATGTATCAAAGGAGGTTTACTTTCAAGAAGGTATTTCCTCTTTTCCTATCAAGGGATGAGGATATTTTAGGGGGGGGGGGTAAACCAATTCATTGAAATGGAGAGTGATGAAGATGAAACTGATGGTTTCTAAAAAAGAACCAAACAAGAAAACTTTATGAGATGCCCAAACTTGTATTGAGAAACTAAGGTATTTTTATTCATCCAAAAATGAAGAAATTGGTGTAAAAGAGCTAAATGATTTGAAGATGTGCCATAAAGATGTGGTAAATCAAACAAACTTCTATCACATTTTTGTTTTCAACTGGCTACATTTAAAACAAAGGCATTTATCTTTTTGGACTCAAAATAATATAATTTTGTTAAGTTTGAAAAAATAGCAATGTAAATAGTTACATTATGTTTATATCATTGCACTTAATCTAAAAGCAATTTATCGCATAAGCTTTCATTTTTTGTGAATCCTTCCTGTAAATGAACAATTTTCGAAAGTGGACCAACTTTTTTGATTCCAAGAGTGTCCGATTTACCCAGATTTCACTACCGTAAACCGGGGCGAGTCTACCCATCCAGGGGTGAGTCTACCCATTTTAGTTTTATTTAATTTTCACTATTTTAAATTGCAAATAAATTTTTTTTCACCGACGGAGGACTTAGTTCAGACTCTAAGGAAGATGGCGCTGTAGTAGTTTGATCCGTTTTTATTTATTTGGTGTCTTTTTAACCGACCTGTTCAAACGTCTTTTGAGAGATTTGTATTGAAAATCAGCAAACTCTTAGTTGGTGCTCCGTAAGTGTATTATTATTATTGCTATTTTCACTTTGGTTAAGTGATAAACTTATCTAAGACTAAGATTACATTAATTTTATATGAAAAAAAACAAAAAGAATGTAAGTTTTGCTGTTGTAAACAAAAAGCCAGAATTCGCGGGGCGAGTCTACCCATTCGTATTTAGTTTTAATAAAGCATAATAATATAATTTAGAACTTTGTTTATATTAAAATTAAGTTATTTTAAAGGAATTTGAATAGATTATTTTAATTCTGCATTGATAAATTTACCATTAATAAGAAAATTTATAGGTTAAATATAAATGTAAATATAAAATATGTTTATTTTACCTATTTTTTCAATTTTTATATTACAAAATTAACTTTTTTTATTTAATGCAAGTTAAATAAATTATTATTTATTATTACAGATGGTTCGAAATTATGTTCGCAAAACAAATGGATTTAAATGTTACAAAAAAATGCCATGATTTTGTTAATAATCTTTAATTATTATTATTTATTAATTATTTAATTGTAAATTTATATTAATTTTAATTTATTTTTATCAACAATAATCAGAAAAAATGTTATTTTATAATGTTAATGATTATAAAAACAAAACTGTGATCAAAATGTGATAATCGATCAAATACTCAATTTGTGTTACTATAATGAATAAAAAATTGTAATGAATAATTGTAATGAATAAAAAAATGGAATATATAATAAAGTTACGAATTTTACTTCATAAATATCCTATATAGTAACTAAAATAACAATTTAATAGTAAAATTTGATTATTTGCAATGTTAACATTCATTTTAGTAGAATGGGTAGACTCGCCCCATACGAGAGATTTGTCAGCAGTTCTATAAAAATATACAGTAACAGCGTAACTGTTAATGTTTTCTAAAATCGATTTCACAGCTTTAAAGGGGGATAAATAGCGATTCCGAAACACCTATTAAAAGCCTTTTTTCTTTAATATTTACAGAAGTTTGACCACTTGAAAGTTAACAAACTGAAAAAAATGGGTAGACTCGCCCCGGTTTACGGTATACACTTTCCCACGTTTGGGTTGTTTATTTGCTTATACATAATAATACACCGTTGTGCTTTATAAATGTTTTTGAACATTCTTTATACTAAAATTAAATAGGGACCCACCATTTAGCTTGGAAAATCTTCACTGCAGTAACCAGAAACTAAAAATTTCTGTAAAGATCCTCATTATAGTGTATTATGGGATGTCACATCAGTACAGCACATCAGCTCATTTTGAAAACATTTGTAGAAAATGATGCAAGTGAAATTGACAAGAAATAACATGTAGTGTAATCAACATGAATTATTGGTCAGAAAGAAATAGTTTTATTTGAATTAATCTCTAAAAGAAATTTTTTAAAAAGTATTTTTAAGCAAAAACATATTTATATAAGTATTTTTAAACAAACATAACAATCAAATTAATCCTTAAATGGTGAATAATTCAGAAAATTAAAATAATGCAGAAGATTGAAATGAACTTAATGAGTAATATAAATAAGTTTAAATATTCTTTTAAAAATCTGCTTTAAAGTTTCTATATCAGGAACTCCTCACTCGGTTATCTGCAAACAATTGTTTATATTAATCCGAGGCAATAAACCCATACGAATACTCAGGATGAGTAAACAATTTAAATAAAAAGTTAGAAACCAAAAATATCTTTAAAATTTTGTTTTGCTTATTTTTGGTTTCTAACTTTTTATTTAAATTGTTTATGTAAGACAAATTTGGTTTTAGCTGCTTTTAGCGCTTTTCCATTTTGACTTATTATTTTACAGTTTTATCCTAAAATTTTTATTTTAAAATTTGTTTAAACCAACTTCTCAGGAATAGTGTCATTGCAATAGCATCTGAGAAGCACCACTAGAGTAAAATTATTAATTGTAATGGAAACATTAACACCAAAACCAACAACATACATATATGCACTAGCAATACTATGTAGTTTTAAAAATAATATGCAAACCAATAAGAAATTAAAAAGTTATTAAATAAATTGTTATTTTACACACTTTTGGAATATTTTTAAAGTAAAATCAATGTTGAACTTACTTATGTGAAATAGATTGCACAGGCCCAAAAACTTGTTCAGGAGTAACTTCACAAAATGTCACACAGTCCATCTAAAATATATTGTGTTGTTTATAATGTATTTGTTTTTATGTAATAAAATTTAATTAGCAGTTTGTTGTTAAAATTTCTGACATATAAATACCAACTTATATATGTAATAAAATAAAATTCTTATTTTGAACTTTTTAAAAAGATGAAACAATTTAAGCCATTTTTTTCAAAAAGAGATCTTGAAAACACTTAAAAGTGTAAATTAAAAACTAATTATTCTATTTACCTATTCATAAATTATTCTATTAACTTAAGATTAAATTATTCTATTAACTTATATCTACAATATTACACACTTATCTTTGGTAAAGACATCCAGAGAATTAATGTGATATTTAAGCTAAAATTGAAGTATTAGAGGTAAGAATTAAAAGGAATGAGTAAAATGAGCCAAATAAAGGGAAAAACTTCTGCATGTATTTAGATTTAATGGAGAAAAAAACTGCTGTTGATAATTCTTAAATGAACTGAAATTACTGAATAAAAGCAAATTTAAAGAAAACATGAATAAAAGTTGATTAACAGTTCCACACCTACTTGAAAGTAAACCACCTAGAATAAGAATTTAGGTTTATATTATCTTTCTTTTTTTTTCTTCAAAAATATTTCAAGTTTATTGTGCAATAACATGAAAAGAAATAAAGGAGTAAAAATTTTCTTTAAACCTTCATACTTTAAATCAAATAATTCATTAGAATCATTGTTTTGGTTCATTTGTTTGGTTTAATTCATTGTTTTGGAAGTACAAAATATTTAACATTTGTGTAAGTGATAATTTTAGAACTGAAAAAATTAGACAACAATATATCTGCAGTATATTGAAAAGCTCATACATTTTAATATGCTAAAAATGACATTGCATACATGGTATAGCAAATACGTAAGTATTGACGGTGATAATGGAAGAGTCATTGCATTGAGCGTAGACTAGAGATTCTAATGCAGAGTAATTTTTCTTGCTCTTCTAAGGCAGAATAGCTAAATTACTTAATATTTTATTACACAACTCATTGAATAACTAAGCTAAATCTGCAAATGTAAAGCTGACTGTAAAAAACTATTTTCAAATTTGAAATCAACACATAATCAAATTTATACCTCTGGTTACAAACAAAATTCTTCCAGTTCAAGTAATTATTACATACAGTGGAACCTGTCAAATTCCTCACCCTGGAAAAATGATGAACTGACTAATGTGGCAGTTTACCAAATTTTTATTTTCATCAAAAGGGCTCTAAAAGTTTGAAATATGCTGGTAACCAGCAAAAATTTCTGATAACAAGTAAAAATAAAGCACCTCTCACATTTCCAGTTTTTTTCCTTCTAAATTTGAAGTTTTGTTGAATATATTCATGCATAAAATTCAAATATTTACATTTGAAATGAATATTACAAATGAATGAAATACTTATTACAACATAATAAAATGTTATGAATTTTCTTGAAAGAAATTTCAAAATGATAAAACTCAGCGTAAATTCAAAGTATTATATTTTCACAATTATAGTATATTTATTATTATATAAATTTATATTACATAAATTTGACATAAGGTCTTTTAGGTTAGGCAACTTTATAAATTGGGATGCAACTTCGTCAGATTTTTCGCGTCCGTGGTATCAAACAACTTTTGAAGAAAAATTCTGAAATCACGAACCTCATTTAAAAGTTATGCAATTTCTGTGAATTAAACATGTGTTTTCGATTTTTCTTTTAAAATAAAATTGAATTGCCCAAAGTTTTCCCTTTTTAATATAATAATAAATGCTCATGGTAACGGGCTCAATTTTGTGCAAACTGCATCATAAATCCATGTGGTTTTATAGAAATTTTTGTTTTCTGAAATTCGGATGTTTTTAATTGAATATTATTACAACAAATTCATTTCAAATCAAGCAATCGATGATAACTTTTTGATGCACTCATTCAAATTGTGCAGTGAATTCATTGTTTTTTTAACCACTTTTTTAATGGTGGTTATACCATGGATTTCTACCCAATTTTTAAAATCCTGGTATTTTGAAAAAACGATATTATTATTACTTACTCATGAATCTCAAATTGCGCATAAGAGTAATCACATCTTGATTTTTGATCCCATTTGCTTGGTTTGGGGCAGATTTCATTGTAAATTCATGTAGTTTTACAGCATTGATTATGCAGATGAATTTCGAATCACCCATTAAAACAACTCATTGACGCACACATTCGTTTCACGCCGATTTTTCTGTGAATTCACATTGTTTTTAGAACCAGTTTTTAATACAATACCACCTGACACAAATCGATTTTACTTAATTTTAAGATCCCAATATTTTTACATGAAACTATTATGACACATGAATCTCTAATTACACATATGATTAATAAACTATCTGTTTTTGACAACATTGGTTCAATTTTGCACCAATTTCTCATAAGTCCATGTGGTTTTGTATCGAAATTCAGCAGCTAATATTATGAATTCCTTCATGATTTTTTAATTCCTATTTCTTCACATGATATTATTACAAAACACAGTATCAGAAATTTGAGGAATAGATAACGGAAAATTGGAATTTTCATCATTGAAAATACATTGATTAAATAATTTTAAATATAGAAATATTTTGATTATGATTTTAAATATGAAAATCAAAAAATAAAACTTGAAACTATCACTATAAAAATTTAAAGGAATCTCTTACATTATATAAAAATTGATTCACTCAATTAAAGAAAATTTCTACTATGTAAAAAAATATTTTTAGATTTTCAAGTAAGTTAGATTTGCAAGTGTAGTAATAAGGTATGCACAAAATGGTTAGAATAGGTATGCACAAAATGAATTCAGATAATAACATTAATTTACAAATGATGGGTTTCTGTATCTATTGATAGCATATAAATCTTTCTATATTTCAAAATCCTTAAAAATTACTTGAGTTTTATTGTGCCAAACCAATAAAATATCAACAATTACATCTCTACAGAATAGTTCACTGTCTTAAAGGAATAGAAACAAGGATTGAACACTATTGACCATTTTTTATGAGTGTAATGATGAATGTCTAACAAATGGCGAACAGCGAAAAATATTCCATTTGACAAGAAATAAAAAATATTCCTATTTCATTTCTATAATTGCATTTAATAATAAAATTGCCATAATGGAAAACATAAAAATTATTCTCTAAGATGATCTACTTAAAATTTATTCTCTATGTTACTGTATATTGACAATATATTGTGCTTTCAAATATTTCCCATTTTTGATGTCTCATAAAAGGTGCAACATAAAGAGAAAGTTAACTAATTGAATGTTAACTGATGTTATATAAACAAATTAAATAATGCATTCAGACAAAGATATTATGTTTATAATTTTGCCTTTTCAAAAAAAGAAATAGATTTAAAAAATAAGACAAATATTGACAGAACAAAAAAATGTTTTGAAACATTTATGAACTTTAAAAATAATTAACAACAATTTGAAAGTATCTCTAATTCTCAGTATTATTCTAACAAATGTTCAAATAAAGGACATTTTATTGATGAAGAAATAAACAGAAGAGGCAAAGATTAATCTTACTTCCCAATGTCCAGTTGAACGAGCATGATGAATAACATGCAATAAAGCTTGGACATCGTGATTTAGATTAGAATTTTGATCTCGTAAAAAGCCATTTTCAACTTTTAGAGCTGTGAGATGCTGCTGAGAATCCTATAAAAAAACTTATTCAAATAAATATCATCAAAATAATTACATAATAAGAAAACAAAATTCAATATATAAAAAAAAAATAACACGAATGTTACAAGCTACTTCGATCAAATGTTACTTTTATTTCATTTGTTACACATTGCTAGAAGTGACAATATATTTTACAAGAATGTGAACATTAATTTTATAATAACTACATAAAACTGGGATAAGTTACAAATGTAAGATTATTTTTAAAAAATCTGAGCATCATGAAGTTTTATGAAATTAATTTATAATTGCTATTAAATTATTAAATTTACTTACTTCACAAGAAAAAATAAAAGATTTCAACCATGAATACAATAAAATGCTTTATCAATTTATTCATTTATTCACAAGAAAATTGAAATACAAATTTCAGAAACTAGCCACTACAATTTATTATAATTCACTAATAACTATTAACATAAATTACATCCTAAAATAGAATTTCTGATTTACAAGAAAATTTTAGGCAATAATAAAGTTCTAAAAAAAACTAACTGTAAAAGTTTTGATTCTAAGCCTAGTCTTCTTTTACATAGAAATGTTCAACCTAAAAGTCTGAACTAGATTAACCTTCAGAGACCTATTACTTATTTATGTATTCTAGTTGTTAATGATAATGCATTTTTCTCTATTATTCTTATTTCTATTGGCAAGCATTGATGTACAATAGAAAGGAAGGTAAGGTCATACGCTCATTTAAAATAAATTTAGATGTTCTTATAAAGAAAAAAAAATTTCCCTTTAAAGAAATAATGCATCACTGCTGACCAGGGTGCTATTTCACCAACTAGCAAGTAGCAAATCGCTATCAGAACGAGAAGCAAAAATTACTAGTAATCTCGTATGGTCTGATTTTACATTGCAAAATGTATTGTGAACTTTAAAAAATGCTTTAAGTAATCTAGTTTAGCACTTGCAAACTTTATTACTGATCTTAAGAAATAAAATCAGGCCCTGTTTGCTGCCAGAAATAAATTTCAAAATAAAATAAAAATTTAAATTATTTTTTAATACAAAATTCGTTTCATAAGAATCGAAATAAAACAATTACTATTGGCTGCTTTTTACAAAAAAAGGAAAGGATCAAATCTTCTTGTGAGTATCAGACATTTATTTTAAGCAGACTATGACAATTGTGACATTAATAACATTTTAAGATTTGATTTATTAATAATAAAGAATTTTTATAAACATTTTTAATATAGAAAGAAGTGCACCTTATAAACGGATTCAATGTAGATGCGCTCTTCAACCAACCTCTTTATTTCTTTTTCATATTCATGCATATTAATCACAGCTTCCTAGATATAAAATATAAGTTTAACAAAATTTATTACAGAACTTATAGTCGTTATAGAATGTAAAAGTAGAGCTGCAAGATAAAAGGCAATTAATATAATTTTAGAAACTAGAATAAGCAGAGAAACAAAGTCCGAATTTAAAAAATATTAAAGCGATAGGCCTAATGTTCTGCATTAATATTTTTTAGTTAGATGAATGTACAAAAGGATAAAAGCAACTTAAAATTTTAAGTGAGTTACAAGCATCCTTTCTTTTGCATTAAATATAACAAATTTTGTGAACAAATTTCAAAAAATTCACATGCCTAAATTTAACTATCACTGCTGATATTTTGTACACCTTTAGAAGATAGTATTCTACAGCTTTAATATAAAAAATGGAGGCGAAGGCCAAAATTGTGTCCTTCTACAAGAAAAGTGTATGACGAGCACCCAAAATAGATACACCAGAAAAATTATATATCTGTCATTTATGACTGAATACTTATAAATATGAATGGAAATAGAGTAACATCAATGTTTCTCAAATACGTAGATCTTTTTCCACGAAACAAAAAAAATAATAAAACCTTTACTTAAAAATGGTAAATAAAATTGTAAATTAAAAAAAACTATCAGTGTAATTTAAATAAAATTTCTATGTATTCATTTTTCAAATAACAAACAAAATGTCATGTTAGTTTGTTTAATTTTAATAAAAGTTGAAATACTATATGTAACACAGCTGGCTGCAAAAAGAAAAAAAATCAGCAGGTACTATGAAATAAAAGTTTTATGCTAACTTTTGCCTAATATCAAAAATAGGGATAAAAGAAATTTTAGTCAATAGGAAAAAAAATAAATAAATATATATATATATATACACACCGAAGAGCCATTACATTATGACCACCCTGCTAATAACATGTAGGACCACCTTTAACCCTCAAAACTGCTAGCACCCGCCGTGGCATTGATTCCACAAGGTGCTGATAAGTAGTCTGAGGTATCTGGTACCAAGCGCTCACCAACTGGTCCTGCAATTCCCTCACATTGCGAGGGGGTAGCGTGGCAGCACGAGTTTGGTTTTCCAAGTAGGACCACAAATGCTCTATTGGATTAAGGTCAGGTGAATTTGGGGGCCAAGACATGACTTGAAAGTCACTGGAATGTTCCTCGAACCAATTCATGACGATTTGACCCTTATGACATGGTGCATTATCCTGTTGGTAAACACCATCGCCCGCAGGAAAAACTGTTGTCATGAATGGGTGAACCTGGTCTGTAACTATGTTCAAGTAGCTTACAGACGTCAGGGATAGTTCTATGAGGATTATGGGTCCTAACGTGCCCCATGAAAACATTGTTCCTGGGCAAGAAACCATTAAAACCTAGGCGGATGGAGGGTGGTCATAATGTAATGGCTCTTCGGTGTATATATATATATATATATAATCGAGAGAGATTATGCTAATAATAACTAATTCAACCATAGATTAATTGATATAGACCAAACAAAATACATAAACATTAATAATTTTTAAAATGAAAGAGAAAGTACTTCCCCAGATCCTTAGATATGTCTATCAATAATGAATCTTTCATGCATGTTTATCAATCTAGAGTTAAATTGACAGCAATATTTTCCATTTATGGTTCATATAAAATGAACTTTAAAATGTTTTATTATGATAATTATACTTTTGAATACTAATAGATATTAAAGTTATTTTAGTTAGTTAAATATATTTATTAATTAATTCAAAAATAGAAAAGTTCAAAATAATAAAAAATGAAATTTAAGAAAATAAAAGCTTCAAACTGATTACTTTAAATGAGGAATTATTTATTACTTAGCAGTAATGCTTATTTAAATGTTCAAGCGAGCAATAAATTATGTTAAAAACTATTCTTGTAGGTATTTCTTTAGGAACTCTCCTAATTTTAGGGAATATTCTAAGATTTACAAAAACTAAGAGAATTTTTTATTAAACCAAGAAAAACTGGCAAATTTCAGGATAGTAAGTAGTTATGACAAAGTCTCTATAATTAACACATGATGCAGCTATATAAACTTATCTTATGCAGCTTTTGTTCTGTTGCAAAATTTCATGAAATATTTTTTAAGGGTAATGATCAAATATTTTATTTAAAAATTTTTACCTCTTTGAAACTTTTTTCATTGATAGAGCTAAAAAAACACTTTCACTTAGGTTTAAGTATAACTATAAAAAATATGTATTCCATGATGGTATATATTTAGTTACAAATAATATTACCAATTTTTAATTTGCTTCAGGTAATAAAATATTAAAGAGAAATAGTTAGATATAGTATTATCAATTATCATTAATAAAATCCTATCATGATGTTCACTCTTTAAAAGTCACATTCAAATAGTTGCATGAAAATTTGCATAGCAATTTAAAAGCATAAATAACTTTTTATTTATATAAAGGTCAAAAGCATTCTGTGCAGAAGAAAAACTTCCTTTTTTTACTTTTGAAAGTAATGTAAAATCAGGTATTAAAATAATATTTCAAAATTTGAAAAATCATTTATCACTGTATGGAAAAGTTGCAGCAATTGATAAACAGTTGCCTAACATACAACACATATGAATCTTTATTTGAAATAAATCTAAAAAAATCTTGTATTGATTTAAAATAATGCAACAAAAAATCTGTTTTGCTCTACTGAAGTTTAAAAAAAATTTAATTTTAAATCTTGAGAGCATTATAATGTTTGAAATGTTAGGCATTTGCTGATATATGTTTCATTTTTTACAGGAGCTCTTATTTTTAAAATAAAAGACCATCTATGAAATTTTAATAAACAATTTATAATTTTTATTCAATCAATTTCCAAATTCAATACGAATTTGTAAACTATACTTATATGATAGAAGTTCATAAAAGATACATTCAACATACATGATAGAATATTGTAACAACTCTTATAGACAGTAATTAAATTTAAAAATGTTCCAGTCCTAAAAATATTGCATTGATATTGAGAAGTATGAAAATAACTGAAAGAATTTCTAAAATGAATTAATTACTAATCATTGCTAAACAAATTTGTATAAAAAATTATAGTAAGAAGTAAGATTATATAAAGTAGAATAATTAAAAATCAATCAAAGAAAAATCAAAATAGATTAAGAAACTACCATTGAATTAATGAGGTTTTAAAATGAAAAAGCTACATAAGTTTCAGGTTTCAACAACTATATCAAGGTTCAAAAAAATTTAATAATAAAAAACTATACTTTATCATAGTAAAACTTTAACAAAATTCAGATGTTAATTGTTAACGTCCAAAATTCATCAGTTAATTGTAAATTTAATATATGTTTTTCGTGAGTTATAATGTAAGAAATATAATAAGTTTTCAGGAAAAGGAAAAACATATACCACATAACTTGGTGTACTCCTTTGCAAACTCCTAAAATTTTGCGAAAATTATAGGGTCAACTTATACATTGGTAATAAAATTGAACATTTGGTGGTCATAAAATAGTGATGCATTATTAACAATGAGATAGATATGAATAACTATATCAATTTCCCCCTTGTAAAAATTATTTTTTATATGATATATGTGATTAATTTTACATTTTCTCTCATCATATTTTCTTTACAGAAAATACTTTTTTTTTAAATAATACTTTAAATTACATCAAGAAAATAAGTAAGAATAAGAGAAGACAAAATAATTTATTCAAGAATATTTCAAATAATATAACACAGTGAAAAATTTTTAAACATAACATAAAGCTACAAATGTAAAAATTCCAAAACATCATGTGTTGGATTCAATAATGGTAGCAGTGTCATCATATGGAACCCACTCTACTTCATCCTCATCTGCTGAGTCCCACAAAAAATCATCTTCATCCCCATCCAAAAAATTTGAAATTCTACACTTTTTTTAAAGATTTTACAATAAAATAGAAATTTTCATATTTGGTTATTGCAGCAGTAGACTTCATCTGACGTATAAGTAATTTTCGATCTCATAATCGAAAATAAGGGGTTGAATTATACACCGAGATATACAGTAGTTATTTTTCTAAGTCATTAGATGAATATTTCAAAAAATCTTGACTCACCATTGTTGTTTTAGCACTATTCTTTAATCTTTTTTCCATTTGTTTAACTCTCTGTTGGGCTTCCTTTTCTAACTCAATCATGGTTGATGCAAAAGTATCATTTTGTTCGTAGAGATGTTTAACATATGATTCTAAAGCTATAATTTTCTCCTTTAGTACAAAAATAATGGGAGATGTTAGTGGTTAGTTTTTTTTACATCAATCACTTAATTTAAACTCTTGCAAATAAATTCTGACAAAATATAATTTATTTTATAAGAATCATATTCTGTTTAAGACAATGCCCCAAATTAAATTCAAATTTTATGAAACTTGTCCTAAGCTAAAAATGAAACAAAAAATAACATGACTGAGATTTTCAATAATATAAATATGTTGTTGTTGTTAATTTACGTCGCACTAGAGCTGCACAATGGGCTATTGGCGACGGTCTGGGAAATATCCCGGAGGATGATCCGAAGACATGCCATCACAATTCCGATCCTCTGCGGAGGGGATGGCACCCCCGCTTCGGTAGCCCGACGACCTGCGCGCGAAGTCGAGCACTTTACGGTAGCACAGTTTAACGAGGACCAATACCGCACACCCTCGGTCCCTACGCAGACTGATCCAAGTGGTCACCCACCCGCACACTGACCGCAGCCAGTGATGCTTGACTTCGGTGATCAGCTGGGAACCGTGTCTTAACGATCAGTCTACTGCGGGACACAATATAAATATGAAGTTTCATAAAAGGCATTTTTTTTTCTTGACAGATCATTGAATAAGATAGTTTTTAATGAAAAAATATTTTCTCTAAAAGCTGGATGCTGTTCTTATGTTTTCTTAAGCTGATATTTCAAAAATCTCTAAATCATGTCCTTCTATCTATTTCCACTAAACTCTTCTGTTGTAAAAGTAATAGGCTTTTATGAAACAATATAAATATGAAGTTTCATAAAAGCCTATTACTTTTACAACAGAAGAGTTTAGTGGAAATAGATAGAAGGAGATGATTCAGAGATTTTTGAAATATCAGCTTAAGAAAACATAAGAACAGCATCCAGCTTTTAGAGAACATATTTTTTCATTAAAAACTATCTTATTCAATGATCTGTCATGAAAAAAAATAAAGTTCTGTGCTGCATATATTAAGCTTTTAACCCAAAACCACTCTGGTAGAAAGTCACTTCATATCATGATGTTTTTGATAGAAAAATTATCCTTAAAATTAACCATATTGTTTCTTATTTTTAGGACACTAAAACATTAAACATTTAAAACATTAAAACATAAAGAAATAATTTTATCTGTGTTAATAATATAATTAGATAAACCCATTGTATTTAAGAAGTTGTTCATCAAATTAATAAATAGCAATCATTAAAAGAATGTTCTCAAGTATTAAATACACATTGTTTTTGCACTCTCAAAACTGCAACCGAAAAAAATAATAATAAAAAAATCTACCACTAATTTCAAGAATATTTTTCAATCACTAAAAGTTCAAACAATACAAAATTAACCCTTTATTAAAATATTAAAACAAAAAAGTAAATATTTTTCATTTTTAGGTAATTATCGATTTTGCAATTTAGACTGAACTAATCCAAAACTACAAATTATTCTTTCCGATTGTCAAAGAAAAAGTATTAAGCAATTTTTTTAATTGGCAGAGATGCTTTAATTTTTCAGCTGGTCTTCTAGCTTAAAAATTTTCTACCAAACTATAGGTTCAACATTTAGAAGTTGATCAACAAGTATGGATTTTTTATGAGTAAGTATAGTGGATTAGAGCATGTGCTCGTTTATAGATTAACTTTCTTTTTTTAACTGAAAAATTTATTTATAACTATTGCATACTACCAATTTTTATAGCCTTTTTAAAATACATATAAACTAAGCATAATCAGGGTTCATACAGAGATCAGAAGAAGAAATCTAAGGAGTATCCAAGGAGTCTGAAATTTTAAGGACTTATCAGAAATTTAAAAACTGTGTGAAAGATAACTAGACAGTTTTTTTTAGTTTTTTTTATTAAAAAGCAGTTATTTTATGAACCTTGGAAAAATGTTTATTTTGCATATTTTTTTCTAGCCCTTTTGAAATAAATTTTGACTTTGTCAAACTTCATCAAGAAAAATAAATAAAGTTATCACTTTTACACATAAATACATTTTCCAGTTTCAAATATTTTAATAATTCTTGTTAAAGTATAGATATTAAAGATTAACATAAGAACCTACCAATCTTACATTTTAAAATTTGAATACGCAAAAAAATCTAAGGCATTTTATACAAAAAAAAAATAATAAATAAATAAAAATCACAGTAAATTATTAAGTTTGCTTGTAACATGTAAAATTAAAATTATTTGCTGCTATTTTTTTCTTCTAACTTTCTTCTTGCAAATCAATTTCTTTTTCTTCTGAAGTTTTTCTTAAACTATTAGATTATTGACAGCTAAGTCATATTTGATTAGCTAAGCCATATAATTTAGTTGGACAGCAAATTCATCAGCAGACTTAGTAAGTTCAGCGATGCTACGCAATAATCTAAGGAGTTTCTAGGGACAAATTGGGAAATCTAAGTAGTTCCAAGTACTCCTTGGAAACTTTTTTATTTCCAAGGAGTATAAGGAGTCTGTACGCACCCTGTGTAATATTACATTAAACAAACTAGAATGATTGCTGATGTTTGTTCAGTTGATTTTTAAGGTGATTATTAATAAAGTCACTACACAATAGTAAATGAAATAGCATACAGAAAAAAGTAAAAAAGAAAATAATGTTAAAATTGTACCTGTGCTTTTTCAGTTTCATTCAAATTCTTGTTAGTTTCAATAGCTGAAAGTCTTCGATTATAAACATCTTGAATTAACTTTAAGAATATAGGCACATCTGATTCAAAATCTGAATTCGGATCATTAAGTTCAATTACAGTGGAGGGCTTTACATTTCCATTTAAAAAGTTTGTCTCACTTTCTGTAGTTTCATCATGCTTGTCATTTTTAAAATCCATATTCCAAAATATTAAACTTGCATTGTTTGATTGATATCTAAAAAATAAATAATTGTAAATCTTTAAGATAATCAATAAAGATAAACAGTACAGCAGAGAAAACATAAAAAAAATAATGCACTAAATAGCTTAATCAGAATCAAAACATTACTTTGAGCAGATGGAAAAGTCATGACATACTTTCTCAAACAGAGCGCTGATTTTTGAAAATACTAAGTTATTTGCAACTATGTCACAATTTTACTTCATTTAACAATTAATAAGTGAATATCATTTAAGAGTCATATTCCTGATATGTTCAAGCTTAATTAAACACCATTCCTATTGCTCCTTACGTATTCCTGAATCCAAATATACCCAAATTCTTCTCAAACACCATTTTTTAGGGACCTCATCTTCTATGTTTATCACTTTTGAGAAATTTTATGGTCTTGAATTTCAGCTATTTAATTTAAAAATAAAAACATATTACTATAGAATCTATAAAAAAAAAGTTATTACATCTGGTACTTACTTTCCTCTTGTATCAAACATCTCCCCTTACCAAAACAGGTCTTAATTTAAAACTTTTCTCTCCTCTAGATCCTTAGAAGAAATTTAACAGTTAAAAAACTATTTTCTTTTCCTCCTCACCAGACAGCCCATTATGGGCCAATGCCTTCCTCTAAAGCAGGGGTCCCCAACCCTATGCCCGCGGGCACCATGGCGCCCGTCAATCGATCTAGGTGCGCCCGCTGCTTGTGCTCAACGATAAAATATTTCAGTTTTCCATTTTCCCAATAAATGCTATGCAAATACATACTAAAGTACGCCGGCTCAGTAAAGGTAAAGTACTTGAATAGATTTCTACATTTAATTGGATAAATAAAAAATTATCTTGCAACCAAAAATCAAACATTTTTAGAACTAAGACATCCTCTTTGGCTAGCAGATTTGTCTTTCAGAACGGACATAAGGGAAAAACTAAATTATTTAAACTTGGAGCTGCAGGGAAAGGACAAACATAAAGCAAAATTGATAGAGGCTGTAAACTCGTCCAGAGCTAAGCTAGTTTTGTGGTTATCATATTTGAAAATAAAGTTTTCTTGTGCATTTTCCAAGCATGAAAAAATTGATAGGTGACAGTGAAATTGACTTATTAACATTTGTCACCAACCTCTAATTGCTTAAAGATCAATTTAAAAAGCGCTTTCAGCAATTTAATATCATCGAGCCTTTGATAACTTTTTTGTTAATCCTTTTACCAACCAAATAAACGTAACCGTAATAGCAACATACATTTCAGAATTAGAAATTGTGGATATTCAGAATGACATTATCCTCAAAACTATTATATCACATGAGAAATTCTAGAATATAGTTGAAGGAATAAATTCCATTCTTAAAAAGAGCATCATATTCTCCCAATTATGTATTGCTGGCCAGCGAAATGCCATGCCAAACACCACATGCCACTGTATTTTATAAGTAATTTTTATACTTCGTATGTTTTGAAAGTAATTTAGTAATATTTTATTTTACAAAAAATATTAATATTAATTGTATTCATATATTAAATTAATTTTTAAAATTTAATTTTTTGTGCGCTATATGTAGTGTGTATTATTACCTATGTCTACCAACTATAAATTTATCTTGAAAAAATAAGTGGTGCCCGCCATTCGATCGATATTCTGGTATTTGCTCTTAGGTACAAAAAGGTTGGGGACCACTGCTCTAAAGATTTCTCCATAACAACTTCCTATTTACCTTTGATCTCAAATTCTTTTCACTAATTGCAAGAAAATCAGATTCCACTGAATCATCCCATCTCAACCACATACTTCCCCACTTTCTTGTTCCAGTTCAGCTCTTGTTCTTTTATCCAGATAACCCTTAATCTTATGGCCATAAAATTAATAAAAAGTAATAAACAGGGGGAGGGGAGTTCAGAAAATGATGGGTGATTTAGAGAACAGGAGTAACATTCAGATTCAGAAGGTAATTTTATGCATGAATCAGTGTGAATGTTTTGAGGGCAAATTTTTGTACATAGCAATTTTATTAATAAAAAGCTAGTATTTAAATAACATGCAAAATGTATGGTATTCAGAAAAGAATCTGCAAAAGTCAATAAATATTGTAGCCCTGGTAGCAGAAAACCTCCAGCATGACAGCAAGCAATGTAGATTATTACACCATCTGTAGATTATTTATTATCTCAGATTTCAATAATAATAAACTGCTGGCAAGACGATGTTATTTTCTTCTTCTTTTTTAAAATAAATAAAATTGCAAAATAAAATAGAGATGAAACAAAAAAGTAAAGTTTTTTTTCTTTTAGTTCCTCAAAGATGAACATTAAGGAATCATAAGTTCACTCTTTGAAAACTGACACCAAAAACAATTTATCAAAAGGTGCAGCTTGCATGAAGTGCTTCGGCCATACAATTGCTGAAACTTAGGTTTGCAGTAAAGGTTTTTATTTTGGGCTCAAATACAATTTTATTCACTAAAATATATTCATAAGGGGTGAAAACATATCTAAAATTTTAAAAAGGAGAGAAAAAATATTTAATTATTCTTTTAACAGTTGTTTTTTTCCGCTTTTTTTTTTTTTTAGAATGCTACTCGTCTTCCAACCAGGAATCTGAGATGATAGAATAATCTGATTGGATATTTAGAAGTTTCAACAATAGATAAATTTTATTTTTCCTTACAAATATTATTGTGTAAAATTAAAATTAATAAAGCATGCATTTCTGAGCAGAATTTTTTTAAACTATTTTATGCTTAAATTTAGCTATAAGTATGTTTGGTAAGCCAAATTTTTCCATTAATAGTCTGATAAGTTTTACTTTGAGTGATGTATCTTAGAGATAATTTATTTGATTTTATAACCAGCGTTGAACAGCCAACCCAAATTTGAGTACACGATTACCGATGTTCAACTCTGTAGCAATGTAATTTTGAACCCAATCCAGAAGACAAAGAATCTCCTAATATAGGGAGAAATTTGCCTTCGTGGAGGACTTTTTGATGGAACTAGACCGCATTTGAGTAACATGGAGAGGAAAACCACAAAAACCTCCCACAGTTAGCCTGATGGCAAGGGGACTTTAACCCATGATCCATCTTTGACTGAGGATTTTATAAAGTGCAAATCATTGTGAGCATATGCTAACTTTATCAAACATGTTGTAAATAAATTTTGCTTCATGAAGTATAATAAATTTGTTGTAAATAAATTTATTTATTGTTTTTTATTACATATTTTTATTATTTCTTAAACTCTAGTTAATTAGTTTCTTCCTAGCAGTAATAAAATTTTAAAAATAAATTACTGTATGTTCCATTAATAGTAAAAAAAAACTGAATTATAACTAAGATATTTATAGCCAAAATTAATCTAAAAAAATTAGAGTTATGTGAGGTATTCAAACCTAAGAACAACAAAAAGAAAACTTATTCAGGCAATTTCATCATTACAAACATATTATTGGCAGACTTTAAATACATATAGCTCAGTGTCTAATAAAATTCAAGCTATTTAAAAAAAAATTGGAGTAATTGTTGGTGTTATATTTGTATTCATTGCAGTTTTTACACAGAAATTTAACATTTATTTAAAAAAAAATTTAAAATTAAAAAAAAATTTAAGATTAGTATAAATATTACTCTGAGTTATTTAAAGTAAAAATATTAAAACTGCTTGACTTTCTCATCTAAAGTTTTAAATGTTGAATAGCTTACAAATGTTACTAGCATAATGATGGAATTCCCTATTTCTAGTAAAAAACAACTGCAATTTAAAATTTTTGTATATAAAATTATAATGACACACATTTTTTATCAATATGCTAGTTTTCAATCAACACAATCAGTAAATAGACAGTAATCAAATTAACAAATTTCGTGCTATTGGTATTACAGAATAACACAAAACATGAAATCATATGCAAAGTTTTAGAGAAATATAAGTTAATTTGAAACTCTTTCAAAATAAAAGTTTGGTTATAGAATTATATTAATTTCAGCTTTTTTATGTTTTAATTACATAATTTGTTCCCTAGTTTCTCAAATGCATATATTACTGAATCTCTTGTTTTTGTATTTGTGTCCATGTGAAATTTCCAAAATTTCTCATAAATCGTCCCCTTAAATTTTGACCCTTTTTCCTACGACAAATTTGTAAGATTAATTATAATGTAAGGAAATGTACACAGTTTAAAAGTAATTACATGGGAAAAAATAGATTACAAATTGGTAAAATAGAAGATAAAAATGCCATAAATTAAGAATACCAACTTTCAAAAATATAAGCCCACTTGGTTGCATTCCAGTAAAATATTTAAAATTAAGGTTATGCAACTACAACAGAAAATAAAGTAAATTATTGCCTCAAATATATGCACCAAACATTACTTCAAATATTTTTCTTGAAAGTAATAAATTTCTGAATTCTTTTAACTAAATATAAATATATTAATGAAATAACATATTTAAAAACTAAGGTAATAATAACTAACCACACTTGCTAAACAGTTTATAAAACAAACAACTATTCTCGATTCTTAAAAGAAAGCAAAGTCTGTGACCTATTTTTTGAGCTATTATTATGTTAAAGAACATATGTTTCATAAAATCTGAACTCAGACTATTATTCTTCAGAAAAGTATGTTTTTATTCACAAAAACTATCTTCTTCTCAGCCAATAAAAATGTTTTGCCTTAAAAATAACTTGTTACTTCAATGATATTATAAAGAGAGTAAAAAGAGATTGAATGTCAACATCTCTTACTAAATGCAATGAAATAAAGATACCACTATACTAAAGAAAATGCCAATTTAATTATTTACTTTCTCTTGGTGAAGTTGTTTTGTTAAAGAACATATGTTTGATAAATCTCAACTTACTCTTTTATTTCTTAGAATAGAATACCTTTACTTACAGTAATTATCTTATCTCCCTACAGACATGCTTTTTCCAGAAAATAACTTAACATAATGATGTTACAATAAAACCAAAAAGAGCATAAATGTTAACATCTCTCATAAAATGCAATAAAATAAAAAAAATTAGGAGTAAAAATAATATTTTAATTTATACAGAATTGATAATGAGTATATATTTAAGCAAATTGGATTATTTAACAGCAAAGGTGAGAAAAATTATGGCAAATTGAATGAAATTCTTGGAGGGGCCATTTAATTCCTAAAAAAAACTAAACTGTTTCATATCAAAAGCCCTTCAATTTTGAAAACTAAATTCATTTTAATTTTCAAAATTCAATTGATATTTATTTAACAGCAAAGGTGAGCAAATTTATGGCAAATTTAATGAAATTCTTTGATCGACTATTAATTCCTAAGAAAAACGAAACTGTTTCATATCAAAAGCCCAGCAATTTCGAAAATTAAATTCGTTTTAGTTTTCAAAATTCATATGATGTTTATTTAACAGCAAAGTTGGGCAAAATTATGGCAAGTTGAATGAAATTCTTGGATGAACCATGTAATTCAGCAAAATTATGACAAATTGAATGAAATTCTTGAATGGACCATTTAATACCTAAGAAAAACGAAACTGTTTCATATCACTGCTATTTTGAAAATTAAAAATTACATTGACACGCTGCTACACGGTTTCTCAAAGCACCATATATTAATATTATATAATACAGACATAAATTTAAAAAATTTTGGGAATATTAGTTACACAAGAAGTTCATGAGAGCGATATCAAAAGTAAATTAAGATATAGTTCTCGGAGTTTTGGAAGGAAAAAAAAGTTTTAGAAATGCTGATATTAAAGAAAAGTTTTTAATTAACTCTAATAGAAATTATGGTTACAAAAATAGTCGTAGGAGAATTATGTATGTCACGGAACTTTTATTGAACATTAATCAAGTTTTTAATAGCAACAAACATATTAATAAAATCACAATATTAAAAAGGCTAATTACGGTTCTGGGAAACTAAATCATATATTTTTTTTTGTTTTGCTTGAATAAATCAGAACATAATTTTAACGTAACAATCATCTATGAAACAGCTTTTCAGCTTAGGACACTGAACCAATCTGAGATGTCCACACGATCAAAACAAACAACTGATCTCTGATCGTGTCGATCTGTTTGTAACAGAATCAGAGAGTTTAAGCGAATCTGTATAATATTTCTTTTGAGCTAGGCTGCAAGCCATTAGAAAGCCGAACCTACTTCCTCTAAATGGCGAGTTAGCATATGCATTGAACCAATTAAATTACGAATCACTTCCATGACTCCGGTTTAAACGTAGCAGTGGGAATTTTTTTTTTATAATCGATAAAAATGGCGGATGACTTAGCTGTCAAATTTCAAATGCTCTAGTTGAGTAGAACGTACGAAAGTAAATAAAAAATCTGATTATTCTTTCGCAATTATTCAATTTCAAGATTCTTTTTTTTACAAAGGAAAATTGGATTAAAAATGAATAAATAAAACTTCTCAAAAAGCAGCATTTCCTGCTTTTAAAGAATTTGTGATTTGTACCTTTCTTTTGCGTTGTTTGAAATATAGAAGAAAAATAACGCTTATTTGTGAACTTTAATCATTTGAATTGGGCATAGGTAGGGATTTCAAGTCCCCTCATTAATCCATTTGAATCCATGATTGTACCTCTTTTAGTGGATGGTGTAATCTACACCAGGGTGCGCTGCAAACCTTTTACTGCCTATACTTTCAGGATACCGTTTTTGATATATTTTGAAGCCATTTGGCTCACAACGGGGTCATTGTGTTTTGAGACTCTCTTGAGTAGTTTTTTTTTAATTATTAAAAATATTTTTTTAGAATTACCATGATGCTTTCTTTTAGAACTATGTTTAATGTAGTTTTAAATTCGATATAATTTCCCAAATTGAAAGATCTTGATCTATATAAAATTCAAGACAGAAACTAACGTACTTCCTTTTTCTATGACTCTCTACTTGCTAATGGTGAAAGCATGTGAAGTGTTGCCATAGGTAAAGAGTTCTGTCTACGCCACCTGTAGCCCATTTCGATAGCCAACAAGAATCATCATTTAAAGACCTGTCATTTCAAGATTCGCGATCGCAACACTCGAATACGCCATCTGGGGAGAGACCGGTTTCATGCCTTTAGCCCTTCCCTCTCCTCCTCTTTTCAGTTATATAGGAATGTACTACGATATTTTCCCTTTTTTTAATATTTTTAAAAATTTCCGCTAATGTTGCCATAGGAAAAGAGTTCTACTCTACGCCACCTGCAGCCCATTTCGATCGCCAATATAAAAATCTTCATTTGAAGAAAATAATTTTATATGTCAACAATATAACAACTTCAAAATTTAAACCTAAATGATAATTTGTTAATTGACATACTCTAAATTAATAAAAAATAATTGTATATTTAAAAAAAAATTTTCAACTACTATTTAATAAAATAAATGTTTACAAAAATTTATTTTTTGCATGGATAAACGACTTTCATATTGCGCTCAAACATTTTTCAATTCGCTTAAAAAATTTTCAAAACATGGCGAAATACGCAAAAAGTAAAGTTAATATTAAGGGGTCCAAACTTTGAATCGCTCTCCTGACGAAATTATTGCGACTACCCCTTATATTTCGGAGATCACAAATCCGAATCTGTTGAAATAAGATTCGTTTATTCAGAGAAAGTACGCTTTTTTTTTGTTTGATTTCTTTGAATATATGAATCTGAAAATATCTTTTACTCTAATTAATTAGCATATTTGTGGTCACCCTCTCGAACCATTAAGAACAAGAAGATCCGATCAAAAATTATTCAGGATGAACCTTTTATTTATTTTTTTGGACGCATTGCGTAACAAGCAACACATTCTCGTGCAGTTACCACTCTAACTCTCTAAACTGTGGAGATGTATCCAAAATAAATTTCATTTTTATTCTCTATTTTTGACTGGTACAAAATAGTGCAGAAATTATAATTGCATTTTAACTTGTAAAGGGAAATATGCATTTTTTTTTTAAAAAAAAATATTAATTTTATGACAAGTAAATTTTTTTCTCATACATACTTCTACCTTTATGGCGGAAATTTTTTAGAAAGCTTTCGAAATAAAATCCTAGTCCCATCCTGTGGGTAATTCTATCGATGGAGAGGGATCAAATACAAATGCAAGCTACTTAAATATCACCACTTTTCATGTTTCGTAGTTGGTCATTTTTGGCCCCAGGGCGACCAGATTTGGATGTTTTCATGGTTTAGGTAAGAAATTGCTTCTTTCGTATGAGGCAGGACGCAAATTTTACGTGCACAGGATAAAATTTATTGAGGGTTGGGTTCCTCCTTAAAAACAAAAATATTTTTAATTTTTGCCAATAACCTTTAAAAAAAATGAAACATGTTTTCACTTTGATTTTAAGAACAAGTGTTTTCTTAAACAAATTAAATAACTTTCAATTGCTTAAACTTTCACTCGTTTTTACTCTGAAAACTTTTAAAAAAAATACTACAATTTTTGTAACTAAATTTAAATTCCCCACGGGACAATTGTGCCAGTCTTCTTCATTCTCTGAGTTCCTGTATAGTGTTGAAAGTCTTCATTGGACTTTTAAACTCCTTTCAACTACACAAAAGGAGTACAGAAAGTCTAACAAAACAGATTAAATTGGCAATAATGTTTGTAAACGAAATTTACAATGATGTAAAACGCTCAGGAAGAATAATGCTATCTAAAGGATGGCTAAAACACAATCTTATTATCAATAATTTGACAATTAGAATGAAAGAACCATTACTCACCTGCTTATACTCATTTTGTAACATTCTATCACTGAACTAGAAAGTAATGAAGCAAAAGGTAAAAATAAATCCAATGATTCAGAAATTTTTCCTATTAATTTACCATAATGATTTAAATTTAAAATTCAATTGTTTTGAAGTCCATTCGTTGTTTTTACTCTGTACATAAATACACATTCAAATATGCTTTTGAAATTCACATACATGCCTATTCCAACCCAAATTGAAGAATGGGACGCGAATCACCACTCTTCATGTTTAAAAATTCAGTACATTTGAAAACATAAGCTTTTAGTTTTAAATAAAGGAGTTCGCTTCGCTTTCACGCATATTGTTTTCTTATTTTAAAATTAGTACAGCTGTATCTCCTTTCTGTTGTCAAACAAAAAGAACTACAAATCAGATAAGACAGGTATCAAAAAAAAATCTCGGTAAACTTTTTTATGTTACACAAGAAGATAACACAATAAACTTTTTTAACATAATATTTTATATGAAACAAAAATTCACTGAATAAAATGTTTCATAAAATGCCCTCTATAGCAATTGATACAGGTATTTCACCCCATTAAAAATGAAATTATTTCAGATTTGTCTGAAACATAGATTAGAGCTGAAATATCATCTTGCTAGTGATGGTTCAGAATATGTAATAATCACATAAAAAAGATAAATTTGAAAGCAACAGTCAGAATTTACTGCTAAATTACAACAGGGTTCCACTCTATCTCAGAAAGAAAATTCTGAAGTTAATTTGAAAGAAATTCCCTAACTTTTCCGGGTATATCAGGAAAATTTCAATTAAAATCCAGACCACATTTTATTTATACCATGCAATTTTTCATCAGAAAACTAAATATTTTTATATTTAAATGTCAAATATTAAATTGGGAGCAAAAAAATATCATTGAATGAGCATGGAAGCTTCACTAAAATCAAACTTTTTTTTAACAAATAATTGTAATAGATACTAAAATTTAATTTGAATCTCAATAACTGATTTCTGTTACTGACTATTCAGACTGGTCATTTTCCAGGGATGATGTAGAAATTTTCCAGGTTTTTGTAAAAAATTGCAACTTTCCCGAGTCAAAATAAAATTTCCTGACAATTCCAGGTTTTCCATGTTCCCCCTGGAAGCCTTGTTACAAGAAATATTGAGTTAAGTCACTACACTCAATTTAAGAAGAGAAAAAAAAAACATTCTTGACGTTTCAATAAAAATTCTACAAAAATTTGAGACTACATTTTTGTAAAACAATAATTCCTACACCCTTCCTGATTGTGTGAACTAAGGCTACAAGAGAATAAAAACAAAAAGGATTTAATAAATTAAGTCATTACTAACAAAATATATATCTTTATATTAATAGAAATACGATTATGTATTGTAATACCACTATTTGGCACCATAGAATTGCCTACATACAGTAAATAGATAAAACTGCATTAAAATATGCCCTTCAAGCCCATCTTTTGGATATACATTAGCGATAGTTGAACCAACTGAGTGTTACTTAAATACCTTATTACACTGAAGGACTTCTAAGAGTGATAGGGTATTTCAATAAAATCAGTTCGAACAAACAGAATATTAAAAATTAACTAAATAAGTATATTATTCTTTACAAGTCATAAATTACAAAGAAAAAGATATTAAGCACCACTGACTGAGAAACACCTTTGAAAATGGCACCTACTACAATAGGAAAAATTAGCATATTTTACTGGTAATGCAATATATAAATGCTTTAACTATTTATTGAAGGCAAAACCAATTGCTTAAAAATATTTCAATTAAGGTAGAACAGATATCAAATATTTGCCTAACATAGGTGAAGGAAATGATTGCAAATATCACAGAAAAGTGGATATTTTTCATATTATTATCAATCCTTTAACTTAACATGAGTTTTTTAAGTAGATATCTGTTATAATTCAGTATAAAAAATGGTAGAAGCAAGCACAAAAAACAGAATAAATCAGATCATTAAGATTGACATTTGGCACATAAAGCAATAAAAAGCATTGTTCTTAAACTAGCAACGAAATGATGCGAATCAAACTTAATTTGCTAATTTAAGCTCTTAAAAACAGCCAGAAACTAAATTTCGGACACTCTTCAGTTTTCTTTCTTAATTACATCCACTAGCTAAGCATGAGTTAGAATTTTTGGTGAGTTGATGGACTTGTGCAAGTGGCTCCAGGGAGTGTGGTAAGTGGAAAGTAGTCAGGAAATAGAAAAAGAGCATTATGTATCCTGTTTTTACTAACATGTATTTTAGTAGAGTTCTTTATAAGCTTGTATTCTGGGATTAATTTTTGTCATCATATTACTACAAAAATTACATTTTTTAAGACTGTTTAATCTATAAGAAACTACTAGGAAAGATTTTCTTTACATAGGTGCATTTAAAATAAAACTAATATTCCATAAAAAAGAAATAATTCCTCTCTTGTTAATAATAGGCCTTCTTAGAAACAGTACTAAATACCATATAGTTTAAAGTTCAAGACAAAAACAGGTTTTATCACTAAAATATTAAATTAAAAATTTAGTCTCTTGAAGGACAATACAATTCTTCACAAAGGAGGCAGTTTTAAGAATTCTAGAATATTTGAAAGTAATAATTTACTCTGTATACAATAAGTTAAAATATTTATGCAGAACAATCTGCAGTACTACAATATTCAAATTTTGAATGCTTTGTTCAATATTTATAGCTTGTTAGGCAAAAGCTTTGAAGGGCATGACCTTCAATGCAGAAGTACAGATCTTTATGCTTTTACATGATCTGCGGATAAATAAAGATTATTTTTTTCTACTCACACTTTTAGTAAAATGTGAAATAATGAACTAAATTAAATACTAAACGAAATTCTGTTACAGGAAGCATTTGAATACTTGGTTTCATTGTATATTTTATTAAAAAAAATTCAACACAAGATTAACAAAACAACACAAGTCTGTTTATATGTAAATTTACAATTTTATTCATTTTAACATACTTACTCCCTCTTACACTTATAACTTAATAGTCTTGTAATCAATGGCATGTGTTACTTAATGACATACTTTTACTGTAGAGTTTAAATATTACAATAAGTAAATAATAGCACCATGACATTTAATGCCTGCAAAATATTTTGCATACTTTTTATGCAACATTGAACTTAAACAATACCCAAACCATCTGTCAATGTTTAATAATAGTATACTAAAAACTTTGAAAATAATTCTATCAAAAATAAATGTAATTATAATAATTCATTGAAATAACAATGCAAGGTAAAATTATAACATAAAACAGCATTAGGCTTAATTAAAGAAAAATAATTTAAAGCATAAATATATATATAATTCATTTGATTATTTAAGAATTCATTTTAAATCTCATAATTAATAAATCATTAAATCAAACATCATTAATAAAAAAATATATACTTAATATTATTTTTTTAAAATTAGATTTAAGAATTATAACTATTGATGCAAATAAAGCAGAGTAGGCAAGTTTTTGCCAGAGGTGGAAAAAACTGGTTAAAACAGCTTCTGCAATAATAGGTTTCTGGCCAACAAAAATAGTAAAATCTGTCTCTTAATAAAAATAAACACCTCTAATTAAATGCATAGTACACATTTTTACATTTAATAATTTTGAATAACTAATGAAAAATTATTAGTCACATACTGATTTGCTCAAAGTAAAATCTAATATAAAAAATATATATATATATATAAATTAATATTGTGCAAGAAATTGAAAATACATGTTACCAATTAGTTTAAATAATTAAAATTCATTTTTTATATTTAGATATAATAAAATTTTAAATCCCTACAACTGAGGTAAATATGATGTATTACACAATTTTCAGTTAATTACATAGCTTGTCTCAGCTTTAACCAGTCATTCTCACTAGCCTGACAAAAGCACTTTTCTCAAGCAAATTGTGTTACTCTGAACCAAAGCAAATAAATTTAATAAAATTGTAAATAAATTAACGAGACCAACTATATTACAAGGCGTAAGAAAACATTATTGCATTAATTAACACTCAAACAGTATTGCATTAATTAACACTCAAAGTATTGCCTGCATTAATTAATACTCTAACAGTATTGCATTAATTAACACTCACATTAAACTAATGTGAAAAAAATTAAGTAAAATACTTTATGAATAAGATTAAAATTTAGTAAAATTGTGTTAATGCCAAAAGATTCAAGATTGCTAGTACGAGAAAAGTAATATTTACCTTTAAAACTCATATAAATTTAGTTCTTGGTTTAATAGAAGAAAAAAAATCTTAAATAAAATTATCTAGCCCTAAAATACAGTTAATTAAAAAATTTAATATATATACACTTAAAATAGTTATCTTATTTACATCATATATGAAAATGCCTCTTATATGCATTCAACTTTTGTTCAGATATACATGGATTTAAAATAACAAAATTTTATTCACAAATTTACATTATTTTAGTGTTCATTAAAAAACCCCAACTGTATATATTTACAATCAATAGCAAATACTTTTGTGGCAGTATCAATATAAAATATATTAAACCCTAAATTGAAAATGAGTACTTACAAGCTCTTACATTGCACAACTTGTTTGACATAGTTTTAAATTAAAATAAAAACATTTTCCCCTACAAATGGATAGGTTCACAAATCGACACACCAGTCCTTCATATATCACAAGTTACAGTTAAACGTGTAAAATAATAAAAACTTAAGTATTAAAAATGATTATATTGTATAGGATAAGAAAACTTTTAAATGTAAAATATAATAAAAAATGAGTTGTGTTTTCAAAAAAGCAACAAGACTGTAATATACAACAGAATTCTGTATGGAAGTAAAAAAAATCTTTAAATGTTAAAATTAGTTCAATATATTTAAAGTAATGAGCTATGTTTCCAAAGAGGCAACAAGACTGTGATACACAACAGAATCTAATATGGAGGACGTACTAGAAGATTCACTATATTCATCAGCAGAATCTTCATCTTGGACATGGCTTCTATATTGCAAACCACAAGGTTGGGATGAAAATAGATGCATAGGAGATGGTTGTTTTAAAACAAATGGCGATATTGAATCATTCAACAACTTCTGCTCTTCAGTAAGATTCCTATTAAAAGTTGTGCTGTGCGTTATTTCATGACGGGAAACATCAAAATCTTTGTCAGAAAAGAAAGACGAAGCAAAAGCAAGATGAAATTGGACAGGATTAGAAGACAAGTCTGGGTGAGCTGATTGATCATCGTACCGAACCACCGTTTCACCATTTAGCAACGAAGCAGAATAGTCTACACCAAACGATGGATCTCGAATTTGGGGCTTCAAAAGATTGGAATTGGCACTTTCAGACTGCCAACTGTTGTGGCCTTCATTCTGATAAGCAAAATTAACATGAACTGATGAAGTAGAAGCATCAGAATGACATGCCACACTCATTGCTACATCTTTCTGGAGTCTTTTCACGGTGTTGTTAATGAGGACGGAACGTCGGAGGTAAGATTCGGGATCTTCCACTCTGCGAATTTTAGCCATAGAAATTCGAAGTAATCTGCGTCTTTCTTCTTTCCATTTCGAGCGGGGTACAAATAGAACAGGGGAATTAGGGATTATTTCTTCAAAAGAGTCATCATCCTCTTCTTCATCACTGCTATCCCAAGTAAACATATTTCCACCATCACTTTCTCTCTCAATCCAATCCATTTGTTCATAAATCTCATCTTCTTCATCATCTGAGGCTTCATCATCTATAACTAAATTAGCTTTAGCTGCGACTCTTTGTAGCAACTTCTTCCTCTGCATTTTACAATATCTTTCATCATACTCTCCTTTTTCACAATCTAATATCTTTCTTTTTTGAGATGGGGATACAGAATCAAGTGAATATAGGCTAGATAATTCATCAGTAAGGCAGGACACTTCAGCTCCTGAAAAATGAACATAAGGAAATATTAAAAAAAAATTTCAATATTAAATAACACCCTAACTTAGAATATTTAAAATACGGAATATAAACATTTAATAAAATCATATTAAACCAATTACTAGCTACTATAATATAGAAGCTTTGAGCCACCCTTCTTAACGCGTAAGAAAAATACATGGATGCATATAAGAAACTTATTGGTGAGTTTTCCACTAACTTGCATCCACATGGACAAAAATTAATAAAAAGCAGATGTAGGAATAAGAATGTTTCTGCTTGACACACCTTCAATAACAATTATCTAATGTACTTGTAACACATCACAATAAAATAAAAAGCTTGCTTAAATTATATGTAATCCACTTATTTCTAGAACTCAAAGAACCCAGGTTATACAAAATAATAATAATAAAATAGCTTTTATTTGGCACTGAGAGGCCAAAACATCATAAATGAAGAACAAAAAAGTGCGTAGCACCCAGATTACATCTTAACATGCTGTGAACAAAAGACCACAAATCATAAATATTAAAAAAAAAAGTAAACAATGCAGATACAAATTGAAAAAGTTATAAACATAAATTATCTATTCTAAAGAAAATTATCTATTTCTTTAAAAATTTTTAAAGTCATTTATTCCAGTAAAATAGGTGAAATTTGAGGATCCTAAGAAACTAAATTTCCCTAAAGGACTATAGAAAAAGAATATTTAAATGTAATCAAAATATATAAAGGCAGTTCTGCTCTTTGCCATTCAAAATACAAAGAATGTAAATTAAAAGAATAAAAATTAATCTTAGGATAAGGCCTAATGTCAATAATTTATAACTGTTGACATCAACTATTTTTACTCTAGAAATGTTTTGCTATGCAGAGAAACTGAGACTTAAATTACCTTTATTTATTTGAAACATTTCTAACTTTAGAGAAATACTGATACTTACCCTAATATATTTCATTCTACCATAAAATGCATACAAATTTTAAGTATCACAAAACACTACTTAAAGCATTAATGTTGGCAGCAAAATTATAATGAAGATTTATCTAGACAAACATCTATCTACTATCAGGGTATGATTAAAGAATGATGGTTCTATTTCCTGATAACAATTGCAAGAAACAGTAAAGGTTTTACCAAAAAACCCTTTGAACCTTTGAAAATAATAAACAAAAATATTCCCACTAAACATCAGGGAAAATCCAATCAGGTCACTGAAAGAGTTCAAACTACAAATAAAAACAAATATAACATCACCCTTAACTAATAATGCTAAAAACAATACATGTCGCCTTAAATTAGTCCCAACAGGCTTATCTACAAGTTAACCTAAAAGCAAATTAGTAAAACCTAATTAAAAACTTAATAGCCAATGGCAAATTTCATACTATAACATACAGTTAGCATATAACGTAAAATTTAACGTAAAGATAGTTTATAGCTAGGGAATATATTTGAAACAAATAAATGATCAAAACAACAAAGGCTGTAAGACACGAGATTGCGAAAGCGATGGTGAGATATTTTGTTCTAACTTCCTTGTATTAAAAATTGGCTTTTCCTTTAATAATAATGCACTTAAATATTGATAAAACACCTTAACAGGTTAGGGTATGTTAACCAAAATTTAAATCCTTAACAAAAATGAAAATAAACACATAGAGATATATTGGGGATAAAATTGGGAGATATCGCAGTGACATGAATAATCTTGCGTAACAAAAGATAACATAACATTAAGATTTTTACGTATAAAAACTTGCAACTTACCATTAGGATTTTGAATTGTTTTCAAAATAGTAGGCGCTTGCAAACTTCCAGTGCTCCAAATAGTGTAAGATGAACTACAATTCGTTTCAACGCCTTTGCTGTTTACAAAACGCATTTTGACAACTTTATAGGATTGATGACAAAGGTTTCATGCAAATAATTTATAAAATTAGCATTAATAGAAACCTATGAAACATGTTTAAAGAAAAAATATTGATAATTTTAACATAGATAATGAAATAACAAATGTAACCTAAATAAAGGTTATGTTATTCCCATTAAGCCATTATCGATTACCACAGTCAATGCCACAGTGACGCGAAAAGACTACATTACTCTGTGTTGCCAACTAAGTATAGAAACTTTTGTTTCGTTAAAAAAACTATTATTCCAATTCCAACCACGGTAGCTGAGAGATAAGAATTCAAAAGTCATTCTAACTGTTGATGCGTCATCTCGTGTAAATTTCATAACGCTGTAGAAAGGTATAGAGTTCACTACTTTAGATCTCTATACAATATGTGAGTACATCAGACTGTATTTAATATTTAATGAGGATAAATACTGCTTAGAATATGAAATAAGCAATTTAATTTTTCTATAACTATTAAAAAAACATTTAAATAGACTGAGAAAGTTTGATTTTCTTTAATTTTCCCTAGAACTAATTTTTCAGATCACAAATTTAAAAAAAAAAAATGATAATTTTGAAATTTTATATTTTGAAGAAAAATTTTTTTTATGAAAAAGCTAGTCAAGAGAAAATTTGTAATTGATAATTATTATTATTATTTTTTTTTTCTGTAGTTGATTTTTAAAATATTAGTGTCTTCTCATAGAAATTATAACTTTGACAATTTATGTTTTGAATTAAATTATACAAAAAATGCTTATCTAATACAAAAAGTATCGATTTCTTTAAAAAATAATTTTTCAGTGTTTTAGAGCTCAGACAAAAGACATTCAAGGCATTTTAAAATTATGAATTAGTTTCAATGGAACTTTTTTTTAATTAATATTGGTGACTAAAATTTATAGCGAGTGGTTTGGTTTCAGTAAACAAGCGTTTTTATTAAATAAGATTAAACAAGAACTTCTAAGTTGTGCCTTCGAAATAATTACATCACGTATTACTAAATTTTCATCAGCCATACCAAATAATAAAATAAATCTCATCAATACAGGATCATTGCTTTCCTTAGTTTCAGAAACACATATTCTTTTCGAGTTGGCATTAGTGCAAAAATAAATCAGTCACATGATAATTCCAATAGTATGAACTATTTGAATAAGAAAATTTACTTTAGGCACTTTTTTCTTACTAGAAACAACGTATAATTTTAAAAGAAAAGTTTATGAAAGAAATAATCATAACTTCATTCTAAAAAGATCAACTAGAACTAATTAAGAAAAATAATTAGAATGTAATGTGATATTAGTGACACATCCTTCATTTAATTTTTTTAAAAAGATTTACGTCTTTTTTCACGTCCTTATTTGCTTTATTAAGTATTGCACATTTAGTCTTGCTGTTAAATACAAAAACAAAGTTTGTATAGAACTGTAGAGAGTTTTAAAACATGAAGAAGTGTGTGCCTTTTGGAGGACAAACAGTTCCACACTCAGCATATATTTTACTTTATAGTCGTATATTTTATTATGATATAGACATCTGACACGGTGAACTGACTTTAAAAATTAATCAGTGTCATCAGTTTAACAAAGAGTCATATTAGTGGCGCAGTTGTCACATACCTTACCTAGTAGTCATCATATATATTATAATGTTAACCAGAATGATATACCGCTGGCACTCTAGGTTTAATACCATTTTTTTCTAATTTTTTTAAATGGTTTGTATATCTTTGATGTAAGATGTGATTTAGTAATTCCGCTTGCGCATAATATTTTCTTTATAGAATTTCATGGGATTAGATAAAATGACTCTAGCGGTGAAAAAATCAGCATATTTTTGAAATTGTTTTCAACAAGTCAATAGATAAATCGAAATTTTGAATAAGATAATTTATTATACAAGTAATGAACTGTAAAAATTAGTTAATAAAAATTAATTAGTTAATAAAAATTAATTAAATCAAAAGCTATACACAGTAAAATGGCGGCTTCCAACTTTACATCCATGAAGTCTTTCTTTTTTAAAAGCGCATGGTTGGAAAAACAGCATTCACAAAGTTTGATTTAAATCAATTTAGAATTGCGTAAAGTTTTTTTCAATACATATCAACATTTCAGTAATTTAAAATTAGTCAAAAAATTCATATTAAAATTGTTTTTATAATAAAAAAAATACGTAATAAAAAGAAAGTATTTTTTAAAGAATACATTTTGAAAATTAGAGTTTAAATTTGAAGAAAATTAGTGAGCAATTGAGTTCTCAGTCCGACAGACTTGAAAAATGTAACTTAGTAAAAATTTCTTTTGGAGTTTTCTTAAAGAATTCAGTTGACTATGTGTGAAGAGCTGTGGAAAATTCAAAATTAAAGTACTTAAGTGTTTTTTTTTTTCAAAATACGATTTTATCAAAAGCTTTGAGTAGCTAAGCCCCTTAATTGAAATGGTGGTAAAAGGAAAAAAAAAATTCGTTAAAGTCAGGTTTTAGCGGTTTAATATCTAATCATTACGAACGCTGGGCAGGGGTCGAGTTGTCGGACTGCCTGACTGCGAAGCCAATGGTTGAGGGCTCGAATCCCTTTCGTGGCATGGATGTCTCTCTCTTTGTTTGTCCTCTGTTGTGTGAATGTGACCTACCGTATGAACGGGTATTTGCGGCTAGGGTAAAGCTGCTCACCTCCGTGACAAAGTTGCTCAGCCGGGTAACGTTAAATGAGCAACACTTTCGGCATCTTCAGTGGCGAAGAAGGTAATAGTTCAGTGCCAGCCAATAGATAAAAGCTCATCATGAACTATGAGTGCAACGGATGGTGCTTTCTACACTAGGGAACGCTGCAAGCTCGGTACCGCCTAAATTTCCGGGTTACTGTTTCCGTTGTATTTTAAAGCCATTTGGCATCATTGTGTTTTGAGATTCTTGCAAACAATGTATTTGATTACTTATTACTTGTGTTTACAATGCTAACAATACTGGTGTTTACCATGCTAAAAGTGTTAACACTAACGTAAGATGGTGTACAGCTTGCAACAAGAACAAACAGTAATAAACTTATGGAAAGAGGCCATATCAAGACTGCCAAAAAAGCGAGTTATTCAAAATCTAGCAACCATGTCACCTTTTTTACAAGCACGTAGGTATAGTTTTTTCATGGGGGGTGTTTTGTGATTGAGGAATTTATTAACTAGATGTAATTTAATTAAACCAGTTACATACATACAAGTAAACTCATTTTGGTTTTGATAAAATAATCTAATGCAGAAATTTTCACTGTAAGTTTCATTTAAAACTAAAAATCACAACCAGTGATCTAAATGAGATCAAAATAAAGGCAAGACATAAACGTCGTTGATCGCTTCCCTTCGATTGGGACATAAACGGAATTCAAATAAAAAGAACATTAAAACAAAACATATTGTCAAAAATTCACGTATAAAATATCAATAAAAATTCATCTGTTCACCGCAAATTATAATGCGTTTAAGCAGCCAAAATAATATATAAAAAAATGAATTCTTTACGAAGTAGAATATATGGGTAATTTTCAAAAAATATGACACATAGGAAATTTTTTTTTAAATTTTTAACCTTTTGGATTGGAATACAATATTTTTTTTTTAAAAAAAATACTAGTTTATTAAGGTTACTCTAATTAATACCTTATAGAGAGCAATGTACAATAGTTAACAGGCATTTAGCAGTTTGCAATTATTCCTTGGCATTCTAGTGCCAGAAAAATTACAATTTGTAATTTTATAGCTTTTACTTCCATGTTCTATTTCATTTTTAGTTAGTCTTTGTGCTATTAATCACAAGACTTTATTAAACAGCTCAGATAGAATAATATAGTTTATATTAATTATTTAGAGAACGCAAGAAAATGACAGTGTGTAAAATCATTCCAAAAAGCTAGTAATAATGGTGTTAAATAAACTTCTACGTTATTAAATAGAAGGTGTAAAACTCTAATAATGTAACAAAAATTATTAATAAATACAAAAGATATACAGCACAAGAAAAAAAATTAGATACAAAGCCTCAAAATATTTCGTAAATAAATTGAATGAAAAATCCGTGTTTCGTAAGGTCGCGGACTATCAAATTTGGATTTTGATAGAGTGGCCGCGGGCATTTCAACATTTAAAGAATTACTTATCACTAAAGCCCGGATTTTGATGACCTAAAAAATATCAACTAATGCCCTTAAAAAAGTGCAAAAAATGCCCTCAATAAGTACAAAAATGCCCTTAAAAATGCGAAAATTGCACTCAAAATGCCTTATGACATGACTTAAATAAAGTAAAAATATTGAACTAAAACAATGTTTTACTCTTTAAAATTATTATGAGTCATTATAAAAAAAGTAAAGCAATGCAATACTAGTTCTACGTTCATTAAAGTTCGACAAATATGTTTTATATCCAAAAATAACAAAAAAAGAAAAATATATTGACTCCAAAACATTTTCATTTTGTATAGAAACTTTAATGAATATAACAACTTCCATCTCATAATATTACTAAATATCAGAATTACATTGGATTATTAAATGTTTTTTGTTATTTTGAAATGTAAACGAGCGTCTCTTGTTTGAAAGTAAATTTTTATACCTGGAGAAGCTTCTTTCAACGTCTACTGATGTTATTGGTGCGTACTTGAAAAGGACGGTCACACTTACTGACAATTCTTCTTCAATTTGAAAAGATGTTGCTTCACCTGTTAATATCCTAGAGATTTTCTTCATTGTTTGGTTGTTGTTCATTTACGTCGCACTAGAGGTACACAATGGGCTATTGGCGACGGTCTGGGAAACATCCCTGAGGATGATCCGAAGACATGCCATCACAATTTTGATCCTCTGCGGAGAGGATGGCACCCCTGCTTCGGTAGCCCAACGACCTGCACGCGAAGTCGAGCACTTTACGGTAGCACAGTTTAACGAGGACCAATACCGCACACCCTCGGTCCCTACGCAGACTGATCCAAGTGGGTAACCCACCCGCACACTGACCGCAGCCAGTGATGCTTGACTTCGGTGATCTGCTGGGAACAGTGTCTTAACGATCAGTCCACTGCGGGATCTTCATTGCTTGGAAGCCAGTGTTCTTCTCCAAAACTTTGCTCAATTTAGCTGCTACACTTTGTGCTATCTTTCCCTTTGCCTTTTGCAACACTTGACTTACTACGTCAATATAATTTATTGCATCGCAAAGTTCCAATTCTTGTTTCTCCTAGCCTGTAATTGTCGAGGACGCAATAGCAAAGTTAGACTTGATAAATGTTAAGTTTCCTTCTATTTTATCAGAGGTCAACAAGTTTTGCGCTATCTTAATTGATGCAGCATCTTCTGAATCAAGACAAATTATAAGACAGATCTTGCATTTCATGAAATAAAAATGCCCCAAAAAATAATAAAAATTGGAAAAAATTAACAAAAAGTTAAAAAATGATTTAAAATGCAAAATTTAAAAAAAAATGCCCTATAAATCTAACAAAATGCTCTTAAGGACAAAAAATGTCCAAAAATGCAAAGAAATGCAAATGTCATCTAAATCCGGGCCTTACTTATCGCAATAAATTAAATTTAAATGTCAGAAAAACAATTAATTCTTTTAAGTTTGTGAACTTTAAAAACAAGTTTTCGTTACTTAATCAGTATAATGCATTATGTGTTTAAATGTTTTATACGAGTACACACATATAATATATATATTATAGATAAGCAGGGTTGAAATATATATATATATATATATTTCAACTCCTGTCTAAGATTCACCATAGAATGGAATATAATTAATATTCTTACCATTTTGATCTTAAATTTTTGTATCATGTACGACAATAATGACTTGATGATATTTTTTAAAGCAATTTCTACTTAAATTTTATTTTTAAAAAGAAATAGATGCTACCCCTTACATTTTTAATGATCTTGAAACATTTTGCTAAACAAAGATTTTTTTCATTAGTTTGTGTTGACGATAAATCATAATTAAGGCGTTGGATACTTCAAGTCAAAGCATAAAATATCTTCAAACTCTTAGAATTAAAGTATTATTTTTAAGGTAGTTTACTCTTTTATTTAACTTGATTTCTTTTTTTATTCAGTGTCAGACTTAGTTTAGTGCAGCGTAATTATTGTTAATTTTATTTGCTATATATATTTATATATGCATGTATAATCACTAAGAATAAACATTAAATGCATAATTTTTATTTAGTTCAGAACATGTTGTCACAATCTTAATTATACGGAAAATTTATGAATTACGTTGAATTTATTATTACGAAAAATTTATAATTATGAAAAATATATTATTACGAAAAATTTATTATTGGTTAATAAATTTTTCATTACAGGTTAGAAACTCTTCGATACTATTCTGATATTTTGTAATTTAAACTGATATTATTTAATAAGTGGGTGTAAAGGTTTCCTGTTAATCTGTTGTGTTAGGGTAAAACATTCATTATTTACTAAATTTCAGTTGGCGTATATTTTTTTTAAAGATTTCTTCACAAGATCTAGGCATATAATAGCTAAAGAAAAAGGGGTCTCGACTCTGCCATAAATATATATGAAATTAAGTAGACAAAAAAAAAAAAATCTATTTGAGCTGATTTAAATCATTCTTAGAAAGTACTGAATTGTTTTTTTAATTAACAATTTCAGTCATTTTTATGATAATTTAAAGGTTTGTTGACATTTGTTTTAATTTTATAAAGTTGTTATATATATCGCTACTTTTGATTATGCAATGAAGCATTATCGTTTAAAATTTTTCAAAATCATAAGTAACTTCCCTTGCAATAAGATCCCAAGAAGGGAAAGTTAGTAATAGAAAGTTTTTTTAATTTTCTAAAAAATAGTTAAACTTTCAGTTACAACTTACACATTTATACTAAGATAGTTTGAATGATTAATTACTCTCAGCTATTCATTTATGAAATTTTTGTGTTTTATTATAAAATTAAATGTAACATAGATATTTCAATTCTGACTGAATTATAATAAATTTGTTTTAATTTTCAGTTTAAAATTTCAAAAATTTTTAAGTCCGATTTAATAATCATAAAATAAGAACAAAAATTGGGAATTAAAAATAAAACTATGCATAAATAATCAAATTTACTAAATAAATCAATTTGTTGTACAGTTTAAATGTTACATATATGCGGAAATATAAAAACATTATAAATGTTACATATATGCGAAAATAAAAAAACATTATAAATGTTACATATATGCGGAAAGATTGATTTAATACAAACATTTGCTTACCTCCAATATTTTTGATTCAAGTTCTTTATATAACCAATGAAAGATCATATTTTATTTACAGAAACAGAATTAAACAATACAAATTAAAAATTAACTGACGAAATTAACAAATAAAAATGAATCAGAAAGAAAATATAAAACGAAATTTTAAATAAAATGCTACATTAAGCATAAGGAAAAATCTAAAACTTAGAGCTTTTAGGATGAGTGTCTAAGACAAAGTTCCCAGACAGAATGACAGAAAAAATTGCCAATGAAGTTTTTATGTCTTGAAAAGGTTAACATATATATGCAGTCCTAGAAATCCAAGAGAATTCTTTGTTTGAGGCATGCATTTTATGACCGTAAATAGGATCTGTGTATAGCCGATATTTTAAAAAGTAGATGAGATAAGATAGAACTCATTGGAAGTAACGAAGAACGTTTTCCCTTAGAGTAATATGAGCTGGGCTGGCTACTTTTCTGAGGGGAGAAGCTTTGTGGGTGGTAAATCAATGAGGAAAGGGATGCTATCTAATTTAATCACTGAAGAAAAGCGTTTATTGCTCTTTTGATGAATGGGTAGCTAAGAGGCATTCGTGATTATTTTATTTCTGTTACAGACTAATAAAAGCCTCAAAATAAAATGTCATGGGAATTCTCCATTTTTTTTTCAGTAAATAAAATATTTAAAAGTTTGTAAAATTAAGGAAAAATTATCTATAGTATTAAAAAAAAAGAAACATTGCTCTGAACAATGGGGGGTGTTTGAACACCCTGAACACCCCCCTTACCTACGTCCCTGCTTTTTTATCAATATATCTCTAAAAAACTAAAACAAATTTTCACTTCAAACTCACCAGAATTACATATTAACATTAATATCTTATGAAATATGGCAGATTTGAGCTCAGAAATTATCTAATTTATTTCTTTTATTGAAAACAAAATTATCCGTTTGAAAACATCGCCTATCAGAATAACATGTAGTAAGCAGCTGCAAACTTTTTAACCGGAACTGGAGTAGGTGCCAAGCTCGAGATTGTTATTGTTTACATTTCTATTGAAAACACCATCCATAAAATACGTATCGGTGATTGAAACTACATTAGATATGAGATGCAGTTAAATTGTTGCTGAAGTTACTTTGGTATTTTTATGAGCCATTTTTTTCGTAATTATTCTGTGCATATATTCGAATAAAATAAATTAATAAATAAAAATACAAATATAAAATTATGAAAAAAAATGATTAAAAAATATTTATATTTTTTATGGCTCCACTAGCTCAATTACCTGAATTTCTTCGTTCGAAATTATATTCTAAATTTTAAAGAAGCAGAAATTTTTCTGCTTCGTTGCAATTGTTATTTTTAGGACAGAGAATTTAAAAATAAATATTTTAAATGTCAGAAACCTATTTTTTCTGAGTCAGGAATGCGGTATTGGAATTGCAATCTTACGAGAACAAAATATCTCTTGGACAAAAGATTTCTTAGTCAGAATGTAGCGACTAAATTTTAGAATAAGTACTTAAACTTAAATTATTTAAATTAAATGATAATTTTGAAGCCTGAAATGATTGTGAAAGAAAAAGAAACGACACGAAAAAGTTGTGATTATGAACGCACGCCTATCACAACTTGTTGTTGTTGTAGTTCATTTACGTCGCACTAGAGCTGCACAATGGGCTATTGGCGACGGTCTGGGAAACATCCCTGAGTATGATCCGAAGACATACCATCAAAATTTTGATCCTCTGCAGAGGGGATGGCACCCCCGCTTCGGTAGCCCAACGACCTGCGCGCGAAGTTGAGCACTTTACGGTAGCACAGTTTAACGAGGACCAATACCGCACACCCTCGGTCCCTACGCAGACTGATCCAAGTGGGTAACCCACCCGCACACTGACCGCAGCCAGTGATGCTTGACTTCGGTGATCTGCTGGGAACAGTGTCTTAACGATCAGTCCACTGCGGGATCTTCATTGCTTGGAAGCCAGTGTTCTTCTCCAAAACTTTGCTCAATTTAGCTGCTACACTTTGTGCTATCTTTCCCTTTGCCTTTTGCAACACTTGACTTACTACGTCAATATAATTTATTGCATCGCAAAGTTCCAATTCTTGTTTCTCCTAGCCTGTAATTGTCGAGGACGCAATAGCAAAGTTAGACTTGATAAATGTTAAGTTTCCTTCTATTTTATCAGAGGTCAACAAGTTTTGCGCTATCTTAATTGATGCAGCATCTTCTGAATCAAGACAAATTATAAGACAGATCTTGCATTTCATGAAATAAAAATGCCCCAAAAAATAATAAAAATTGGAAAAAATTAACAAAAAGTTAAAAAATGATTTAAAATGCAAAATTTAAAAAAAAATGCCCTATAAATCTAACAAAATGCTCTTAAGGACAAAAAATGTCCAAAAATGCAAAGAAATGCAAATGTCATCTAAATCCGGGCCTTACTTATCGCAATAAATTAAATTTAAATGTCAGAAAAACAATTAATTCTTTTAAGTTTGTGAACTTTAAAAACAAGTTTTCGTTACTTAATCAGTATAATGCATTATGTGTTTAAATGTTTTATACGAGTACACGCATATAATATATATATTATAGATAAGCAGGGTTGAAATATATATATATATATATATTTCAACTCCTGTCTAAGATTCACCATAGAATGGAATATAATTAATATTCTTACCATTTTGATCTTAAATTTTTGTATCATGTACGACAATAATGACTTGATGATATTTTTTAAAGCAATTTGTACTTAAATTTTATTTTTAAAAAGAAATAGATGCTACCCCTTACATTTTTAATGATCTTGAAACATTTTGCTAAACAAAGATTTTTTTCATTAGTTTGTGTTGACGATAAATCATAATTAAGGCGTTGGATACTTCAAGTCAAAGCATAAAATATCTTCAAACTCTTAGAATTAAAGTATTATTTTTAAGGTAGTTTACTCTTTTATTTAACTTGATTTCTTTTTTTATTCAGTGTCAGACTTAGTTTAGTGCAGCGTAATTATTGTTAATTTTATTTGCTATATATATTTATATATGCATGTATAATCACTAAGAATAAACATTAAATGCATAATTTTTATTTAGTTCAGAACATGTTGTCACAATCTTAATTATACGGAAAATTTATGAATTACGTTGAATTTATTATTACGAAAAATTTATAATTATGAAAAATATATTATTACGAAAAATTTATTATTGGTTAATAAATTTTTCATTACAGGTTAGAAACTCTTCGATACTATTCTGATATTTTGTAATTTAAACTGATATTATTTAATAAGTGGGTGTAAAGGTTTCCTGTTAATCTGTTGTGTTAGGGTAAAACATTCATTATTTACTAAATTTCAGTTGGCGTATATTTTTTTTAAAGATTTCTTCACAAGATCTAGGCATATAATAGCTAAAGAAAAAGGGGTCTCGACTCTGCCATAAATATATATGAAATTAAGTAGACAAAAAAAAAAATCTATTTGAGCTGATTTAAATCATTCTTAGAAAGTACTGAATTGTTTTTTTAATTAACAATTTCAGTCATTTTTATGATAATTTAAAGGTTTGTTGACATTTGTTTTAATTTTATAAAGTTGTTATATATATCGCTACTTTTGATTATGCAATGAAGCATTATCGTTTAAAATTTTTCAAAATCATAAGTAACTTCCCTTGCAATAAGATCCCAAGAAGGGAAAGTTAGTAATAGAAAGTTTTTTTAATTTTCTAAAAAATAGTTAAACTTTCAGTTACAACTTACACATTTATACTAAGATAGTTTGAATGATTAATTACTCTCAGCTATTCATTTATGAAATTTTTGTGTTTTATTATAAAATTAAATGTAACATAGATATTTCAATTCTGACTGAATTATAATAAATTTGTTTTAATTTTCAGTTTAAAATTTCAAAAATTTTTAAGTCCGATTTAATAATCATAAAATAAGAACAAAAATTGGGAATTAAAAATAAAACTATGCATAAATAATCAAATTTACTAAATAAATCAATTTGTTGTACAGTTTAAATGTTACATATATGCGGAAATATAAAAACATTATAAATGTTACATATATGCGAAAATAAAAAAACATTATAAATGTTACATATATGCGGAAAGATTGATTTAATACAAACATTTGCTTACCTCCAATATTTTTGATTCAAGTTCTTTATATAACCAATGAAAGATCATATTTTATTTACAGAAACAGAATTAAACAATACAAATTAAAAATTAACTGACGAAATTAACAAATAAAAATGAATCAGAAAGAAAATATAAAACGAAATTTTAAATAAAATGCTACATTAAGCATAAGGAAAAATCTAAAACTTAGAGCTTTTAGGATGAGTGTCTAAGACAAAGTTCCCAGACAGAATGACAGAAAAAATTGCCAATGAAGTTTTTATGTCTTGAAAAGGTTAACATATATATGCAGTCCTAGAAATCCAAGAGAATTCTTTGTTTGAGGCATGCATTTTATGACCGTAAATAGGATCTGTGTATAGCCGATATTTTAAAAAGTAGATGAGATAAGATAGAACTCATTGGAAGTAACGAAGAACGTTTTCCCTTAGAGTAATATGAGCTGGGCTGGCTACTTTTCTGAGGGGAGAAGCTTTGTGGGTGGTAAATCAATGAGGAAAGGGATGCTATCTAATTTAATCACTGAAGAAAAGCGTTTATTGCTCTTTTGATGAATGGGTAGCTAAGAGGCATTCGTGATTATTTTATTTCTGTTACAGACTAATAAAAGCCTCAAAATAAAATGTCATGGGAATTCTCCATTTTTTTTTCAGTAAATAAAATATTTAAAAGTTTGTAAAATTAAGGAAAAATTATCTATAGTATTAAAAAAAAAGAAACATTGCTCTGAACAATGGGGGGTGTTTGAACACCCTGAACACCCCCCTTACCTACGTCCCTGCTTTTTTATCAATATATCTCTAAAAAACTAAAACAAATTTTCACTTCAAACTCACCAGAATTACATATTAACATTAATATCTTATGAAATATGGCAGATTTGAGCTCAGAAATTATCTAATTTATTTCTTTTATTGAAAACAAAATTATCCGTTTGAAAACATCGCCTATCAGAATAACATGTAGTAAGCAGCTGCAAACTTTTTAACCGGAACTGGAGTAGGTGCCAAGCTCGAGATTGTTATTGTTTACATTTCTATTGAAAACACCATCCATAAAATACGTATCGGTGATTGAAACTACATTAGATATGAGATGCAGTTAAATTGTTGCTGAAGTTACTTTGGTATTTTTATGAGCCATTTTTTTCGTAATTATTCTGTGCATATATTCGAATAAAATAAATTAATAAATAAAAATACAAATATAAAATTATGAAAAAAAATGATTAAAAAATATTTATATTTTTTATGGCTCCACTAGCTCAATTACCTGAATTTCTTCGTTCGAAATTATATTCTAAATTTTAAAGAAGCAGAAATTTTTCTGCTTCGTTGCAATTGTTATTTTTAGGACAGAGAATTTAAAAATAAATATTTTAAATGTCAGAAACCTATTTTTTCTGAGTCAGGAATGCGGTATTGGAATTGCAATCTTACGAGAACAAAATATCTCTTGGACAAAAGATTTCTTAGTCAGAATGTAGCGACTAAATTTTAGAATAAGTACTTAAACTTAAATTATTTAAATTAAATGATAATTTTGAAGCCTGAAATGATTGTGAAAGAAAAAGAAACGACACGAAAAAGTTGTGATTATGAACGCACGCCTATCACAACTTGTTGTTGTTGTAGTTCATTTACGTCGCACTAGAGCTGCACAATGGGCTATTGGCGACGGTCTGGGAAACATCCCTGAGTATGATCCGAAGACATACCATCAAAATTTTGATCCTCTGCAGAGGGGATGGCACCCCCGCTTCGGTAGCCCAACGACCTGCGCGCGAAGTTGAGCACTTTACGGTAGCACATTTAACGAGGACCAATACCGCCCACCCTCGGTCCCTACGCAGACTGATCCAAGTGGGTCCACCACCCGCACACTGACCGCAGCCAGTGATGCTTGACTTCGGTGATCTGCTGGGAACCGTGTCTTAATGATCAGTTCACTGCGGGACCTATCACAACTTGTAAATCATTAGAAGTAACAACGTTTTAAAGGAATTTTTGTACACTTTTAGTCTATAAAAGATGCATACACTTAAATATTTACAGGTTCATCATAGCTCAATACAATGAAAGGGATAGATTTTCAATCAGACTCTAAAAAAGTTTACTAAATTTTGGCAATTAATGTTTTTATTAATAATTATTCATATATGATTATTGACAGTTAATAATAATACATTGGCGTGAGTAATGGTTTTTCTAATCGCGTAGAGATTTCCAATGCTTGACTCTAAACTTGCCTCCAGTTACTTGATTCTAAGTTATTTACTTGAAATTAATTACATTAAAATCTAATTTATATTGATAAATAAGTACAAATAGCTAATAAATAATTATCGAAATTTGATGATTTTGTAGGGTCCTGTTTGAAAATCTATCTCCATCCTTTGGAAGAAGTGAGCCTATATATATATATATATATATATATATATATATATATATATATATATATATATATATATATATATATATATATATATATATATATATATATATATATATATATATATATTAAAAATTGATTTAAAATGTGGCAACGAAGTCACGTTTAAATTTTTTTGCGTTCTAATAATCACTTGATTGTGATATTCTGGCCACGAGAGTTCTTCCCCTAATTGAGCAATGCGTACACAAAATACCAACGCCAAAATTCAAAAAATAAATAAAAAAGATATTTAATAAAATACTTTTTTTTATAGCACCTAATTCAAAAAAGTTCCTTTCTTTACAATTTTTTTTCTAATTTGATCAACATAAGTTTAGAAGAAATGTTAACATGAAATACTTTCAAAAATCAATGTTTGCATCAGCTTCAATGTTTACATTAGCAAAAAAAAAAAAAAAAAAAAAAAAAACTTTGAAATTCATAATTTTTGTTAAACAAATATGGCACATAAATAAAAAAATTCATGTATATATTTTTTGGAATAAACCACATTATTGGACAGAATCAGTGATTTTTCAAATGGTTTAGAAATATACCCAAAGGGTCCAAACCTGGTATTGGAAATTTTAAGGTAAAAAGAGTTCAGAACCCTACGACATCCGTTCCCAATTTTTTTCGGCTATGGAACCTCAAATGATCAACATTATTTCGAGGGAACCCCGACTTTATAACTAAAGTATATAAAGATAATTACTATACGTATTAACCTATAAAATTCTACCTTATTTTGAAAATATTCAAGAAGAAGAGTGGAATTTTTTCATCGTTTTATCATTAATAATCTTAAATTGGGTTTTATATCCGACAGTTGAATTCACAGTATTGGAGCCGAATAGAGTTTTATTATTAATTTGTTTTTGGTGTATAAATGAATTATGTTAATTTGGTGTATGAATGAAATAAAATGAATTATGATTTTCGTTGATATGCAAACTAAAAAGAACTGCTATAAATTATTAAATTTAGTGAAAAAACCTATTTCTTTATTAACAATAGAGTTATTTTATTTTAGTATAAAAAGCGCAATGTTAAATGCTAATGCGATATTTATAAATACGAGTCCTTTTTATAATGTATTCAGGACATTATTCAAAAAATTGTGTATTTTTTCCACAAAAAAAAAAAAAAAAAAATACCATTTCCTTCTTATTGGCATTTGTTTTTTTAAATTCCAATGAAATATTATATATCCAATGATATTTTCCAATGATATATATTCCAATGATATTTTTTTTGAATTCCTCATTGGCCATTTCTTTAAAAATTCCATTGAAATATTATATATTCAATGATAGTTTGTTATGATATGTATTCCAATGATATTTTTTTATATTCCTCATTAGCATTTTTTTTTTTACCGCGGAAGAAAATTTTTGTCGCAAACTCTCTTTCTCTTTCATTACTACTTTAAAATTTAAAATGTAGAACAAGTGAGTTCAAGCAAACCTAGAGTTAGCCATGAAGTTTCAAATACGGAAAAGAAAATTTTAAATTATACATACAAATGAAAATAAATTATGAGATGATAAATTAGGATTACGCAACGCCGAAGTTCTCTTCTAATAATTTGTTTGCATTTTAATATTTTGAAGTATTTTTTCCAGCAATTGAAACTTCATGACTTACTCTAGGTTTGAATGAACTTACTTTCTTTTATTTAAATTTAAAGTGTAGAACAAGTGAGTTTAAGCAAACCTAGAGTTAGCCATGAAGTTTCAAATACTGAAAAGAAAATTTTAAATTATACATACAAATGAAAATAAATTATGAGATGATAAATTAGGATTACGCAACGGAGAAGTTCTCTTCTAATAATTTGTTTGCATTTTAATATTCTGAAGTATTTTTTCCAGCAATTGAAACTTCATGACTTACTCTAGGTTTGAATGAACTTACTTTCTTTTAAATTTTAAGTTAGTAATAAAGCAGAAACAGAATTTTTGACGAAAATTTCTTCCACGGAATTTTCCGAAAATTTCTGACCTGATCTTAATACCATATTCATTCCTTTTAAATTATAATTCTATTTACGTTTTTTAAATGATTCTTTGACATCTGATAACATAATACTTTTTTAAGGAATTATTTTCCAGCTTTGCATGTGAGGCGGTGCGTAATTACACGTGATGGGATCTTGAGACATGCAATTTTACCATGTTCATAAGTAATACAAGACTTTCGACCTGGAACGGAGTTCATTTGTGGTCTTTTTTCAAGTGCATTAATATTTACATATTTAACAATAAATGCATAGAAATATATTCCAATTTTTATGGATATACTTGTGATGCAAACATTTCAGATGTCACGGAATTTTTTTTATTTATTTCATAACCTTTCGCTGCTTTCGTTTATGAAATATAGTCGTACTTATAAGTTCAACTCGAAATTTTAATATGACTGGTAGCAAATGATAATAACTGGTTTATGGCTTGTGCTCCATTTTCAAGTGCATTAATATTTATATAATTAACAATAAATGCATAAAAATATAATCAATTTCTAATTTCTTATGAATATACTTGTGATGCCATAAAAAACCAAATTTTTAAAATTTGATTTTCGACCTATTTCGCTCAAATTTTATATTTCGGTATTGAAAATTGCATTCTTTAAAATTATATTAGAAATTGCCTACCTTACAATTCAAATTTTTTTTAAATATTATTAAATAAAGTAACTAAGAATAATAAATGTTTACTAAAAGTTATATTGTGCGTGGAATTATCTTTGGATAAACGATTTTTATAATTCTCTCTCAATAGATGAAGCTCCCTTAAATAAGTGGACAGTATTAGTTTTTATTTTTAATTCTCATATTAATTACTCACAATGCCTTATTGTACTCTGAGCACTTATACTACTCGCCACATGAGGGCGCTACTAGTATAGCGGGTAGGTACGGAACAATAATAGTGTGCAAACTTTTTTTCAATTCGCTTAAAAAGTTCTCGAGATATAGTTGGTGAAATGCGCAAAAGGTAATATTAAATAATTAAATGATTAAAATATAAAAAAGTAATATTTTGTAATTTAAAATATCGTGCCTGCACTCAAAAATTAGCATACTTGATTTCACCAACCTTGAAGAATGATTCCTAGAACGTGAAGATCTCATCATTAGATCAAAGCTTTTCATAGTGATTCAATTTTTTTTTCGCACTGTACAGTTGATTAATTAATAAATTGGGAATGATTATGAGCACATAGCAATTTTTATTCCGGGATCACCACCAGTAGATACATTTGAAATGAGATTTTCGGCTTTGTGGATAAAGTACTTTGCGGAATGCTGCAGAAGGGAATGAGGCATAGACATAGTTCATAGAATGAGACATAGTTCAATCACTCAAAAATAGGAGCCCATTTTCAAGACTTGCTAGACGTGAATGAGAAGAAACAAAAGTGATCTGAAATAAAAACGTTAAGTAGCCAACTGCTTAACGTATTTATTTCAAATCACTTTTGTTTCTTCTCATATACATCTGGCAAGTCTTGAAAATGGGCTCCTATTTTTGAGTGCTTCAACCATGTCGACTGTTATTTCCATTTTGTATAGTTTTGAAGTGCATGAAGTTTTAAATCAAGTAATATCTTACGGCTTCAGTTTCTTGGGATTATTTATTTACATTATTTGTTCTTTTTTAATTTTTATTTTGTTATCTCATCTATACTACGTAAACAATGGGCGTCAAAAGTGAAAAGAGAATTTTCACTCGCTCTGAATTTTCATTCTTAAAAATAACATTGACTATATAGGAAACTGTAAAAGCAGTATATAATTTTTAAAAATATAAATCGAAGTTAAATATCCTTTTCTTAAGCAAAAGTTAGTCAGAAAATTCTGTTTTATGAAAATCTAACAGGTTTCTTAAAATACATAAACTTTGGAGCAGTATGTTGGAGATATTTTTAACGTGTTCCTTACTTTGAAAAATATTTGACTCAAGATTAAAAATTTTCTATTTTAGGAAAATTCGAAACAGTGAAAGCTAATTTTATGTTCTTCCATAACCGATGAAACACGCAACACGCAAAGAAGATGACTGAAGCTGATACCGTTGCAAGTGGAAGTAAATGACCTGATAAATTGGTAAAACTCAGTCTAACGGAAACTATCATCTACATAGTTCTAAATACTAATAAATTTTTAGATAGATGTTTCTTACTAATTATTTTTATAAACACAAGCTGATATTAATGTAGTATTTTTAAAAAAATATGAAACGAGTAAATTAATGTAGGACCTCAAAAAATGCGTTGAAATTTTTTTATATTAAAATTTGAGGCTTGATGCTTAGGAAATGGAAAATCTTTCTTCAGTTGAAATTTATATGTTCGCTCGAGTTACACTTTTCAGCAAAGCTCTGCATATGATGTCTGAATTGTATTTTCTTTTCCTTTTAACCCTTTGCTTACAACTGGTACAACTCATGATCCAAAAAAACAGTCGCTATCATACGTCGCTAGGAAATGAAAAATCCTTCTTCAACCCATGTTTAGTTGAAATTTATATGTTCCGCACGAGTTACACTTTTCGGGAAAGCTCTGAATATGGTGCCTGAATTGTATTTTCTTTTCTTTTTAACCCTTTGCTTACGGCTGGTACAACTCATGATCCAATAAAAAGCAGTCGCTATCACGCGCCTTTAGGAAATGGAAAATCTTTCTTCAACCCATGTTTAGTTGAAATTTATATGTCCCGCACGAGTTATACTTTTCGGGAAAGTTTTGAATATGGTGTCTGAATTGTATTTTCCTTTCCCTTTAACCCTTTGCTTACGGCTGGTACAACTCATGATCCAGAAAAGCAGTTGCTATCATGCGCAGTAGGGAAAAGGTTAATGGAAGTACTTCTTTAAAAGTCATCAAATCAAACCCAATAAGGTATCTTGGTCTCTTATTTAGATCAGATGATTACGACCTCACGAAGCGGTTGATGACGTTGAGAAAGACTTGAAGATATTGAAAGTGATTAATTGGAAACAACTGCTTTCGATACACTTCAACAGAAAAAAACTCGTTGGGACCGCCCTGACCTGCTCTGGGCAGTAGTGCCAAGAAGATAACGAATAAGAAGAAGCAGTAGTAGCAGCAGCAAAAAGAGTAGTAGAAGCAGAAGAAGAAGATGAAGAAAAGGATTTTAAGGCATTAAAAGAGAATAAATTGGAAACAAATGCATCTGATAAACTCCGATTATAAAAAAAATCGTTGAAACGGTCCTGACCTGCGCTGGGCTGTAGTGGTAAGAAGATAACGAAGAGGAAGAAACAGTAGTAGTAGCAGAAGGAGTAGTAGTAGAAACAGTGGAAGAGAAAATGAAGCAGATGAAGAAGATTTTGAAGACGTTGAATGAGACTAAATTGGAAACAACAGCATTTGCATTCCAGATTGCGGCTACCCCCTATATTTTGGAGGTCAGAAATCCGAATCTGACGAAAAAAAGGTATGTTTATTCAGAGAAAGTACGTTTTGGTGTCTAATTTCGTAATTTATAATATCGTCTGTACTTAATAATTAGCATATTTGAGGTCACCTCTTCGAGCCATAAGGATTGAGTTCTAGAACGTGAAAATCCGATCATTAGATCAAAAGTTATTCAGGGTGGTCCGTTTTTTTCTCTTTTTGTGCACTGTACACTCGTCCAACATTGATGTTATTTCAATGTAAGGGAACATATTTTCGACGTACTACTTAATTTCTTAGAAGGAATAAAAAAGTATTAAACACTTAACAAAATAGCAAGCATTTGATAATTTCTTAGCATTTCTTGAATTACTTATTCGCTGTCGAGAAAGGCTTGAAAACCACGAGAAACTCGCAAGGTTAGCCTGACGGCAAAGGGACTCTAACCCGTGATCCGTCTACCACTGAGGATATTTCACGTCAGAACTGTGGTCGGTGCAAGCCGGATGCGGATTCGTATCGACGAGCCACTGGTGGAATTCGTAGTAATAATGTAGTTATTAAAACATATGTAGTTAAAACATATGTAGTTACAAAAATAATGTAGTTTTTCTGACCCCTGGTTGTACATTATTTGAAAATGTCTCAGAAGACAAATAATCCATGATCAATCTAATCCAATTGTTCTATTGATCAATACTTTTTGAATTCGGAGATAAATTCGTAACTCTGAAATTAAGATAAATAAATTTATAGAGCAATAGTGTAATAAATTATAAAAGTTATTGCATAAAATTATATCGAATACATGAATATTTATGAAGCAATGTTTTAATAACGCATATTTGAAATAATATGCTATAACATTTTAGTTTCACCGTTTTCAAAATCTAATTTAGAAAAATTTATTCAAAATCAATAACTTCGAAAGCATTTTAAGTGAGTTATAGAATGCTCTTTTCCTTAATCGAATTTATTCACACTTTAACTCCATCCTAAATTATTCATAGAATATAATATTTTGATAATTTGAGGTTTTAAACAAGCTATATCTTATCTTTGTTTAAACAGCTTAAGCTTCTTTAAATTACTTTCATTTTAAAACCAATTTAATTGAAAGGAGGAGCTATAGAATAATTAAGTAGAAAATAGAAATTCTATAACAACATTCAATATTTTTCCTAAGCGATGGAGATAAAAAAATATTTTTGCATTACGAAGTATTTTATTATTAAATGTTTCTAAGAGTTGTACTACAATTGTACGAAACTATGGAATTATTTGTTCTGTTTTTAATTATTTTACATAGGGGCGAAGATGTGTTTGAAAATAAGGTAAAAATCAAGTAGGTTACTCATTTAATCACTTGGATTCGATTAAGTTACAGTTAATTTTAAACAACCGCCCTAATACAAAGCATCTCGCTATTATTGATTACGTTCTCATTTTTGTTAGTAATTGATGTTTTTTATTATGCTTATTTACAGCAGTAAATTTTTCATTTTATACATACTATTTTATGGTGTCTGTATTAAATATTTCATATTATACTGCTTTATGGTGTTTGTATTAAATATTTCATATTATACTGCTTTATGGTGTTTGTATTTATTTATTTATAACCGTCGTTGTATAGCAGACACAATTTTATGGGTGTACGACTACTAATGTTCAACTCCGTAGCTTTGTAATTTTGAACCTAATCCAGAAGACAAGGGAACTCCTAGATTGAGTATAGGGAGAAATTTTTTTGATGTAGCTAACCCGCATTTGCGTTACATGGTGAGGAAGACCACGAGAACCTCCCACTGTTAGCCTGACGTCAAGGGGACTCTAACCCATGATCCGTCTACCACTGAGGATATTTCACGTCTGCACTGTGGTCGGTGCACGCCGGATGCGGAATTCGTATCGACTGGGATTCGAACCCGGTTCGCCTCATTTTAAGTCGAACACTCTATCCTCTGAGTCATCGTGGCTCATGGTGTTTGTATTGAATTTTTTATACTATATTGCTTTGTGGTGTTTTTATTAAATATTTTATATCCTACTGCTTGATTTGTTAATCATTGCAAACTTTTATGAAGTTTTTATTGAATGTTTTATATCATGTAATGTTATTATGTTTTTATTGAATGTTTTATATCATGTAATTTTATGATGTTTTTATTGAATGTTTCTTACGATACTTTTTTGTGATGTCTTTATTAAATGTCTCATATGATACTATTTTATGATGTTTGTATTGAATGTTTGTTTCATATTATATTGTTTTGAGGTGTTTGTATTGATTTTTTTTTTCATTTTATGGTCTTTCATGTTCTTAGCATTGAATATTTTATATTATACTGCTGAATGGGGTACATTTTGTGAATGTTTTACAATACAGCATTTTACGATTTTTTTATTGAACGTTTCATATTGCTATACTTTCGCATAATATTACGTTGATTTACTGTGTTTGAATTGATTAGTTGTTTATCATGTTTTTATTGAATGTCCCATATTATATTATTTTATAACGCTTTACAATGTTTATATTGAATGTTGTTTCATAGTATTTTTATTGGATGCCCCATCTTATACTTTTTTGTTTGTAATGAATAGTTGTTTATTATGTTTTTATTGAATGTCCCATATTATATTATTTTATAATGCTTTACAGTGTTTATATTGAATGTTGTTTCATAGTGTTTTTATTGGATGCCCCATCTTATACTTTTTCCGGTTGTATTGAATAGTTGTTTATAATGTTGTTATTAAATGTCCCATATTATATTGTTTTATAATGCTTTACAGTGTTTATATTGAATGTTGTTTCATAGTGTTTTTATTGGATGCCCCATCTCATACTTTTTCCGGTTGTATTGAATAGTTGTTTATAATGTTGCTATTAAATGTCCCATATTATATTGTTTTATAATGCTTTACAGTGTTTATATTGAATGTTGTTTCATAGTGTTTTTATTGGATGCCCCATCTCATACTTTTTCCGGTTGTATTGAATAGTTGTTTATAATGTTGTTATTAAATGTCCCATATTATATTGTTTTATAATGCTTTACAGTGTTTATATTGAATGTTGTTTCATAGTGTTTTTATTGGATGCCCCATCTCATACTTTTCCCGGTTGTATTGAATAGTTGTTTATAATGTTGCTATTAAATGTCCCATATTGTATTGTTTTATAATGCTTTACAGTGTTTATATTGAATGTTGTTTCATAGTGTTTTTATTGGATGCCCCATCTCATACTTTTTCCGGTTGTATTGAATAGTTGTTTATAATGTTGTTATTAAATGTCCCATATTATATTGTTTTATAATGCTTTACAGTGTTTATATTGAATGTTGTTTCATAGTGTTTTTATTGGATGCCCCATCTCATACTTTTTCCGGTTGTATTGAATAGTTGTTTATAATGTTGTTATTAAATGTCCCATATTATATTGTTTTATAATGCTTTACAGTGTTTATATTGAATGTTGTTTCATAGTGTTTTTATTGGATGCCACATCTCATACTTTTTCCGGTTGCATTGAATAGTTGTTTATAATGTTGTTATTAAATGTCCCATATTATATTGTTTTATAATGCTTTACAGTGTTTATATTGAATGTTGTTTCATAGTATTTTTACTTGATGCCCCATCTTATACTTTTTTTGTTTGTATTGAATAGTTGTTTATCAAGTTTTTACTGAATGTCCCATATTATATTATTTTATAATACTTTACAGTGTTTATATTGAATGTTGTTTCATAGTGTTTTTATTGGATGCCCCATCTTATACTTTTTTTGTTTGTATTGAATAGTTGTTTATCATGTTTTTATTGAATGTCCCATATTATATTATTTTATAATACTTTACAGTGTTTATATTGAATGTTGTTTCATAGTGTTTTTATTGGATGCCCCTTCTTATACTTTTTTTGTTTGTATTGAATAGTTGTTTATCATGTTTTTATTGAATGTCCCATATTATATTATTTTATAATACTTTACAGTGTTTATATTGAATGTTGTTTCATAGTGTTTTTATTGGATGCCCCATCTTATACTTTTTTTGTTTGTATTGAATAGTTGTTTATCATGTTTTTATTGAATGTCCCATATTATATTATTTTATAATACTTTACAGTGTTTATATTGAATGTTGTTTCATAGTGTTTTTATTGAATCTCCCATCTTATACTTTTTTTTGCTTTATTGAATGTTTCATTTTACACCATTTTACGGTGTTCTTATTGAATGTTCCATATTATCTTATATAGTATTTAATGATGTGTGTATAGAATGTTTGTTTCATATTGCGTTGTTTTTCTGTGTTTATATTGTTTTTGTGTGTTGTTCATCATGGTTTTATTGAATGTTTCATATTATATCATTTTATAATGTTTGTTTAGAACGTTTGTTTCATATTGCAATGATTTTCTAGTGTTTGCATCGAATGTTGTTTTATGGTGTTTGCTTTGGATGCAATCCATTATACTATTTTTGATATTTTTATTGATTGGTTTTATTTTGTATGGAATGTTTTATTATCTATCGTTGTCTTTATGTTAAAAGGTATGTATGGTTTGTGATAACAACTTGTCGTGTTCTGTATTAGATTATATTTGTGATAAGCTTCTAAAAATATTAAAATTGAAAAATTTATTTTTCTCCCTTTTTGAGAAACATACTTCGTAAAAATTTGCCGATGGTAATTAAAAAGTAAAAACTTAGTAATTTTATTTCTATTTTATTAACCTGCATATCTTTAAGTCCATGGCACATCAAAAACTGCTCAAAATGTCTTTTTGAGATCAAAACTTTACTAAAAGAATTAATTATCTAATCATTCTATACAGAAAACAATTAAAAATATTTAAATGTTTAAAATAAAATGCTTTAAATAAATGAATGTTTCACATATTCAATGAAACTGATATAATTTTAAAATAAATAAGTTTTAACTAAAAGAGGCATGAAATCTTGCAAGTTGATAAAATAAAGAAATAGTAGATAGTAAATGTTTTATAAATACTTACACCATAATGACCCATTTATTTTTTAAAAAATTTTCTTGATTAAGTATTCTTGTAATTTTTTTAAACAAATTTTAAAAAAAACCCTGCAAAGTAAAATTAAGATTCATAATACAACTCGAAGCTTCATATCAAATAAATGCTGGGAACTAAAAAATGGTTAAATATTTTTAGTCGTTTCTTGTATTTTATTAAATACAATATTTTATGAGAAATGTAGTAAAAACTTAAGCGAATTCGGTGAATAACTTATTTGTATTGGTAACTTCTTGTAATTTTTTTAAAAAATTAAAAAAAAAAAACCTACAAAGTAAAATTAAGATTCATAATACAACTCGAAACCTCATACGAAATAAATGCTCGGAACTAAATTTTGGAAGGAAAGAAATAATAAATTATTCTTTTATCAGCAAAAACAATTGACGTTTGAATAATTCTCTGTATAACATTTTCGCAATCAGTTGAAATTTTATTTCCTTCAAAAACTGATTTCAGTCATTGAAAAGCAATGTATGTACAATTATGCAACTTTGAAATGGATACTCCAAATTATCAATATTCCAATTCAAGATTTTAGATTGAAGCTGTTATCATCACATTTTATCAAGTCTCGACTGATTTAAGAAGCGATGGTGTGAGAAATTTAATCGGAGGTTTTCTTTCTTTTTTTTACTGTAAGTTAAATCAATCACATTCAGTGATCAATGAGTCAAGATTAGTTTTGAAATCTGAAGTAACTTTCTAAATAAAAGATTTCAATCGGTGACTTGTAACGTTATGTTTCATTGCATGTAAATTCCAAGGCGATAAAAATAAACTTAAGCAAGAAAAAAAATCAGAAAAGATAAACAGTAATTTTTACTGCTTTTTTTTGTTGTTGCGATTGTCCTTGTTTTCCAGTGGCGCCATCTATGGCCAAGAATTCGACTTCTGCCTCACACCCATTTATAGGGTGCGCCCCATTCATACATCCATTCATTCATTCATCCCCAGATCGTAATTTTTGACCTGAATCAGAGAATGATCAATCTCCAATTCAGTACCCCCAGAGCTATTGATTTGATATGGGAACATAGAGGACTTCGCGACTCGACAGACTTAACGTGCATCAGTCACCATTTTACTACACGGGGAGTCTTCGGCCTGAGGGGTTCGAACCCACGAACTCTCGGACATGGACCCAGCGCCCTACCGACCAAGCTATCCCCGCCCCACTACTTTTTTATAATTTTGAGAAATATAAAGATATACAGTGTGCAAGAAAAGAATAAATAAGTAAATAAACGGACCATCCTGAATAACTTTTGATCTAATTATCGGATCTGCACGTTCTAGCACTCAATCTTAACGGCTCGACTTCAAATATGCTATTTAATTACAGCTGACGACATTTTAAGTTACGAAATCAGACCCCAAAACGTTCTCTCTATATATAAACATACCCTTTTTTCGACGGATTTGGATTTCTGATCCCCAAAATATAAGGTGTAGCTGCAATTTGGGATATATGATCCCAATAGTTAGTTCAGGAGAGCGCTCCGAAGTTTGGACCCTTTCATGTTAATTTACTACATTTCGAGAACTTTTTAAGAAGAAGGAGGGAAAAAAGTAGTAGAAAAGAAGTAGGAGAAAAAATAGCATAAAATATACCTGAAAATTGAAAAATGCATAGAATTTAAAAAAAAAACAACTATAATGTTGTTGTCATAAAATTCCGGAATGGGTCACAGTGAAAAAGAAGATAAAAACATTTTTCTTCCTCCTTTTTATTTAAAGCAAAGATACATTGAATATTTATGTTGTTGTTGTTTCTAATGCTACTTGCCATACTAGCAAGCCTGCTTGGTGAGACCGAGCAAATTTAAGGCAGAGTGTGCGTTTCTTGTTTTTCAGTGGCGCCATCTATGGCCAAGAATTGGACTTCTGTCACACCATACGTCACACCCGTTTATAGGGCGAACCCATTCATACATCCATTCATTCATCCACAGATCGTAATTTTGACCTGAATCAGAGAACGATCGATCTCCAATCCAGTGCCCCCAGAGGTATTGATTTGTTATGGGAACATGGAGGACTTTCACGACTCGACAGATTTAACGTGCATCAGTCACTTTACTACACCGGCGGGGTTCGAACCCACGAACTCACGGACATGGGCCCAGCGCCATACCGACCTTGAATATTAATCATTATAAGGAACAAAAATCGTGCTTTTAAAAATTTTATTAAAAGATAAATAAAAAAAAGGATAATTGAAATCAAAAAATTCATCAAAAATCTAAAAAGGTGAAGGCTTTTATTAATTAGTGTAATAAACTATAGAATCGTAGAGTAAAAGTATTTCAAAAATAGCATGAAATGCACCTAAACATTTAAAAATGAATAGAAATTAAAAAAAAAAAAAATCCTAACGTCATTGTCATAAAATTTCAGATTCGCTCGCAGTAAAATAGGCGATAAAAACATTTCTCTTCCTTTTAACTTTAAAGCATAAATACGTTGATTATAATATTATAAGAAAGAAATCGTGCTTTTGAAAATTTTATTTAAAAAAAAAAGAAATAAAAAAGGGGACAGTAAAATCAAAAATTAAATCAAAATTTTTTTGAAGGTGTTATTCATTAGTGCAATGAGAACTACAGAATTCTGGAGTAGAAGTATGACAAAAACGGATTAAAATACATACCTAAAGACTGAAAATTATTTTAAACAAAATTTTTGTGTTATTTCCATAAAATTCCAAAAAAGATTGCAATGAAATAGTAGATTAAAACACCTCTTCATTTTAAAGCAAAGATATATTGAATATGAATTATTATAAAAAAAATGCTATTGAAAAGTTAATTAAAAATGCAAGAAATAAAAAAAGAGTTTCAAATTAAAACTTTAATCGAAAATCGAATAAAAAGGAAGATTTAAATAAATCAAGGCAATTAAAACTATAGAATTGTAGAGAAGTCTGAGATAAAAAGCATAAAGTACACTTAAAAATTGAAAAATGTGTAAGCATTTAAAAAAAAAAATCTTTATGTAATTGTCATAAAATTCCGGAAAGGGTCGCAGTAAAAAAAGGAGATAAAAAAATTTCTCTTCCTGTTCATCTTAAGAAATAGATACATCGGATACTAATCGTTATACGAGAAAAAGAAGAAGTCAACTTTCTAAAGAAACTGGATAATGCAAAAGAAAGTGCTCTTTTTGAAATGGAACAATTTCGTTGGTATTTTCAGATTCTGTGATTATTTCTACCTTAGAATACCATAATGTTGTTGCTAAGTAACATACAGCTCACGGCAACACCTACTCCCACGCATTATCCCTCATTTCTTTTGCAATGAATGCAAGATTTTTTCTTTCTTAAACTTTAACAAAGATGCCATTTTATTTTGCGTCAAAATATCTCAACAATTTGATTGGCTTATTTTTAAAGACATAATGGCTATGATAAATTTCCCCCGCGACTTTGTTATCGCTTAATTGTGCATCATACGAAAAAATATTTTGTTCGGCGATATGTTTTTTACAAGATTATAGCAATTTAGTTGTATTGCATGCAATTAAAGTCCAATTAATTAAATTTCAGTGCTTGGTAATTTGTATATTATCCTGCCTAAGTGAGATAGGTGATATGACAAATGTCCTTAAGATATCTTGCTTGAAATATATTTTAAGAATTAATTTGAAACTGAATTAATATAAACTAGGTCAAAAACGAATAAAGAAACGTCAAAAACGAATATTTTAGAGCGTAATCTAGATATAAAAAAAAACCTTTAAGTGAGATTGGTGATCAAGTGAGAAGTGCAAGATCTTGTCTTTAAACGTCTTGTTGATATAAATTTTAAAAATTAATTTTAAAATTCTATTAATATGAACTTACATAAAATTAATATTAGGTTAAAAACAAATATTTTAGAGCGTAATCTAGAAATAAAAAAGACCTTCAAGTGAGATTGGTGATCAAGGGAAAAGTGCAAGCCGTCCTTAAAACGTCTTGTTGTTATAAATTTCAAAAATTAATTTTAAAATTCTATTAATATGAACTTACATAAAATTAATGTAAGGTCAAAAACGAATATTTTAGAGCGTAATCTAGAAATAAAAAAGACCTTCAAGTGAGATTGGTGATCAAGTGAGAAGTGCAAGGTCTTGTCTTTAAACATCTTGTTGTTATAAATCTAAAGAATTAATTTTAAAACTGAATTAATATAAACTTACATAAAATTAATATTAGGTCAAAAACAAATATGTCAGAGCGTAACCTAGAAATAAAAAAGACCTTCAAGTGAGATTGGTGATCAAGTGAAAAGTACAAGACGTCCTTAAAACGTCTTGTTATTAGAAATTTTAAAAATTAATTTTAAAATTTTATTAATATGAACTTACATGAAATTAATGTAAGGTCAAAAACGAATATTTTAGAGCGTAATCTAGAAATAAAAAAGACCTTCAAGTGAGATTGGTGATCAAGTAAGAAGTACAAGGTGTCTTTAAAATGGCTTGCTGTTATATATTTTATAAATTAACCTTGAAACTGAATTAATACAAATTTACATTAGGTCAAAAACCTAATATTAATTTAGAGCGTAATCTAGAAATTATAAGGGCAGGGTGTCCTCAAGGCATCTTGCTTACTATATATTTTACGAATTAATTTTGAAGCTGAATTACTATAAATATACATGAAATTAATATTAGTCAAAAAACGAATATTTTAGTACGTAATCTAAAAATAAAATTACGAGATTGATATTAAAAAAAAAAGGAGCAGCTTTTGAAACTTCTTGGTTTTACTATTGTTTAAACGGCACTCACTTTTTCCTATACTTTAAATTTTAAATTACCAAATGATGTAGAACAAAATTTCTCATGTGAGGTCAAGAATTTGACGACTTGAACTTTTCTTCTTCTTTTTCATTAAAAAAATATTTATTACCTCTAGAATGTAGATCTTAATGACATCAGTTTAAAAAAGAATTCTAAAGTCTCTTAATAAGGGCGATAATTTAAAAACACCCTGAATTTCGGGGAAAAGGAAGTATATATTACGTTCAATACAAAAACTGAGTTTACGCCAATTTCATCACTGAAAATTGGTTAGCCTTTTATTATTATTTTTTCTATAAACTTATGGTTTGTGATTTCTGTAGACGGCGAAAAGCATTCTGATGAAATTACAGTACTTGTAGGGTATTGAGATTGCTAAAATAACAACAACAAAAAAATGAAACTCAAATGTAAAGAAATCTGGTAATGTAACTCAAATTTACGGTATTTAAACCATTGCTTTGGCAATTTTGCCGCTCGTATGATAAATTCTAGTTTTTCAAATTAGAGTTCTTATTTTATCACACATTTATTAAAAAAACAACTAAAAAATTAATTTAACCGAATAAATTGTTTTTATACCATGTTTTGAGGTGTCATGATAAACTTAATAAAAAGTTTTTCAGAACTATCATTTATTATACCATTTATTCACAGAACTATCATTTTCAGAACTATCACTTTAATGAGTTAAAAGTGAAATGCTTATTTATTTATTTTTCTCCCTTTTAAATAGATACAGGAAGTTCGAAGCTTGTCATTTACAATAATAATAATTAACTATTAAAATTAGCTATTTAAATTCTTAATAAAATATCATTATAATTTTACTCAACAGACTGCGAAAAAAAGTATGGTCAAAATTACAAGAATATGATAAAATTTACGGTGTTTCTGGCTCCATAGGAACACCAAAAAAGCATGGTAATTTTTACCGAAGCGCTTTGGTAACGATTCAGGGCAAAATTTGCAATAAAATATTGCTTCATAATCTGCGTTAAAAATAGGTAAATGTGGTAAAATTTGGTAATTTTATCATCATATCTGAGAGCATAACAAGAAAAGCATTTATTCAGTTAAATTTAACTTTCAGTTTTGTATTTTTACTAAACATGTTTTAATATGAACTATAAAATTGAAAACTAGAATTTTCGGTAAACCGTTACCATTTGAACGGAAAAGTTACCTAATGAATGGCTTAAACACCGCATATTTTGGTTTTATTATCAGAATTAAGTTTTTTTTTACCAGAATATTTTAACCATATAGAACGTTAATTTTACCCGAATTTTTTCTTCGTGCATGCTTACGAAACTAACGCAGATCTGTTTAGTCGAATGTAGACTGTTATGGTACAGAAGCCGGAATCAACTATGCAGCGGAAATAGTAATCTATTAATGCACTTTTGGCATGGTAATCAAACGGTGTTATAAACTATATCCGACGAAAAAAGGAAGGAAAAAGAAGAGGAAAGAACTAAGGGGACCCTCGTAGTCGAGAGGTTCGTGTTTACTCAAAAGCCAAATCACAGAGTGATTTAACACAAATATGGTAAATACCAGTTTTATTTAATAATCAAGGGGAAATTTAACCTTGATAAATTAAGAAACTTTTAAAAATTTATAATTTACTAGCGAAAAAAATTGCAAATTAATAATTTTGAGAAGTTTTTGAGCCAGAAATTATAGGACAACGGAAAAAAAGCAACAAATAAGCTCGAAAAAAAGGAGTTCTTTAATTAAACACATGAAGTGTTGATATTCGCTTTAAAAACTATAAGACTGGTGAACCAATTCGGGCCTTAGATCAAGATATTAATGTTATAAAATCTATTCGATCTATTCTAATCTATTCGAATCAAATTATTTTTTTTAAAAAATTTTTATTAATGCACATATATAAATTTGACGTTTATTGTAAAGAACTTTTACTATTAAATATTTTTTAATTGCTGATCTCTTATGACAGTTTTATCAAATTTATATTTGATCGACTGACAATAGGCTCTGATGGAGATAGTCTCCTAAAAAGTTGAAAATATTAATAAATATGGTGTATTGTTTCATTCGAATTCAATTTTTAAGTCATTTATTGAAAAGGTATTATTTGTACGCGATTATTGTAGCACAAAACAATATTGGAATTTAGAATAAGTGTAACTATAAGAATTTTTTAAGTGTCCTAATATTTAGTTGAAAAGCATGAAGTGTGAAAAGTACCTCATCGTTAATTTCAAATTAATTCTGGTATGTTAGTAATTTTTTTTAAAATATATATTTACATTCGATTGCGATCTTTTAAAGGAACTCTTTTTTTCGGTGTTTTTTTCTTCTATTTTTTTTTTATTCTTGGTTGTTTTAATGAGGGCTTTTTTTCGGTTATCAAATTCACAGGCTCAGACCATAATCGTAAACGAGCTCAAATAATAATTCGTAAAGTATCTTTTTTGTACTAGAGGAGTAGGGTAAACCAACCAGTGAAGGAACATTTCATATATATTGATTAAAAATTAGAATTTGATAGTTTTTCTTTAGATTGATAGGTAACAATAGCTTACTGCCAAACAATAGGAAGTCATCTAGCAATGTTTTGGATTACCTGGTCACATAGACTTCTCTGGAAAATTTTTTAAATTTGTTATTATCTCTGTAACACCTTGTTCCTTTGAAAAAAATTATAAGGTGAGTGTTTGTATTTATATGTTTGAAGTGGAATTAATTGCATGTAATAGTTTTATTTTTCTCACTGTGAAAATAAGAATTCAAAATATAGTTACTGAAGTTGCGTTTTATTTTTTTTAAGCATCATAGCATAGTACTGAGATAAGGGTATTTTTATTCACTGGATCACCAAACGATGAAAAACCAGCGCAGGAACAAGTGTTTCTTTACTGGTTTTTTTTTTAAAGTTAATGAAAATGAAAGAAAAACTTTAATTTTCTTGTACCTTTAGTGATGTTTTGCATGAAAAGTATGTTAAAAATACAAAAAGCAACTTCTAATCAGTGAAGGAACAGGCATGTTCCTTTACTGGTCATAGATTTCCCAGTGAATGAGCAGTATGTGTTAATATGTTGACACTTTACTTTTCAATTCATGATTACAAAAAAAAGTTAACATTTTCCAAGTATTTGTATGTTATAATTTCAAGAATAGGCTTGTTTTTAGATATTTGCATGGCATATAAATTCATAAAGAGCATTAAAAAATAATCAAAATTAAGTGTTCCTTTACTGGGAAATTTTGTGTTCCTTCACTGGTAAGAGCTGTTACTTCACTTGGTCTTCTTACTGGGTCTGGTTCAACGAATTTTGAAATTAATATGATTTTTTAGAAGGCAAGCGAAGCTTAAGTGTTCCTTCACTGGTTAGTTTACCCTATTTTTTTTAATAATGCAAGCCATTTTAAGACGAACAAAAAAAAAGATAAACAGGAAAAAAAAAGCAAAAGAGGAACTTACTATCTTATACACCTTCTAAGTTTTGGTGTGGTTGATAGGGAGAAAGAAAAAAAAGAAAAAAAAAGAAATTTTTTTTTTTGTGTCTGTCGTTTTTAACCTCCACAATAAACGAAAGCGGAGATAAGGCATCCTTTATTTATCAAATAGAGCAAGAACGTAAAAACGCCAAATCGAAGAACAAAACCTCCATGTTTGGCACTTTTTGGCGAAAATATTCCAACTCATACAAGGTAACCCTGTATACCTTTCTGCGGGTTGCGCTGTGTAGCTAATTTTTCGGTACATTTGAATGAAACATTCGTGCAGGTGGGACGTGTTTTGTGGCTGCAGGTAGTCAATATTTTCGTTGCAGCAATTGTGTTATTTTGTTTTTTTCTTTGTCAAATTTTGTGTTTTGAATTCTTCAAATAGTTCTCATAGTAAACACCAAAGAATTAAACATATATCTATTAGGGGATCATATGTTTTGTTTTTATGATTTATAACACGTGAGAACTACCCTTGAAATGTCAAAATTACTTTATATTTTGCTGGAAAAAATTCAAATCAAAATTCTGCACAATTAGCCGGTAAATATTTACCAGGATAGCTATATGATGATATTTTAAAGGTAAGTTTGTTTAAATATATAATAACGATTTCTCTTTATCATATATATGTATATCAACAGTTGAAGATAGGGACAATATAAAAATAACGAGTTGATTTATAACGGATTTTTTTTAAGATAAAATTTATAAACTCTTAATATTTTTCATAAAAGGAAAGTTTGCGCTTTTGTTATACTGTGGATGGTAATTTATTGGTATCATGAATTGGTCTTATTTTTTTTCCAATAATTTATTTGACGATTTAGTAAACAAATCATTTATTTATTTACTAAATCGTAACTAAACAAACTTTTGCCAATTTTTTTTTTAAATACAAATGTATTATTTTCCATTATTTGCTGTTGGTTTTATTACTTAAAGTTCTTTTCGTTCGACTAATAAGTTTTCTGTTTGTATAATATCATGCAAGTTTTTAATTATTTTTTAAAGTGATGTTAATTTTACTTATTTTCTCCTTGGTTTAATTTACCTATGGTTTCAATTTCTCCGCACGGTTTAAGTTTCAAAAATGTTAAGAATTGGAGTTTTTTTTTCCAAGTCCCATCAGTTGTTCTATTTATTTTATTAAATCACAAGTAATTGTCATAGATTAAGAAAACAAATAACATGATTCTAATTCTTATTTATAGTTGTATTTCAGCTGGTTTTGTAGTTAATGAAATAGTAATTAGGATGTAATTTAGTTTGCAAGTAACTGAAATATTGTAATTAACTATAAAAACTAGACTTCCAAATTTCAAAAAATTATCTGTTTAGAAAAATTTTGTTTTTACAAATCTATAAACTATAATTTTTTAAATTTATCCAAATGCAAGTCTGGTTGCACTAGGTGTGTACTATCCAAATCTGAAGCTAAACTTTAACTTCAAAATCTAGAAGCAAATTTCAAATTTAGGAGCTAGATGTAAATTTTCTGTTAAAAATCTAGATGCAAATTTTATGTTCTAAATCTAGATTTAAATTTCATGTTTTAAATTTAGATATTCCTCATAAAAAATTATAGCGGATAGGATTTTTGCAGTTGGGCTAACCGTGGGATGTGTTTGTAATGTTTGCCCCCATGCTAGAACTGTAGTTTTCTTGTCTTCAGTGTCAGATTCAAATTTATTGAAAAAATTGCATTTATTGTTTTGTAAGAGTGTCATTAAATAAAACTGATACTTTTAAAATATTGCAAGTACAGTTAATATAAATATTGTAATATTGATAACTATTAAAAATATTGTAATATTGATAACTATTAAAAATATTGTAATATTGATAACTATTAAAATATTGTAATATTGATAACTATTAAAATATTGTAATATTGATAACTATTAAAATATTGTAATATGATAACTATTAGAATATTGTAATAGTGATAACTGTTAAAATATTGTAATAGTGATAACTGTTAAAATATTGTAAGAGTGATAACTATTAAAATATTGTAAGAGTAATAACTACTAAAATATTGTAAGAGGGATAACTATTAAAATATTGTAATATTGATAACTATTAAAATAAACATTGTGATAAGTAACATAAATATTATGAATGAATATTGTTTAATTCTTACATTAAAGTTAAAAATTCAGATTATAAAAAAAAAATTATGACTATTTTTTACTTATTTAAAAGTAGTTGAAATTTCCAGTAAATATAATATAATGTTTAGCCCAATGATTTATCAGTTTAAATTTATACAAAATTTTCTACTTAATGCAACATTACACCTTCCACCTCCTTTTTATTGCTCTATGTTACCACTTTTTACTTTACTACTTTTGACTTAACTTTAGTTTTACTATGAAAAAAAATTTTTTTTTTATAAAAATATCCCGGTATTTTAAAATAAATATTAGTAAATATTGAAAATATTATTTTACTAGTGATTGATATCATTGTCATTTTATTTATGATTGTTGACTGCTTAAAAGTTAATATATCTAAATATATATGCATTAAAAAAAAAGTCAACATTGTGATCTTTTCAATACCTACTGGCTGATTGATTTAAATTTATTGAACAATATGCTATATAGTTTGACAAGTCTAATTAAAATCACTCTTGTTAAAGTTGTTAATTAAAAGTGGTTTTATTTTGTTTCTTCTGTTCGTCATAGATTTTTTTTTTTAGTTTTAAAAATTTTTTGTGAAAATTTTTATCCATTTGAGTTTTGAGTCTTTTTTAGAAATTTTGGGTTTCTCTTTGATATAAACGTCTGAAAATCGGAAAGGGAAAATTAACAAAGAAAAAAACGTTTAAATGTTTCCAAAGGTCTATTAATGTGTTGCCGACAATAAAATTCGCTTTACATCTTTGTCCTTCGTTAATTTTTAATATATTTTACGAAAATATTTCCTCCAGCAGATTTATTACATTGGTTTTCCTTTCGTTAATCAGTTCTAGTGTTGGTTTTCCGTTTAATAATTCATCAATCTTGTAAAGATTAGAATTAAAAGAAATCACATTCAATTTTGAATCTTTTGAAAGAGTTGAGTGCTTAAACTTACTTTCATTTAAAAGTAAATTGTTTCTTTACTTAAAGCTAGAGTGAAAGTTTTTGTCTTTCCGTTTAAAATTCATCAATCTTGTAAAGATTATAATTAAAATAAATAAATAAATCCCATTGATTTTTGAAACGTTTTGAAGAGTTGTGCGGTTGTTCTCTTTCATTTAAAAGTAAATTGTTTCTTTGCTTAAAACTAGAGTGAAAGTTTTTTTCTTCTTTTTTTTTTTAAAAAAAATCACTATTATTTTGGTGTGCTTGCTCATGCATGATATTGAACTTTATTCCGCATTTTCTCTCAAATATTTATACTAAAGATATGAAACGGTTAGGTCTGTTATTCATAAAGCGTAAAGAGGTTCAGCTTTGTTTAGCAATGTCTGATCTCGACACGTGAGACTTTTGACTCAACTTTGTGTTTTAAATAACATGTTTTACGATGGAGTAAGTAAATATATTAAGAAATTTCTTTTATTTCCTATTTCAAGACTTATTGTGAAAAAAGTGAAAAATTTAATCAGAATTTTATAAATTTGTGAAATTAGAGACGCGATTTTGTGAAAGATCACAAAAAATTTTTTTTGTTGAAAGATCCGTTTTTGTGAAATGATGAAAAGTCTATTCATAATTTTATAGGTGTGTGAAAAAGGTTCTGTTTTTGTGAAGAAAATAGACAAAAAACATGTTTTTCAAGTTGTTGTAGTATAAGAAATGATGGGGAAAAAATATTTTTAATAAATTCTGCGTAGAAGGGCTAACTAATTTACTGTATTTCTTCAATGGTCAATATTTTTGTAATCAGAATTTTATAAATTTGTGAAATTAGAGACGCGATTTTGTGAAAGATCACAAAAATTTTTTTTTGTTGAAAGATCCGTTTTTGTGAAATGATGAAAAGTCTATTCATAATTTTATAGGTGTGTGAAAAAGGTTCTGTTTTTGTGAAGAAAATAGACAAAAAACATGTTTTTCAAGTTGTTGTAGTATAAGAAATGATGGGGAAAAAATATTTTTAATAAATTCTGCGTAGAAGGGCTAACTAATTTACTGTATTTCTTCAATGGTCAATATTTTTGTAATCAGAATTTTATAAATTTGTGAAATTAGAGACGCGATTTTGTGAAAGATCACAAAAACTTTTTTTGTTGAAAGATCCGTTTTTGTGAAATGATGAAAAGTCTATTCATAATTTTATGGGTGTGTGAAAAAAGTTCTGTTTTTGTGAAGAAACTAGACAAAAAACATGTTTTTCAAGGTGTTGTAGTATAAGAAATGATGGAAAAAAAATATTTTTAATAAATTCTGCGTAGAAGGGCTAACTAATTTACTGTATTTCTTCAATGGTCAATATTTTTGTCATCAGAATTTTTTAAATTTGTGAAATTAGAGACGCGATTTTGTGAAAGATCACAAAAACTTTTTTTGTTGAAAGATCCGTTTTTGTGAAATGATGAAAAGTCTATTCATAATTTTATGGGTGTGTGAAAAAAGTTCTGTTTTTGTGAAGAAACTAGACAAAAAACATGTTTTTCAAGGTGTTGTAGTATAAAAAATGATAGTAATTTTTTTTCATAATTCTGCGTAAAAGGGCTAACTAATTTACTGTATTTCTTCAATGGTCAATATTTTTGTACTCCAAATGAAATCTTCACTCTGAGACATTTAAAACATCACGTTCGATATCTCGGTTTGTTCATTATGTTCGCCTTATTATCGTTGGCGATATTTATCGTTTGTTCGATATTTAACGTTAGACATTGGATTGGCGATGCATGAGGATAATTCTTTTGATGAAATGTTAATAAATATCGATATTTCAATATTTTACCCTGTTTTACACTCCAATGATTTCTTTAATGATTAAATTTTACTCGAATTCTGAAAATATTTTCTTTTCTTTGTCGATTGTTTTTAATGTGCGAAAAGAGAAATGCAAGAACTTGTAAAGCGTAAAGATAAATATTTTTTCAACTTGTGATGTATTTGAAACATGTTTTTTTAAAGTCAGAATTTCTGAGAATAACATGATCGATTCCACTTTCTTTTTTACATCTCACGGAATATATTTTAACGGTTTAATTTTTTTAAATATTTTTTTTTTAGATGAAATCCAGAGATAATCAATTAATCTTCTCTTTTAACAGTCTGAAAGTTCCAGAAATAAATTGCAAAGGAGGGAAAAGAGGATACTAAAATAATTCTTTATCTGATGAATTTTCCCTTTTCTCAACATGCCCGAGGATTTTTTTTCTTCTTTTTTCGAAGAGCGAATACAGAAAAAGAATAGTTTCTTTATTCTCGCCAGAAATTTTGGGGCTGAATATTTTTCTGTAACTTATTTTTTAGATTTATTTGTAAGTAATTTTTTGTTCTTTCTCAGAATAAGGACTTATTTCTGAATGTTAACTGTAGAATATATAGTTTATTTCAGGATGTTTAACTATTACTGAAATGTTTAATGTAAAACAGTCCTGCTTCAAAGTGTTTTATCCTATATATTTGAATATAGGACGATATGATTGTGCTGTTTCTCTTCAAAACTTTGCCTGAAATTCAAAACCAGTTCGCGAAACAAAGACTGAGTGGAAAAAAAAAATGTTTTTATAGTGTTTGGTCTGAAAATCTCCTAAAAACCAGACAGAACTTGGGCTTTTTAGGGAAAACCCAAGTCTTTTAATAAATAAACCTATCCAAGAACGTTAGATTTTTTTTATTGTTTTCCCTTAATTTTTGTGTCATACATTATTTCTAGCACCGGTTAATTTAGTTATTTTGTGCACATAATGTTGTAAGGATTTCACTTAATGTTGTGAGGCTTTTGCACCAATAAATTCATTCCCAAATTTTTTTTCTTCAGAAAATGTTTGAATTTTTAAAATTTTCAAAAGACAAATTGTGTTGTCATGTGATTGTTAAACGCAACTCACAAATTGGGAGATGTTTTATTTCTTTTTCGTAAAAATTGATCGGTTATTTCACAAAGAACATTCATATTTTTTAAAATTATTTTATGAAATTGAGTTAGCAGTGGTTTTTCCATATTTTTAGGTAGTTATATTGATTGTTGCAGGGGAACAATTTAGTCCCATTAAACATTAACTGAATACTTTAGTCAGTGGTCACAATGCCTGTTTATTCGTTTGATCGATTGGTCACAATATCCATTTAATTAGTTTGATCGCTTGGTAATATTATCCATTTTTTGTTTCGATTAATTCGTCGCAATATCCGCTTATTGGTTCGATCTATCGGTTTGATCAATTGGGTTCAGCATATCTGTTTATTGGTTCGATCAATTGGGTTCTCCATATCTATTTATTGGTTCGATCTGTTGATCACGATATCCGTTTATTGTTTTGATCGATTGGTCACAATATCCGTTTATTGGTTCGATCGATTGGTCACAATATCCGTTTATTGATTCGATCTATCGGTTTGATCAATTGGGTTCAGCATATCTGTTTATTGGTTCGATCAATTGGGTTCACCATATCTATTCATTGGTTCGATCTGTTGATCATGATATCCGTTTATTGTTTTGATCGATTGGTCACAATATCCATTTATTGGTTCGATCGATTGGTCACAATATCCGTTTATTGATTTGATCAAACGGTTTGATCAATTGGGTTCACCATATCTCTTTATTGGTTCGATTAATTGTGTTCACCAGATCTGTTTATTAGTTCGATCAATTGGGTTCACTATATCCATTTATTGTTTCGATCGATTGGTCACAATATCCGTTTATTGGTTCGATCGATTGGTCTAAATATCCGTTTATTGATTTGATCAAACGGTTTGATCAATTGGGTTCACCATATCTGTTTATTGGTTCGATCAATTGGGTTCACCATATCTGTTTATTGGTTCGATCAATTGGGTTCACTATATCCGTTTATTGTTTCGATCGATTGGTCACAATATCCGTTTATTGGTTCGATCGATTGGTCACAATATCCGTTTATTGGTTCGATCGATTGGTCACAATATCCGTTTATTGATTTGATCAAACGGTTTGATCAATTGGGTTCACCATATCTGTTTATTGGTTCGATTAATTGTGTTCACCATATCTGTTTATAAGTTCGATCAATTGGGTTCACTATATCCGTTTATTGTTTCGATCGATTGGTCACAATATCCGTTTATTGGTTCGATCGATTGGTCTAAATATCCGTTTATTGATTTGATCAAACGGTTTGATCAATTGGGTTCACCATATCTGTTTATTGGTTCGATCAATTGGGTTCACCATATCTGTTTATTGGTTCGATCAATTGGGTTCACTATATCCGTTTATTGTTTCGATCGATTGGTCACAATATCCGTTTATTGGTTCGATCGATTGGTCACAATATCCGTTTATTGATTTGATCAAACGGTTTGATCAATTGCGTTCACCATATCTGTTTATTGGTTCGATTAATTGTGTTCACCATATCTGTTTATTAGTTCGATCAATTGGGTTCACTATATCCGTTTATTGGTTTCATCGAATGGTCGCAATATCTGCTTAATGGTACGGTTGGATACTGGATGGCGTCTAGAGAGTCACTCAGCTCCAGGTCGATGGGTGCTAGCTTGGCTAAGATGTACTAACCATATTATTACAGGTTTGCTTAATTAATGTTTTGATTAATTGATCTGTTTGCATTATTTTTTTTAATGTGAACTCAATAGTTAAAGCAAATATATTTCACTTGCTTTCAAATAATTGGTTCTAATACATCTCTTATCTTTTTAGATACTTTTTTTCATTTGCGAAATTATCTGCTTGTGAATTCTGGTTTTGTCTAAGGATTTTTTTTTCCTCCCGAGTTTTATTAGTACTTTCATGCAGTGTCTGTCATTTCAGTAAACAGTTCTTAGAATGCCCGTGATTTCTCTTAACTGTCATTTATAAGACAATAAATTTAAAACTCTTTTCTTCAAATAGTATGAGAGGCCCTTGACCAACGATAAACTTTTTTTCTCAACCCTCTGGCATACAAGGTGTGACAACTAGATGAGAATATTCTTTTGGCGACCCAAATGGACGGAGTATATTTGTGTTACCGCCATGATAAACGCTGGGGTAAAAGAAAAAACTAGTTTTTTTTTTGTGGAAGTAAGATGATGATATACCTAATGTTGCTATCACGTTCTAATTAGTTGTGTGACGACATCGACTAGGAAGTTGATTTGCCAGTTTTGTAGTTGGTTGTATTTGTGGTGGTTGGCTTTCCCTTTTTTGAAACCATCATTTGAAAGTCAATCACTTTCATTTAATCGATAGTCTCTAAGTGAAAGGACGCTATACCACGGGAAAAAACCTTCGCAAATCCTCTTTTACTTCCATAAGCAGGGGTCTGTTTAGAAGAAATTTGGGCCCGTTAACGGACCCTTCACAAAATATCTTTTCATAAAAACGGACCCTTCACAAAATTGTTTATCTTCATTATTGTTTTGTTAATTGAATAAGCCCTTCCCAGGGCAGAAAACAGAAAAGACGGATGTAAAAGAATTAAGTTTTGTCTTCGGCAGACGATTCTTCTATTATTCGTCCGAAATGAATAGTCTGCGTTCAGCAGTATAGGCTAAATACCAAATATTTGCATGTTGCATCGCTAATTTAGTAGCTGCAATTGCTGTTAATGTTTTAAAATAAAATTTTTTCAATTATAATTTTACAGTGTTGAGCATAATCTTGTATGTCCTTGCAATTTAAAAACTCATTGAAAAAGTTTTTTTGCAATAACGGACCCTATTTAGACAAATTCACAAAAGCGGACCCTGGTTGAAAGAATGTGACTTAACGTTTATTCTATATTCACAAATTACGAGTAATTTTTTCACAATTTTACAAAAACATACCTTTCACAAAATGTCTGGACAGACCCCTGATAGCTTAAAAATGACTATTTCTATTATATTTTCTATTCTAAATGACAATTAAAAATGACTATTTCTTTGATAGTTTTTGTTTCTACTAACCATTAGTTTGATTTTTAAACGGTAAAATTGAATAACTTTCACTTAGTTTAGGAAATATTTTGTGTAATGTTTTTTTTTCCTTTTCTGAAATCATTGGAAAGTGATTTGAAGGATAATTACTTTCGTTTAATTGATGGTGTCTAATTAATGCTTCTAACTATTAGTCTGATTTTTAGAGCGATTCGATTGTAAACTTTTAATTAGCTGTGAAAATATTTTGTGTAGGTGATTTTTTTCCTTATCTAAAATCTTTACTAGACGGTTTTAAGGATAATTATTCTAATTTAATCGATATTTTTGGAGAATTAATAACTATATTTTGTGTATTTATTTTTTTTCTGAAATCAATAATGTATGATTTGAAAATATATTATTTTCATTTAATCGAAATTTGAAATTACAAAATCTAGTTTTTGCTATATCATGTGTTCTTGTTTGAACGATAAAAATAAAATAGAAGGAATCGGTTCTTCGACGACTTTTGGTTAGGAAGTGTCAAATGTTTCCGAATTAATATTTTTTTTATAGGATGGTATCTTTTTAATACAATAACAAAAATATTATTGATTTTATTATAATTTATTAATAAATTGCTTAATTGAATTTAATTTGTATTTTAATTGAAATTTTTGCTTTTAACTGAAAAGAAAATCTGAATATAAAATAAGATTTACGTTAAATGAAATAGGTTTCGAACATTGTTTATAGCACCGTTCAATTTTGTATTTTAAGTACATATTATTTTTAGCTTTCTTTAACTACTTTATGTTAATGTAATTTTAAATGTAAATTTTTAGTGTATATTCTAAAATTTCTTTTTTTGTCAACGTTTTAGAAATTCTATTATCGTTAGTGCGTTTTCAAAGTTTAATACAAATGTATGTATGCATTTTGTAATTTTACTAAGTGGTAAATAGGAGATGACATTGCGAAAAAAGTAATTGTAGAGTTCTTAAGTCTCTAAATCGTTGAAAAGATATTAAAATTTGATCCATAATTCTATCACATCTCTGAATTATTTAAAAATTTTAAATTTAATCAACTATCATTTTTTTTTTAACAATCTAAGTTTTCTAACTTTGTAAAGTTTTTAAATGTGCGCGCCATTTCAAATTCACATATTGATGAATGCTAATGAAGTGGATATAAAAAAAGAAACTAGAATAGTTGTAATTCACCTAGGAGAGGATTAATCGATTCATTCTGTGGGATTTTTGTAGAAAAGACCCATTTTACTTTGAAGGTAATGCGCGCTTATAGTTATAACTTCAAGTTATAACGACTAGAACTTAAATTCACTTCATTTAATATATAAATATTTAAGTTTATGCTCAATTTTAATTATTTAAATTAAGCAGCATACGGCGGAACAGAATATATAGTATCTAATTTATTTTTTAGTAATAGATATCTAAATTTAATCCTTTTCTTCTCTTAAATATCATTTTTGGTCAGGGGTCTGTTTAGAAGAGATTTGGGTCCGTTAACGGACCCTTCACAAAATATCTTTTCATAAAAACGGACCCTTCAAAAATTTGTTTATCTTCATTATTGTTTTGTTAATCGAATAAACCCTTCCCAGGGAGAAAAAAAAGAAAAGAAAGGCAGATGTAAATGAACTAAGTTTTGTCTTCCGCAGATGCTTCTTCCTTTATTCGTCCGAAATGAATATTCTGCGTTCAGCAGTATAGGCTAAACACCAAATATTTGTATGTTGTATCTCGAATTTAGTAGCAGCAATTACTGTTTATTTTTGAAGATTTAATTTTTTTAATTATAATTCTACAGTGTTGAGCACAATCTTGTTACAATTTAAGAAACTTCCCGAAAAAGATTTTTGCAATAACGGACGCTATTTGCACAAATTCACAAAGGCAGATCCCTGGTTGAAAGAATATGACTTAACGTTTATTTTATATTCACAAATTATGAGTAATTTTTTCGCAATTTTACAAAAACAGGACCTTTCACAAAATGTCTCGACAGACCCCTGTTGGTTTAGGGCAGATTTTTGTTTTTAACTAACTTCGCACCGCTAGTGTTTTAGTAACTACATTTTCATTGTCACTTTTGTGCTAATAAACTTATATTTCTTTCTAGTTTGATGATTATTTTATTTTCTGTATTAAGAAAAAAAATGTAGCATAATTTTTGATTAAAATTAAGCAGAAAAATTATAAAATTTTTTTTTTTCTATTACAACAAATTTTTGCGTTTTGGAATCAATTTGCTTTAATGAAACAGTTAACCCTTTAACGCAGAACTTTTATTAAATATATTTTTTATTATTTTTTTTACTAATTTAGGTCAAAATAAGTGAGAAATATTATATCTAGTATTTTAATAATTTATGTTTATGAAATACAAATGAAAACACCTGTGTCTTTTTCTGCGTTAAAGGCAAAATCTTCCAAAAACGACTCACGTCCAAACAATAAATTTTAAAATTTGCACTTACTTGCATTTATTTAGATCTAAGAGAAAGTTAGTTTTTACTGTACAAAATCAATTATTGATAAATTTTTGAATGTGAATTGTAAAAAAAATTAAAACTAATTTTTGGATTTTATATTTTAGTACAAATATAATTTCTATAATCTAACTTATTTTTAGTAACTATTAGACTGTCTCTTATAGTTAAAAATACCAAAAATTATTTTTGTTTATAATAAGAGCGATATATAAATATAAATAAATGGGACACAGATGTCCCACCTGCACGAAACAGTTAATGACATATTACCCTTAAATTACTCGTCTATAATAAATCTACACTTAATTACTATTTTGTAACGACTCTATATATAATTACTAGTCTGTAATATTGCGATTGACTGCGAAGCCCAAGGACGCGGGTTCGTATCTCGCTCAGGACTTGGATGTTTCTCTATGTTGTTCTCTGCTGTGTGTGAATGTGGCCCATTCTATAAACGGGTATCTGTGGTAGTATGGCGTGGATAATGTTGTTCGCCTCCTTGACTTTGGCCACAAGGTGCTCACCAGGCAACATAAAATGAGCTATAGTTTGTCTACAGTAAGAACTCCCTTGCCACAAAGTCTGAGGCCGTCTGCTGCTGTGAAAATCGCGCATTTCAGATAGGGTAGCTTCTCTTCACTCTGTGTTTAACACAACAGACTGAATAAAACGTTTCCCCTTCTCTCGCCGGCCCTAGCCAGAACCTACCCTAAATAGTGACCCCACACCCTTACTTGAAATAGTTATACTTCGTTACCATAGTCACCGCCACGTGTCCAGACGAATAGCGAGGGAAGTTCTTACTTTAGACAAACTATACACTTCCGCCACCTTTCATAGCTAAGTTCAGTGCCCGCCGTTAAAAAATAATAACATTGCCATTATATATAGATTTTTACTTACTAATAAAGCAATGATTTAATAAATTCCTGATAATCTGTTAAATAAATTCAAGAAATACTTATTCTATGACACTATTATTCTTATCACAACTAAATATGTTATTTCCAATTCTTTAATAAACATATACAGGGATCTGTTTAGAAGAAATTTGGGTCCGTTAACGGACCCTTCACAAAATATCTTATTATAAAAACGGACCCTTCACAAAATGATTTTTCTTTTATTCGGACCCTTCACAAATTTGTTTATCTTCATTATTGTTTTATTGATTGAATAAACCCTTCCTAGGGCAGAAAACAGGAAAGATGGATGTAAACGAATTAAGTTTTGTCTTCGGCATTCGATTATTCCATTATTCGTCCGAAATGAATATTCTGCATTCAGCAGTATAGGCTAAATACCAAATATTTGTATGTTGCATCTCTAATTTAGAAGCAGCAATTGCTGTTTATTTTTGAAAATTTGATTTTTTTTATTATAATTTACAGAGCTGAGCACAATCTTGTATCTATTTACAATTTAAAAACTAATTGAAAAAGTTTTTTGCAATAACCGGACCTTGTTTGCACAAATTCATAAAAGCAGGACCTTGGTTGAATGAATGTGAGTAATTTTTTCACAATTTCACAAAAACCGGACCTTTCACAAAATGTCTGGACGGACCCCTGATATAGTATAAAACCTTCTTAGATATTAAAAATTAAAAAAAAAAAAACTTTTTTTTTATTTCTTTTTTTTTTTGTACGTTTAAAATAGTTTTGTTTCAAAATTTAACCTTTATTAGCTCGTTTATCAATAAATAATTTCTAGACAGTAATGAAAATGTTTTAGCGTCTTTTAATGAAATTTAACACTCAGTACACTTTTAAATTTTAGTTTACATCCCACATTAATTATTTGTTAATAAATCTTACTTAATTCATTTATTAAATCTCTACCACTTAATATCGTTCGTAAGACTTGTGTCGAAGTTATGTCAACGAAATGTACGCTGTCGCTACAATAATTAAACTGACGTTTACAAGTTCTTTCCATTACTATTTCGTCTCCATTTAAGATATTATTTCGATGAATTAATTTAACTGCATTGCGTTATAGTTCCCACTTTCCTTACGGTTTGCAGCGAAATTTTGTGGAATAAATTTCGTGAGAATGGTCAAAGAGCGATTCGTTGTAATAAATAGTAATATTTAGTGTTGTATGTGAAATAGTAATAAAATGTGTTAAGTTATTGTTTTAAATTTCACGAATGCAAATAATGGTTAAGAAATTACAATTTATTAAGAATGCTTTCATATACCAACGAATCCTGTCTTGAGTAACTTAAACCTGATTTTTTTAGAATAGAGATTTTTAAATATTTCCTAGTAACTTGAAATATTTTATCTATTTGAATTCTGCTTTAAATTTTCATTAGTAGGGACGTATTATGTTACGTAAAGTCTGCTTTTTATTAAAAAATAATTTTGTGTAGATTGCGATGCTATCTTTGTTAATCTGTCAATATACGTACACAATATACGTACACAATACGTAATCAATAATGCGTACACAAATTGGAAAACCCAATGTTTTTTTTAAATTTTTAATATCTGGGATGTGTTATCAGGGGTCTGTTTAGAAGAAATTTGGGTCCGTTAACGCACCCTTCACAAAATATCTTTTCATAAAAACGGACCCTTCACAAAATATTTTAACTTGAAAACGGACCCTTCACAAAATAATTTATCTTTAAATCGGACTCGTCACAAATTTGTTTATCTTCATTATTGTTTTGTTAATCGAATAAACACTTCCCAGAGGGGTGGGGGTAAAGTAAGACATGGAAACGAACTAAGTTTTGTCTTCGGCAGACGCTTCTTCATTTATTCGTCCGAAATGAATATTCTGCATTCAGCAGTATAGGCTAAATACCATATATTTGTATGTTGCATCTCTAATTTAGTAGCAGCAATTGCTGTTTATTTTGAAAAATTTAATTTATTTAAATTATAATTTTACAGTGTTGAGCATAATCTTGTATCTCCTTAAAATGTAAAAGCTCCTTGAAAAAGTTTTTCTGCAATAACAGGACCCTATTTGCACAAATTCACAAAAACAGGACCCTGTTTGATAGAATTTGACTTAACGTTTATTTTATATTCACAAATTACGAGTAATTTTTTTTACAATTTTACAAAAACGGTCCTTTCACAAAATGTCTGGACAGACCCCTGCCTACGTTGATTTTTACTAACTACTATTTTTACTATCCGGCAGCAAAAAGTGTGACCCGATATGATCAGGGGTCTGTCCAGACATTTTGTGAAAGGTCCGTTTTTCGTGAAATTGTGAAAAAATTACTCACATTCTTTCAACCAGGGTCCGCTTTTATGAATTAGTGCAAATAGGGTCTGTTATTGCAAAAAAAAAACTTTTTCAAGGAGTTTTTAAATTGTAAAGACATACAAGATTATGCTCAGCACTGTAAAATTATAATTAAAGAAATTAAATTTTAAAAAATAAACAACAATTGCTGCTTCTAAATTAGAGATGCAACATACAAATATTTGGTATTTAGCCTATACTGCTGAACGCAGAATATTAATTTCGGACGAATAATGGAAGAATCGTCTGCCGAAGACAAAACTTAATTCGTTTACATCCATCTTTCTTCTTTTCTGCCCTGGAAAGGGTTTATTCGATTAACAAAATAATAATGAAGATAAACAAATTTGTGAAGGGTCCGATTAAAAGAAAAATAATTTTTTGAAGGGTCCGTTTTCAAGTTAAAATATTTTGTGAAGGGTCCGTTCTTAAGTTAAAATATTTTGTGAAGGGTCCGTTTTTATGAAAAGATATTTTGTGAAGGGTCCGTTAACGGACCCAAATTTCTTCTAAACAGACCCCTGATGATGTTATGCCAAATCTGTAATATTTCTGTATATTATAGCTCTCTTTCTCTGTATTTAATAATTTGATTGTTTTATTTGTTGTAAAGATTAGTTTCTATTTTAAAATTATAATTGTTTTAAAATAGTAAATGGATCATAATCACACTTGAGTAGAATTTTATCTTTTAGGTAATTTCAGTTGCAATTTTACAATTTGTCAGAGTGGAATTACTTTCACTATTTCTTTCCTCGTATTCCTAATCTTCTTCCAATTTCTGCTCTATTTATTTCTAATGCCCTTCGGTCCATTCGACTTAAAAACTTTCTAGTCATAATCGAAAGTTGGAAAAGAAAGTTCCAGTGTAATTGTAAATCATTTTTAAGTACCTATAATACTGAACAATATATATCCTTAAGGCCCAAATCAATTTTAGCTGGTTAAAATTAACTTTAGATCTCGGTTCCTTTTGGCGATTATTTATTTTTGGCTCAAATGTAAAAACACGTTATTACATTGTCTGAAAGCATGTTATGTTTCAAATTCGTTGCGTTATTTTGATAGGTGTTTTTCTGAAATTAAAATTGTTGATACTCTTTATAACAACGAAATTATGCTTTATTAAATGACTAGTCTTTGAAAATTTGAAATTAAGGTATCCAACACTATTTTTTTTTCCTTCTAAAAAAAGGCTCAATTTTAATTTTCGTGTTTTTTCATAAAAGCAGGATGTTATTTTCACACATTCACATAAACAGAATCCTGACTGAATGAACCCGATTCTACGGTAAGCTTAGATTCAGTAAAATGTAAGTAAATTTCCATATATTCACAAAAACAAAATCCTTCACAAAAAGTCTGGATTAAATGGGTTTTTTAAAAAAATTAAACTAATACCCCCCGCCCTATTTTGCAAAACCTTAAATTCCCAAAACTGTAAGTAAATTTTCTCTGTTTCACCAAAACCTGACATTTCATAAAAAGTTCTGGATTGGTTGAAGTTAGCCTATTTTTGTATAAGATGGCGACCAAAAGCACGAAAACCTTTTTCTGACCCTCCACGGAAACCTGATGAAAGCGAAATTCGAAATCATGACCAGTCTCTATTTTTTATAACAGCTGTTGAACAGCCGATCCAATTTTGTATATACGACTACCAATGTTCAATTCCATAGCCTGGTAATTTTGAACCCAATCCAGAAGACAAAGGATCTCCTAATATAAAGAGAAGTTTGCCTTCATGGAGGACTTTTTAATGGAACTAGACCGCATTTGAGTTACATGGAGCGGAAAAACCACAAAAACCTCCCACGGTTAGCCTGATGGTAAGGGGACTTTAACCCAAGGAAACTTTTGAATCAAGTATTTGGAGGACTTTTTTGGCTGGAATTAACCTGCATGTGCGTTGCACGCAGAGGGAACCCCCGAAAACCTCCCACGGTTAGCCTAGCAACAAGGGGACCATAACCTATTATTTGCCTAACGCTGAGGATATGTTACGTCAGCACTGTGGTAAGTGTGAGCCGGGTGTGGAATTCGTATCGACCAGACATCGCTGGGATTCGAACCTTGTTACCTTATTGGGAGGCTCTACCCTCTGAGCCACCACAGTTCCTAGTCTCTTACTTGGGTTTAATATCAGCACAATAGTCAATGAAAAAGGGAGCATTACATGATCTCAGCTATAACTGTGATTCAAACCTTGGTGGCCGAAAGTCTGTTTGTTATATATACCATCTGCTTGTTAAAGTAATTTATAAAAATGTGAAAATTGATGAATTTTTATATATGGTGTTCCGTAATGACTACCCTTAATATAAATTCTTTGATACCGAGTGTAAAGTTATGTATAGAAAGTATTTATGCATGTAAGGTACAAAATGGCTATCAAAATGTGAAGAATTATTAGTTTGGCAAGCGGGACTGAAAACATTAAATCTTGTTTAGCTTTGGAGAAAACTGAAAAGAATTGAAATGTTATTGTTAGAAACGCCAGCAATAAAACTGATTTTGATACTTTTCACCAAACCATCCTCAGTAGTGATTTGTCTCTGTTTATGTTTCTTTTTTGCTTAGATATAAATTGCCTATTCAGTACTTTCTTTTTTACTTCATTTATGACGAGAATTCTAAAAATATATTTTAAGGGTTGGCTCTTAAGGAAGATTCTAAAGGTGAAAATATAATGGTAAAATATAATTCTAATCTTTAGGTTTTGTTAACATGCAAAGCGCAAATTAAAAAAAGTTCAGAAATATTTTATGCAATTGTTTTACTGCTGTAAACAAGTACCCCCTTTCTGAAGTAAATATATTAGTAGACAACTCATAGTGGGCATTCAAGTTTTCGTTGCCAAAATTAGTATTTCGATAAAATTTGTTTCAAAATTTGGGGGGTTTTATTTAGGGGTTTTTATGTGCAGGTAAATTGAATTCATAGTTGAAATTTTGAAATACACTAAAAATACCCCTAAAAAAATGGCGACTGAAATATGGAGAGCAAAATAAATAAAAAAAATAATATAGTACGTTCAAATAATTAAATATAGCAATGGAAATATAATAATTTTCGTAATTTTATATTAAAAATGAAAAGCAAATTATATTTCCGAAGTAATATTACAAAATAAAGCGAATTAATTACAAAATAACTCGAAAACATGAAAAAAGCATAATTTTTGTTTTTCGGTATATTTACTCCACCTTTGCAATACGGGCAAAATGGAGCAGGTTTTTTTGAAAGAAGAAACATCAAAGAAGACAACAAAAAAAAGTTTAGCTAATTACCTCGTGGAACTTTTTGGAACTAAGTTTTGCAAGTCATTCAAACTTTGTAAAATGTCAAATGAAAATATATAAACTATAAGTTTGTCAAGAGTATTAACTAATCCAACAAATTGAAAAAATTGTACTATAATTTCAGACTAATTACTCTGATAAAAATGTAACAGTAAGGTGAAATTTCTGCATATATTTCTGAAATAAAAATTTAAAAGTTAAATTTAAAAAAAATATTTTTAAACATTTTTTTCATTACATTGTACTCTTGTCGGTCCTAAAAGTAAATTATAATGTTTGGAATGATTATGAATACTTAATTTGGGCTATATTAAAACTGCCTACACATATTTTAGTTGAAAATTTAATTTTTGACTTTTGGCCAAAGATCGTGGTCTTCTGGCTCAGTGCAACTGAACGTTCTTTTATTTAAACTAAGTTGAAGTTGAGTGAAAAAAACAGGTTAAAAGAGGTTTAAAAAATTTTTACAGTTTGGTCGAATTCTATTTTTATTCTTGCCTTCTTTAAGACAGCCATTCTTCCATGACTGCTGTTCCGCAGAAAAGACTCAAGATTTTGATTTCTTTATCATATTGTTGTCTCATTGTTGTCACTACCTTTAACAGTTTTTCGTTTCTCCCAACTCCATTTTTACCTTTTTATAAAGTATTTTTTCATGCTGAATCGAAATAAAAATAAAATATTGAAATAAATAAAAGTAAAGTTAAATTATTGAAATTGAAAAAATAGAAAAATTGAAAATAAAACTTAATTAGTGAAATAAAAACAAAACTCAAATAGGATAATAGCTTAAAATTAAAATAAAAAATGAAATTAATTTAATGTATAAAATCAATTATTAATAAGTTTTTGAATGTGTAAGGGGAAAAATTTCCTGATATTTATTTATTTATTTTTTTGGAATCTTAAATTTTAGTATAATTCCGATAATCTAACATATTTTGTTTGGTATATATTAGACTTATTTCATAATTTAAAAAGACTAAAATATATTTTTGCTTGAAGCGTCAGAAAAAATAAACTCAAAAAGCGACGCAGGTGTTCCAAGTGCGTCAAAGGGTTAATTTGTGGTTAGTTAAAAAATTTAGAAATAATGAAATTTTTTCATATTGTTGAAATAATTTTTATTTTTCTGAAAATAATATTAATGAAATTCTTTTTGTTGTATTGCATTTTATATACAAAATATTAAAAAAATTATCAAAAATCAACAAGGATAACACATAAAAACACAATTTTTTTTTAAAATTTGTAGTTAGTTTAAAAAATTTAGAAATATTGCAGTTTTTTTATATTGCGAAAATGGTGTTTATTGTACTTAAAACAATATAAGTGAAACAATTTTTGTTATATTGCATATTATTTACAAAACGTCATAAATCTTGCGTTTTTGTGAGATTAAGGGAAATTTCTTGGAAATAAATTCTGTCTATTGTATTGAATTACTCAATTACAAATCTTCTCATGCGTGCTATAACACTATCTTTCGTCATACTAAGTGGTGTTGCTGACAAGTATATTCCAGGTGTGTCCGATTTCCAATTTTATTTCTTTTTTTATGTAATAATCTTTTGATTTGCATTTACAACTTCTCACTGTAATGAAGTTGCATCATTTTTGAGACGCGTGTCATTGCCTGTTGAATAAGGCTTCTTTCTTTTTTCTTTTTTTTAAAATTTGATCTTTAAAGTTGTTTTAAAATAAGGTTATTCAGAATTGTTGTGCTTGTTTTTTAGTTTTGTAACTATTTTTTTTTTTTTAAATTGCTCGTTTTTTTTCTTCATTATTTTTAAATGTTTTCATCGAATTTTTTTTAGCCTTTTGACTCAGAATTTTAATTAAAAAAATGTTTAACCATTTTTTTTATAAACACCGGTGTTTTGTTCTGCGGTAAAGGTAGAATCTTCCAAACAAATTTTCAAATTTGCACCACTTATTTGTAGTTATTTAGATCTAAGTGAAGCAGTTAGTTTTTCGTCATTGAAATTTTTTTAATTTGCAAAATTGATTATTGATAATTTTTTGAATATGAACAAAAATTTTTTTTTCCAACTATTTTTTTGTGGAGTTTATATTTTAGTACAAATATAATTCCAATATTCTAACAGATTTTTTTAGTAACTGTTAGACGGTTTTTTTTTCGATAATTAAAAATTACCAAAATATATTTTTGCTTGCAAACAGAGAGTCAGGAAAAATATATAAGAGGGACACTGGTGTCAAAGGGTTAAGGACATGCAATAATTGCTTAGCATTTCTGTTATGAATTTTTTGCTACCTACCTAATATATGACACACATATGTTTGAATAGGTAAAACAATTTTTATAATTCGTAAAACAATTTTTTTGAGACTTTAAAACAAGGATTTGAAAACATTAAAGTATAATAAATGTTACTACGACAAAGAAAAATTGTCCTAAATTACTGCACTTCGCATTTTAAACTGTTTTCTATGCTAATTTTTGTAAATGTTCTTAAGATTTTTTTTGAAATAACGAAAGGAATGCAAAAGCACAATTGCTTCTTAAGACATTCAGATGCTATTTTTTTATTCATTTAAAACGTTAAAATTCCAGAAAGTCTATATGATTGGTTTAAATTTAAACTAGACTCATAAATATCTTTTCTTTTGATCTGTAATAACTGATTTCTTTTTGGTGCGCGTTTTAGCCATAAAGGTTTCGATAATTGCCCTGACGAAAAGACGAAAAACCACAACTTAAACGTGCTGGGTGGTTTTCGACCATTATCACACGCTTTTTTTGATTATGAATTGTGCATTATGAGTCAGATATATGAGCGAAGGCCATTTTTATGACGCGCGCGTTTTCTTTTTCTAATAATATTTTGCACGTTTTATTGTGATTTTAAGTCAGAGAAAGAATGTACCATTTCTTCTTGATTCATTTCTTCTCTTCCATTTATCTGTCAAATACTTTGTTCTTCTCCAGACTTATTATTTACTGTTTTATTTTTAATGTTATCTATGTATTTCTTAATCCAGAATTTAAGTTGAAAAGTTCTAAAGGTTAGATTCGATTGTTATTGAGGCGATTCAACGTCAAATATATTTAAAGGACAAAAAAACGGCATTAACTACATGGGGATTTTAGCAATATTTACGATAGTTTGACTTCAAAATATCTTCTTATAATCGTTTACTTCATTCATATTATGTTTTTCAAAAGTTGGAACTTGATTTCTTTTTTTAACGATCTCGCTGCCGATCTCACGTTAGCGCGTGATTGTCACTACAGTAACATTACGCTTTTGTGCATACGCGCGAGGTGGGCCAGAAGACCATGATCTTTGGCCTTTCTTTTGATCTTTTGAAATTTCAACTAAAATATGTGTAGGCAGTTTCAATATAGCCCACATTAAGTATTCATAATCATTCCAAACATTATAATTTACTTTTTGGATCGACGAGAGTACAATGTAATGAAAAATATGTTAGATTTTTTTTTTAAATGTAACTTTTAAATTTATATTTCGGAAATATATATAGGAATTTCACTCTACTGTTACATTTTTATCAGAGTAATTAGTCTGAAATTATAGTACAATTTTTCAATTTGTTGGATTAGTTAATACTCTTAACAAACTTATAGTTTATATCTTATCATTTGACATTTTACAATGTTTGAATGACTTTCGAAACTTAGTTTCAAAAATTTCCACGAGGTAATTAGCTAAACTTTTTTTTGTTATCTTCTTTGATGTTTCTTCTTTTGAAAAAACCTGCCCCATTTTGCTCGCATTGCAAAGGTGGACTAAACATACCGAAAAACAAAAATTATGTTTTTTTTTCATATTTTCTCGTTATTTTGTAATTAATTCGCGCTATTTTGTAATATTACTTCGGAAATATAATTTGCTTTTCATTTTTAATGTAAAATTACGAAAATTATTATATTTTCATTGCTATATTTAATTATATAACAATAGTATTTTTTTTATTTTTGCTCGCCATATTTCAGCCGCCATTTTGTTTTTTTTGGGTATTTTTAGTGTATTTCAAAATTTTAACTATGAATTCAATTTCCCTGCACATAAAAACCCTAAATAAAAACACCCAAATTTTGAAACAAATTTTATCGAAATACTAATTTTGGCATTAGCCACAATACTAATTAACCACAGTGGGCCAGCATCAACGAAACCTTGGATGCTGGCCCACTGTGGCGCGTTAACATAAATGGTAAGCGAAATACTTCGAAAAATTGATTGGAAATAATAAAATGTTAAAAAACCAACTTGATGCGTATTGAGATGGATTTTTCAAGCAGGCCCAATCCGAAAAGTACCCGCTGGGTTATCTGGGTTGGACCCATCTTTGCGAGGGTTTTTAAAATTCGTGATTAATTTAAAAGCTCCCTTATTTAAATTTTATCTTTAACTCAAGTGTTCATTGCCAATTATATATTTGCCAGGTATACCCTACTCTGATGGTTTTTAAAGGTTAAGGGCCACTGCTCGATATACCCAACAATGATTTTTTAAGGTTAAGTGTCGTACATAAAAACAATACTACCAGTAAATATATCATATTCTAGATATTAATCTAATCCTTACTCCAATATCGTAAACTTAATACTGGCATAATATGTTTCGTTATATTAGTCTTGGTTAGGTATAACTAGAAGTGCAATTTGTATACTGAAGCACAATTACTGAGCGCAGTTCACCACTGCCCTTCGTGTCCTTACCTAGCTCTTGTTTCTTCCTATTCGATTTTAACGTTGTATATATAGTCTTTGCCATTCTTGCACTATCTTAATGGTACACGCAGTCCGATACTGGAAAAGATGGTAATTTTAAATTATTAGAGTTGTTGTTGTTGTAAAAAAAAAGGGCCAACTTAGGTTTTATTTCTCAGGGGCTGTTGACTTTTTTTTTTGAAAACTTCGTTTTGTGTTATTGTGAAAAATCATTTCATAATTTTAGGACTTTGGGGAAAAGGGTTTCGTGAAAAAGTTAGAAAAAGTGTTCAAACTTTTTTACGAAATATCCGTTTTTATGAAATTAGAAATCTACTAATAATTTTAAATTTGTGAAAAGAGGGTCTTGATTTTATGAAAAATCCGTGTTGAGACTTTTTGTGTAAGGTATCCGTGTTGAGACTTTTTGTGTAAGGTATCCGTGTTCAGACTTTTGGATAAAAAATATTGTGAAACTATGAAAAATCTACTCACAGTTTTTAAATATGGGAAATGGAAATGCAGTTTTCGTTTTAAAAAAACACAAGAAACTGTCGTTCTCGGAGTTGTAGTTTTAATATTATGAATTAAAGTTTTCAAAACGTTTTTCGTTGACTCAGTTTTTCGCAAGAATTTTTTTACATAATTTTTTTAGTAAAAGGGTTCGTTTTACAGATACAATTTTTTGTGAAGGGATTTGTGATTTTTTCCCCCATTCATTTTGCTATTAAAATAATTTTTAAAGGGTTTCCCTCTGAAATTCCTCAGTTTTTCTTGTTTGTTGAAAAATAAAAGAAAGAATTAAAAAAAAAATACGCGTGTTAGTTTTTAAGATAAGAAATGGGAAAAAACCCATTTTTGCTCTAAAATGTTTTGCGACAGGCTCGTGTGAAGGATAAAAAGTTTTGTGAAATTTTCGTTAAAGTGCAGCAACAGAACTTAGCTATACCAGGGGTCTGTTTAGAAGAAATTTGGGTCCGTTAACGGACCCTTCACAAAATAGTTTATCTTCTACTAGGACCCTTCACAAATTTGTTTATCTTCATTATTGTTTTGTTAATCGAATAAACCCTTCCCTGGAGGGGGGGGGGGAGAAAGACAAAACGAACTAAGTTTTGTCTTCAGCAGACGCCTCTTCCTTTATTCTTCCGAAATAAATATTCAGGGTTCAGCAGTATAGGCTGAATACCAAATATTTGTATGTTGCATCGCTAATTTAGTCGCAGCAATTGCTGTTTATTTTTTAAAATTTAATATTTTTTAATTATAATTTTACAGTGTTGCTCATAATCTTGTATGTCTTTACAATTTAAAAACTCCTTGAAAAAGGTTCTTGCAAAGACAGGACCCTGTTTGTCCAAATTCACAAAAGCAGGACACTGGTTGAAAGAATATTCAAACGTTTATTCTCAAATTACGAGTAATTTTTTCACAATTTTACAAAAACGGACTTTTTACAAAATGTCTGGACAGCCCCCTGTATACTTCATGTGTCGTGACGCGTCAAAGTTCGGAAGATAATTTTGGTACGTCCAACATACACACCAAGATACATCACCAGCGTCATATATTATCTCCAATTAAAAACAAAACAATCTAAATACACAAGAAGTCTCATTTTACAATTCTTTATGAAAGAAACGATATCATTAAAGTCTGCAATAAATGCTTGACTGAATTGTAGATTGACAACTTCGAAAAGGAAGAAATCATGACAGACAATAAGATCCACTTTTAGAAGGAAGTATGCTTTTCATATACTTCCGAGATTTTTGTCTGGCGTCACAACATACTTAAATGAATAAATAGCCCTATTAGAGACTTGACTGGGTGGAAATAATCGACGATATCTACTAGGACAGTTCTTTTTATGTCTTTCGTCAATTAGAGCAAGGTCGGTCCAAAAAGATATTGTTAAAAGAAAAAAAAAATTCAAAGCAAAGAAAAGAAATATAAGGATTACAATTGATGGGGGTTGAATCATATTTCATCAATCTACTGGAGAGGTTGGGTTCCACTATTCATTCTGAAGTTATTTTTATCTTCTTTTTATTTGAGAAGGGGGACCATTTGGGCGGTGAACTTGGTGTTTTGGACTTCGCTCAAAATATGCGTTTAAAAATGGACATAGCTTGGTATACGTTTGAAAAAATAGACGTACCTTAGATTACGTATTTTATTTTTTATCCTTCGCTGAATGGCCGACCCAGTTTTGGGTTTACGATTACGATGTTCAACTCCGCAGCCTTGTAATTTTGAACCAATCCAGAAAACAAGAAAACTCCTGGATCAAGTATTGGGAGACATTCGCCTTCGTGGAGGACTTTTTTTGATGGAACTAACCCTCTTTTGCGTTACATGGAGAGGAAGACCACGAGAACCTCCCACGGTTAGCCTGAGGGCAAGGGAACTCAAACCCATGATCCGTCTACCACTGAGGATATTTCATGTCAGCACTGTGGTCGGCGCTACCCGGATACGGAATTCGTATCGACCAGCCATCGCTGGGATCGATCACCTCATTGGAAGGCGAGCGCTCTATCCCCTGAGCCATCGCGACTCATGGTGCTTGTATTGAATTTTTTATACTATACTGCTTTGTGGTGTTTGTATTGAATATATCCAGAGGTATTGATTTGACAGTACTCATTAGGCCCCAAGCTCCCAATGATTAGGGGCCCCTTGAAATGAATTTTTTGAAAATAAATTTGAAAAAATTAAGAAAAACAACGATTTTTAAAAAAAGAATCACTTTCAAATATATATGTTACGATTATTTTATAGTTCTAATTTAACAAAATAAAGTGAAATTTAATTTATTGCTATTTATTTTAATTTTAAATATGCTTTCTTAAATTAAAAGATATATAAATATTTTATATTTGAATAAATAAAAAATATACGAGAAAAAAAAATTAATACAAAGGCCCCAAAAATTTGAATGCCCTAGGGCCCCGTCTTACGCTTAATCCGGTACCGGTTATTGTAATGCGAGAATGGTTTTTGTAACGAAATATATACAGTTTAAAATGATTGTAACAATTTGTTTTTATGTTAAATTTTCTGTTTAATAAACCTTGAGAAAAAATTTGATACGCGATAGTTGATTTGATACGCTTGGTAGATGACGATACAAGCGGGACTATCTTAAAAGTGTTTTTAATACAATTTATAAAAAGTGAGATCCTCAATTGCCCCCCGGCACGGCCCGGGTGTACCCATGCGTAAAGATGGTACTGGATACAAGACTTCGAGAAATGTGCAATTTGGGAGCATATATAAAAATTATAAATAGTAAGAAACCATTCGATGACACAAATTCATGATTATTCATTATATTAACTTAATTATTTCATCGTTTGATATGCAGGGGTCTGTTTAGAGGAAATTTGGGTCCGCTAACGGACCCTTCACAAAATATCTTTTCATAAAAACGGACCCTTCACAAAATATCTTTTCATAAAAACGGACCCTTCACAAAATATTTTAACTTAAAAACGGACCCTTCACAAAATATTTTAACTTAAAAACGGACCCTTCACAAAATAATTTATCTTTTAATCGGACCCTTCACAATTTTTTTTTTATCTTCATTATTGTTTTGTTAATCGAATAAACCCTTCCCAGGGCAGAAAACAAGAAAGATGGATGTAAACGAATTAAGTTTTGTCTTCAGCAGACGCTTCTTCCTACATTCGTCCGAACTGAATATTTTGCGTTCAGCAGTATAGGCTAAATACCAAATATTGATATGTTGCATCTCTAATTTAGAAGCAGTAATTGCTGTTTATTTTTTGAAATTTAGTTTTTTTTTTATTATAATTTTACAGTGCTGAGCATAATCTTGTATCTATTTACAATTTAAAAACTCCTTAAAAAAGTTTTTTGCAATAACGGGACCCTATTTTTACAAATTCACAAAAGCAGGACCCTGGTTGAAAGAATGTGACTTAACGTTTATTTTATATTCACAAATTACGAGTAATTTTCACAATTCTCATTCATTCACAATTTTACAAAAACGGACCTTTCACAAAATGTCTGGTCGGACCCCTGCTTAAAATACAATTCTTAGTTTAATAAATGCTCTTTACAATTATTATGAAATATATACCATTGTTCATCTTCAACTGATATTTATCCAGGTACAACACTAGCTAAACTATAGTTTGTCTATGGTAAGAACTCCCCCAGCCTCAAACCAAGAAAAAATTTTCCTTTCTCTCGTCGTCCCGAGCCAAAACCTGTCCTAAACAATGACCCCACACTTCTACTTGAAATAGTTATACCTCACTACCACAGTTACCACCAGGGGTTCAGGCGAATGGCTAGGGGAGTTCTTACTTTAGACAAACTATACTAGGCCACTTCTGGTTGAAGGTCTTCCAATACTTGATCCAGGAGTTCTTGTATTCTGGATTAGGTTCAAAATTACGAGACTACGACGTTGGACACTAGTAGTCGTAAGCTCGAAAAATCTGGTCGGCTGTTTAACGACGGTTGTAAAATAAAATTATAATGGTGGTCATGTTAGTCACAGGTGGTACACCAACACCTCCTGGAATAGAGAAGACTTTCGCAGGGGTTACTGTAAGCGAGAAATTCCATCCTTTTGTAGTCCAAACATTGTGACACAATTCTTAAATTTCCCTATGCAGTTTTGAATTCCGAAGGCTGTGATGTCTTTCTTATCTCCCACTGCGCAGTTTATGTTCATTACGTCGGATTGCTGAAATTACCTGTGCGAAGGCTTTCTTTCTTCTAGGAGGTGTTTGGTCAATTTGTTAGGTTTTACAGCATTTTTTTAATGCGTTGTTTTGTTTTTTTTTAAATTTTTTGGCACTTTTTAATAATTCAGATACTGATGTCAGAATTTAAGATAACTTTTAAGTGGCAATACTAAAATTTTACTGCTGCATCAAATTTCCGTCTGTAACTTCTGCAAAAGATTAATTTTTTGAATATAAAATTAATGTCAGGGGAGAGGCGTTCGGCCCCTCCCACTTAAGGAGTATTGCTTATATTTCTGTATAATATTGAGTAATAATCAATATTTTTGTATGTTTCTATTGTTTTATCATCTAATTAAATAATGCAAAAAGAATAAACCGAAAAAAGAATAGTTTAACTTAAAAAAATAGAAATTTAAAAAAACATGTTTTTCAACTCTTTTCAAAATGTGTCGGGTAGCCCCGCCCAGTTACAAAAATTACGTTTTTTGACTGTTTTTTCAGGTGTAAATGAAAATGACCAATGTATTGACCATAAATAAACCTCATTTATCATTTTTATCACAAAATTATCTTAATTTCATGACTACTGTATTCAACATATTTTCAAAACTATTGTTTGCCATGTTACCAGCTGCATAAATGATTGAAACTTTGAAAATAATCTTTCTTTAATATAACAATGTCCGATATCCCAATGACTTGAAAAAAAATATTCTATACATATGAAATTGACAATGGGTGGGGGTCGACACTCCTCTATATGTTATTTTATGGTTAAAAAGCAACAACAGTTATTTCAGCTTGATGTTAAAAATCAATAAACTAGAAGTGTGACAACAAATTGCGAAAATCCGAATACTTTTTTTTCTTTTCCGTGAATTTCCTGATAAACGTTTGTTTAGGAAATCATTTAGTTTTCATAATTGTTTTCTAACTTCCTTATTCCATATTGTTTTTAATTAACATGTGATGCAATTTATTTCGCATGTTTAAGTAAGCTAACTTTAGTGCTTATATATTTTGTTTGTAGATTTCATAGGGAAAAGTTATATTTTGTAGAATAAGTGCCATAAATTGAAGGTCTTTGGTACGATTGTTTAAACTATGAAGTTATCAACGGAAACTGTTATTTGCATAACTGTCGTTGTTCCGTTGTTCCATAATACCAGCGTATTTCCTTATTTGATTCTGTTGAAGTTTGCCGATGTTCGGAAATACTTTTTTCGTTTTGTTTTTGTTTGAACAAGCTAATTTTATTTAATTTCAGACGCACTCTTGCGTATTATTTAATCACTTTTAGTAAAATAATTTTCTGTTTTTGTTTGAACAAACTAATTTTATTTAATTTCAAACGCACTCTTACGTATTATTTAATCAGTTTTAGTAAAATAATTTTCTGTTTTTGTTTGAACGAACTAATTTTATTTAATTTCAAACGCACTCTTACGTATTATTTGATCAGTTTTAGTAAAATAATGGAATAAAATTTCGTCTTTAGTTATATTATCAGGATTGAAATTTGGTTTTTGCGACTTACCTTTTTTGAAAGATGGAAGATAGTTTTTTTTTATGGTAATAACTCTTGAATAACCCCAAATATCGTGAGAATTATAGAAAACTAATATGTTTTTATAAAATGAAAAATTGAGGTTTTAAATTTGATAACCGCGTTCAATTGTTCGTTAAAATTCTAAATTTGATATTGTTACTATCTAAATTAGATGTTTTTTTTTTAAATTAATGGCGGGCACTTGAGAGTTGTCCCATTGGCCACAGAAATGCCAGAACTGCTACTCTCTTCTCGTTACCTAGTAGGTACCTGTGGCGAAGCCACGGCGGTGGAGCAGCGTCGCCCAACGTCGCCACAACCACAAACCCGTTTATAGGGCGGATCACATTCACACACAAAGGAGAAAGGACATAGAACACAGAGAGAAAGAAACATCCATGCCCTGAGCAGGATTCGAACCCGCGACCAGCGGCTCTGCAGTTAGGCACGCTAACCACTCGGTCACCAGGTCGGCTAAATTAAATGTATAATTTCTTAGAAAACTCTGACTTGTTTGCCAATACTTTTTTTTGTTCCTCGTCTCATAATGCACAGTTTTCATTTGCTTTTAATAACTTAATGTCAGTTTTTCCAACAAAAATTTTATTTTAATTTCCTCAAATTTTATTATTATTAAATGAACAGAGCGCAAAATAAGAAACTGACAACCCTGAATAACTTTTGATCTAATGATATGATCTTAACGCTCTAGGATCTTCTAAAGATCAAATCTTCACCCCTGTTTTAAAATTCGATTTCTCAGGAACTATTCGACAGCTTTCTCACAAGTTTTCTATTTTGCCATTTAAATTTGCATTCTTTGCAATAATGTAAAAAATTGTATACCATACAATTCACTTTTTTTCCGACTATTGTTAAATAAAATAATAAAAAAATTTTTTTTACTAAAAGTTATATTTTGTATGGAATTATTTTTAGATATTCGAATTTTATAATTGTGTTCAAAAATTTTTTAATTGGCTTAAAAATTTTTCGAGATATGGTGAAATACGCGAAAAGCAAATTAACAATAAGGGTTCTAAACTTTGGAACGCTCTCTTAACCAAACTATCGGGAACAATATTTCCCAGTTTGCGGCTACTCTCTGTATTTTGGGGGTTAGATTTCTGAATCATTCGAAAAAAGGTATGTTAATTCAGACGTTTTTGTGTCTGCTTTCGTAACTTAAAATATCGTTTGCTCTTAAGATATTTGAGATCATCCCCTCGAACTTTTAATATTGAGTCCTAGAAAGTGAAAATCCGTTCATTCAATTAAAAGTTATTCAGGGCGGTCAGTTTTTTCTTTCATTCACCAGTGGAAAAAAATTCTATTAGCACTTAAATTTTTTTTTAAATCCATTTTTTGCCAAATTGGCGAAAGTGTTTCTTTTTGTATTAATGGTTGAAAAAAAAAAGCCATTTTAAACTAGTCAACTAGTTAGTATAGTAAATTTGAGCTTAAAACAAGTGGATAGTTTAAAATGTTTGCTGATACTTAATTTTTTTAAATCAATTCACTTGATTTCACAAGTAAAAAAGATTCTTTTGGTAAAATAATGGAATATATAAAAAGACGTATGGTAGATATAAATTTCTTTTTCTTCTAAAATAGATTCTAAGAATCAAATAATTGAGTTACCAGTTTTTATCTTTTTGGAAAAAAGGAGATGTTTCATAAATAGATGACTTGCCGCTTAATGGGTTAAACTTGATACGTTTTCTGAACTGATTTTATTTTATCAGCAATTAGTTTTCAGTTTTAAATTACTTTAAGTTTTCAGAATTTTGCTAGTTTTTTCCCCCCAACTAAATACATAAATGATCTTCAAATTTCCGTTTACTATTTCTTTTGTTTATTTCTAATACAATGAAAAAGTTACGCAAACTTGATCGTATTCTTGAAAAACACAAAAAAAAAATTTGATCGTAAAAAAGATAAATGAAATAAAAAAAAATGACGGCTGTTTTCGCCGTTTGTTACTGCAAATGGTAGAAGCCACATAATTCAAAAACATCTCAATCATGAAGTTTTTTCATGAAAAGAAAATGTTTTTTTTTCTTTACTTTTTTATCATTTTTTAACAAACAATCAAATTATGTTGTCGTTTTTAGAAACTGAATTGTTTTAAATCGACAAAAATACACTAACTAGATTATTTTCCGTTTAAAAACTATTTTATCGTGATTCTAGAAAAAAAAAAATTTTTGTATTTAATTTGTATTTTGTCAACTTTAATTTTTATTTTTTAAAGATTATCAGCGGTTTCATTGTAAGTTGTCTTATGTATATAAATGTTTCATTTGAACTGTTTGAGCACATAATGTAGCAATTACTTTTAATTAGATTTCGGGTTGTGAATTAGCGTATTTTATGCTTTTGTTTTTTCATTTAAGCCTTTTTTCTTTTGCATATTTTATTTCTTTTTCAAATGGGTTGACTGTTTTTAAATTTGGAATTTCTGAACGAATGAAATGTTGGAACGAATAGTAAAAACAAGAAATGACTTGTTTTTTAACGTTTTATAACAAGTTTTAATAATTTGACTTGTTATTATAACCTAACTTTATAATAACAATATTATAAATAATAAATTAATCTAACGTTATTGCTGATAAACAATTCACTGATTATTTGAATTGTTTTTTTTAAATATTTTTTTTACGCTATTATTCAACTAAACTAATATTTTACTCATAGATTACTACTCAGAGATCTACTCATAGGGTAACTAATAATTCAACTCATAGATTACGTATTAATTACGTGTGCAAAAATGTTTGCATGTAATTCTGCAATTCGTTTTTGTCTTTTAGCATTAATTATTCCTTTCAGTTAATGCCTCTCAAATTATTTGAATTTTTCTATTTACTTTTCTCAAGAATGACATTTTCTGACTTCAAAATTTTATTTGAAGTTAAAAAAATAGTCCGATACACGCATATCGTTTTACGATGTCTCACTTTCCGAAGTTTTATCGTAAAAATGATCTCTATATTTCATATTAATGTACAAACGTATATATTAAAAAGAATTAAAAGATTTTCAAAGGTTTCATAGTTTTATGGCAAAAGTGTTGTTACTATACTTCATCTTTTGAATATAGTTGGTTCTAATAACCATGCCGTCAAAATTTACATTTTTCTTCTAATAACCAGTTTAAAATTTTGAACAATAAATGAATTAGAGCACTGATTTGATAACAAAATCAAGATTACGTGTGTAAAAATGCTTGCATGTAATTCTGCAATTCGGTTTTGTCTTTTAGCATTAATTATTCCTTTCAGTTAATGAATGTCTCTCGAATTATTTGAGTTTTTCTATTTACTTTTCTCAAGAATGACATTTTCTGACTTCAAAATTTTATTTGAAGTTTTAAAAAAAATAGTCTGATACACCGGTATCCCTTTTACATATTTTTTTCTGATGCTCTAATTACATGCAAATATATATTTTGGAATATATATTTGGAATTAGAGAACTTATTGTATAACAAAATCAAGATTACATGTGTAAAAATGTTCAATTCGTTTTTGTTTATTGCTCAAAATAAGTCGATTATTCATTTCAGTTAATTAATGCCTTTCAAATTATTTGAGTTTTCCTATTTACTTTCTCAAGAATGAAACTTTTTGACTTCAAAATTTTATTTGAAGTTAAAAAAATAGTCTGATACACGCATATCGTTTTACGATGTCTCACTTTCCGAAGTTTTATCGTGAAAATGATCTCTATATTTCATATTAATGTACAAACGCTTATATTAAAAAAAATTAAAAGATTTTCAAACATTTTTCTTCTAGTAACCGATTTAAAATTGTGAACAATAAATGAATTAGAGCACTGATTGGATAACAAAATCAAGATTACGTGTGTAAAAATGTTTGCATGTAATTCTGCAATTTGTTTTTGTCTTTTAGCATTAATTATTCCTTTCAGTTAATTAATGCCTCTACAAATTATTTGAGTTTTACTTTTCTCAAGAATGACATTTTCTGACTTCAAAATTTTATTTGAAGTTAAAAAAATAGTCCGATACACGCATATCGTTTTACGATGTCTCACTTTCCGAAGTTTTATCGTGAAAATGATCTCTATATTTCATATTAATGTACAAACGCTTATATTAAAAAAAATTAAAAGATTTTCAAACATTTTTCTTCTAGTAACCGATTTAAAATTGTGAACAATAAATGAATTAGAGCACTGATTGGATAACAAAATCAAGATTACGTGTGTAAAAATGTTTGCATGTAATTCTGCAATTTGTTTTTGTCTTTTAGCATTAATTATTCCTTTCAGTTAATTAATGCCTCTACAAATTATTTGAGTTTTACTTTTCTCAAGAATGACATTTTCTGACTTCAAAATTTTATTTGAAGTTAAAAAAATAGTCCGATACACGCATATCGTTTTACGATGTCTCACTTTCCGAAGTTTTATCGTGAAAATGATCTCTATATTTCATATTAATGTACAAACGCTTATATTAAAAAAAATTAAAAGATTTTCAAACATTTTTCTTCTAGTAACCGATTTAAAATTGTGAACAATAAATGAATTAGAGCACTGATTGGATAACAAAATCAAGATTACGTGTGTAAAAATGTTTGCATGTAATTCTGCAATTTGTTTTTGTCTTTTAGCATTAATTATTCCTTTCAGTTAATTAATGCCTCTACAAATTATTTGAGTTTTACTTTTCTCAAGAATGACATTTTCTGACTTCAAAATTTTATTTGAAGTTAAAAAAATAGTCCGATACACGCATATCGTTTTACGATGTCTCACTTTCCGAAGTTTTATCGTGAAAATGATCTCTATATTTCATATGAATGTAAAAATGGAACTGAAAAATCGGATTTTGACATATTGGCATAAAATGGCTCTCTACTTTATTCGTGCACTTTAAAAGGCATTTATTTCTAGCTTGGAGAGTTGATCGATACCTTTCTTCATCGATCAGCTAGTACAAGTTTTGATCCCAATTCTTCCGTCAGAAGTTTCTCAAGTACAGATTTATCAATTGAAGGGAAATATCTTGAATGAGGTTGTGGAAAACCATAAAGATAAGAGAACAACATGCTGTGAATGATTTAGAGTAATCGATATTGCTCTCGTATATTAACTGCGGCGATATTTTTCCTTTATGGTTAACTATATCCTGAAAAGACTTGTTCTATGCCAGGTCTTTTTAAGTTGCTGAATACAATTTGATTTCTTTGGTGAGTATGTTGTCTGTCCAGGCATTTTGTGAAAGGTCCGGTTTTTGTAAAATTGTGAAAAAATTACTCATAATTTGTGAATATAAAATAAACTTTAAGCCGCATTCTCTCAACCAGCTGCTTTTATGAATTAGCGCAAATAGGGTTCGGTTATTGCAAAAAACTTTTTCAAGGAGTTTTTAAATTGTAAATAGATACAAGAAGGAAGAAGGAACGGAAGAAGGTATAGGGAAAAATATATTGGAAGAAATTTCCAACTTTTTTTCAAAATAACTTTTTTTTTAATTATCTATTTAAACATATTTTGTATGAATTTTCAGCATTATCTCAAAGAATTTAATTTGTTCAAATTTTCTCTTATTTTTTTGAAAATTTTTAATTTTGACTTGGTATTTCAATTTTTCTTCAATGGAAAATGTTTGTTACATAATATAACTAGTATACTTTAAGAGTATACTTAATAACTTACTAGTATACTTTAAGAGTATACTTAATAACTTACTAGTATACTTAATAACTTGTATACTTAATAACTTGTTACTAGTATACTTAATAACTTGAGCTAGAATCGTAAAGGATTTTAATTTTTTTCTTATCGAAGTTCGATTAATAATGGTGGCTTTGTCTCTACGAATCAAGAAGAAAAAAATTAAAACCATCTTAGAAAAGGGATTAAAAAAATTCTTTTCAAAACATCTATGTATTTTTGATAAATTTTTATAACAGATTTTATTATCGGCGTTGAACAGCCGACTCAATTCTAAAGTAACGACTATCAATGTTCAACTCCGTAGCCATGTAATTTTGAACCCGATCCCGAAGACAAGGGAGCTCCTGGATCAAGGGACAAACTAGCCTTCGTAGAGGACTTTTTTGAGGTAACTAATCCCAGCTTTTGCGTTACATGGAGAGGAAAACCACGAAAACCTACCACGGTTAGCCTAACGGCAAAATGACTCAAATCCATGATTCGTCTACCATTGAGGGTACTTTACGTCAGCACTGTAGTCGATGCGAGCCCGAGGAATTTTATTTATCAGCCAGCACTGATATTTAAACGATCTCTATCCCTCAAGCTATAACAGCACAAAATTTTTCAAAGAAATCCGTTAGGGTATTTTTTGGAAAAAAAAAGAGGCATCGGATAAAAAAAAATAGGTTTTATCCGCTTAAATCTCTATGACGTGAATACTAAAAAGTTATTTTAACATTGAACACAAATGTTTTTAAGCCATTCATTCAACGCAATGTTTTTTTTATTTCAACACTACTGCAATTTATCTTTCATTCATTCCATAAATTTATTTATTCCAATCAATCATCTTTTTTTTTCTAAGGGTGTTTTTAGGAATTTTCCTTTATTTTAATTAATCCTTTTTTTTTCTTAAAAATGTCAGGGAACTTTTAGGGTCAGAAAAAAAATAGCCTCTGAAAAAAACTATATAGACGAAGAAAACATCCGCTTAGACTTTCAAATCAAAGACGAGTCCTTTTTATCAGCTATTCAGATCACTATTTCAAACTCTGATGCTATTATATCAGTTCATTTCATCAATTCAGTTTCAATTTCAAATCAAATACAAATATAATTTATAACTCCAGAATCCTTTTTTTATTAACACTCAACAGTGCCTGAACGTTTCATTTGGTGGTTATTGATTCGGAAACCTAGGCGTGGTTGGTTCATGAGCCAAATTTTACTCTTGTCTTAATGCAACGCTCTGCTTCAAGTTCATTATTTACCCAACAAGGTGACACAAAATCCCTCTTATTTTTTTCTGTTTTACACATATTGATGAATGCTACTATGTGATAGATGACTTTATTTCCATCTTTCAAGCGTAAAATTTACGGCTGGTATGGATTTCATTTGACGAAACAAGTCACGTAGATGGATTCTTGTGTTTACATGTCTAGTTGGCACTTTTTATCTTATTGTTAGTAACGAAACTTGACCTAGGTGATATCTAAGTTGGAACTTAGGTATTTGATTGACTTAGAATTTCCCTGTCCATACAAACAGCTTATTACAGATATTGTATGTGTGTCAAGGGTAATGTCTGTTTTGTTGATTTGTGTCCAAGTAATTAGAAAAAACAGTATTTTAGATAAAACTGTCGTGCAAAGTGTCATCTTTAGAAGTGGAATTCGGACGGAATTTCTAAATTAATCAGAAAAATGTGCGAATTTCTTTTAAATTTTTTAATGATTAGAGAATTCCAAATGCTGTTTTTCTTTTTTCTCCAAAATTGTTGTAGTAAATTTATATAAACTTTTTGAATATTTTAGATTTTTGAACCTCGCTTGTTTATGTTTGGTAAGTTTGTTTTCTGTTTTTCTTTCATTTTAAACTATTTACAAATAGATTATTTTTTTGTTTTTTTCAAAACAGACGCATTATAAAGAGTAATTTATATACGTATATAATAAATATTCTATTTTTCTGCACAAAAAAAATTGTGCGTGTCTTAGAAGATCAAATCTAGATCGTTGATATTTCGCGCCATTTTTTATATTTCTCTCTTTTGAGTGAATTGTTTGTCCTTTTTGAGACATTTTGCTGGGAAAACAGCAGTTTTTAAATTTAAAATATATTTAATTAGCTAGAAAAAACGAAAGGTATAATAGCAGATGATAAAGTGACTGAAGAAGAATTAACTGTTTGTATTTGGTCTGCATTAAGGGTTGTCTCAATTTCAAGCTCGGAGATGTTTCTCTTACTCCCTAGCTTACTCTGCGTTTAAGGAGGTGGAGCCAAGTACCCACTGTTGGTGAACGAACTGTACTCATTATTCTTAATATGCGTTTTTAAAGTCCTGATCAAAATTTAAGTAGAAAAAAAAAGCATTTACTATAGGGGTCTCTCTCACCTTAAAATCACTCTGCGATCCTTAATGTTTATATTTTTATTGCTTCGATTTTGACACAGATCCTATAATATATATTAAAGGTGATTTATATGAAACATCCTGCATATTCAACGTATCAAAGACTCAAGGGGTTTAACAATTTTAAGTTAATGATGGTACCATCACTATCCCAAAATACCGCAATGATCTTTAATCCACTTATTTTCTTTGTTTTCTTTTTGGTTTTTATTTCAGACTTAGTTCGTAACACCATTTGATTTAGTTTTCTCGAGTACGAAATGTTCTTTGAGTTTGGCGCAGTGTAGCCAAACTCAAAGAACATTTCGTACTCATCCATATCTCTTGACATTAGGTTTTTCTTTTAACCCCTTCCTTCTCGCTCCCGTGAAAATGACGGGGTAAGGTTTCGTCCTCTATTTCTCGCTCCCGTGAAATTTTCGGGCTGGAGTGTTTAGTAGTAACGCACCAAGAAGAATAAAATAATTCATTCCTTTTACCCAGAAAACATTTTATTTCTCATTTTACACACCAGATGGCAGTACCATGATATTTTTAAGGTAATTGTAGATAGTTTATTTTAAACTAGATGTCAGCACTAATCAAATACGTGTATTTGGCAAAATAGGCACTTTTATGATAGTTTTCTTGAAAATTAACTGATCGTTAAGGGATTAATACGCTTCATACTTTGAATGTTAATTTAGAACACGAAATGGAAGATGCCCGTTAAATAAAATTATTTCTAACCTTGTCTTCATGGTTTTATATAGATTTAATTCCTTTGTTGCATTTGTGAACGTTTTATTGATTTTTAATTCGTGTGCTATTAACTTGCGATCTATTCTCTACCACTGTGTCAGAACTCCGCTTTCCCGTTAAAGATCTATACGAACGTTCCTGTTTAATTTGTGAAAACTTATTTTAAGCGTAGTTTTTGATGCAGGAGTTAATTAAGTTTAGTGGAGGCGACGTTTTAATTACCGTTTCGAGTTGATCCATTTAACATAAAAGCGCTCGAGCGATAAATTTGAAGTTAATTGTTGAATGATGTTACTTGCTAATTCGCTCTGTCGTGATGGACTGCGTTTTAGTTACAGTTTTGTGATGAGTATAAATTTGCTAACTAAGGGGTTTTGATTTTATTCGAAAAAAAAAAATGCTGTTCTGAGAATTTCAGTAAAGAGTACAGCCTTGCTGTATTGAAATGTTTCTAGGAGTACGGCTTAAAGCTATTCTTCGAACTCTCTCTATTGTCATATAAACCAGGGGTTTCCAACTTACATGAGACCGGGGGCCACAATTAAAAACACAAATCAAATGGCGGGCAGTAACTTCATCAAAATTTTATGTAGAACTCTTTTATGTTTGAAGGAACATTAAATATTACTGTCAGATTTTTACCTAGTCGTACAAAAGAAAAGTATTGAATTGCAAATTAAAATAAGAAGTAGATTTTTAAAAATATTTAATTGCATATTAAAAAATTCGGGCTACAATAACTTTAATGTGCACCCATGTATTAAACAATTAATGTGCAACAGATATCTAATTGTTAAGATATAAAACTTTAAAAAGGTTGGTATTAAAACTTACATAGTAGCACACAAAATATTCAATGAGAAAATTGAGGTTTGTCTGCTGCAACCACCAGAGAATAGATATTTACATTTTAAATTTAAAATTTACAAACGTGTGGTTTCAAAAAGTTAAATCGGAGAATTTCTTCGAGAAAATTTCTGATACACACATGCTAAATTATATTCACAAAATACAAAAAAATGAAATGAAAAAGAGTAACATACTCGATTATTTTTGTATTTGAATAAATATTTTCTTGGATGCAAAACCTGAGAAATATTTTTTTTTTTTTGCACCGTTGGTATGATAAATTTTACAGAAACGAAGAAATTAGGTTTTTATTAACGAGAAAAGTATTTTAAATCCATATAGATTTTTTACGAAAATTGTCCGCAAAAAAATGACAACTAATATATTTTAGTTCGCGGGCCACAAAAAAAAAGGCTTCGTGGGTCAGATGCGGCCCCCAGGCCGCCAGCTGGAAGCCACTGATATAAACTATTGCTTCTAAGCGAGTAATTTGCTATTTTATTACACTGATGTTAATATGTAACTGTTATTCATAACTGTTATGTTATTGTTACCGTTGTTCATGACTATTGGTAACTGTTATTTAGACTATTAGGTTATTTAACTGTTATTCATGACTGTTAGGTTATTTGTAACTATTATTCATGACTCTTATTTTAAGTTTTGCCCTTCTCTAGTAATCATTCCAAGCGGCCGCAACCACGTATAGGGGAAAGGTTTTCTGATTTGCTAATATTTGTTGGTAAAAGAAGAGGGGTATAATCAATGCGTACGCAGGAATATAAAATCCGCCTACTTTCTATTTTTTAACATAAAAATTAGAAAAGAAATTATAATTAACACAATTTTAAACTTGAGAAAAAGTTAGTTAGGGAAAAGACAAAGTAGATGATAAAATTTCCTTAACTCTTTGACTCAGAATTTTTATTAAACATATTTTTCTTTTTTTATTATTTTGCATTATTTTAGGTCAAAATAAGTGAAAAATATTATATTTAGCATTTTAATATTTTATGTTTATGAATAAAGCATGAAACACGGGTTTCTTTTTTTTTTCTGCGTTGAAATTTAAATTTTCCAAACAATAATTTCTTTAAAAAATTTATAGTTATTTGCAGTTATTTAGATCTGAAAGAAACAGTTATTGTACAGTACATTGAAATTTCTTTAGTTTATAAAATCAATTATTGATAAATTTTTGAATGTGAATTAAATTTTTTTTTAAACTACCTTTGTTTACCTAAAAAAAAAGTTAACAGTATTTTCGCCAAGAAAAATACAAATAATAAAAGCTACAATTTAAGTGCCTGACACTTCGTCGCTTTGAAACTAAACCGTAGTAACTCAAAAAAATCGAAAAATTAGATATTTGGGTAATTTTGTGTAAAAAAATCACCTTTCTAGAGAAACAACGCGTTATCTTCATAAGTTCCATGAAATTAATTTAGAGAGCAGATAAATCGTTATCGCATTGGCGCGATTCGCCTTCTTGAAAAGTTAGAAATCGCTCTCCTGAAAAACTTGCTTTTTTTGAGTTACCACTGTTTAGTTTCAAAGCGATGACTTGAGGTGAAGATATTATTTTTAACTATGCATACCACCTTGCCTAAAGGCACCTATATGAGTTTTAGAACGGACAGATGACTAAAATATTTTAAAAGTTTTAAACTAAAAGTTTTTAAAAAATCGCCAATTTGGCGAGATTTTTCTACCTAGATAAAAATGATTAAAATCAATGATAAATTTTCAATTTTTTCAAATTATTATTAGCCTAGATAATGTGACTTTCTATATATTAAAAAATTTGATAACAAAAGCTTTTCTTTTACGCAAAACTGTGACTTGTCTTTATTGACGTTTTGCGCCATATTCAGAATTGACAATTTTTTTGGTAGGATAGTTTATGTTGTAATATAATCTTTGCTTTGGCTTTTTTCTTTTGGCGGAAAAGCTGCCGAAAACACCTTTAAAATGTCCATGCTAAGAAACCTGACTGATTTTTAAAAAAAAGTTTGTCAGTTTGATCTCTTAAATTGCTATACTCATATAATTAACATTTTTGGAATTAATTAAATGTATATGTGACGCTATTTAACTAGATTTGAACGATTTAATCAGTGCCAAAACTTTCCAACTTGAGAATAAAACTTTTTATATTTCCGAATAAAATTCCAAATTCATTATTCTTCTTGAAATTTCTAGGATTCTTCCGTATTTTCAAGGAGGAACGTTAGGCCTTCTCAAAATTCCCTTCACGATTTTATATCCAAATAAGGACTTGAATATTTAATTAAAACCACAGTTCAACTCACTAGAATGTCACATTCAAATACTTAAGTCTGCACGTTGAGAGGGCAGATAAGTTTTCTAATTTAAAATGAACATTCTTAGTAAATTGAGACTTGAAGAGTTATTGTTGACAATAATATAAAAAAAATAGAATATTATAGAATAACTAAAATATATTTTTTCTTGCATATTTATATCACGTTAATCAACTTTGATGTGTAAAATGTGTTCGACTTGCATTACTTTTTCAGATTATTTCAGCATTAGTATTAAGACTGCTTTTTCAGATTACTTTCTCAGATTATTATTATAATATTATTATTATTATAATATTATTATTATTATAATATTATTATTATAATATTATTATTATTATAATATTATTATTATAATATTATTATTATTATTATAATATTATTATTATTATTATAATATTATTATTATTATTATTATTATTATATTAGTATTATTATAATATTATTATTATTATTATATTAGTATTATTATTATATTATTATTATTATATTATTTTTATATTATTATTATATTATTATTTTTGTTTTCAATAATGTGGTGTTATAAGTTTGATTGTGGTTCATTTTTATTAAGTTTCCATTAGGATGTTATAATTAGCTAATAGTTATTTATGGAGCAGCGATGGCTTAATTGTTAAGGCGCTAGCCCATTGTTGTGAAGAACTAGGGTTCGTTCCTGGTTGGTGGCTTGATGCATTCCAGCTTAAGATCGATGGGCACCAGCTTGTCTGGGAAGTAAAGACCGCTTGTATGTTGTGCTGCCCCCATTGCCACAATCCTGCCCTTGTTCACGAAATTGTGGAGCCCTGGCCCACAACGGACTGTTGCGGGAATGCTTAATAGTTACTTAAAAATAGTTTGGTCTTAACTAATTATGAGCTAGTCATAGGTGCGAGTTATTTATGCATTTCGTTTGATCTTTCATTTAGCACAAAAGAAGCAACATAAATTTATTTTTAAATTTTTTTTTTGGTGTTAATGAACTTTCAAATGCATTTATGAGTAAAATACGACTTTTTCAGATATATGCTACGCTTTGTTTAATAATATATGATTTTCCAATTGTTTTTTAAATAACAGCCCTTCATGTATATTAGTAGATTCTTTGTCAAAATTTGAGTAAAGACGTAATTTTAAATGCGTAATTTCTACTAACGCTCAGCTACAGAAGCAGGTAATTTCTATTACATCCATTGTACCCATCTAATTCGAAAAATTAGTTGAGTTAGAATCGTGTTTCTTTTCTTTAAAAAAAAAAGAAAGGAAAAAAAACTTAACTCAGTGGCGTGACAGCCCATAGAGGGCCAAGGCCTACTGTGCCCATCTCAGTTTTCTTGACCTTGGGCTCTGTGGTGCAGGAGCTGAACTAAGGTTAAAAGTAGTTGCCAGAAATCGCTACAAACTAAATTTTTTTTTTGTATCACACCACTTTTTTAAAAAAGTATCACACTACACTACAAACTACGAAAAAAGTAGCTACTACAGTAGTTTTACTTATTGTAGTAGGCTACTTCTGACCACTGCTATTTTATCTTACCCAGTGTATTTTTTTAAAGCTGTAGACTAAAATAGTTGCGTAGCTTTTTGAATTTTTTTTACCCTTTATCCTAACTTTTTTTTTTTTGAAATTTTTTCTTTAAAAAAAAAGATGTTTTAACATTTAGATTGTGTTTATTTTTATAGAGTGTTTTATGACCAAGTTAACTAATATTATTTTTGCTTCATAACAGGCAGTAAATTATAGGCAGTATAAGTCAAATAACACAAGTCACACCTCAAAAAACAAAGCCATACTTATAACTGTCAACTGCTTCGTAATTGCAGTTTGAAGCTGAGTTTTGACTTTTATTAAGTACTTATAAACGTACTTATAAAACTGAGTTGTATGGTTATATTTCAACAACCTTGTCGTAGGAATGAATAATTTGCCAAGATTTTGTGTATTGTTTGAAACAATTGGAATTGTAATTTTGAACGATTTCAAAGTCATAAGTTGTTTCTTTGCTTGATGGACATTTTCTATAGGTCTGTATTCCTGTATTATGTTTTATTCGGTTTATGTATCATTAAGGTATATAACAACTATCATTTTTGGTGAAATGCCTGTAAGTTTTAAAACAAGTATCTTAAAATTCCTTAAAAAGACGCGTAACGCGTTCACGAAATTGCGGGAATACTACAGTAAAAATAGGGTTTAAAACTGTCATTCAAAATAAATAATGACTTTACGCAGTGTTTAATAATTTAGTGAATTTCGTTGCGTTTTTAATCTTATATGTTTGATATTATAATTTGATTTTACTTTGAGTTAAAGCTCAGCGATCACAGGAAAATGCAAAAATTTCCAAAAATATGTGACCAGTTGTTTCGGAATAAGATTTTTAATTATATGAAAATGTATTTAAAAACCTACTTTAAAAAAAATAATTTAAAGTTAGTGGAAAATGTTTAGAAAGAATAGCGATGTAACCGTATACTAGGGTTTAACAGATAAGAAATAAAATGGAAAATATAATATATAATTAAAAAAATTAGCATAATTCGTTTAATATGAAGTTGAAATAGCGCGATAACTCTGTTGAATGCTTTATCAGGTAAGAAACAATGTTGAAAATAATGTAATGAAAAAAAAAAACAAAAAACAATTTGTTCTTCGTTTTAACTGTACTTCTTATTGAAATAAAATTAGAAACCTTAAGAAATAAAATTAAAAATAACGTTTTTTTTAATATAAATTGTTTTTTTCCTCTATATTTCTTATCTTAGCTTTGTGGTTTAAAATCAAAATGTAATATACACAGGACACGTATTCAATATTTTATATTTTAGAGGTATTTAGGTGTTCTAATAAATAATTTGTAATAAGAAATTATTCAAAAGAATAGTTGAAATTTTCGTATGATATTTCTACATGGAGTTGAAATGTTTGAGTTTATTGACTTATAAAGTAAATTGATTCCACAGTAAAGAATATAAAAATATTAAAACGAGAAGCTTCAAGTTTGTTTTTGTCTTTCTACCGCTGTATGAGGTTTAAAATTAAAATGTAATAAACGCAAGTCAAATGTTCAAAATGTTATTTTTTTAGCGGCATCTTGCCGAAAAATAGCCAGCAGATAGTAATTATTATTTGAACCGATCTGAAATTTATAGTTTTTTTTCATGTACATTTCCTTCAACAATATTCGAATTAAATTGAAAAGTTAGTTCATTGACTTTGAAAAAATATTAAGATACACCAAAGAATACTAAGATAATTTAAAACGAAGCCTTTATTTAAGATTATCCCGATTTCGGAATTGCTTATGGTACAGAAGGGACCGCAATTTATTCGTGATAAATAAAGGGAAATTAAAATAAATTACAGTCGCAAGTTTCAGATCTACGTTAAAAAAAACTGTCGGTATTAAAAAGTAATTGCGAATAGTCTAAGTTAAATATAAGTCGGCGCTTTAAAAGTAATTTTTACTCTCCTGCCGCAAAGACTAAAAGTTCATCGACTTTGTGAATTAAAATTAGCTTATATAGAAAACTTTCATTTTTTGATTTTCAATTAAAGTTTCTAGCAAACTAAGGCGGAAGATGCGACAAAGAAAGTTGAAAATTAAACAATCGGTTAAGACCCGTGGGAAAAGTGTTTGGTCAAACGGGTTAGTTCAAAGCTTTCTAACATCAGATCAATGAAGAAATATACCGTGTTTTCACTTTATTTGTTTAGTGATTATTTCAAGATTTCCGATCTTTTGAATATTTACTGGAAGACAGTGTTTGAACAAGCTCATTTTCCCGACATACGTGATGAAGTAGTCGGGAGAGTTATAAATAACTTCCATTTCAGCATTATTATTTTTTTTACAGACATTGTTCAAGAAAAAGAAGAGTATCTTCCATGTTCTTCTCTTCTTAAGAACATTAAAATAAATATTTAGTTTCATGGTATCAAGAAATACCATGTAACCATTCAAGCGGAGGATTTTTGTGTTTGTTTTACGCTTTCTTTTAAAAAGCTTTCCAACTACGTGGGTTAGAATTACACCGTTATATCGTTTTTTATTGAAAAATAAAATTGAATATTCAGTTTTTCTTTCGGTTTATTATCATAAAATTTATTTTCTCAAACATGATTTTAAAAGTTCCAATGATTTCAAGTTTAGTTTTTAATGCAATTATTAGTTTAATTTCGTTGTCAAAACGAATTTATTGCGTGTTCCAAAAATATATGTACAGAAAAAACTGGAAGATGTGGAAGCGTACGCAGGGGTCTGTCCAGACATTTTGTGAAAGGTCCGTTTTTGTAAAATTGTGAAAAAGTTACTCGTAATTTGTGGATATGAAATAAACGTTAAGTCACATTCTTTCAACCAGGGTCCGCTTTTGTGAATTTGTGCAAATAGGGTCTGTTATTGCAAAAAAACTTTTTCAAGGAGTTTTTAAATTGTAAAGACATACAAGATTATGCTCAACACTGTAAAATTATAATTAAAAAAATTAAATTTCAAAAAATAAACAGCAATTGCAGTTACTAAATTAGCGATGCAACATATAAATATTTGGTATTTAACCTATACTGCTGAAAGCAGAATATTCATTTCGGACGAATAAAGGAAGAAGCATCTGCCGAAGACAAAATTTAATTCGTTTACTTCTGTCTTTCTCCCCCCCCCCTTCCTGGGAAGGGTTTATTCGATTAACAAAACAGTAATGAAGATAAACAAATTTGTGAAGGGGCCGATTAAAAGGTAAATTATTTTGTGAAGGGTCTGTTTTTAAGTTAAGATATTTTGTGAAGGGTCCGTTTTTATGAAAAGATGTTTTGTGAAGGGTTCGTTAACGGACCCAAATTTCTTTTAAACAGACTCTGTTTTAATACAATATTAGTTTAATTTCGCTGTCAAAACGAATTTATTGCCTGTTCCAAAAGTATCTAAAGAAAAGCAGGAAGATATGGAAGAGTATGGTTAACTGCGGAGACAAGATTTTTATGCACACTAAATTTCAAAATTACTTGCTAAGTTCGTCAACAGATGGTGCTGTAAAATTTATTTTCTATTCATTTATTCTTCGCTTCTCCAGGGTTGTTCAGCTAAACCAGTTGTTCCTGATCTTTTTTGACTCGCAGACCCCTTGCCATGTTTTTTCGTTTTGGATAAACCTCCTGCTTTCCTGATATTGAATTTTTGTAAATTCATCAACTTCAAATGTATTTTTGATCTCTGGTATAGTGCTACTCACAGCGAAAGATTTAAATTTCTAATTGTAGTGAAGTGTAGTGTGAAAAAAACACATGTTAATTTTATACATTTATTAATTAAATTCAAACTAATTTAATAAATATGTAAATGGAATAAAATAATTCCACTATAAAACCCGTACTCTGCTACTAATATTATAATTGAGCAAATAAGTTTGAATACAAAACCGTAGTGGAGTATTGTCTGTCGGTTTATTACGTTTTCATGTAAAAACTATGCAGCAACTATGATTTTGTGCGCAGATAAAGTTAGAAGTCTAGTTAACTAAAGAGTTGACACAAGTTGGGCTAAAATTTACAGCCTAAATATACTTTTTTGTTACAAAATAAAACCTTTCACGCAGAGAAAATAAGAACGTACTCGGGCAGAGTTGCAGGCAACTGCTAGTTTATAATAATTCAGTTTCATATATCAAAAAATAATCCTAATAACTTAAATTTTAATAAAATTTTTACTTCATAGCTACTTTTTAAATTATGTAGAATGTAGATAGATATATGTCTTTATATTATAAGGTAGCATTATGTAAGTAAATAGGTACTGTCGGTGTATGTTGATTGTTTCATTCATGAAATGCCAAAATTAAAAGTCACGACCTGCTCATATGAGATCCACTATCGTTGACCCTCATTTGCATTTCATGGACCCCCAATTTTTTTTTCACTTGACATGGACCCCTTTCAGGTTGTCGTCGACCCCTGGGGGTCGATATAGATCACTTTGGGAATCACTGAGCTAAACGATATCACGTAGTGAACAGCTCGGATTCATTGTCTCAACTCTATGCTCAGATTGAGGTTGCTGCTGTCGCAGATTTATTGTCACATATAGTGCAACACGAGGAGTCCTGTTACGTTATGTTGCACACATCGTGTTGCTAAACTGTGAAATAAAACAATATTATCTGCTTCGTGATAGACCATTCCAACTATAATACTCGCACAACAAACGCCTGTTAAATATGTAATCAAAGTTTACAATGTTGTTGTTGTAGGTTTAAGCATTACATCATTGTTTTACCAAAGCTACAGCGCCATCTCTTGATGAACTTGGTAATTAATTTTGATGCTTGGTGAGAATAAAATGCTTAGTTTCCTGAGCAAAATGTAGCTAATCGTATATTATCTATCGTTGCGTTTTTCTTAGATTTTTTTAAGTCGTCCGTTGTCATGCCTATCTGGGACATCTGGTTGTTTCAGTAGAAAAGACCCCAAATATATTTTTAAAAAAATTTCTTTAAGATAACCTAATTTGTTTCTTGTAAATAACGTTTTTACTTTCAAGCTTATCGTGTATTTCAAATTTTAATTTCAAACACTTAGGAACGAAATACAACGAACTGTTTTTTTTTTATACTTTCTTTATTGGTATATACTAGCTCTCGTTATAAACGATAATATTAAAAAAGTAAATACAATTTAAGAAAGTATTACGTGGTGGGATACAAGGGTCATAACCAGCTGTAGAAATAAAATTTGTAAGTCTTTATTTTTTTCTTCATGTTTACAATTTTTAAAATAGTTAAATTTCTTAAAGGAAAATAAAGAAAAAACTCCGGTAAGGATGAGAAAAAATTGTCATTAAGAATATGGGTTGATGGGAAAAAATTTATTTTTTGTCTACAGCTTTGCACTGGCCTACGTTTTACGCAATGACGTAGAAATGAAGAAATCAAAGAATATTTTTAAAAATTGTTTTGTCAACTACTGCAATAATTGCATCGGGGAATAAAATATAGGAGACAAGAAATGCCAACCAATATTTGATTTTTTTAAATAGCAAAGTTACATATAGCTTTTAATTTGGAAAACCTTTATAAAAAATTTCTCTACGCCCCTAGTGCCAATTGATTTTAATATAGCTTTATATTAAAACTTAAACCTCCTTTGAATATAAAAATGAAAGTTTACTTCAAACTTCAAAAAATAGTACAATTTTCTCCGAATAAATGATTTTTCATAAAGAAACGTAATTCACAAAACAAAACTTTAAAGAACGTGAAAAGAATGCAAGAAAAATGAAAGCCCTCAAACCACGTGAGGTACAAACGGATTAGACGATAGAAAGCTTTTTTTTTTTTAAAAAATAAAAAATATAAATAAAAAGTTAGTTCTGTATCTATATGCTTTGAATTTCTAAAATACTTGAAGTGTGACGCAAGTTTTCCCCCGCATATTATAGAAACACTTTTTATTCTTTGCACCTTTGAGCAATGCGGCAGAGGGCGGTTTGATGCATGACCCTGACATGCATTTGCTTTTTAAGTTTTTAAAAGGTCATTGCAAGGATGTTAGATTTACTTTTATTATTCTCAAGCTTAATCAGCAGCGAAGTAATTATCTTAACAAATGTGAAATAGACAAATTGGAAGATAACTCATTCAATAATTAAAACGAGAAAATTAATTTCCAGTCAGTATTTTGCATCATATGGGCGGAAATTCTTGATTATGGCAGTGTATGACTTAAAATGTAATTATGGCAGAGTTCTTGATTATTGTAATATGTTAATATATAAAAATAATGATTCTTAGCCATTATCATTCTTAAAGTATATTGATTATGGCAGAATTCTTGATTATGGCAGTCAGTTCATGTCTAAAAATATAAAACAGATTATTACAATTTATTTTAACAAATTTTATACGGACACGGAAATTCTTGATTATGGCAGTCTGTGACGGTGCTGATTCTCAAGCTTAATCCAGCAGCGAAGTAATTATCTTAACAAATGTGAAATTGACAAATTGGGAAAATGAAGTAAATAATAAAGATAACTCATTCAATAATTAAAACGTGAAAATTAATTTCCAGTCAGTATTTTGCAGGGCGGAAATTCTTGATTACGGCAGTGTATGACTTAAAATATAATTATGGTAGAATTCTTGATTATGGTAATATGTTAATAAAAAGAATGATTCTTAACCATTATCATTCTTAAATTATATTGATTTTGGCAGAATTCTTGATTATGGCAGTCAGTTCATGTCTTAAAATATAAAACAGATTATTATAATTTTTTTTAACAAATTTTATACGGACACGGAAATTCTTGATTATGACAGTCTGTGACTAAAAATATAAAACAGATTACTATTATTAAAATTTTTTGTAAGACATTTTAAATCATATCGATACGGAAATTCTTGATTATGGGCTGTCTATGACTTAAGATAAGATTATGGCAGAATTATTGTTCATGGTAATGCTTAAATATATCAAAATAATGATTCTTAACCATTACCATTCTTAAAATATATTGATTATGACAGTCTATGACTAAAATTATGAAACAGATTATTGTTATTATAAATTTTTGTAAAACGTAATTCAAATGTTAAATAGTTTGCAAAGAATAATATTTTAGGTTGAAAAAGCATGTTAACACATGATGTTGAATTTAAATGTTCCTTTTTGAAAGCGGAAGATCAAATAGAACGTGTTTTATGTATTTTTTCTACGAATAAGAAAAAGTGTGCAAAATACAATAAAATAGAATAACTAACACTTCTTTTGAAAATTCGAGTTGGAACAAATATATCGGGTATTTGTCCTCAGCATCAAAAACCGTAAAACTATTTGTTCAAGTTCATAGAGTATATCAAAAAAAAAGTAAATAAAAATACACACACGCAAAATCGGCCTCAATGTTTTGTCACGTAAATATCGGCTTAAAGAAACTGAAGTGAATAAATAAAAACACTTCTTGTTCGTTTAAAGTAGAACAACTTTAAAAGCACAATGAGCTAGACACGGAATTGTAGCAGACGTTTCCTAAAGTAAAGAATTTTATTCAAAAGTTTAACGACTTATTCCTGATTTTTATTACAGAATCGTCTGCTATAAGTAAAATTTTATAAGAATAAATTATTCTTATAACATTTTACTTATCGCAGACGATTATTTTGTTTATACTCAGATTTGAAACAGAAAGAAGTAACGATAAACTTCTATTGTTTTTCGACAGTTGTTGTATCAGTTAGAATATAATAATTTTAAAACTAACTAGCGTCTAGAATTATTAAAATAATAAAGCTAAATTTCTTTTTAATTTCTCTCTTACTGAGAAATAGTTTTTTGGCAAAAATATCGATAAAAATAGACCAAATTGAGTATTTCAAGTTTACTTTTCAATTGTATTCGCATCAGTAATTATTCCAATTGTAATAATTACTGACGGTTACTATTGTTGTATAATTGTTTTACAACGAACTAGCATGTAACGCCTATAATTATTAAAATATTAATGTTAAATTTCTTTTTAATTTCTCTTACTGAGAAATAGTTTTTTGGCAAAAATATCGATAAAAATATACCAAATTGAGTATTTCAAGTTTACTTTTCAATTGTATTCGCATCAGTAATTATTCCAATTGTAATAATTACTGACGGTTACTATTGTTGTATAATTGTTTTACAACGAACTAGCATGTAACGCCTATAATTATTAAAATATTAATGTTAAATTTCTTTTTAATTTCTCTTACTGAGAAATAGTTTTTTGGCAAAAATATCGATAAAAATAGACCAAATTGAGTATTTCAAGTTTACTTTTCAATTGTATTCGCATCAGTAATTATTCCAATTGTAATAATTACTGACGGTTACTATTGTTGTATAATTGTTTTACAACGAACTAGCATGTAACGCCTATAATTATTAAAATATTAATGTTAAATTTCTTTTTAATTTCACTCTTACTGAGAAATAGCTCTGTGACAAAAATAGCAATAAAAATGGATTAAATTAAGTATTTCAATTTCACTTTTTAATTTTTTTTTATAACTGCTTGTTGAACAGCTGATCCAATTTTTGGGTTTATGACTACTAATGTTCAACTCCTTAGCCTTGTAATTTTGAACCCAATCCAGAAGGCAAGGGAACTCTTGAAGCAAGTATTTGGAGAGATTTGCCTTCGTGGAGGACTTTTTTGATGGAATTAACCTGCATTTGCGTTATACGCAAGGAAAAATCACGAAAACCTTCCACGGTTAGCCTGACAGCAAGGGGAATTTAACCTATGATCCGTCTACCACTGAGGATACTTTAGGTCAGCAGTGTGGTTGGTGCAAGCCGAATGCGCATTTCGTAGTCAACAAACCTCGCTATTTTATTTTATAACTGTTGTTTAATTTTCGATCTAATTTTGAGCTTATTACTACCTATGTTTAACTTCATAGTCTTGTAAATTTGAACCCAATCCAGAAGACAAAGGACTCCTGAATCCTTAAGAATTGGGAGAAATTTTGCCATTGTGGATGACTTTTTGATGGAACGTACCCGCATTTGCGTTACATGGAGAGGAAAAGCACGAAAAACTCCCATGGCTAGCCTGACGGCAAGGGAACTCCAACCCATGATTCGTGTACCACTGAGAATATTTTACGTCAGCACTGTATTTGGTGCAAGCCGGATGCTTATCGAACAGCTATCGCTGGGATTCGAACCCGGGACACCTCATTGGAAGACGAGCGTTTTATCCCCTGAGCCAATCACGGCTCTTACTTTTTAATTATATTCCCATCAGTAATTATCACTATTTTAATAATTACTAACAGTTACCATAGTAATATGGTTTTACAACGAACTAACATGTAGCGCCTAGTATTATTAAAATTGTAGTGAAGCTAAATTTCTTTTTTAATTTCACTTTTACTTGAGAAATTGCTATTTGATTGACCAAGAAAAAAAAAGCAACAAAAGCAAATCAAATTGAGCATTTCGCTGTCATTCTTTAAATACATTAACATTGGTAACATATTGTTTACAAAACAGTTAAAGCAAATAAAAGCATTACGTTAAATAATGGCCATAGGTAATTCACTCTAAATCGAAGCAAAGTACAACTCCAAGCAAATAACTTAAACAGGAGCATATAGGATAAAGAAGGAAGTTAAAAAAAAGAGAAATTCAACTGGATAATTAAATTCAAAAAGTACACCTGCTCGTAAAAATAGCAGATGGTTTTAGCTTCTTCTCTTTCTTTTTTTGGTTTTAAGTCTGTCTATAAATTAATTTTTCTGATTGCAGTAGAAAAAAAAACCTATCGAGGTAATAAAGAATATGATAAATAAAGATAATAGTAAGAAAATTAGACATTTTTGTCTGGTTTTTCTACTAATGTTAAGAGTTGGACAAATTTTGCATTCACTAGGAATACATTAAAATCAGCGTTAAAATGATCAATTTTCGGTTTGCTTAGTTCTCGAGTTATGGCGAAATACGAAAAACAATTAGAATCATATTTTGTAGATTGCAGCTATCCATCCTTATTTTAAGGGTCCGAATCCCTCTGGAAAAATTTTTTTATTTTGAAAAGAAAAATAGTTTTTGTGTTTGATTTCGTAACTTAAAATCCCGACTAAATTTGTTTTAGATTTAATTAGCATAGATTTAACTAACATATTTGAGGTCACCTCTTTGAACCATTGAGTCCTAGTGCATTGACGATTTAATTAGCATATTTGAGGTCACCTCTTTGAACCATTGAGTCCTAGTACATCGAAGATTTAATATACATATTTGAGGTCATTGAAGATTTAATCAGCATATTTGAGGCCACCTCTTTGAACCATTGAGTCCTAGTACATCAAGATTTAATCAGTATATTTGAGATAATTGAAGATTTAATCAGTATATTTGAGATAATTGAAGATTTAATCAGCATATTTGATATAATTGAAGATTTAATCAGCATATTTGGGATAATTGAAGATTCAATCAGCATATTTAAGATCATTGAAGATTTAATCAGCATATTTGAGGTCACCTCTTTGAACTATTGAATCCTAGTACATCGAAGATTTAATTAGCATATTTGAGGTCACCTCTTTGAACCATTGAATCCTAGTACATCGAAGATTTAATTAGCATATTTGAGGTCACCTCTTTAAACCATTGAGTCCTAGTACATGAAAATCCGATCGATAGGTCAGAAGTTATTCAGGGTGTTAATAACTTTATTTTGAGCACTGTATGGCTCATTTCGTATACAGCTTCCTAGACAACATCATTATCTATGATTTTTTTCACTCGTATTTTAAGTAAAATATAGATAATCTACATAATAACATTTCTAAATTTAAACCAAAATTCTGTTGTATATGCTAATTGCGCACTGCTTGAATAAAAGATTGTATTCATGCGATGCGAGTATATATTTCTGGGAAAAACTAAAATAACAATAGTTTTATTGAAATTAATGAGGAGTTCATTTCCTTTGTTTCAAAATTTTTTCTGAAAAAACTATTTTATCATTTTATTTATCTTTTACGATTCACACGGTTTTGCATTTTATTGTCAGAAATTCTTTTCATTTCAATATATGTCCCTTTTCATTATGTTTGTAATATACCTTGTAAAGAGATAGTATAAATTTTCTTTTACGAGTCGTTAAATATCTATTTATTTTTGTTTATTTCTTTTTAGTATTTACAAACGCGTTCAACCAAACAACGAAAGTACGCGTAAAATGTGGAAAGTCTTTTTTATGATTTTGTAATGCGTCATTTAGCTTCCAAATGTAATTTCCAGATAGGATTACATGGTTTTTCCGGATTACTCGGTCTTTTACATGCGTATTATTTTCAAATATGGGAAACATTTTCTTTGTTTTTGTTTTTTTTTGTTTTTTTATATTTTGATCATGCTGTTACTAATTGTTTAACTTGAACGTTTGCAAATGCTTATTTTGAATATATTTTTTTGAGAACACAGCAAGCGTTGTGCGCACAGAGTCCTTATACTCCTTAAAAACTCCTTGGAAAGAAGAAAAAGGTCTAGGAGTACTTGAAACTATTTAGATTTACAAAATATCCCTTAGAAAGTACTTAGTACCGCAATAATCTAAAGAGTTTCTAAGTAAGGAGCATTTGAAACTATTTAGAATTACAAAATATCCCTTAGAAAGTTAGTATCGCAATAATCTAAAGAGTTTCTAAGTAAGGAGTATTTGAAACTATTTAGATTTACAAAATATCCCTTAGAAAGTTAGTATCGCTATAATCTAAAGAGTTTCTAAGTAAGGAGTATTTGAAACTATTTAGATTTACAAAATATCCCTTAGAAAGTTAGTATCGCTATAATCTAAAGAGTTTCTAAGTAAGGAGTATTTGAAACTATTTAGATTTACAAAATATCCCTTAGAAAGTTAGTATCGCTATAATCTAAAGAGTTTCTAAGTAAGGAGTATTTGAAACTATTTAGAATTACAAAATATCCCTTAGAAAGTTAGTATCGCTATAATCTAAAGAGTTTCTAAGTAAGGAGTATTTGAAACTATTTAGATTTACAAAATATCCCTTAGAAAGTTAGTATCGCTATAATCTAAAGAGTTTCTAAGTAAGGAGTATTTGAAACTATTTAGATTTACAAAATATCCCTTAGAAAGTTAGTATCGCTATAATCTAAAGAGTTTCTAAGTAAGGAGTATTTGAAACTATTTAGATTTACAAAATATCCCTTAGAAAGTTAGTATCGCTATAATCTAAAGAGTTTCTAAGTAAGGAGTATTTGAAACTATTTAGATTTACAAAATATCCCTTAGAAAGTTAGTATCGCTATAATCTAAAGAGTTTCTAAGTAAGGAGTATTTGAAACTATTTAGAATTACAAAATATCCCTTAGAAAGTTAGTATCGCTATAATCTAAAGAGTTTCTAAGTAAGGAGTATTTGAAACTATTTAGAATTACAAAATATCCCTTAGAAAGTTAGTATCGCTATAATCTAAAGAGTTTCTAAGTAAGGAGTATTTGAAACTATTTAGATTTACAAAATATCCCTTAGAAAGTTAGTATCGCTATAATCTAAAGAGTTTCTAAGTAAGGAGTATTTGAAACTATTTAGAATTACAAAATATCCCTTAGAAAGTTAGTATCGCTATAATCTAAAGAGTTTCTAAGTAAGGAGTATTTGAAACTATTTAGAATTACAAAATATCCCTTAGAAAGTTAGTATCGCTATAATCTAAAGAGTTTCTAAGTAAGGAGTATTTGAAACTATTTAGATTTACAAAATATCCCTTAGAAAGTTAGTATCGCTATAATCTAAAGAGTTTCTAAGTAAGGAGTATTTGAAACTATTTAGAATTACAAAATATCCCTTAGAAAGTTAGTATCGCTATAATCTAAAGAGTTTCTAAGTAAGGAGTATTTGAAACTATTTAGATTTACAAAATATCCCTTAGAAAGTTAGTATCGCTATAATCTAAAGAGTTTCTAAGTAAGGAGTATTTGAAACTATTTAGATTTACAAAATATCCCTTAGAAAGTTAGTATCGCTATAATCTAAAGAGTTTCTAAGTAAGGAGTATTTGAAACTATTTAGAATTACAAAATATCCCTTAGAAAGTTAGTATCGCTATAATCTAAAGAGTTTCTAAGTAAGGAGTATTTGAAACTATTTAGAATTACAAAATATCCCTTAGAAAGTTAGTATCGCTATAATCTAAAGAGTTTCTAAGTAAGGAGTATTTGAAACTATTTAGATTTACAAAATATCCCTTAGAAAGTTAGTATCGCTATAATCTAAAGAGTTTCTAAGTAAGGAGTATTTGAAACTATTTAGAATTACAAAATATCCCTTAGAAAGTTAGTATCGCTATAATCTAAAGAGTTTCTAAGTAAGGAGTATTTGAAACTATTTAGAATTACAAAATATCCCTTAGAAAGTTAGTATCGCTATAATCTAAAGAGTTTCTAAGTAAGGAGTATTTGAAACTATTTAGATTTACAAAATATCCCTTAGAAAGTTAGTATCGCTATAATCTAAAGAGTTTCTAAGTAAGGAGTATTTGAAACTATTTAGAATTACAAAATATCCCTTAGAAAGTTAGTATCGCTATAATCTAAAGAGTTTCTAAGTAAGGAGTATTTGAAACTATTTAGATTTACAAAATATCCCTTAGAAAGTTAGTATCGCTATAATCTAAAGAGTTTCTAAGTAAGGAGTATTTGAAACTATTTAGATTTACAAAATATCCCTTAGAAAGTTAGTATCGCTATAATCTAAAGAGTTTCTAAGTAAGGAGTATTTGAAACTATTTAGATTTACAAAATATCCCTTAGAAAGTTAGTATCGCTATAATCTAAAGAGTTTCTAAGTAAGGAGTATTTGAAACTATTTAGAATTACAAAATATCCCTTAGAAAGTTAGTATCGCTATAATCTAAAGAGTTTCTAAGTAAGGAGTATTTGAAACTATTTAGAATTACAAAATATCCCTTAGAAAGTTAGTATCGCTATAATCTAAAGAGTTTCTAAGTAAGGAGTATTTGAAACTATTTAGATTTACAAAATATCCCTTAGAAAGTTAGTATCGCTATAATCTAAAGAGTTTCTAAGTAAGGAGTATTTGAAACTATTTAGAATTACAAAATATCCCTTAGAAAGTTAGTATCGCTATAATCTAAAGAGTTTCTAAGTAAGGAGTATTTGAAACTATTTAGATTTACAAAATATCCCTTAGAAAGTTAGTATCGCTATAATCTAAAGAGTTTCTAAGTAAGGAGTATTTGAAACTATTTAGATTTACAAAATATCCCTTAGAAAGTTAGTATCGCTATAATCTAAAGAGTTTCTAAGTAAGGAGTATTTGAAACTATTTAGATTTACAAAATATCCCTTAGAAAGTTAGTATCGCTATAATCTAAAGAGTTTCTAAGTAAGGAGTATTTGAAACTATTTAGAATTACAAAATATCCCTTAGAAAGTTAGTATCGCTATAATCTAAAGAGTTTCTAAGTAAGGAGTATTTGAAACTATTTAGATTTACAAAATATCCCTTAGAAAGTTAGTATCGCTATAATCTAAAGAGTTTCTAAGTAAGGAGTATTTGAAACTATTTAGAATTACAAAATATCCCTTAGAAAGTTAGTATCGCTATAATCTAAAGAGTTTCTAAGTAAGGAGTATTTGAAACTATTTAGATTTACAAAATATCCCTTAGAAAGTTAGTATTGCTATAATCTAAAGAGTTTCTAAGTAAGGAGTATTTGAAACTATTTAGAATTACAAAATATCCCTTAGAAAGTTAGTATCGCTATAATCTAAAGAGTTTCTAAGTAAGGAGTATTTGAAACTATTTAGATTTACAAAATATCCCTTAGAAAGTTAGTATCGCTATAATCTAAAGAGTTTCTAAGTAAGGAGTATTTGAAACTATTTAGAATTACAAAATATCCCTTAGAAAGTTAGTATCGCTATAATCTAAAGAGTTTCTAAGTAAGGAGTATTTGAAACTATTTAGATTTACAAAATATCCCTTAGAAAGTTAGTATCGCTATAATCTAAAGAGTTTCTAAGTAAGGAGTATTTGAAACTATTTAGAATTACAAAATATCCCTTAGAAAGTTAGTATCGCTATAATCTAAAGAGTTTCTAAGTAAGGAGTATTTGAAACTATTTAGATTTACAAAATATCCCTTAGAAAGTTAGTATCGCTATAATCTAAAGAGTTTCTAAGTAAGGAGTATTTGAAACTATTTAGAATTACAAAATATCCCTTAGAAAGTTAGTATCGCTATAATCTAAAGAGTTTCTAAGTAAGGAGTATTTGAAACTATTTAGATTTACAAAATATCCCTTAGAAAGTTAGTATCGCTATAATCTAAAGAGTTTCTAAGTAAGGAGTATTTGAAACTATTTAGATTTACAAAATATCTCTTAGAAAATACTTAGTATCGCAATAATCTAAAGTAGGGGTGCTCAACCTGCGGCCCGCCAACCCTCGAAGTGCGGCCCGCGGCCGCAATCTGAACAAAATGAAAAAAAAAATTAAATATTTGTTTTTGAAAAATAATAAAAAAAATTCGGTAATTTAAATTTACAGTTTTAAGTTTTTGACGCACCCAATCTCAATCAATGTAGTTTTTCGATGGTTAACGCTACGGATTTCAGCATAGTTTTAAAAATCCCAATATTTTTAATACATCATTATTACGATTTACGAATTTTAATTACCACTTTTGACGCTTTTCGTATGTGCCGATTCCAATGACTTTTCGGTAGTTATTGCTACCCATTTTCAAGTAGTTTCTGAAATAGCGATTTTTGAAAGTTATGAAACGCTTTATTTGTGCAAACTTCATGGAAAATCTAAATGACTTTAGATCCTTTCTTCAACAGTTATTGCTGCACATTTCCGCCCAGTTTTTAAAACTTCGATATTTTAGCATGATATTATTACGAATCGCGAGTAAAGAATCGCTCATTTAGATAACCATTTTTTGATATGGCTTATTTGTAACGATTTTATCGCGAATCAAATTATTTTACAATCGTTATTTTAGAAATTATTGCTACACATTTCTACAAGGTTTTGAAAGTACCGATATTTTTTATACGCTATTGCGACATTTTAATTTCAAATCTCGCATTTAAATTACATAAAATTTTGATGGACTTTATTTACTCCAATTTCATCTAAAATATTAAAGTATTTTGGTTATTGTTTTAGTAGTTATTACGTTTTCCCCGTGATTTAAAAAGATTATGATATTTTTTACGTGCTCTGTTTGTGCCGATTTTATCATTTGCGTTGTACCGATTTTAACACGAATTTTTTAAGAGGTTTTTCGAAAGTGCTTTTTCTTCTTTCCCGTTATTGCTGCATTTTTATTTGATTTAGAATATACCTGATATTTTCACACAATATTACAACTCGTGAAATTCGATTCAGCTTTAATTTTTTTCGTAACTTAAAAAGTAATTACGTATCTTAGCCAAATCAAAACCTTCCCAGGAAAAAAAACCGAGATGTGTTTAAACGCGGTCCGTTTTGCAAAAAAAAAAAAAAAAGAAAATAAATAAATAAATAAATAATTCAAAAAACGGCATAATTCTTAAGTCCCATGAACACGTGCAAGTTTAACAACACACATCGAACCTATTCTTTTTGTTGTCACATGTAATTTAAAAGTCATACATCGTAATTTGTATTTACGCTATCTGAAAATTGCGCATCGCATTTCGTATTAACATTAACGAGATTTAAAAATAATCCATCGCGTTTCGTATTTACGGGATTTAAAATCACATATCGCGATTCGTGTTCTGGCGTTTAAAATATCATCCGTTGCTACTTTTCTCGTTTTAAAAACCATATATCGCGATTCATATTCAGGCATTTTAAAAATCAAGTGTTGCGAGTAGTCCTTTCGCAATTTAAAAGCCACACGATTCGTATTCACGCGATTTGAAAAACAAGCATCGAGTTTATTATTTACGCAATTTAAAAATCACACATGGCAATTCGTATTCAAGCAATTAAAAAATAACACATCGCTATTTGTATTTCCGCGATTTAAAAACCCAGAAAGGAAGAACACCATCTAGGACAAATTCCAAAACTGATTATGTTATTTGCTCTAAGTTTAATACTACCCACAACAACAGCTTTTGTCGAAAGACTGTTTTCCAGAATGAATTTGGCCTGTTCAAAATTACAGAGTAGTCTTTAAATACAATCATTACATTTTCATTTAATGGCTCAAAAAATATCACATGATCAAGTACATAAAATTATCACAATATTCAAAAATTTTGCAAATTACAGTGTAACCATTAAGAAATTTTTTAAACCATTTTCTATCTTCTTGGAGCATTTTATATCATTTATGATTATATGCTAGGAAATGATTTGCATATCATTAAATTTTGACTGTATAAAAAATTTAATCAAGATAAGTTTCGAAAAGTAATGTAAATCTTATTGATTGTTAATTGATTGTGTATTAATTGTAAATAGTGAGTGTCATGTTAAAAATATATTCGTCATAAAAAGTTGTAAACAAGTATCTTAATAGTTTTTTATTATTAAGGAATATAGTTCCTTAAAATTTAATGTGTTTTCTTCTTTCTTTTTTTTCCCTCTCATAGCCTCTTATTATTAATTTAAAATAAAAATGTCTGAAAGATAAAGTATATTCCCTAATAAATGCTAAGTCTTATTTTCCACTTAAGGGGTTTAGTTTCAGTTTTAATCATTTTTAACCCTATAAACTTTCTTTAAATCAAAGTATTTAACTTGAATTTATATTAATGACTAGAATATTTATTTATTTGAAATTTAATTCTATGAAAAAAAAATTAACGTTAAAATTTATGTTAAAATGGACTTTTGTATTTTGTAATGTGATAAAAAAAATTTCAATTTTTCCATAGTTTTTTAATTATTTCAATTTATCTAAATTTTTTCCGATAAATTGATTCTGATTTTCGAATTCTGTTTTCCTCCTTAAGTAATCAGTTTTGCATTTTCTAATTTTAAACGTTTTAAAGTATTGTATTTTCTGCAAAGAGATTACAAGGTTAACCGACAAAAAGAATTTAGTGTTATATAAACAATGATGTTTATATAACAATCACCACCAACAATTGCTTTCAATATGTCAGTCTAAACACTTTGGCATGCGGCCCTTCATTGGTCTATCTGCTGTGCATGTGGCCCTTCACTGAAAAAGGTTGTGCACCCCTAATCTAAAGAGTTTCTAAGTAAGGAGTATTTGAAGCTATTTAGAGTTACAAAATATCCCTTAGAAAAAACTTAGTATCGCGATAATCTAAGGCAGTGTTTCCCAAACTTATGACTTTTGTGTACCTTTTTTAAATTTTTCGCAACACTGTGCACCACTAATAAAAAAATGAATGCATTTTTTTAAAAATATGTTAATTTCTATTAACATATTTTAGTTATTAACTGTTAACTTTGCAAAAAATAGCCAGTAGAAAAATTACGTAATAGTAAAATTTCATGGCTAGCTTTGCTTTTACATAAAATTCTTTGAAATTTTCGTTTGTTGCAAGATCTTTCGCATAAGAACGCGTATTCCCGCTAAACTGTTCCCGTACCCCTGGGGGTACGCGTACCACACTTTGGGAAACACTGATCTAAGGAGTTTCTAAGTAAGGAGTATTTGAAACTATTTAGATTTACAAAATATTCCTTAGAAACTCCTTAGATTATCGCGAAACTAAGTAAGGAGTGCTTGAGACTATTTAGATTTGCAAAATATCTCTTAGAAAATACTTAGTATCGCAGTAATCTAAGGAGTTTCTAAGTAAGGAGTATTTGAAACTGTTTAGATTTATGAAATATCCCTTAGAAAAAACTTAGTATTGTAATAATCTAAGGAGTTTCTAAGTAAGGAGTGCTTGGAAACTATTTAGATTTGCAAAATATCTCTTAGAAAATACTTAGTATCGCAATAATCTAAAGAGTTTCTAAGTAAGGAGTGCTTGAAACTATTTAGAGTTACAAAATATCCCTTAGAAAAAACTTAGTATCGCGATAATCTAAGGCAGTGTTTCCCAAACTTATGACTTTTGTGTACCTTTTTTAAATTTTTCGCAACACTGTGCACCACTAATAAAAAAATGAATGCATTTTTTTAAAAATATGTTAATTTCTATTAACATATTTTAGTTATTAACTGTTAACTTTGCAAAAAATAGCCAGTAGAAAAATTACGTAATAGTAAAATTTCATGGCTAGCTTTGCTTTTACATAAAATTCTTTGAAATTTTCGTTTGTTGCAAGATCTTTCGCATAAGAACGCGTATTCCCGCTAAACTGTTCCCGTACCCCTGGGGGTACGCGTACCACACTTTGGGAAACACTGATCTAAGGAGTTTCTAAGTAAGGAGTATTTGAAACTATTTAGATTTACAAAATATTCCTTAGAAACTCCTTAGATTATCGCGAAACTAAGTAAGGAGTGCTTGAGACTATTTAGATTTGCAAAATATCTCTTAGAAAATACTTAGTATCGCAGTAATCTAAGGAGTTTCTAAGTAAGGAGTATTTGAAACTGTTTAGATTTATGAAATATCCCTTAGAAAAAACTTAGTATTGTAATAATCTAAGGAGTTTCTAAGTAAGGAGTGCTTGGAAACTATTTAGATTTGCAAAATATCTCTTAGAAAATACTTAGTATCGCAATAATCTAAAGAGTTTCTAAGTAAGGAGTGCTTGAAACTATTTAGAGTTACAAAATATCCCTTAGAAAAAACTTAGTATCGCGATAATCTAAGGCAGTGTTTCCCAAACTTATGACTTTTGTGTACCTTTTTTAAATTTTTCGCAACACTGTGCACCACTAATAAAAAAATGAATGCATTTTTTTAAAAATATGTTAATTTCTATTAACATATTTTAGTTATTAACTGTTAACTTTGCAAAAAATAGCCAGTAGAAAAATTACGTAATAGTAAAATTTCATGGCTAGCTTTGCTTTTACATAAAATTCTTTGAAATTTTCGTTTGTTGCAAGATCTTTCGCATAAGAACGCGTATTCCCGCTAAACTGTTCCCGTACCCCTGGGGGTACGCGTACCACACTTTGGGAAACACTGATCTAAGGAGTTTCTAAGTAAGGAGTATTTGAAACTATTTAGATTTACAAAATATTCCTTAGAAACTCCTTAGATTATCGCGAAACTAAGTAAGGAGTGCTTGAGACTATTTAGATTTGCAAAATATCTCTTAGAAAATACTTAGTATCGCAGTAATCTAAGGAGTTTCTAAGTAAGGAGTATTTGAAACTGTTTAGATTTATGAAATATCCCTTAGAAAAAACTTAGTATTGTAATAATCTAAGGAGTTTCTAAGTAAGGAGTGCTTGGAAACTATTTAGATTTGCAAAATATCTCTTAGAAAATACTTAGTATCTCAATAATCTAAGGAGTTTCTAAGTAAGGAGTATTTGAAACTATTTAGATTTACAAAATATCCCTCAGAAAAAACTTAGTATCGCGATAATCTAAGGCAGTGTTTCCCAAACTTATGATTTTTGTGTACCTTTTCTAAATTTTTCGTAACGCTGTGTACCACTAATAAAAAAAATAAATGTATTTTTTTAAAAATATGTTAATTTTTATTAACATATTATGTTAACTTTGCAAAAAATAGCCAATAGAAAAATACGTAATAGTAAAATTTCATGGCTAGCTTTGTTTTTACATAAAATTTTTTGAAATTTTCGTTTGTTGCAAGATATTTCGCATAAGAACGCGTATTCCCGCTAAACTGTTCCCATACCCCTGGGGTATGCGTACCATACTTAGGGAAACGCTGATCTAAGGAGTTTCTAAGTAAGGAGTGCTTGAAACTATTTAGATTTACAAAATATTCCTTAGAAAAAACTTAGTATTGTAATAATCTAAGGAGTTTCAAAGTAAGGAGTATTTGAAACTATTTAGATTTACAAAATATCCCTTAGAAAAAACTTAGTATCGTGATAATCTAAGGAGTTTCTACGTTTTTAATACAGATGAGAATTCTTCGCTTATGTATGATATTTGCCTGACTTTACGTAAAAAGAAATTTCGGAAAATTTAAAAGTTTTCGACATTTTGATATCAAAATGTCACTTTTGTAAAAAATGTGGCTTAGCACTCCAGCCTCAAATCCTTATTCTATTTTTACTTGAACACTGATATAAAGTAATCAGTCGTTAAAAGGTTAATTATAATTATCAACCATTTATAAAATATTTTCTTCTAAAAAACAAATTTTTATAAATTTAATTTTAGTTTTTATTTTATAAATATTTTTTAACAACAAATATTGTAAAAGTTGTCTTTTCTCACTCGTAAATAATCATTTATGAATTATGTCCTAAAGAAAGTGAAAAATCTTAAATTCTTAGAAATTTTAATTTGAATAATTAAAATTCTTCAACTTACTGTAATAAAATAACTTTTATAATGTTTCTATTGTGTTTTTAGCTTTATTTTGGTTAAAATTTTGAACTGGGCTTAAAAAGTTAATTTTTATTTATTTTTGCGCAAAGGTAATGTTTTTTTTGGGGGTGAGGCGATTTGATATAAAACTAGATTCGTTCGCTAAGATGATCCCAGATGATAACAGCGAATTCTTATAATTTTTTTTAAATATCTCTATCTCTCTGTAAATATTTAGAATTTCCTCTGGATGTGTTTTGATTTTATCGTAAATAGTTAGTTATCTGATCACCAAAACAATAGTTATAAATTCAACTACTTAATCTTCTTTAGTGTTTTTTATTTTATTAACTATAACAACTATGTAAACGAAAGAAGGCATTGAAGCATTAAAATGTATATATACTCTTTAAAACATCATTATTTTTTCCCCAACCCCCTGGATTCAACACTGATTTCATCACAAGCTGTACCATTCATCAATTGTTATTTTCCTTTTCATGCACGATTGATTTTCTCAGCTTTATGTCATCGACTTTTTAATATCATATTTATTTATTTTATTTTGCGTGATGAGCACTTCGTTAACTAAGTAATTCAAACCTAAATTGAAATTATAAGTTTGAACTAAACGCTGTCACTATTATTATTTTGTTGAGCTCGTTTAGCAGTTGAGTTTCGTCATTAAGTTTGTTAGTTTTGCCGTCTAATGGAATAATGCTATTTAGTGAATAATATTATTGCTGCTATGAGTTTGAAACTAAATCATGATTGTTAAATTAAATTTCGATCTTGAACAAGCCTCCCTTTGTTAGTTTTATCGTCTGGTCGGTAGGGCGCTGGGCCCGTGTCCGAGAGTTCGTGGGTTCGAACCCCGCAAGCCGATGACTCCCCGTGTAGTTGGTGACTGATGCACGTTAAAATTCTGTCGAGTCGGAAAGACCTCCATGTTTCCATAATAAATCAATACCTCTGGGGGTACTGGATTGGAGATCGATTGTTCTCTGATTCAGGTCAAAATTACGATCTGTGGATGAATGAATGGGTCCGCCTTATAAACAGGTATGGTGTGGCAGAAGTCTAATTCTTGGCCATAGATGTCGCCACTGAAAAACAAGAATCGCACACTCTGCCTTAAATTTGCTCGATTTCACCAAGCAGGCTTGCCCGTGTGGCAAGTGGCATTAGAACCAACCAACCATTTTATTTTTGTAATTGTCATTGAACAGCCGGCCCAATTTTGAGCTTACTACTACCTATGTTCAACTTCATAGCCTTGTAAATTTGAACACAATCCTGAAGACAAGGGAATACCTGGATCAAGTATTAGAAATTTTGCTATCTTGTAGGACTTTTTGATAACACTAAGCCTCGTTTGTCTTACATGGAGAGGAAAACCTATGGTTAGCCTGACGTCAAGGGGACTCTATCACATCATTCGACAACCACTGAAGATATTTTACGTCAGCGCTGTGGTTGGTGTGAGCCGGGTGCGAAATTCGTATCGACTAGGCATCGTTGGGATTCGAACTCGGGTCACCTCATTGAGAGGCAAGTGCTTTATTCACTGAGCTAGCGCAAGAATTCGACTTCTGCCACACCAGACGTCACACCCGTTTATAGGGCGGACCCATTCATTCATCCACAGATCGTAATTTTGACCTGAATCAGAGTACGATTGATCTTCAATCTAGTACTCCCAGAGGTATTGATTTGTTATGGGAACATGGAGGACTTTTGCGATTCGACAGATTTAACGTGCATCAGTGACTACTACACGGGGAGTTTTCGGCCGGCTGGGTTCGAACCCACGAACTCTCAGACATGGCAAACATACGGTAAAACTCTTAATAAAGAGATTACCTACAAAAAAAAACTCGATTATCCGTTTTGCTGTTTATCCGCATTCTGATTCTTCTAACGAAATCTTGTATGCGTAAAATGCTACGATAAAAGGTATTTTTAATGTAATTTTCAGTATTTTGTACAGAAGAGATTTCTTCTGCACTCGATTTTATCTCATAATATATTTCGCCTGGACGAGATTCCATCCCACGATGTTTTGCCTGCCTGTAATTCCACTGTACGATATTTTGTCTAGTGTTTTGACCGGATACCTTTTTTTTTTTTTTTTCAATTTGGCGATGATTTTATTTTTAATCTTCGCATTGTCTATATTTTGTTAGGAAAAGTTAATAAAAAAAATAAATGTTTTAAAACTTGATTTTTTTTCCTGAAAAAAAGAAAAACATTTAGCGAATTATTTGTTTTAATCCGCGATTATAGTACCCTCTATTCAATTCAACACTAAAGAAATTGACATGAAAGAAGGGAGATGCAATTCTGTAAATTACAAAAAACATTTATAAAACTATCTTTTCATCTTGATGCATTTTCAAATTCAAATTTAAAACGTAAAATATTGTTGCCAAAAACGTTTTCAAAAAGGAAGAAAAAAATAGTCGTTCGTTAATCAGAAATCGTTTGCATGGTCAACAGTTTTCAACTTTTTTAATATTATGTATGTATTATATTATAATGTGAACTCATGCATTAAAATAATAAAGAGAATTTGAAAATTCATGATTATAGTCCAAAAGTATTTTCTTATAAGCCATGCTGCAACTTGTTTTAAGTAGCTCTTACATTTTAGTTATCTTGTTTCTAAGGTGATTAGATTATCTTTTTATAATAGCATTGCTCCGAAAGTACTTAACTTCATTGAGGACTTCACAAAACTTCCCGCCAATTTAAAAATGTCGTTTTTAAGTATACCACATTGTTTCTTAGAGAAATCGATTTTTTTTTAAAAATCTTTTTTCATTTTTTTTTCTTTTTACTTCGTGTAATGATCCCAAGGCGAGCATAATTTATTAATGGATTTTATAAAGTAAAGGAGGTAGAAGCTTGGAACGTTGGAACGAAAAATTTCCGGCAAAAGTTCATTCTTCATGATCGCTTTCTCTTTTATAACTGCTGATTTAAAATAAAGTCTTAAACTTCTTTTTATTTCGATTTTTCCCCGTTTCGCATTTTTTTTATTCTGTTGAGAAAATTTTAATTTTTTTATTAACCGATCATTAACTTAACTAATTATCTCCAAATTTTGATATTCGTTCAAAAAAAGATCAATATAAATTTCAGTAATGGTTCCATTTTAAGGATTGAGAAAGGATAGTTATCGATATAGTTAAATTCAGCCTATTAAAATTTCAAATTCAATTTTAAATGGTTGTAATCTTTTTTATACATTAAGAATTCGATAATGTTTTAATTCTATATTTCAGTTTCAGCTGTGAATTGATTGCTCGTTTTCATCATTAAGTTGATAGTAAATTCATTTTCGACTCGTATTCAGAAAATATATATTCAGGGTAGTGTTTTGAGAACACCCTACATGCTTGGATGGCTGCAATTATCTAACTTTAGTAATCTCCTTGTCTATGTTTGACTTTAGGAACGAAATATCTTGAATGAAAAAGTGAAGATAATTACTAATTAATCCCACGAAACTAATTTCTGAAAATGAGATTTTTTTTACACGAAAAACATGGCTGTGATTTTCTCTCCTTTCTTCATGCCTTTTTCGCCACGCATAGTTTATAGCACCTTTTAATCAGCTTACCTGGGGTATGTAATATCAATGAAATTTAGTGCAATGCTGTCTGGCATCTGGCTTTTCTATATTCGGCTCTGGCTCTCTTAAACCATATTTAAATAACATTTCCAAGCAAATAAGTATTCTTTTTCGCATTGAAGTATCCTTTTTTTATATTTAAGATTTAAAGTTCATTCTTATTAACAGATATGAAATGGATATTACTAATATTTATCTTTTTTATTTTATCGAATGTATCTATATTTTACCATAATTTTACTACACTGGTTATCATAAATTAAGGAAAATTCACAAAAATCGCGATAACTCAAGAAATTACACATGGAATTTTATGAAACTTACCCACAATATACAACACATAGTAAGGTATTAAACAACATAAAAAGAAATTATCAGACATTAATAGTAGTATAGAAATTAGCACATGTATAAAATAAACAAATTGGAAGTATCGGTTTGCAATAGAAAAAGTACCTTTAATATGGAATATGATTGCCTCTAGAAGCAATACAGCACAAACAGCGATGTGTGATGCTTTCAATTATGCGGTCTATCAGTTCAATAGGAAGTGAGAGCCATTGCTCTTGTAAAGCAGTTGCAAGCGTGGCAAGGGTCTGAGGGGGCGGATTGATGGCAGATACACGCCTCCCTAGAGCATCCCAAACGTGCTCGATAGGATTCAAGTCCGGGGATCGAGCTGGCCACTCCATGCGAGTAATTGTTTCCTGTTGAAGATAATCATCAACAATGCGAGCTCTGTGTGGTCTTGCATTATCGTCCTGTAACAGGAAGCAATCACCAATTGCCCCGGCATATGGGCGCACATAAGCATCAAGGATGTTGTCTCGATAAACCTGAGCATTCACGGTTCCCCTTGGAAAGACATGGAGGTATGTGCGCCCTCCTAAGGATATGCCTCCCCAAACACAGACACTGCCTCTTCCGTATGCATCTCTTTCACGGATGTTTGATGGATGATAACGGGTCCCAGGTTCTCTCCATATCAAATAACGTCTACTGTCACTTTCTAGACTAAACCTGGACTCATCCGTAAAGAGAACAGGCCTCCATTGATTTGACGTCCAGTGGACATGTTGTCGGGCCCACTGCAAACGGTCTCTCCTATGGCGTGATGTGAGCGGCACGCAAATGGCTGGTCGTCTCGCATACAGACCACCTTCGTGGAGCCTTCTGCGCACAGTTGACGTTGACACCAACCTTCCGGTGGCTGCAGCAAGAGAGGATCTAAGATGTGTCGGAGTAGCGGTTCTATTCCTGCGTGCACTTAATGTCAAATATCGGTCATCGGCACTGGTCGTAACAGTTGGCCGTCCTTGACTGAACCTCCTAGATGCCGAATCTGTGGTTTGAAATTGCCTCCAAAGTCTATGAACCACAGATGGACTCACATTTAGCCATCTGGCCACTTCTGATTGACTCTGCCCTGCCTCTAGTCTCCCGATGGCTCTCCATCGTAGTTCTTCAGGCAAATGATGCCTAGAGGTCATTATTACGAATTGGCTATCTCAGATTTTCAATGTCGCAATCACAGTAAAATTTGTGTGCTTTCTCTCAAACTTGGACTTTTATGCTCCAGGCAGATGACGTAAGCCGAGTGCAGCGCCACTAATTTGCATATTGCAATTTTACTCAGCTACTCTTAGTGGACAACATATGCAAATTTTGCACGGTTTGGCTTACTTTTGAAAGAGTTATCGCTATTTTTGTGATTTTTCCTTAATTTATGATAACCAGTGTATATTATGCGCTACATTGTATAACATTTTAGAAAAAATTTAGGTCTGGCTCAAATAACGAACTTTTTACAATATTTTTCATTTTAAAAACTAAGCCGAAAACATCTATAATTCATAATGTTAAAACTACACACAAATAAATAAATTTAAAAAAAATAATAACCGTGGCAGAAAGAATCAAATTCTACGTTAAATTAGATTCAGTAAATTATGAGTAAATTTTTCTTAATATGCACAAAAAGCTTAGCTCTTACAAACATGCAAATGGTAATAATATTATATAATATTTAATATAATAATTTAATATATAATATTTAATATTAATATTAATATTAATATATTAATTTAATATATAATATTTAATAATAATAATATATAATATTTTTATAACGATAAATTCACCTCATTGTCATTTCTTAATAAGTAGAATTGCAATATTCACAAAAATAAAATTGCTTCATTTTTAATTTTCAAGATTATTTTCTATTTTGAGAATTATGTGGCAACGTACCAGGGCTTAAAATTTTATTTTTATCTGAATAAAGAAATGTATCAATTTTTAGCATTAAAACTTGATATGACGCCAAAGGATGTGAAGCATAGGAATGTTAATTATTCTGCGCTAGAACAAATGATCACTACAATAATTTGTTTACAATGCATAAGGGCGTTACCCCATAATATGGGTGATGAATTAAGAATTCATTAGTTATCGCGTTTTTGTGTTGAAATGCATTCACATTAAATCCTTGCATGCTATGTCTCGATTATAATGGAGTCTTCATACTAAAGTTATTTGATTACTAATGAGCTTTCCATTCTAAACATAAAGTGCATTTAATTATTTATTGTGTGATCTTTTATTAAATGATATTTATGATGAATAAAATAATAATTACTTGTACTTATTATCAGGAACATTTTAGGAGATATTACGGTCCGTGAATATCACGAAATAGTTATCGTTAAAATGGACATTTTACAAAATATTTTATTGTCAAAATGGACCCTTCACAAAATATTTTGTTATAAATTCGGACCCTTCACGAAATATTTTATAAATTCGGACCCTTCACGAAATATTTTGTTATAAATTCGGACACTTCACGAAATATTTTGTTATAAATTCGGACCCTTCACGAAATATCTTGTTATAAATTCGGACCCTTCACGAAATAGCTTGTTATAAATTCGGACCCTTCACGAAATATCTTGTTATAAATTCGGACCCTTCACGAAATATTTTGGTACAAATTCGTACCCTTCACAAAATATTTTGCTGTAAAAACGCACCTTTCACAAAGTATTTTATGTGCAAACATTAAATACCCCCAGAGTTAGATGGAACATGGTTTAAAATTCCCTTGCTATCAGTTTAGTGAGGGAGTTTTTCGTAGTTTTCCTCTCCGTGTAGCACAAATGCATATAGGTTTCAGTTTTAAGTTGCCCAAAAAGCTTGATTCGGGAGTAGTTACCTTGCCCTTTGTTCTGGTTCAAATTACAAGGTTGTAGATATTAATTGTGGTAGCCACAAATCTGATTATAGGTTGGATGTTCAGCGCTGACGCCATAGTAAAATAAATCCAACTTTTTCAGCAAAGTGTTTAAAAACACCCTGAGGTAATAAATTATAAATCTGAATTATTTTAATTTTCTACATACTATTATATTAGCACTGTTAAATAATTAATTCAAGCGATGGAAGTTGGCTTAATATATTTTTGCTTGTTAAGAAAATGTTAAAAATAACTTTTATCTCCTTGTATTTAAATTTCAAAATGAATATTTTGTAATTTGTAATAGCAGTTTCTATCAATTTAGCTTAAGCTCGTATTCAATGTTTAGTTTGAACAAAAACAGATTTAATGAGCTCAAAGCGAAGCCACAAATTCTAATTGGATTGCCAGTAAATTCATACGCAACAGAAAGAAATGCCACTTTTGTCATTTTGGCATAACATTAGAAAGTAAGCTATGTAAATAAGTAATAAACCTAGTTTTTAATTCAGTTTGTGAGAAAGGTTAAAAAAATTTCTTTATATTCATTCCGGTTAGCCAGTGATTTTATGTAAATTTATGCCATACAAAATTAGGTCAATTTTCTTTATAAGATATTCTTTGTAAATATAAAAATAAATGTCTAAACATTAAGCTTCAAAATAAGCTACAGTTACGATGACGCAGCGCTGTAAAATTATTGAGAATCAAAAACAAAATATCATTTAGTCAAAACAAAATATCATCACACATGGTTTGATGTGCGATTCCATTTATTTACAAGTGAAGTTTCCGTAACTTTCTTGTTGTGAATAATTTATTTCTTGAAATTGATTTTGAGCTTCTTGATTTGTTAGTATGAATTAAAAAAAAATAAAAGCGGGGCTTCCAGCTGTCCTGTCTCTATTGGAGACTTGTAGGCAACAGCAGTTGTTTGCTCACTTGTTCTACATCTAAACCTCAGTTGATCACCTCTTAACAATTAAGTTTCGCGTTGAACTGTAGGATACCTTTTATGATCACATGACTACTTCAAAACAGAGCTAGTTCTGCATTACATTGCGTAATAAAAGAGGCATTTGGTAATAAATTCATGAATCGAAACTGTTTCTGTTTATAACAGTGTTCATGTCGGATTTTGCTTTTCTATTTTTGTTTTAAAAATCGTCTGCTACTCCGTAGATTGGTTATTCAAGTCCCGTGTTTTATAGAATACTCAAATCCCATCTCTGGTAATATTAGAATAGTTATAGTTATATTAGAATAAGTTTCGTGTTGAACTGTAGGATACCTTTTATGATCACATGACTACTTCAAAACAGAGCTAGTTCTGCATTACATTGCGTAATAAAAGAGGCATTTGGTAATAAATTCATGAATCGAAACTGTTTCTGTTTATAACAGTGTTCATGTCGGATTTTGCTTTTCTATTTTTGTTTTAAAAATCGTCTGCTACTCCGTAGATTGGTTATTCAAGTCACGTGTTTTGTAGTATACTCAAATCCCATCTCTGGTAATATTGGAATGACTAGAGAGAATTTGCACTTTTGCGTTGCATCCTGCATGGATTTAAAAGTCACTAAAACGTGCTTAATATGTTAAACACCCTTAAATGAGGAAGCTAAAACTTCGCAATTAATCAGTTAAAGTGCGGAATACTACATGCTCGAAATGTCTCTATTTTACATTTCTGCGCTACATCTCGTTTGTTCGTGTACGTAGGTCCTACGTAGCGCAATTACTACTGGGCAATTTTAATTCTATATAGAGCTTGCGTAGAACCTACGGTTTAGAACATGCGGGATGATAACAGTGAAACCTGTCAAATTAACTACTAAAACGATGCACTGCTTGTAGTCAACTTACACAAGGTTCCATTTCACTTGAAAGTGCAAAATCTCGCTATTTTATTTTTAACTGTTTAATTTCTGACCCAATTTTGCGCTTACTACTACCTTTGTTCATCTTCATAGCCTTGTAAATTTGAACCCAATCCAGAAGACAAAGGACTCCTGGATCCTCAAGTATTGGGAGAAATTTTGCCATCGTGGATGACTTTTTGATGGAACTTACCCGCATTTGCGTTACATGGAAAGGAAAACCACGAAAAATTCGATGGTTAGCCTGACTGCAAAGGAACTCCAACCCTTGATCCGTGTACAAGGCGGATGCGGAGTTCGTATCGGCCAGTCATCGTTGGGATTAAAACCCGGGTCAACTTATTGGGGGACGAGAGCTTTATCCCCTGAGCCACCGCGGCTCAAAATCTCGCTATTGTGAGTGAAAAATGACGGGATTGTATTGAAAGGAATTTTTTATGGCCGCCATTGTGAAAAAATGTAAATGACTTAACCACGGGCTGGGGTAGCCTGGTTGGTAGGACAGAAGACTCCCCGTGTAGTAAATGGTGACTGATGCACGTTAAATCTGTCGAGTCGCAAAGTCCTCTATGTTCCCATAACAAACGAATACCTCTGGGGGTACTGATCCAGGAGTTCCCTTGTCTTCTGGATTGGTTCAAAATTACAAGGCTACGGAGTTGAACATAAGTAGTCTGGACGGCTGTTCAACGACGGATATAAAATAAAATATAAAATAACTTAACCGCATAACAACCCCAACATCTACTAACAGCTCATAGTTAAGAAAAGAACTGCTAAATTTTACAATTATATCTATAGTGAGGAAGTCAGCCTGTGGTAAAGTGCACTATTATTATCAGGGAAGTCAGCCTATGGTGGAGTGCACTATCATTATCAGGGAAGTCAACCTATGGTGGAGTGCACTATCATTATCAGGGAAGTCAGCCTATGGTGGAGTGCACTATCATTATCAGGGAAGTCAACCTATGGTGGAGTGCACTATCATTATCAGGGAAGTCAACCTATGGTGGAGTGCACTATCATTATCAGGGAAGTCAACCTATGGTGGAGTGCACTATTATTATCAGGGAAGTCAACCTATGGTGGAGTGCACTATCATTATCAGGGAAGTCAACCTATGGTGGAGTGCACTATCATTATCAGGGAAGTCAGCCTATGGTGGAGTGCACTATCATTATCAGGGAAGTCAGCCTATGGTGGAGTGCACTATCATTATCAGGGAAGTCAGCCTATGGTGGAGTGCACTATCATTATCAGGGAAGTCAACCTATGGTGGAGTGCACTATCATTATCAGGGAAGTCAGCCTATGGTGGAGTGCACTATCATTATCAGGGAAGTCAGCCTATGGTGGAGTGCACTATCATTATCAGGGAAGTCAGCCTATGGTGGAGTGCACTATCATTATCAGGGAAGTCAGCCTATGGTGGAGTGCACTATCATTATCAGGGAAGTCAACCTATGGTGGAGTGCACTATCATTATCAGGGAAGTCAGCCTATGGTGGAGTGCACTATCATTATCAGGGAAGTCAGCCTATGGTGGAGTGCACTATCATTATCAGGGAAGTCAGCCTATGGTGGAGTGCACTATCATTATCAGGGAAGTCAGCCTATGGTGGAGTGCACTATCATTATCAGGGAAGTCAACCTATGGTGGAGTGCACTATCATTATCAGGGAAGTCAACCTATGGTGGAGTGCACTATCATTATCAGGGAAGTCAGCCTATGGTGGAGTGCACTATCATTATCAGGGAAGTCAGCCTATGGTGGAGTGCACTATCATTATCAGGGAAGTCAGCCTATGGTGGAGTGCACTATCATTATCAGGGAAGTCAACCTATGGTGGAGTGCACTATCATTATCAGGGAAGTCAGCCTATGGTGGAGTGCACTATCATTATCAGGGAAGTCAGCCTATGGTGGAGTGCACTATCATTATCAGGGAAGTCAGCCTATGGTGGAGTGCACTATCATTATCAGGGAAGTCAGCCTATGGTGGAGTGCACTATCATTATCAGGGAAGTCAGCCTATGGTGGAGTGCACTATCATTATCAGGGAAGTCAGCCTATGGTGGAGTGCACTATCATTATCAGGGAAGTCAGCCTATGGTGGAGTGCACTATCATTATCAGGGAAGTCAACCTATGGTGGAGTGCACTATCATTATCAGGGAAGTCAGCCTATGGTGGAGTGCACTATCATTATCAGGGAAGTCAGCCTATGGTGGAGTGCACTATCATTATCAGGGAAGTCAGCCTATGGTGGAGTGCACTATCATTATCAGGGAAGTCAGCCTATGGTGGAGTGCACTATCATTATCAGGGAAGTCAACCTATGGTGGAGTGCACTATCATTATCAGGGAAGTCAACCTATGGTGGAGTGCACTATCATTATCAGGGAAGTCAGCCTATGGTGGAGTGCACTATCATTATCAGGGAAGTCAGCCTATGGTGGAGTGCACTATCATTATCAGGGAAGTCAACCTATGGTGGAGTGCACTATCATTATCAGGGAAGTCAGCCTATGGTGGAGTGCACTATCATTATCAGGGAAGTCAGCCTATGGTGGAGTGCACTATCATTATCAGGGAAGTCAACCTATGGTAATGTGCACTATCATTATCAGGGAAGTCAGCTAATGGTAAAGAGCACTATCATTATCAGGGAAGTCAGCTAATGGTAAAGAGCACTATCATTATCAGGGAAGTCAGCCTATGGTAAAGTGCACTGTCATTGTCAGGGAAGTCAGCCTGTGGTAAATTTCTGGGTAGCCATCTTATCACTATTCATATCGGGAAAGAATAACCAATTTATTGCAATAATTTTATCAATTACATTAACAACAAACAATTTATTTGGCGTTATTCGTGAATTTTTTTTTATTTCAAACTATTTTAGAGATTTTTTTATTCCTTTGTCTCCTTATATAAGTTTCTGAAGAAAAAAAAATTTTTTTTCTAACATCGTGCAAGACTAAAAACAAACTATTGAAAATAAGAAAATGCTCTGTTCTAAGACACAAGACCTATCACTTTCGCATAGATCAATCACTTTCACTTGTTCAACTTAACGTATTTGAAATTAACGGCTTATAACTTTTTATTTATTGTTTCGTGAGAAAGTATAGGTAGTAGTTAGCTTTACATGACTGAGAAATAAGTTAACAAAAATTTAAATTTTTTATGGCGACACTTAGCTGTTTGTACTTATTATTTATTTTCTAACGTTCTATTGTTCTTTTTATGAGTGTAGACGTTTCGCATGTATGCTTAACTTCATTTCTTCGAATTCCATTTGACGAATAGCTGTCCATCATACGAAGTAAGTTGATGCGTGAATGGACTTGTTTTTTTCCCCATTATTCGTACTCGTTAAGTAATTATTGTTTTGAGGGTCTTAATTTGAATTGTTTGTCATTCATATTTAAACATAATGAAGCAATTCGTTTTGCCTTTTCGCAATTTAGCTTTTTACATTAAAGTTTAATGGCTTTCTTAGTTATTGACAACCAGAATTTGTAATGGTTATTATTATTGCGAGCGTAGACGTTATTATTATTGCAACTCTTCATATTGCTGTTTAATGAGGTGTTAAACTATTATTCATAACTTCTTGATGTAATAATAAATTACCAAATCGTTTGTCTCAAAATGTGTTATGGAATGTTGCTTAATTTTGTTTGAATGGGACTGTTCATTGTATATCGTTTTCTTTGTATATCTCATCTTGCGAAATCGAACAAAATAAATCGTTAATTCCTAGTCCACCAAATAATATAGGTTCCAACGACTAATAGGTAGACTAATATTTTGTTTAGTTTCTTATTTTTCTACGAAAGTATTGTACATTTGTTATTTCTTAGTAAATATAATTTTTAATTTTTGCCATTACTTGTTTATTATAACAAATCCAATAAACAGCACTAATTTTGTTTGCATGCTATCAGATTCTCCATATTATTATTTATAAATTTTTTAAAATTATTCAATTCCCTTTCTGTTGATGAACTATCAGATTGTACGTAATTCTTTAAATAATTCATAATTATTCATTAATTTCTAAATTGTCAAATGCTGAAGTTTTACATTTCTAAATGTCTTGAGATTTTTTTTATATATTTTTTCTTCAAGAAATTACTTTTGATCAAAATTTTTATGGCTTATCAAAGTAAAGAATTATTGGACTATAGTTGGTCCCCAAAGTTTATAACTTAGCCCTTTGAAATATTAATGAAAAATACATAAAGAAAACTCATCAAAATTAAGAAAAAGTTGTTGTTCTTTCAGTCTCGGGGAAAAAATGAATACTTTAACATAATATGAATACATTTAACATAACTCTGACTTTCATTTTTGCATTAATCGAAAGCTGCATTAGAAAGTTATTCATTTATTTATTTTTTGCTGGTCATTCTGCTCTTTTTTTTTATTTACTGTCTAAGTACAGGCTTAAACTAAACCCTAACCATTTCGTTTTTCAAGTTTTATATGTAGTTATGAGTTCGGTACATGCAATAAGTAAATTGGAATTTTTCATTATTACATAGATATATGCTGCTTTCAATCACGATTTAAATATACTTTACATTTTATTATTTTTGCATTAATCGAAAGCTGCATTTGAGAGTTATTCGTTCATTTATTTATTTTTGCTGGTCATTCTGCTCTTTTATTTATTTACTGTCTAAGTACAAGCTTAAATTTATCTGTAACCATTTCGTTTTTCAAGTTTTATATGTAGTTTTGAGTTCAGTACATGCAATAAGTAAGTTGGAATTTTTTATTAGTACATAGATATATGTTGCTTTCAATCACGATTTAAATATACTTTCAGGGTGCGTAGCGTTTTTAAAAAGTGAAGGTGCTTATTTTTAATTTTCGTTTTTTAAAAGCCCTTAAAGGTGCTTTTTTCATTGACTCTTTTTAAAAAGTGCTTAATTTTCCCTTCACCATGTTGATTTTCTCCATGTATTACATAAAAAGACACTTAATATTGTTCTATTCAACGTTGTTGTTGACGACGTATGCCTGTTTAGATAGAGAGGTGCGATTGTTCTTGTTTTCCAGTGGCGCCATCTATGGCCAAGAATTCGACTTCTGCCACACAATACGTCACACCCGTTTATAGGGCGGACCCATTCATACATCCATTCATTCATCCACAGATCGTAATTTTGACCTGAATCAGAGAACGATAGATCTCCAATCCAGTACCCCCAGAGGTTTTGATTCTACTCAACGTTTTCACAATTAATTCAACCCCGATCTATTTCGGCGTACCGTCAGTCCGTAGCGTAGGAAAACGCCATTCGTTTTACATGATTCAAAATTTCATAATTTTTGACAATTGTCAAAAACTATGCCAAAAGTTTTTTTTCTCTTCTTGACATGACGGTTAAAAGCGGATAAAACCGTCTATTGTCAAAAACTTGCCTAATTATATTTTTCGATGTAATGATTCAAATACTTACTTTCGATGCTGTTCATTTTACGAAAGCAATTCAAACAGTTTCACTGCGTTTCTTTTTTAACTAGAAAAACACTTATCAGTTTGACTGACTCTCAAATAGGAATGGATTCGTTTTACTTCCTGATAAAAACATGTCTTTTTTTAAAAAACCGTTCTTATATCTTTGCTTCAAACATTGACATTATTTGCTCTTAACACTAATCCACAGAATAAAGTTTCCTTCAATTCACGCTACATTTTAAGACATTTCATTTTTGACCCTCAAACAGTAATACATTTAAGTTGACACTCCGTTTTGCATTAATCGAAATTTGGTACAAATTCAATAAAACCAGTTCTGCTGCATGGTAAACAAAACAAAAATATAGCCTTACTTTCCCATCATTTAAATGATGAATGGCTAAAGTATCTTTAGTCTTTGTTATCATCAATTTTATTTGAAGCATCTAACGTTATTTTCTCTTTCGCACAAACCAGAAGGGTTACTTTTCTGTCCCACTTTGAGGGCTGTTTAAATTGCCTTGTAACGGTTTCTTTTCGTGTAAGTAATAATCAGGCATCTGCCTTTCACTTTAACGTTTCTGAGACTTAAAAATAATGCTATTTCATGCATGAAGTTTCAAACACCTGCGCCGCTTTGATTCCTGTTAACCTGCCACTCACTGTTCAAGAGTAACTGTAATTGTCTTTATGTAAAATATTTCTTTCACGATAAATTATTCGTGGATTAAAGAACAAAAGAGTTTTAATTATTTTAAAAATAATTGTATGGGTTTTGTTTTGAAATTTGCTTTTAAATGTTTATTTTTTTCTGAAATTTCAAGGTCAAAAATACGTGGATACAGTTGTAATCTTCTCCATCATCTCCTCTCTTTTTTTATCTCTCTTTTTTTATTATAAAATGCATTAAAACATAAAATAAATGCACTCACTGTTCAAGAGTAATTATGTAAAATATTTCTTTCAATATAAATTAGTCGTGGATTAAAGAACAAAAGAGTTTTAATTATTTTCAAAATATTTGTATGGGTTTTATTTTGAAATTTGCTTTTAAATGTTTATTTTTTTCTGAAATTTCAAGGTCAAAAATACGTGGATACAGCTGTAATCTTCTCCATCATCTCCTCTCTTTTTTATCTCTCTTTTTTAATTATAAAATGCATTAAAACATAAAATAAATGCACTCACTGTTCAAGAGTAATTGTCCTTATGTGAAATATTTCTTTCAATATAAATTAGTCGTGGATTAAAGAACAAAAGAGTTTTAATTATTTTCAAAATATTTGTATGGGTTTTATTTTGAAATTTGCTTTTAAATGTTTATTTTTTTCTGAAATTTCAAGGTCAAAAATACGTGGATACAGCTGTAATCTTCTCCGTTATCTCCTCTCTTTTTTTTTTCTCTCTCTCTCTCTCTTTATAAAGTGCATTAAAATATAAAATAAATGCATGCGTTAAATACAAGATCGTTAAAAAAGAATGTCCGATTAGAAAATAAAGGTGGATTAAATGTAACTAATTCCTTCAACATTTTAAACACACAAAATCGTGTTATCAAAATTTTTGAATTTCACATAACTAAATTTCCGTTTATATTTCTTTTTGTATTTTTTAACCATTGAAATGAAAAAATAAATACAAAATATAAACTAACTGTATAAAGATACAGAAAGATAGTAAACTAGCTGTATAAAACTGTATCAATATATAAAATATTTAAATTATTTCTATGATTAAATATGTTCTTATTTTTCTGTATATATTTACACTTATACATCTTTGTTTTTAATTCGTATTTTAACTTCTCTTTCGATGTTGATGTTAATTTTAATCGACAAAAAAAAAAAAAAAAAAAAGAAAAACTGAATCAGCAAATAAATATTGTGTTAAAATTAATTTTCTATAATCTGATTTGAAAAAGGAAAGAAAAAGAATGCTGAAAGTACAGGATTTTTTTTAACGAGCAAAAACGCGGTTTATCATAATTAACCCTTAAATAAAATTTCACCAGATTAGTTTTTTTCATTTTCTTTTCATACTGATGGGGAGCTAATTAATATCATTATCCGAACTACTCCTTGTCGGAAGTTTCTTTTATGATTTTCGAGGAGAATTTTTATTTCGTTATTTCAGTATCTTCAGTTTAAAAGGTTAATGAATATTTTTCATAATTGTTACCGTCTTCCGGCTTCTTCTATTTCAACAATTTCATTTGGGGTTGTAAACACAACTAATGATTTACGTTTTTTTTTTTGGATATTTGATTATTTTAATTTACTATTCTTTTATAGATTTGATGCGTAACATGTGTTGTTATTGATCTTTGCTGTTTTATGATGCAAGTTAACTTCAGTTTTGGTTTTATCGTAATGGGATTTACTTCGTAATTTCTGTCTTCTAATTATTTTTTATTAATATGGTTTTTTTTTATTTTGTGTGATGCTTTAAATCGAACGCTTTAAGCTCTTTAAGTAAACGCTATTTTAATTTGATACCAGTTATATACTATGTTTATCATCTTGCTACAATTTATCGATAGTTTTAATTTAGTGTTCTTTTATATATTTTTTGTTATGGAGCTGTAATGTTATAAATTCAAGTTAATTTGTTTACCATCATTTTATCCTGCTAATTTTTATTATCCTTGCCATTTTATCCTGTTAATGAAGGTGTATCATGTAAAGTTTTGAGTTAATTAAATATTAATATTTGGGATTTAATAGGTTTACTTCTTGTTTGATTTTTATCTTTTTGACACAAACTTCGTAATTTCTGAACCTGATCATTTTTATGGTATTTTTATTTTCTGTGATATTTTAAATTGAATTCATTGAGCGACTAATTTCAAACTGATGTTAGTTTTAAATGCTCTGTTTGAAATTAAAAAAAAATAGTTTTATCGCACCAACTAGACCCACCAAATGAAGCCACTTAGTTCCTTGCAGATGAACTATAGCCGAGAGGGTGAATCTGACAATCTCATGACCGACAGAACGGGGGTTCGAATCCCAGCGTTGACACCACAATATTTTCAAAGTTTGGACCCCTTTATGTTATTTTTAATTTTTGCTCCATATCTCGAGAACTTTTAAGCGAATTCAAATATTTTTGCATAAAATTATAAAATTATTTTATCAAAAGATAATTCCATGCAAAAAAATAAATTTTACAAATTTTTTATTTTATTTAATGATAGTCGTAAAAAGCATATTTTTTTCATAATTTTAAAGAGTTTAATTTTGCATGGTTTGGCATGTAATCATGTTTGCCATGATAGATAAAATCCGAACGAATTCGGTCAAATAGTTCCTAAGCAGAAATCGAATTTCAAAAACACGATTTCTTTTTAAAAAAATAAACGCATACTTTTTTAGAATAAAAATGACCGACAAAGCGAGGGTTCGAATCCAGCTTTGACACCACAATATTTTCGAAGTTTGGACCCCTTAATGTTATTTTTACTTTTTGCGCCATATCTCGAAAACTTTTGAGCGAATTCAAAAATTTTTGCTTGGAATTGTAAAATTCTTTTATCAAAAGATAATTTCATGAAAAAAAATTTTTTACTAATTTTTTATAATTTTATTTAATGATAGTCGAAAAAATCATGATTTTTTTTTTTTGTCATTTGAAAGAATTTAATTTTACATGGCAAAAGATAAAACCTGAGTGAATTCGGTCTAATAATTTTTAAGGAAAAATCGAATTTTAAAATCATGACTTCTTTTTTCTTTAAATAAAGCTAACATTAAAGGGTCTAAACTTTAAACCTATCACTTGTCGAAACAAAGGAAACCATATTTCCCAGATTGCGACTATACCCTATATGTTAAGAGTCAATAATCTGCAAAAAAGGTACGTTTATTCAGAGAAAGTACGTTTTTGCGTCTGATCTTGTAAGTTAAAATGTCGTCTGCACTAATTAATTAGGTCATGCCATCGAGCTTTAAGGATTGAGATCTGAAGCGTGAATATTCGATCATTAGATCAAAAGTTATTCAGGGTGATCCGATTTCCATTTATCGCCCTGTATAAGTCATCCAACTGTTAAGGTGTAAAACTAAATTAATTATTAATCGACTAAAATCAGCACTTTTAAACAATTATATCGGCATTATAAAACAATTATATCGGTAAAAATAAAATTCATAAATATTGACTAAAATAAATTATAAAAAGTGCTTCTTTAAATACCTCTAAAACCAATGAAAATGAGTGCTCTAAAATGCCTAAAACCAAATCAGATCTCTGTATACATTTTGTATTTGAATAAATGACACAACTTGCATTTATTCGTTTGATTCTGCAATTAAGATACTTATTAGACAATATTTTGCACTTAAATGACAATGAAAATACAATATTGCCCAAATCGACCCATCTTTGTTAAATAAAGTATTCATTGAAGTGTGGATTACCCGCGTAAAAATCACATCTCTGTATACATTTTGTATTTGAATAAATGACACAACTTGCATTTATTCGTTTGATTCTGCAATTAAGATACTTATTAGACAATATTTTGCACTTAAATGACAATGAAAATACGATATTGCCCAAATCGACCCATCTTTGTTAAATAAAGTATTCATTGAAGTGTGGATTACCCGCGTAAAAATCACATCTCTGTATACATTTTGTATTTGAATAAATGACACAACTTGCATTTATTCGTTTGATTCTGCAATTAAGATACTTATTAGACAATATTTTGCACTTAAATGACAATGAAAATACAATATTGCCCAAATCGACCCATCTTTGTTAAATAAAGTATTCATTGAAGTGTGGATTACCTGCGTAAAAATCAAATCTCTGTATACATTTTGTATTTGAATAAATGACACAATTTTGCATTTATTCGTTTAATTCTGCAATTAAGATACTTATTAGACAATATTTTGCACTTGAATGACAATGAAAATACAATATTGCCCAAATGGACCCATCTTTTATTTCCTTTGTTAAATAAAGTATTTATTGAAGTGTGGATTACCTACGTAAAAATCAAATCTCTGTATACATTTTGTATTTGAATAAATGACACAATTTGCATTTATTCGTTTGATTCTGCAATTAAGATACTTATTAGACAATATTTTGCACTTAAATGACAATGAAAATACAATATTGCCCAAATGGACCCATCTTTGTTAAATAAAGTATTTATTGAAGTGTGGATTACCTACGTAAAAATCAAATCTCTGTATACATTTTGTATTTGAATAAATGACACAACTTGCATTTATTCGTTTGATTCTGCAATTAAGATACTTATTAGACAATATTTTGCACTTAAATGACAATGAAAATACAATATTGCCCAAATCGACCCATCTTTGTTAAATAAAGTATTCATTGAAGTGTGGATTACCCGCGTAAAAATCACATCTCTGTATACATTTTGTATTTGAATAAATGACACAACTTGCATTTATTCGTTTGATTCTGCAATTAAGATACTTATTAGACAATATTTTGCACTTAAATGACAATGAAAATACAATATTGCCCAAATCGACCCATCTTTGTTAAATAAAGTATTCATTGAAGTGTGGATTACCCGCGTAAAAATCACATCTCTGTATACATTTTGTATTTGAATAAATGACACAACTTGCATTTATTCGTTTGATTCTGCAATTAAGATACTTATTAGACAATATTTTGCACTTAAATGACAATGAAAATACAATATTGCCCAAATCGACCCATCTTTGTTAAATAAAGTATTCATTGAAGTGTGGATTACCCGCGTAAAAATCACATCTCTGTATACATTTTGTATTTGAATAAATGACACAACTTGCATTTATTCGTTTGATTCTGCAATTAAGATACTTATTAGACAATATTTTGCACTTAAATGACAATGAAAATACAATATTGCCCAAATCGACCCATCTTTGTTAAATAAAGTATTCATTGAAGTGTGGATTACCTGCGTAAAAATCAAATCTCTGTATACATTTTGTATTTGAATAAATGACACAATTTTGCATTTATTCGTTTAATTCTGCAATTAAGATACTTATTAGACAATATTTTGCACTTGAATGACAATGAAAATACAATATTGCCCAAATGGACCCATCTTTTATTTCCTTTGTTAAATAAAGTATTTATTGAAGTGTGGATTACCTACGTAAAAATCAAATCTCTGTATACATTTTGTATTTGAATAAATGACACAATTTGCATTTATTCGTTTGATTCTGCAATTAAGATACTTATTAGACAATATTTTGCACTTGAATGACAATGAAAATACAATATTGCCCAAATGGACCCATCTTCTATTTACTTTGTTAAATGTATTCATTGAAGTGTGGATTACCTGCGTAAAAATCAAATCTCTGTATACATTTTGTATTTGAATAAATGACACTATTTGCATTGTTCCGTTTGATTCGGCAATTAAGATACTTATTAGACAATATTTTGCACTTAAATGACAATGAAAATACAATATTGCCCAAATTTCCTTTGTTAAATAAAGTATTCATTGAAGTGTGGATTACCTGTGTAAAAATCAAATTCTTAAACATTCTAGTCGCCTTAATAATCGCATTTAAATTGAGGAAATGACACTTTTTGCACTTAAGTTGGTGGAGCATTAGTGCAGATAGAATATCTTTATTTTAAACAAACAAGAGAATCTTTTCAAATACGGTGGTCCTCCTTCGCTTTTAAAAAACGTGACTAAAATTCTTTTATTCGTCGTTCCGGTTCAAGTTCAACGTTTTTTATTTCTATTTTGAATGACTAATGTTTCAAATGTAAGGTAATTTACATTCTCACATCCTTTTGAATTTAATGTACCTGATAAACTAAGAAATCAACTTATGAGTAATTTTTCTAAATGAATTCTATTTCAAATAACCTAGTTCATGTATGTTGGTTCGCATGTTCATGTTGTGGGCAGGGTATTATATATTCATGGTTCATTGATTATTTTGTTGGTTTTTCCGGCAAATTATTTCTAAAACAACTCTTTTTACAATGTATACAATAATCAATAATCGGTTTCGGGAAATTATTGTGTAACAGGCACCAGGCATTCGTCGAGGTTTCAGAATAGGATCCTATTTTTGTGGTTTATTTTTATACAGGAATTTTTTTTATTATTATAAAAGTAGGATTTTGATTATTGCAATTATATTATAAATTGCTTCAATTTATTTAAAACATTTTATGTAGAAATTATTGTATTTTATTTAGAAAGTTTTGTTCTTTTTTGATTATCATAGTTATTTTTTAGTAATTAGAGTTGGATGGATGTGATAGATTGCTGTACCATGAAATATCGATACGTGTTTTTAACATTGTACAACGATATCATAAAGTGAATACGAAAAAAGTAAAAATCAATGTTGTGCTATAATATTGGTGCCTTATATCATAATGCTCGGTGCATCCTTAATGAATGTTAAACGGACCATGTTTTTATTCAAGTCAAATCATAGTTAATCTAGTTGAACCATAGTATCATGTTATCAATTTGAACCATAGTATCACGTCATTAATTTGAACCGTAGTATCATGTTATCAAATTGAACCATGGTATCATGTCATCAAGTTGAACAGTAGTATGCAATCGAGTTAAACCATAGTATCATGAAATCGAGTTGAACAGTAGTATCAGGTAATCAAGTTGAAAAAGTGCGATAATATGGTTCTACTTAACATTCACATTAAGGCTGCAGCAAATTTGAACAATATTGTAGTTCAACACGCATTGAAATTTCTAACAGTGTATTTTTTATATTTTTTAATCATGATAAAATTGTTTAGGTCAATTTTGAAAAGAATGTTTTTTCTTCATTTTCATAACGAAACATTTACGAACATTTTACATAATAAATGCAATAAAAAAATACATTTTACTTATCGTCTTAATCTAGATTTATTAAGCCTAACACTTTTAATAATTCAAACGATTATACTTTGCAAAATGTTTTATTTGAAGCAAATATTTGTAGATCAAGGGAAGAAAATTGTTTACATCCATGAAAGTTGATTCAGAGAAAAATTAATTTCAAGGTTTGAGAAATTTTTGGAGCAAGCATATGATTGAAATATAATTTCACAGCACGGTACATCTTCACTGCATAATAACTCTCCGGAAGAACTGATTTTTCACCTTATCGATTTGTGAAAACTTAGTAATTCTCAAAGTTCACAAGATGGCGTCGTCATTTTTGCGTAAAACGTACGTAAATCGATCTTCCCTCTTGATTTTCATAGAAACAGATTGCTTAAGAAATCGTTTGATTTCAGAAGTTAAAATCGTTTTCATCCCACTATTATCACGTGGTTAACCAACTCTTACAGAAACCGATATCGATATACAACAGCTTCAATCAAAATTGCAGACGATTTTTACTTGGAATGAAAATTAATAAAATTGACTTAAAGTTTTAATGATTGTTTCATTTTATTTTTAATTACTTTATAGATAGTTTTGAAAAGAATTTATCAGCCTTTGAAAGATCTTTAAAAACAAAATCTTTTCAACTTCTTTTCTATCTTGGAAAATAATTTTATGAATAATTTATTTCGTAAACTCTTTATCCTTTGTTCTATCTCTATTATTTTATCTTTGACGGCATCTCTTTTTATTAAAGACCTAACACATCACCTCATTACGAAAATGAGGTATTTAATAATAGTTTGTTTATTATCCGAAGTCTAGTTGTGGATGTTTTTACAATTATTATAACCGAAAATACTTAAGTTCTAAAGCTATACCAATTACTCGTATTTTAATACCGAGTTATTTGGAGTATTTTAATGAAGCTAATGATTTTTTACATCCTCATTAGTTTAAAAAGTAAGCTTATTTAATTGTTCGCAATGATTTCTTGAAATGCGTTGACTGGGTAGGGTGGAAAGTTGTTTTTATTTTTTAATTACTCTTTCGTTTAACACTAATTGCGCATGTGTTGATATTTTAAAAGAGAAAATTTCTGTGGCTGCAAGAAAAGGAAAGAAATCAAAGCGTATTTTTAATATTGTGATTGAAATTGATAAACATGCATTATATATATATCCTCAATTGTACACGGACCGTTGGTTATAATCCCTTTTTGCCGTCTGGCTAAACTTGGGAGGTTTACGTGGTTTTTCTTTCCATGTGACGCCATTGCGGGTTCTATCAAGAGGTCCTGCGAACACTAGTTTGTCCCAATGCTTGCTCCAGAAGTCTCCTTGTCTTTTGGATTAGGTTCAAAATTAGAAGGACACGGAGTTGAACATTGATCGTAGTAAACTGAAAATTCGGTCGGCTGTTCAACACCTGTTATGAAATAAAGTAAGCCATGTAATATACGTTTGTTGTAAATTGTGCATATTCATATTATGCATTAAAAGTCCATTATAACACAATTCACAATAGCAGATGGAATAGTGTTATAGTGAACTTGCCTGTTTTAATCAAATAAGCGTATTTAATGTTAAAATAGGAGTACAGTAAAAAAAGACTAAAGAAGATAAAAGGTAGTAGTAGTTCTTTATTTATGCAGCATTATAGCTGCGCAATGGGCTATTGGCGACGGTCTGGGAAGCATCCCTGAGGATGATCTGGAGATATGGCATCACAATTTTGATCCTCTGATGAGGGGATGACTCCCCTGCTTTGGTAGCCAGACAACCTGTAGGCGAAGTGTAGGGCAGCAGTTTGACGATGACCGATAACGTACATCCTCCGTCCTTTCGCAGGCTTATCAAACTGGTCTCCCACTCTTCACCGACCACTACCAATGATGCTTCAAGAAAGCAAAACAAGTATTGAAGTTTGATTTGAAGATATTGATATCATTGAAAGTTGATTTGAAGTGTAAGTTGTCAAGGTTGGAAATTAAGTGGTGTAGCAAGTGTTTGGCCAACAAAAGGGGCCTTTCTTAAGCGTGCGGCTAGCTTCTTAAGAGTAACAGAAAATTTTGCCTTGTGTAAAGAATAAGATAACTTAGCCGGTGGTTGCTCACACTTTTACTTTCCAAGCAATAAGATTATATGGACCCGTGATGGCTCAGGGGATAGAGCGTTTGCCTCCAATGAGGTGAACCGGGTTCGAATCCCAACAATGGCTGGTCGGTACGAATTCCACGCCGACCACAGTGCTAACGTGAGATATCCTCAGTGGTAGACGGATCATAGGTTAGAGTCCCCTTGCTGTCAGGCCAACCGTGGTACATTCTCGCGGTCTTCCTCTCCATCTAACGAAAATGTGGTTTAGTTCCATCAAAAAGTAATCCACGAAGGCAAATGTCTCCCAAAACTTGATCCAGGAGCTCCCTTGTCCTCTGGATTGAGTTCTAAATTACAAGGCTACGTAGTTGAACATTAGTAGTCATAAAACCCAAAAATTGGGTCGGGTCAGGCTGTTCAACGACGATTATTAAAAAAATAATAATAAGATTGTATGAAGGAAACAAGATGAAATGATTATTATTTTCCATATTCTGTATCGTTAATCAGAATAAATAGAAGTTTTTACCCATTTTTTCTTTTCCTTATAATATTGCATACTTAAATGGCAGAGAAATGTTTTCCTGCCGTGTATTAAATAAAAACTTGTCATAATAGCGAAAGGTTAGTAATTTTTATACCCGTTTACTGACCACTGCCAGTGATACGCTATAAAAATATTCTTGCAATCTGCTAAAAAATTTGAATATTAAAATGAATCATTATTTCATTTAATAATTAAAAAAAACTGAAAAAGTTAATAAAGTTTAATTAGTTCAATTTTTTAAATATTTTATCGCGTTTGTTTTTACTCTCTTTTGCGCTTTATGATTATAAGTAAACATCGTATTTTCTGTCATTATTTAAAGCTCGGGTCTCCGTTCGTTGTACTGTGCTCAAAACATAAACTGACCTCCCTTAAAAATGTGACTTTTTTCAAAATTCAATTTTTCAGGAGCTATTGGACCGATTTATCTGAAATTTTGTGTTTAACCATGTAAATATACATTCTTTAAACTGCTTCAAAAATTGTATACCTTACAATTCAAAATGGTTTTGACTTTTATTAAATAAAATAATAAAAAAATAACATGTTTACTTTTTTTTCTTCATAGAATTATCTTTGGATAAACGAATTTTATAATTGTGTGCAAAAAGTTTTTGATTCGCTTAAAGTTTTTTCGAGCTTCCTCCTACATTTTGCAGGTCAAAAATCCGAATCCGTCGAGAAAAAGGATGTTTATTCTGACAAAGTACGTTTTCATGTCTAATTTCGTAATTTAAAATATCGTCTGCACTTATTAATTAGCATATTTGAGGTCACCCCCTCGATCCATAAAGATTGAGTCCTAGAACGTGAAGATCCGATCATTAGTATCTAAAGTTATTCAGAGTGGATCGTTTATTTATTTACACACTGTACGTGAAAATGAATAAAAATAATGGTAAGTTTGATTTTGCCTGTTTCGTACTCTAAGAGTCTGAGTTACAAATATGTCGTTTGCATTTTTACCCTCATATCGATTATGAGACTAAAAAAGTATCAGTTTCAAATAAACTTCGCAAAAACGGAGGGGGTGGAAGTATAACTATTTTTTTGCCTCCCCATTTCAATTTGACATTGGGGAGGATTTTTGAAAAAGCATTTCCCAAGGGTATATTTTATTGATTTATTTATTTTTTGAAGCTATAACTAATAAAAATATAAAAATGGCAGAAGTATCGTTTGATGAGTGAAAAGTTTTATCTTACCTTTTGGACTTTCTAAAAAATATGGCAGTATCATAAATCTTTTTCTTACAAATTTTTAAGTTTTTTTTCTCGTTCTCTGAGGAACTCAATTTCTGAACTACTTCACTTTCAAAGATAGAAATTCAAATAATGCCAAAAGAGTTTCGGTAAGCAATTTTTCAAAAAAGAGAAATCGCAGCTTTTAAATATTAGCTCACAATAAAAATATTTTAGATGGGAGAAAAATATTCTTCTGATAATAAATTTGTTTTTTTTTTTTACATAAAACGTTGACTGTTAAGTGAGGAATATTATATGAATGAATATAATAAATGTTTACTAATGAAAAAATATATGAATGAATATAATGAATTTATACTAATGAAAAAAATATGTAAATAAATATAATTAATTTGTTCTAATAAAAATATATGTATGAATATAACTAATTTATACTAATGAAAAATATATTAATGAATATAATGAATTTATGCTATTGAAAAATATATAAGTGAATATAATGAATTTATACTAATGAAAAAATACACTAAGGAATATAATACATTTATAATAAAAATATTTATAATAAAAATATTTCAGATGGGAGAAAAAGATTCTTCTGATAATAAAAAAGAATTTTTTTTTACCTAAAACGTTGACTATTAAGCAAGGAATATTATATGAATGAATATAATAAATGTTTACTGATGAAAAAATATATGAATGAATATAATGAATTTATACTAATGAAAAAAATATATGAATGAATATAATGCATTTATACTAATGAAAAAATACACGAATGAATATAATGCATTTATAATAAAAATATTTTAGATCGGAGAAAAAGATTCTTCTGATAATAAAAAAGAATTTTTATTTTATTTTACATAAAACGTTGACTGTTAAGCGAGGAATATTATATGAATGAATATAATAAATGTTTACTAACGAAAAAATATATGAAGGAATATAATGAATTTATACTAATGAAAAAAATATATGAATGAATATAATGAATTTGTTCTAATAAAAATATATGTATGAATATAACTAATTTATACTAATGAAAAACATATTAATGAATTCATGCTAATGAAAAATATATTAATGAATATAATGAATTTATGCTAATGAAAAATATATTAATGAATATAATGAATTTATGCTAATGAAAAATATATAAATGAATATAATGAATTTATACTAATGAAAGAATACGCGAATGAATATAAGGAATTTATAATAATGAAAGAATACGTGAATGAATATAATGCATTTATAATAAAAATATTTATAATAAAAATATTTTAGATGGGAGAAAGATTCTTCTGATAATAAAAAAGAGGAATATTATATGAATGAATATAATAATTGTTTACTAATGAAAAAATATATGAATGAATATAATGAATTTATACTAATGAAAAAAATATATGAATGAATATAATGAATTTGTTCTAATAAAAATATATGTATGAATATAACGAATTTATACTAATAAAAAATATAATAATGAATTTCTGCTAATGAAAAATATATTAATGAATATAATGAATTTATGCTAATGAAAAATATATTAATGAATATAATGAATTTATGCTAATGAAAAATATATAAATGAATATAATGAATTTATACTAATGAAAGAATACGCGAATGAATATAAGGAATTTATAATAATGAAAGAATACGTGAATGAATATAATGCATTTATAATAAAAATATTTATAATAAAAATATTTTAGATGGGAGAAAGATTCTTCTGATAATAAAAAAGAGGAATATTATATGAATGAATATAATAATTGTTTACTAATGAAAAAATATATGAATGAATATAATGAATTTATACTAATGAAAAAAATATATGAATGAATATAATGAATTTGTTCTAATAAAAATATATGTATGAATATAACGAATTTATACTAATAAAAAATATAATAATGAATTTCTGCTAATGAAAAATATATTAATGAATATAATGAATTTATGCTAATGAAAAATATATTAATGAATATAATGAATTTATGCTAATGAAAAATATATAATTGAATATAATGAATTTATACAAATGAAAAAATACACGAATGAATATAATGAATTTATACTAATGAAAAAATACATGAAGGAATATAATGAATTTATACTGTCGAAAAATACATGAATGAATATAATGAATTTATACTTATGAAAAATATATGAATAATATAATGAAATTATGCTAATGGAAAATATATGAATGAATTTAATGAATTTATACTAATGAAAAATGTATGAATGTATTCCTAATAAGAATCCACAACGTTTACAGAACCAGAAATGATTAGGGCCGTGGTTGCCCAGTGGTTAGAGCATTTGGTTTTGTTACAGAGGGACCGCGTTAAATTCACGACGCCAAGACTAACCGATTACATGCGATAAGCGTGCTCGTAAAGTTTGTGGAATCAAAAATCCAGTGGTCGATCGCTGTGCAAGTATCATGGGTACAGGGGCCTGGGGAAAATCTTCTTCCCCTTCAGATTTACATCTAAATTGTGGAAGTGGCCTCAGGAATGATGTCCGGGGGGTTTTGAGTTGCACTTTCACCCTAACGGTGCTCTCTTGTTAAACGAAAGACGCTCCTTCTTGACTTAATTCGCAAGGCTAATGCCTGGCGAGCTTAGCTAGTCTAGTGTCATTAGAAACAGCTGTAAAATGATTTTCCAAGGGAAAAACCACGAAGCGTTATTTCACGCATATAATCAAAAACCTTTATTTTTGATGATAATGAGAAATATAGCATGTTATTTTAATCACTATATAAAATAAATAATCCAATGAAAAATAAATCTAAAAAAAAGTCATTCTAATACTGAATTTTGTTAGTTCAATCAAACGAATTCATTAAATATTGTTTATATCATTAAATGCTCATTATTTCTTGTTTATATCATTCCAAATTATAATGAACTAATATCATTCTTCAGTTACGATTTTATTGAAAAACATTTTATCTGTCTAGTTTTTAGATTTTATGTTATAATAGACAGCAGGGTCTATTCATTACTATATTTTTATGATAGGGAGTTCTGTTAGATTTTTCGTGTTAATTTGTTTAATTGAACTTATTTAATTTGATCCTTATATTTAATTTTATAACCGGTGTAGAACAGCTGACCTAATTTTGAGTTTACGACTATCAATATTCAATTCCATACCCTTGTAATTTTGAACCCTATCTAGTAGACAAGGAGATTCCTGGATCAATCATTGGGACAAACAAGCCTTCGTGAAGGACTTTTTAATAGAACTTACCCGCTTTTGTGTTACATGGAGGGGAAAACCTCCTACGGTTAACCCGACGACGAGATTGTAGCCCATAATCCGTCTACCTCTGAGAATATTTTCACGTATGCACTGTGGTTGGTGCGAGCCTGGAGCAGAATTCGTACCAACCACTCGCAGCTTGGAATCGAACCTGGAGTACGTCATTGGTGACCGATTGCACTAAATCCATTTATTTTGATTAACTCTATTTTTTCAAAAATTTAAAAAAATGCATTTAAAACCACAAAAATTCTCGTAATTGTTAATTAAACGAATTTTTTTAGGTGTCTGGAATTTTCAGGTTCTGAGATAGATGGCAAACAATTTTAATTACTGCGAAAATTCGATCCCAAAGTTACTAATTTTTTATTTTACCACGTTTCTATCAACTTGCCTTCGTGTTTGTCTGTTCGGGTGGAATTTTGTAATCGATTTTAAACTGACTTCCCGACTAGCTACAGACTTCAAATTTGGCACATAGTTCAGAATTGGATGACAATTCATGAAAATGAAGAGAAAAAAGACATGCAAAGTAAAATAAAATTAAAATTAAAGAAAAATTAATATTTTCGCGATTTTCTTTTGTTGTCGATTCGATTATTTCAAATTAGTGTCATATGTCAGTTGAAAAGTTTTGTGAACAGTGAGTGAAAAAATTGAGATTTTGGAAGTAAGTGCAAAAATAAATAAATAAAAATAATATTTTTAAAAACCACGTTTTTGTAGTGGAGTATAATAATTAAAAAACAAAAATTTGAAAAACGAAAAACGTGGGGCGCATGAAATGAATAACAGTACATATACACATTTTCTTACTCATACACATGCACAACCACATGCACAACCACATGCACAACCACATACACATCCACATTCAGATACAATTACAGATATACATACACATATTCTCATGAGCACATATACTGTTGCTGTTATGTATTTAATGCTCCCCACGTTTTTCGTTTTTCAAATTTTTGTTTTTAATTATTATTCTCCACTACAAAAACATGGTTTTTAAAAATATTATTTTATTTTTTATTTATAGCCTGCTCTACATTATTGAAGAGTTGCTTTTGTAAACTTGGATATTTTTATATTCTTTGGAAGAAATACTGTTTGATAATTTTTTTTATTAATTTTTTTACCCTGTTCAGACCTGAAATTACGAAATTTCGCTTGAGGCTTTTGATTTCAAAATAGCGTTGAAAACATTGTTTTATGCAAAAAATTCATATTTTATTTCGTTTTAACTAGCGGTCCTACGTCTGTTTTCTTTATAAACTTCTACGGTTACACACGAATCTTAGTCAACAACTGTTTCTTGAAAAGAATTTAATGGCTGTTCGTTCATGGGCATTTCACCCTGGAGACTAGTGATGCGTTAACTCTATTAGAAAAAAAATCTTTGTTGAAGCACTTAAGGCGATTGAATACATCTTAGCGGGAGAAGTTTGTTTAAATAAAAATGACTTTTGAATTTAACTTTTTACTATCTACCGAGCAATATAGAAATTCTACGTGTTTTTTATGCCAGAGCTACTATGTAATCAACGCAAGTGAAGCGAGCTAAAAAATACCTTTTTGTTTTTATTATTTTCATTCCACATATCTTGGGGTAGAATTCGTTATTGAATTGATGCCAATAGTCCTAAAATTGAATGAGTATTGTACTAAATCATAATAAACTTAAATCTTCCAATAGTTTATAAAAAAAAAGTGTTTAATATGGTAAGTGTTTTGTTTATGCAGTTCCTTTACAAAAGAATAAGGTGTTTTTAAGGTTGTTTTGAGGTTGGCAGATTTAAAAAAAAATGCACCTGAGGTAGAAAATGAGGTTATGTTTTGCCCCAGAAAATAACCTCATTAATAAACCCGAATTTTAACCTCATTTACACCTTACAAAATCAACCTCATGCGTAACTCAGAAATAATTTTAATTTAGATCAGAGGAAATTATTCGCTCCTTAAATTATACTTATTTGCTTGCAGTGTAGAAAAAATAATTCGTGCACCTCTAAAAACAATAAGGTGTTTTGAGGTTGGCAGATGTAGAAAATGAGTTTATGTTTTGCCCCAAAAATAACCTCATTAATAAACTTCAATTTCAACCTCATTTATACCTTGCAAAATCAACCTTATATGTAACTCAGAAATAATTTTAGTTTAGATCAGAGGAAATTATTCACACCATAAATTATACTTATTTGCTTGCAGCGTAGAAAAAATAATCCGTACACCTCTAAAACAACTTCCTAAAACAATAAGGTGCTTTTGAGGTTGGCAGATGAAAGAAAATGAGGTTATGTTTTGCACCAAAAATAACCTCATTAATAAACCTCAATTTCAACCTCATTTATACCTTATAAAATCAACCTCTTATGTAACTCAGAAATAATTTTAGTCTAGATCGGGGGAATTATTCACACCTTAAATATACGTATTTGCTTGAAGTTTAGAAAAAATAATCCGTGCACCTCAAAAAAATTTACCAATGAAGAAAGTTAATGAAAATTGTCGATTCTAATGCAATTTAAAAGGGAACTTTTGAAGAAACACATTTAATTCGCACTAATAAACAAAAAATTATAGACGGAAATGTATGTATACAGTATATGTATACATACAGCATGTGTATACTGTTTACATACAGTAGTTTCCATTACAAAATGTCTCTTCTTAAATTTGACATCGGAAATATGTTCTCCTTATCGGCTGCTTGATAGGGCGTTGACTTCGTGTTCGTGAGAACGGGGGTTCGAATCCCACCGGCCGAAGAATCCCCTTATATTAAATGGTGGCTGGGTTACGTTAAATTTTTTGGGGTGAGCCGTGATGGCTCATGGGATAGATCGTATGAGGTGAACCGGGTTCGAATCCCAGTGATGACTGGTCGGTACAAACTCCACATCCGGCTTGCACCGAGCACAGTGCTGACGTAAAATATCCTCAATGGTACACGGATAATGGGTTAGAGTGCCCTTGCCGTCAGGCTGATCGTGTAAGGTTTTCGTGGTTTTCCACTCCGTATAACGCAAATTCTGTTTAGTTCCGTCAAAGAGTCCTCCAGGAAGGCAAAATTTCTCCCATTAATTGATACGGGAGTTCTCTTGTCTTCTGGATTGGGTTCAAAATTACAAGGCTATGGAGTTGAACATTAGTAGTCGTAAACCCAAGAAATCGGGTCTGCTGTTGAATGACGGATATAAAATCTGTCGGGGAGGGGGGTCACTAAGTCTTTCAAGTTACCACTACAAATCAGTACCTCTTGGGGTACTGAGTTGGAGACTGATCGTTCTCTGGTTCAGGTCAAAATTACAATAAGTGGATGAATGAGTTGAGAGTAATTGGGTCCTCCCTGTAAAACGGGTTGTGACGTGTGTGTGGTTCATGTTACAGTTTTTCTTAGTCATATTTTTTAACATTTCTCATTATGCTTCATATTTACATTATTTTTCTTTGAATGATAGTGTTAAGAAATAAGTAATATGAATGATATATATATATTAAAAATCTAGATCAAATGACATATAAATTTTTTTTTCAGTATTTCCATTTACTAACATCTGAAAGCAATTGTATAATATATTTTGGTTTGTATATTCCTGTAAAAGCCATTCTTTATTAAATCATTTCTCTTTTCCTTTTGTTTGTAATTCTTTTTCTTTTGTTAGTAATCTAGTCCAGAGCGTGTTAATCCAATCATTTTGAGAAAGTCGCTTTCTTTTTCTCTGAGGAATCTCACGATTTATTTAATTTTTAAGAGTGCTCTTTGCCTGAGACACTAAAAATATTACTTCTTTGTTTTCTTTTACTTTTTTTTTGCGAAATGAAAAATATCTATTATAAATGTTTTCCTATAGATAGTTTTTCACACATTCATTACCTTAATTTTGATCTAAAAAATATGGGATTTATAACAAAAATGTAATTTAAGCTAGTTGAAATTCACTTTCTAATTTTAAATATCTTAACGCTTGCTGCACCTTTTTTCAAATAGATAAAAACTAATGAGATTAGCTTATAATTTTAATGCACAAATATTATACTAGAGTTTAATTTGAATTCAAGCTATCATTCGCTAAATTTAGTAATTATAGCACTTGTGATTATACCCTTTGACGTAAATGATTTCTTATTCTCAATTGTTATAAACAAATGTAGGGGAGAGTCGGGTAACCCCGCCCACTTAAGGAGTAATGCTTATATTTCTGTATAATATTGAGTAATAATCAATATTTTTGTATGTTTCTATTGTTTTATCATCTAATTAAATAATGCAAAAAGAATAAACCAAAAAAAGAATAGTTTAACTTAAAAAAATAGAAATTTAACAAAAACATGTTTTTCAGCTCTTTTCCAAATGTGTCGGGTAGCCCAGCCCAGTTACAAAAATTATGTTTTTTGACTGTTTTTTCAAGTTTAAATGAAAATGACCAAAGTATTGATAATAGATAAACATCATTTATCATTTTTATTACAAAATTCAACCGATTTTTCTTAATTTCATGACTACTGTATTCAACATATTTTCAAAACTATTGTTTACCATGTTACCAGATGCATAAATACTTGAAACTCTGAAAATAATCTTTTTTTAATATAACAATGTCCGATGACCCATTGACTTGAAAAAATATTCTATGTATATGAAATTGACAGTTTGCGGGGGTACCCGACACTCCCCTATACTAAAAGCTTTTTTCGTCTTTTTAATGAATTTTTATTTATTATCATCTGTAAAAGTATATAAAAACATAAATGTTTTATGGCCACAACTTGAGTCAAAACCATTTTCCACCAGAAATAGTGCAATTAAAAAAAAATTTTTTTTTAAAGTATATTACGTAAAAATAAATATAATGTTACATTACGTAAAGAAATATAGTGTCTGTTACTAATTTTTAATCCCGTGAACTTGGATTATCAAAATACAATGAAAAAAATATTTAAGCACATTTGCTTTCAGCCAAAGAAACATGTTTTAACTACGAAACACGTTTTCATCGCCAAAGAGTAATTGTTTAAATACATAAAATTTTTAAGCAACTTAAAAATGTTAATGACATTGTTTTCTCACCTTTTAACTTACCGCTTCTTTAAAAGGATAATCTGATCCTATTTATGTTTTCACTTTCATGTTGAGTTACAAAGGTTTACCGACCCCGTATTTAGACAATTGTGCAAGCGCTTTCGTCAAATTTTTTTTTAAGTGCTATCTTCGTCAACTTGGATGTTAGTTTCTCCCCCAGAACTCAACAGATCGTGACGTTAATTATTAGTTGTGTTACGAATACAATGACACAGCTGTTGTTTGATGTAGAAATCCTTATTAGATAGACGCTACAGTTTGTGGATAATCATTTTCGGATCATGAACCATGCAACCTAATGCATTCCGATAATCCATTTGGTACTCCCAATAAAAAGTGTCTTCTTCATTTAGATAAAAGCGAGAAAACATCTGCTTAAAACAGATGTTTTGTAAGTGTCAGACATCTTTTTCTGTGCAATGATGTATTGAGTATAAAATGTGAGGGGAAATTAGTTCTTGGGGAAATAATGCTTTTTATGGACCGTTTAGTTTTTTATTTTAATGATGATAACTGAAGCTGTCATCGCTTTCTTTAACCTTTTATGGGTCAAGTACATCGTTTGACAACTAGAGCTGACCGATATATCGATATACTATTAAAATTATCGCGATGACGATATTTAAAAAAATGCTGTTGTTGTTTCTAATGCCACTTGCCACACGTGCTAGCCTGCTTGGTGAAACCGAGCAAATTTAAGGCTGAGTGCGCGTTTCTTGTTTTTCAGTGGCGCCATCTATGGCCAAGAATTCGAGTTCTGTCACACCATACGTCGCACCCGTTTATAAGGTAGACCCATTCATACATCCATTCATTCATCCACAGATCGTAATTTTGACCTGAATCAGAATGGAGGACTTTTGCGAGTCGACAGATTTAACGTACATCAGTCACTTTTCTTCTGCTGGTGGGGTTCGAACCCACGAACTTTCGGACATGGGCCCAGCGCCCTACCGACCAGCCTATCCCGGTCCAAAAAATATCGTGGAAACGATAAATATCGAAAACTATACAATCGATATTATCGACAATGTATATCGGTAATTATCGACAATGTATATCGGTAATTATCGAAAATATGTATTGGTGAGTCGTGATGGCTCAGGGGATAGAGTTCGCCTTCCAATGAGGTGGACCGTGTTCGAATCCCGGCGATGGCTGGTGGATACAAATACCGCATCCGGCTTGCACCGACCACAGTGCTGACGTAAAATATCCTCAGTGGTAGACTGATCATGGGTTGGAAGTTCATAGTTCCCTCAGATTAATAGAAATATTACTGTATTGATTGCTGATAATAGTAATAATCGCTGTTTGTTATTGTTAATAATCGAATTAATCTAAGAAAGTTAGCACCATTGCCCAGTTTACCGTGCATGCGTACACTGATATTTTTTTAAGGTTAAGTGCCACTACCAGGTATAAATTCATACATATTTCAACCGACTAAGTTATTATTAACAATAATCAGTGATTAATATGTGATTTTTTAAGGTTAAGTGCCACTACCCGGTACAAATTCATACATATTCAGGGGTCTGTCCAGACATTTTGTGAAAGGTCCGTTTTTCGTGAAATTGTGAAAAAATTACTCACATTCTTTCAACCAGGGTCCGATTTTATGAATTTGTGCAAATATGGTCCGTTATTGCAAGAAAAAAACTTTTTCAAGGAGTTTTTAAATTGTAAATAGATGCAAGATTATGCTCATCACTGCAAAATTATAATTAAAAAAATTAAATTTTAAAAAATAAACAACAATTGCTGCTTCGAAATGAGAGATGCAACACACAAATATTTGGTATTTAGCCTATACTGCTGAACGCAGAATATTCATTTCGGACGAATAATAGAAGAATCGTCTGCCGAAGACAAAACTTAATTCGTTTACATCCATCTTTCTTGTTTTCTGCCCTGGAAAGGGTTTATTCGATTAATAAAATAATAATGAAGATAAACAAATTTGTGAAGGGTCCGTTTAAAAGAAAAATCATTTTGTGAAGGGTCCGTTTTTAAGTTAAAATATTTTGTGAAGGGTCCGTTTTTATGAAAAGATATTTTGTGAAGGGTCCGTTAACGGACCCAAATTTCTTCTAAACAGACCCCTGATATTTCAACCGACATAGTTATTATTAACAATAATCGGTGATTAATATGTGATTTCAAAGGTGAATCATAAAAGGTGATCTCAGTTTTTATCATCTCCCTGTGACCTTGTATATCATAAGCTAGACTTTTTTCCTTTTTTTTTTTAAAATTTTTAATTTTATACTTCTTCTAACCTTGTTTTATTTGTTTTCTTCAATGAATTACTGGAACTTTTAAGTCTGGTTTCCCTAGTTTAAATTCTTTTTGGTTGCGCTCTAATTATATATCAGATAGCGTTTTTTCATTATTGGATTTTAAAAATTGGTTGAGATTCTTTTAAAACTATTGACTAACCAATATAATTACTATAAAATAGCTTAAATATTAGTTACGCTTTATTATTTTCCGTTCAATCCATACATGTTTGACAGTTTCGTTTTGTTCTCTTGAAATTCCAACATTTTTAATCACGGTTTCTCCCACAAAGTTGTTTAAACAATGATTATTATAACCTTTATTCGAGCAAATATGATGTATCGTTTGAAAATTTTCTTAACATCACGTGTTTGGAAAAACTCACTCGTAACCGCTTACGTCATAATTGCAATAAAACTCGTGTCACTTGCAAGAAGACATCGTTTGTTGTTTTTCCCCCCTCAGATTGTAATAATCCTTTTTGTCGATAATGTCAAAAATTGTAGCACAGTTTCTTTACTTTTTACTAAGTTTTTATGTATAATATATATATTATAATATACATATGTATATTATAATATATATTATATTTATATAATATATATATTATATTTATATTATAATATATATATATATATATATATATATATATATATATATATATATATATATATATATATATATATATATATATATATATATATATATATATATATATATATTAGTTTTATGCGTATAATATATATTTTATCTTTTAACACATGGTTTATACAATCACGCCTAGAATATATATCTGTGTTTAGACTAAAAACAATTTCTTGCCAGTCTAGAAAATTATATTTTCTATTTTTCCATAATAGTTATATTTGATATACGTTGTTGCTTTTGGGTTTTTCTCAAAAGATGGGAAATTGCTTTTTTGTAGGCTCTTTTTATTGGAAACAGAAACTAAATATTTAGAACAACATCACGGAATGTTGTTTTGCCCTATATTTCAGTTTGTGCATATATTCATTTTTAATGATAAAGCTGAAACTCTTCAGTTATTTATTTTCTTTTCGTTTAACAATTTATATTTCGTGGCCAGAATAGGAGTATCTTTCTTTTTTCTTTCTGGATCAATTGTATAATTATGGAAAAATTTTTGTCTGACTTAAGTCAGTTTAAATTTTGTAAGAAAAAAAAAAAAGAAAAAAAAACTGCTAGTCGTAGGTTATTAATTGTTTGAAAATTTAATTTTTTTTATTAGGAAAGGTTAATGTTTTTTTAAGATTTTATGAATCAGAATATTTATTTTAGTGCACGAAAAATACCTACTTTTTAATTGACTTTATGATACATAGAATCTGAAGTTCTGGCTAATTGTTAATTACTTTATGCACAATGTGAAATTTTTTAAAACTGGTTAATATTATAATAGAAAAGTCTAAAGGTCAAACCATTTTATAAAATGTATCATGAGTAAATTTAATTGACATTGTATTGGATTTTGGAGATATTTTACTTATTTTACCTTTGCTAATTAAACATTCATCGAATAGACTTACCGAATTTTGTCAGATTTGTGCTGTCTTAAAAATCTTCAATAGTTTTATCCTTTATTTATGCCGTAATAAAAATTTACTAACAGAATAGCTGAAACATTACATTAGAAAAAATATATTAGGAGATTTTGCAGATCAGTTGCTTTTTGAAAAATCTCGAAACAATTCTTTTAACATCTGTCGATTATATTACCATAACTTACACTTGACCTTGCCGAATCCTTCATCGCCCATAAACAATTCTCCATTAAAGCAACGCGAAAGTTCGGGTCCTTGCCCTAAAAAAGAACACCTATTCTTAAACAGTAATGTTAATCGTTCTATTAAAGGTCTGATCCTAAGCTTCCGGTGACATCACTATCAGATATTAAAATCAGGCGAGTTGGACAAGCCTAGTGAGAAAAAAAAGTGATCATATTTGGCTATTTAATAGTGACATTATTTGAGAGCATTATTGTGCAGTTCGCTAATTACCTGACAAACAATTTCTTTCCACGCGAAAAAGCTCTAGGGGTAATGATAATAGTTTGTCTGGAATGTTAATTAAAGCATTTGTTTTCAATTAATACGGATCTTTGTAATGAGGTAATTACACTTGTTTTCAATTATCGTGCCTGAGGTTGTTTGTTATTAAAAAAGGGGGTTATTTATTTAGTTTTTCGGCAAAATTAAATAGTGCCTATTTTGTCATTTTTGACAGATTTCAAATGTTTTCCTTTTTAGCTGGAGCTTAATCTTATAACGTTGACTATTAATAAAGAAATAGTTATATTTGGTCTATTATTTATCCGAATATTGTTAAAAAAATTATTAATTAATCTGTTTTAATGGAATTAAATCTCTTTTTGCTTAAAAAAAAATATTGCCGTATTTGCTTTATCGGAAAATATTTTCTGCGCTTGCATCTTACTTTCTTAATACAAAACTTATTGAATGAAAATTTACGCATTTTTTGAGAAATGTTTTATTGGTGAAATGTTAGTTATCTGTATTGATGTTTAATGTTTAAAGAACTTTCCTGATATGAAATTTTTTTTTGATTTGGTTATTAGTGTTTGAGTAATTTTAAATTTAAGCTGATTTTGTTTTGTTGCGTAATTCAGTTTAGGCAATACTATCAGCAGAACGGTTTTTTTTTCTTCTTCAGCTATTTGAAGCCTAACCTTGTTAAAATTTTGAATTGGTTTTGAAGTAATTAAATGGATATCGACGAAAAGTTTTGATGTAATTTTTTTTTTTCAATGCAATTCATTTTTAATCCCGTAAGGTAAACAAAAAATTGGTATTTTTTCGAAAGATAGCGTGGGACGAAGACCTTGCTGATTTGAAGATATAAATATGAGATTAGATATCATATTCATCTTTAATGCTTTTGCAGAATGTTTAGACAAAAAAAATTCTAAGTCTTTTCGATCTAATACATCATTTAGGCCGGGATAGCCTGGTCAGTAGGGCGCTGGGCCCATGTCCGAGAGTTCGTGGATTGGAACCCCGCCGGCCGAAGACTCCCCGTGTAGTAAAGTGACTGATGAACGTTAAATCTGTCTAGTCGCAAAGGTCCTCCATGTTCCCATAACAAATCAATACCTCTGGGGGTACTGGATTGGAGATCGATCGTTCTTTGATTCAGGTCAAAATTACGATCTGTGAATGGATGGATGTATGAATGGGTCCACCTTATAAACGGGTGTGACGTGCGGTGTGGCAAAAGTCGAATTTTTGCCCATAGATGGCGCCACTCGAAAACAAGGAACGCACACTCAGCCTTAAATCTGCTCGGTTTCACCAAGCAGACTTGCCCGTGTGGCAAGTGGCATTAGAACCAACCAACCAACATCATATAAGCGTGATTTATTATTTTTTTAAATTTTTTATTGGTCATTTTTGGCACATTCAATATTTTAAAATCTTGAAATATGTGCTATGGGGAAACATTCGGGATCGGGGTTCTTTTAACAACAAATTAATTATTTTAATTTTCATTCTTTCATAGAAAAGACCAGCTATTTAAATTACTAACAATGCTTAGTTGCTTGTACTTATTGCGATAATAAAAAACAGAAACTTGCTGACATCTTTTTCCTACTTAATCTAATAGTTATTACAAAAACCGTGACTGCTAATAAAATTGGAAGACTTTTATTCCCTAGCGTGTCTCGGTTATTACCTTGATCGGAATGTTTGTTTCAACCGCCATCTTACCTATTATTTCTGGAATCAAATAAAAGCCCGAAAATAGGGGAAATATGTCATGAAATATGTATAGTTATTCGCGTTCTTGGTATGTTCTATATAACAGCTGGATTATGTAGTACTATGTAGGTAGTTTCAGATGGTTTTTCGATTAATTTTATACTTGCAGACGATAATAATGCGGAAAGTTGAATAAAAATTGTACCCAAAAAGTGCTTCACTCATTTTAATGCTGTAGACTTCTATATGAGAATGCTTTATCTTGCTTTATACAGTTTTATTCAAAATTCTCTCTGGGGTTTCGAAGCGTTATAGTTAAAAAAAGAATTCGAATGTGGCAAAAAAGAACATATAAAATTATTCCGAAAGTATTCAAGTTTTAATTTAAGCAGTTGCCGGTAGATGGCAGTAACATATACCACTGAAGCCAGTTGTAGTAAAGAAAAATAGCGTTTACAGGCGGAGGGAATTATGAATAATCCTGTATGTTGTTTACAAATTCCAAAATATAGCGCATTGTCTTAATTAAATCTGTCCAATAGAAGTTTTAATAATTATTTGGATATTTGTTAGTCACCTTAAAAATCTGTTTCGGAAAAAATGGTAAGATTAACTAACGACAGTTGCAAGAATTTTAATTGTCTTGTCATTACATTAAACTACTTAGATCTGTTTAAAAATACGTAATACTTATTTTAATATATAATATTTCTTGTTAGTTGTATTCATGTTGTAGAAATTTTGCGTTATATATGGTAGGCAGAAGTTATTTAAATGTTAATTTATTTTTGAATAGCTGCAAATTCAAGCGTTACTATTGTTCATATGCAAATGAATTCCACACGATCATAAATATCTGCATGTTGACTTACAAAATAAAAATAAAACATTCTTGAAGCATTTAAAATATTAAAGCTCAATAGAAAATATTTGAATTATGATCTGAATTATTTAAACTGTTTATTAATATTAAACAAAATCGTGCAATAGAAAAATAATTATCTAAAATGAATGTAGTTTGTGTTCACATTTTCCCCATAGGCTTTTGCAATAGCGTAGAATAGAGCAGGCCAAGTCAAAACAATGCAATTTGTTAGTTGCTAGTTACTTTTTAGTTCAACTTTGAAATCACAAGTCTTTTCCTATTTTTCGTTTAAAATAATTCCAGTCTTTGCGAGTAAAACTCAAGAAATTATATTTATAATCTTTAATTTTCACTAAACAACTTACTAATGTTCTAAGGCAGCTTTGTTATCGCTTGTTTCCTGTAAGCCTGATTTGATATAGAAAACTTATAGTATTTACATTAGCGTAAAATAATTATAACTTGTCAAAGTCAGAACAATTTAATTTATTAGTTACTTTTTAGTTCAACTTTAAAATCATACGTCTTTTCCTATTCTTCGTTTAAAATTATCCCAGTATTTGCGAGTGAAACTGAAGAAATTATATTAATAATCTTTAATTTTCACTAAATGGAACTTACTAACATTTTAAGGCAGCTTTGTTATCGCTTGTTTCCTGTTAGCCTAATTTGATTTTAAAAACTTGTAGTCTTAACATTAGCGTAGAATAATGATAACCTGTTAAAGTCAGAACGCAATTTGTAAGTTTTTAGTTCCAACTTTAAAAATCTCCAATCTTTGCGAATGAAATTCTAGAAATTTTAATTATATTCTTAATTTTAGCTAATTAGAGCTTCGTTCTAAAGCAGCTTTGTTATCGCATGTTTCCTGTTAGCCTAATTTGATTTAGATAGATTTGATTTGTAGTAGGATTCTAGCGATTTCAATTTGTTCTTTACAATGGTTTTGTGTTTTATTTGTATGTATTTACTCAGGCAAACTAAATATTCGTTGCGTGATTTCTGTTAATAAGAAATCATTTTAAAAACACTGTCTTCTATTCTTCCGTTAATTTCATATCAGTCAAACTTAGGCACGCAGAAATATTTCCTTATTTCATTTTTCATTAACTCATTTTCTCTTTGAAAATCATTCATTCATTTTATTCAAAATTGTTTTATTTTTCTTTATTTCTTTGCTTTTTTTCGTGTTCTTTAGGAAAGTGTTTTCGCTTTTATTATGCTACGAGTAAAATTAAATTTAGGCGTGTTTTTTTTCTTTCTTTTTTTCTTTTTTTTTAAATGTTGACTAAAGAGACTTTTGCGTGTCAAACTGATCTGGCGTAATAATTTGAAAAAATCGCTCTCAATTAGTCAAGGTAAAACCCATCTGTTTTCTAAATAAGGAGAACCTTAGTTAAATGCTTGCTCTTTGAATTGAATGAATATTTTCTTTGAATAATTTATTTTTCTACTCAAATGAAAAGTATTTTTTTAGTAATTAAAAGCAAAAAGGATCAAAAATTCTTTTCTGTTTGATAAAAAATTTTAAAACAATTTAGAAGATATATTTTAATCATTTTTTAATGCATAAAAAAGGGCTTGGTTCAATAAAATTTTCATTTTTAAATCGTTCAGGAGCTTTTTTGGTGAAAAGCTCCACAATTTCTGTGTAGATAATATGGTGCTGCGTAGAGTGTTTATAGTAAAAGTTCTAAAAAAAATTTTTTTTAAGTAACTATCTAGAAACAATACCAAGGAACAGTTTTACGTAAAATGTCACTTTTGCTTGCAAAAAAATACCATTTTTGTGTACGTGCTTTATCTGAATGTAATATTTTATTATAAATAGTAAATGCAAAGTGTAGTCCGGGAGCATTATGAAAAATTGCTGTGCATTTGTATTTACAACTTAAAATTTTTTATTACTTCGAAGTTTTTCTTATGTTGATAAGTCTCCACTTTATATTATTTTACTTCCACTTTGGCAGGTTAAAAAGTTCTAATTTAATGCCAAATCTAATAGACTACTTCATTTTACCTTCATATCCATCCATCTAATGTACTTTCTTTCTACTAGTACTAGTACTTTCAAGAAAATAAAACTTTCTGAGAGCGCTAATTGTATGAATCCATTCGAAAGGATGTTAGAAAAATATGTAAATTACTCCGATCTAAATTTCCCATTCCAAGTAAGAAAACTGCAATACGGATTAGCATTTTGTCATAAATTTTGAAATATTTTTCCTGTTACGTTTTATGACTTTCAGATAATTTATACAGCCATTAAAGATCTAAACCTTTGACATTTTTTTGATCTCGTGAATATCGTGGAATATTTACATTCGCGCTCTTTTAAGATTTGGTAACTTTTCTTACGGAAATTGTTGGTCTTACATATGAATGAGTTTGAGTTGAAAATTTTAAGAGTCTTAATAAATTAGATACTCAGTATACTGAGTTTTATTCCAAAAAATTAAAACGCCAATGTTCTGAGAGCATTTCATTTAAATGAAATCTCAGCATTTTCTGTGTGTGTTCTGAAAGTTAACTTTAAAAAAACTTGTTATTATTCAATCAAAATAAATCCAGCATATGATTTCTACCTGCTTCAGTTATTCCATGTTTTAAAGTGTAAAAATTTATAAAGATTGCCTGATTATTAAATCTTTAATAAATTGATCATTATTTTTTTACTGCACTATCATTTGAAACATTTTTAAATGAAATCTAATAGCATAATCTGAATCAAAGAAATAAAGGGCGCTTTATTTAAAAATTTCAATTTATTTTTTCTGGCTAATTTATAACAAAACAATTATGCAAATGTTATTTTTAAGGGATTTAGTATTTATTTGTTTGCCGTGGTGGCTAAGGGGATAGAGCGCTCGCCTCCCAATGATGTGAACTGGGTTCGAATCCCAGCGATGGCTGGTTGATACGAATTCCGCTCCCGGCTCGCACTGACCACAGTGCTGACGTAAAAATAATCTCAATGGTAAACCGATCGCAGGTTAGAGTCCCCTAGTCGTCAGGCTAACCATGGAAGATTTTCGTTGTTTACCTCTCCATGTAACACAAGTGCGGGTTGGTTCCATCAAAAAGTCCTCCATGTAGGCAAATTTCTCCCAGTAGTTGATCCGAGAGTTCCCTTGTCTTCTTACTGGGGTTCAAAATTACAAGGTTGCGGTGTTGAACATTGGTTGTCGTTCAACGACGGCTATAAAATATTCATTTGCTTATTTTTAGACATTTGAAAAATATTTTTGTTTCGTGCTGTTTATATGAAAACATTTTTTAGCCTCATCGTAATCGATTTTCAATTGCTAAAACAAAAATTAAAGTAAATTTTCAAAAAAAAAAAAAAAATCTAAAAACAGACTAATATTTATTACTAAAATGTAGCTATTAATAAATTATAGTTTTTAAATTTTTTGAAGAAAAAAAATACCGTCGAAGTTTTAAGTACTAATTGTTATTTTTTTTCTCAACGTAATAAAACGCAGTTCTTGCATTCCATTTTTTTTTTCAGAATTATTGTGTTAAAAACTATTTTATTAGTTTGTTAACCCTTTGGCGCAAATAGGAGACCGGTGTCCCTTCTTTTTTTTTCTGGCGCTCTAATTACTAGCAAAAATAAATTTTGATATTTTTTAATTTTAAAAAACATTTTAATAGTTACTGAAAAAAATCTGTTAGGATTATTGGAATAATATTTGTACTAAAATGTAAAATCCGAAACGTAGCTTTAAATTATTTTTTCATTTATATTCAAAAATGTTTCAATAATTGATTTTGAAAATTAAAGAAATTTCAATGATGAATAACTGTTTCTCTTAGATTTAAGTAACTACAACTAAGTGTAAATTTGAAAATTTATTGTTATGAAGTGAGCCGTGTTAGGAAGATTTTACCTTTAACGCAGGAAAAACACCGCTGTTTCATGCTGTATTTTATAACCTAATTATTGATATGCTCAGTGATTGGAAAAACTACATTATTTTTGTTTTTTCTTTTAAACTAAAGTTAAAAATAGTTGCCAGGAATCGCTACAAACTACTAATTTTTTGTATCGCACTACTCACTACACTACAAGACTATACCACGACTACAGCACTATACGACACCACGACTATAGCACTACCACCGCTACAGTAGTTTCACTACTTGTAGTGAAACCACTTCAAACCACTGGATATGCTAAATATAATATTTTTCGCTTTTTTTGTATACATAAATTAAGATAATATAATAAAAGTATTCGTGTAAAGTAGATGTACTTTATTCACTTTATTTTTTGCTTTGGTCTACATAGCACTAAGTATTACCCTTTCCTTTGATCAATGTAAATTATGTTGGATAATTATAAGATTCTATTATACGCACTTTATTCCAGTTGTGTTTTGCTTTAGTCTACATAGCACTAAGTATTACCCTTTCCTTTGATTGATGTAAATTATGTTCGATAATTATAAGATTGTATTATACATATTTTATTCACGTTGTTTTTTGCTTTAGTCTACATATCACTAAGTATTACCCTTTCCTTTGATGAATGTAAATTATGTTGGATAATTATAAGATTCTATTATACATACTTTATTCCCGTTGTGTTTTGCTTTAGTCTACATAGCACTAAGTATTACACTTTCCTTTGATGAATGTAAATTATGTTCGATAATTATAAGATTCTATTATACATACTTTATTCCCGTTGTGTTTTGCTTTAGTCTACATAGCACTAAGTATTACCCTTTCCTTTGAGGAATGTAAATTATGTTCGATAATTATAAGATTCTATTATACATACTTTATTCCAGTTGTGTTATGCTTTAGTCTACATAGCACTAAGTATTACCCTTTCCTTTGATCAATGTAAATTATGTTGGATAATTATAAGATTCTATTATACGCACTTTATTCCAGTTGTGTTTTGCTTTAGTCTACATAGCACTAAGTATTACCCTTTCCTTTGATTGATGTAAATTATGTTCGATAATTATAAGATTGTATTATACATATTTTATTCACGTTGTTTTTTGCTTTAGTCTACATATCACTAAGTATTACCCTTTCCTTTGATGAATGTAAATTATGTTGGATAATTATAAGATTCTATTATACATACTTTATTCCCGTTGTGTTTTGCTTTAGTCTACATAGCACTAAGTATTACACTTTCCTTTGATGAATGTAAATTATGTTCGATAATTATAAGATTCTATTATACATACTTTATTCCCGTTGTGTTTTGCTTTAGTCTACATAGCACTAAGTATTACCCTTTCCTTTGAGGAATGTAAATTATGTTGGATAATTATAAGATTCTATTATACATACTTTATTCCCGTTGTGTTTTGCTTTAGTCTACATAGCACTAAGTATTACACTTTCCTTTGATGAATGTAAATTATGTTGGATAATTATAAGATTCTATTATACATACTTTATTCCCGTTGTGTTTTGCTTTAGTCTACATAGCACTAAGTATTACACTTTCCTTTGATGAATGTAAATTATGTTCGATAATTATAAGATTCTATTATACATACTTTATTCCCGTTGTGTTTTGCTTTAGTCTACATAGCACTAAGTATTACCCTTTCCTTTGAGGAATGTAAATTATGTTCGATAATTATAAGATTCTATTATACATACTTTATTCCAGTTGTGTTATGCTTTAGTCTACATAGCACTAAGTATTACCCTTTCCTTTGATCAATGTAAATTATGTTGGATAATTATAAGATTCTATTATACGCACTTTATTCCAGTTGTGTTTTGCTTTAGTCTACATAGCACTAAGTATTACCCTTTCCTTTGATTGATGTAAATTATGTTCGATAATTATAAGATTGTATTATACATATTTTATTCACGTTGTTTTTTGCTTTAGTCTACATATCACTAAGTATTACCCTTTCCTTTGATGAATGTAAATTATGTTGGATAATTATAAGATTCTATTATACATACTTTATTCCCGTTGTGTTTTGCTTTAGTCTACATAGCACTAAGTATTACACTTTCCTTTGATGAATGTAAATTATGTTCGATAATTATAAGATTCTATTATACATACTTTATTCCCGTTGTGTTTTGCTTTAGTCTACATAGCACTAAGTATTACCCTTTCCTTTGAGGAATGTAAATTATGTTGGATAATTATAAGATTCTATTATACATACTTTATTCCCGTTGTGTTTTGCTTTAGTCTACATAGCACTAAGTATTACACTTTCCTTTGATGAATGTAAATTATGTTCGATAATTATAAGATTCTATTATACATACTTTATTCCCGTTGTGTTTTGCTTTAGTCTACATAGCACTAAGTATTACACTTTCCTTTGATGAATGTAAATTATGTTCGATAATTATAAGATTCTATTATACATACTTTATTCCCGTTGTGTTTTGCTTTAGTCTACATATCACTAAGTATTACCCTTTCCTTTGATGAATGTAAATTATGTTGGATAATTATAAGATTCTATTATACATACTTTATTCCCGTTGTGTTTTGCTTTAGTCTACATAGCACTAAGTATTACACTTTCCTTTGATGAATGTAAATTATGTTCGATAATTATAAGATTCTATTATACATACTTTATTCCCGTTGTGTTTTGCTTTAGTCTACATAGCACTAAGTATTACCCTTTCCTTTGAGGAATGTAAATTATGTTCGATAATTATAAGATTCTATTATACATACTTTATTCCAGTTGTGTTATGCTTTAGTCTACATAGCACTAAGTATTACCCTTTCCTTTGAGGAATGTAAATTATGTTCGATAATTATAAGATTGTATTATACATATTTTATTCACGTTGTTTTTTGCTTTAGTCTACATAGCACTAAGTATTACCCTTTCCTTTGATTGATGTAAATTATGTTCGATAATTATAAGATTGTATTATACATATTTTATTCACGTTGTTTTTTGCTTTAGTCTACATATCACTAAGTATTACCCTTTCCTTTGATCAATGTAAATTATGTTGGATAATTATAAGATTCTATTATACATACTTTATTCCCGTTGTGTTTTGCTTTAGTCTACATAGCACTAAGTATTACACTTTCCTTTGATGAATGTAAATTATGTTCGATAATTATAAGATTCTATTATACATACTTTATTCCCGTTGTGTTTTGCTTTAGTCTACATAGCACTAAGTATTACCCTTTCCTTTGAGGAATGTAAATTATGTTCGATAATTATAAGATTGTATTATACATATTTTATTCACGTTGTTTTTTGCTTTAGTCTACATATCACTAAGTATTACCCTTTCCTTTGATGAATGTAAATTATGTTGGATAATTATAAGATTCTATTATACATACTTTATTCCCGTTGTGTTTTGCTTTAGTCTACATAGCACTAAGTATTACACTTTCCTTTGATGAATGTAAATTATGTTCGATAATTATAAGATTCTATTATACATACTTTATTCCCGTTGTGTTTTGCTTTAGTCTACATATCACTAAGTATTACCCTTTCCTTTGATGAATGTAAATTATGTTGGATAATTATAAGATTCTATTATACATACTTTATTCCCGTTGTGTTTTGCTTTAGTCTACATAGCACTAAGTATTACACTTTCCTTTGATGAATGTAAATTATGTTCGATAATTATAAGATTCTATTATACATACTTTATTCCCGTTGTGTTTTGCTTTAGTCTACATAGCACTAAGTATTACCCTTTCCTTTGAGGAATGTAAATTATGTTCGATAATTATAAGATTCTATTATACATACTTTATTCCAGTTGTGTTATGCTTTAGTCTACATAGCACTAAGTATTACCCTTTCCTTTGATCAATGTAAATTATGTTGGATAATTATAAGATTCTATTATACGCACTTTATTCCAGTTGTGTTTTGCTTTAGTCTACATAGCACTAAGTATTACCCTTTCCTTTGATTGATGTAAATTATGTTCGATAATTATAAGATTGTATTATACATATTTTATTCACGTTGTTTTTTGCTTTAGTCTACATATCACTAAGTATTACCCTTTCCTTTGATGAATGTAAATTATGTTGGATAATTATAAGATTCTATTATACATACTTTATTCCCGTTGTGTTTTGCTTTAGTCTACATAGCACTAAGTATTACACTTTCCTTTGATGAATGTAAATTATGTTCGATAATTATAAGATTCTATTATACATACTTTATTCCCGTTGTGTTTTGCTTTAGTCTACATAGCACTAAGTATTACCCTTTCCTTTGAGGAATGTAAATTATGTTCGATAATTATAAGATTCTATTATACATACTTTATTCCAGTTGTGTTATGCTTTAGTCTACATAGCACTAAGTATTACCCTTTCCTATGATGAATGTAAATTATGTTCGATAATTGTAAGATTATATTATATATATGAATTATTTTCTCTTTGCAGTTTTTTGGATTAGTTTTAGTACATTTCCATGGCCAATATGTTGGATAATGGTGCTGTCCGAAGCATAGCAAAGCATCGGAACAAATTGATGTCCTTAGTTGAAAGCACCAAGAAAAGGAAGAAAAAGAAACAAAAGAAATGGGCTGTACCTCCTAGTAACATTGAGCACTTGGTCTTCAAAAAGATACCGACTAGTCCCATTGATCCAGGACCGCATTTCAATGGTACTCGCCTGGATTTCTCTGATGATAATGCAGCTGATGATTACGAAGGAGATGAGCCTGAAGAGGAATCCTGTGATGAGCTTGACGAAGTAAGAGTCGAACTTATCTTTGAATTTCCGTACTTTGTGCTTCATATGAATAAAGCAAAAACGTAAATGAAGCGCAAAATGAATGTAACGGACATACTTTTGCTTCGGACCTATAAACAGGAAACTTTTCTCATTGTCTGGACCATGGGAGCCCACTGGTTAGAGATTCGGGCCGGGGTTCGATCTTCGATTCCGCTGAGATCTCTGAAATCGAAAGACTTTTGGTGGGTCGCTGGGCATTGCCATAATTTCAGGGATCTGGTGAAAATTTCCTTCCCCTTCAGATCTATGTCTAAATTGAGGAAGTGGGCTCACAAATGAAACCCCCTTTCCGGTTCATCCTCGGAATGTTTCCCAGATCGTTGCCAGTAGTCCATTGTGCAGCTTTAGTGCGGCGTTAGTGAAGTACCTATCTATACCTTCACGGTGTCGAAACACAAAATGACAGTAGGGAAAGTAACGAGACAAATTAACATCTTCTAGAAGAGTACGGGTTACCATAAACGAGAAATCCGATCCTTAGTAGTCAGAACGTAGTGACATCTTTCTCAAAACCCCACTGCGCAGTTTATGTTCATTACATCGGACTATTAAATTGATATGTGGGAGGGGGCTTCTCTCTTTCAGGGCGTATGGAATAATTATATGCAAAGTTGATCACTTTACACGAGTTTGTCTCGTTACTTTTGCTACTGCCATTTTGTGTTAAGACACTGAGGAAGGCTCTTGTTTATAAGCCCGATGCGAAATTATGTCCGTTATTGCATCTTTATTTGTGCTTCATTTACGTTTTTTGTTTTTGCTATATTTATCTTTGAAATTTCGATCCTCTTAGGCAAAATTGTAAACACTGTTCATCCTTGCTCATTTTCGCTCAGGGGAAAAGCAACCAGTTTCCTTTTTTTAAGGAATTATTCACATTCGTTAGTGCTGTATATGAGATATTTTGGAGAAACTGCTTCAAATAATTGGGTTATTCTCTGCAGATAGGCTAACTTCAGGTAATGACAAATATAACAACAAAAAAATGTGTTAGAAATTTCGAATTTTTTGTAATTAGATGCGGGGGGGGGGACTAGACAATAAAAACATAGCAGTCATGCTTATTATTTTAAAAAATTACTGAAATTAAGTTTTAATTAAAGTGAGAAAATGATAAAATGGCGCGAGAATAATAATTTTAGTTATAAACATGTTTAAAATAATTATTTTAATGAATATTTTTAAGTATATGTCATTTTTCAACTGCTTTGAAAGTTAATAAATTAAAACAAAAATACTAGTAGTTTTAAAAAACATTAGAATTTATCTCTCACAGAAGTGTAATTTTCTCGGGGAGATTTCCGTATTCTGATCTGTGGTAGAATAATCTTTGCAACTTCCGGGCAGCGGCCCGCGAGAAACTTTAAAAAAAAAAAAAGAAAAAAAGAAAGAAAAAAAAAATCTTCACAGAAAGGGGACCAACTCGAAGGGTATAACTCGTACCATAACCGGGCAAACATCTAAATTCTTTTTTTTTTTTTTTTTTTTTTAAATTTCCAAGTTTGAAATCTATTTGGCACCTTGGCGATTGCAGTTGGCGCAACTGATCACGAAACGGAAATATCCCCATTTTCTCTCAGTGAGGGAATGCGATAATAATAACGCTTCGCTTTTGAAGTTTATACCCATAAATAAAATTAAAATAACTATATTGTTCTTAACTATCTCATAAAAGGAAATCAAAACACTTATTAATAAATTTTTAAAAAATAAAATGACTTCATAAATTTAAAAGTTCCATTCTCTCAAATTGAGGTAATAAGTGAGGGAATGAAAGGAAATCAAACCACTTATTAACAAATTTTTGAAAAATAAATAAACTTCATAAATTCTAAAGTTCCATTCTCTCAAAATGAGGAAATAAGTGAGGGAATGAGAAAATAAACTTTTTGCTTCTGAAGTTTATTCATATAAATAAAATTAAAATAAAATATTTTCGATGACTAAACCTAGAGTAAATTAACTTCATAAATTTAAATGAGGGAATGAGAGAGAATGTAATAACCCGGATACGATTTGCACACTGAAGAACTTCTAATTTACTGAAATTTGTTTTGCAGTTTTATCAGAACCTATGCAATGTTTCTACAAATACAACGCCATCTATCTGAAATATTCTGAATTGCTATGAGTGAGGAAATTATTTGAATTTTGAGTTGCAAACTTTTTGGCGAAATACAAACTTATTTGAAGAGCAAAAAAATTGACCTAATGCATCGAACAATATGCGTTAATTTTAAAGCATATAAGTTAACTAAGAAAAGTATAGGTAATTCAGTGAGAAATAATGTTTTTTGTATTTGTAGATGAAAAAAGTTTCTTGAAGAGGATGAAATTCATAGGTTTAAAAATTAATAAAGAATATTTATTTCAAAAAATACTTCAAATTTCTGTGTTAATGTAATAAAAACATCTTTAAACTAGATAATGAATTAATATCTTATTCATTTTTATATAGGTAAAAACTAAAATATCCTTTATTTGCATCATTTTAGCTTATTTGCAGAGAATTATCCAATTCACTATTCAGGGAAATTATTTTTTATTATTACTCAAATTTTTCTTTTACAACTTTGTTCGTTGGGATCTTGTGTTTTATAATATCATTTGCTGATCACAATTTATTATTAAATTTGAAAAACTGTTTTTTTTCTCTTATAAATTTTTTTATTGCTTATTAGAATTGAAGCCATGGTATATCATCCTACATGCGTACTTCCGAAGCATTCTGTGACTTATACTTGCTTGATTTTTCATTGATTTATATATTCAATGAAATTTTAGAATTAAATAAGCACTACTTTTAAATGTGATGTCAAAATTTAAATTATTATTCTATTAACCGGAAAAATATAGATTTTTTCAAAATAAGCAAATAAACTTCTTTTAAATTTAATTTCTTTTCTATATGTATGCGTTTTTAATTTTTCAAAACACCATTGTTTAATTCATTTTCTTCCGATGCTAATTTTTAGATAACCTATAAGGTTTATTGGTATTTATTTGTATTACTCTTAGAAACATTCACTTTCAGTTATTTACTTATTTAGTGTAAACATTATATCTAATTTAGTCACATTATGTAAAATATTGTCTAAATTTTACACAGTTGCATTTTTATTAACTATTTTATTGTAATAGTCTTATTAAAAAAAATATTTTTTGGTAGTAAAATAATATCGTCTCCCCATAACTATGAAACTCTACTTTTTCTTAATAGATGGCAGCACTGTTTACATTCCAAAACTTTTAGCGGAATAAAAAGATGATGTTCATGTTTTTAATTCGACCTTAAGTACAAATTTTTTCCTCTTCTGAATTTTTATCCCTTCTTTCCTCCAATAAATTAATAAATGATAATAAATTATAAAGTTAAGTTGAAAGTCTTAAAAAAATTTAAAATTTTAATTTTGATACCAGTCTTGCCGATTTTTTATTAAATATAATTTTCTTAAAATATATAAGTAATAATAATGAAAAACAAACTAAAAGTTGTCATAATAAGTAGTATTTTTCTTCAATTTAAAAAAAAACAAACAAGCATTTTAATTATTTTTCGTTTTTCGAAGAATTTTTCGATCAAATTCCTACTTTTAATTTGAATTTATTTATAAAATTTTTATAAAGTGTTCATATATATATATATATATATATATATATATATATATATATATATATATATATATATATATATATATATATATATATATATATATATATATATATATATATATATATACGTATTAAAGCTTTCATGTTTATAAGATACCATTTAAAGTTGAAGCAATTGAAGCTATCGTGTAAAAAACACCGATAGTTATTAAAAAAGATGACCACTATTTATGACTTAGGACAAAAATCATATTTTTTATTTAATTTATTATAAGACCAATTTAATTTATTATAAGACCAAAAAAAAGTGAAAAAGCTTAATTTTCCAATAAATTATATTTAAATTATTGTACCAATAAAATGCAAAGACATTTGCAATTATAAAGTAAAATAGAAGAAAAATTCAAAGATTAACAACACAATAATTATATTAAAACATTGGTTTCCACGTTTTAAATAACATTTTCTCAAAAGTAACATTTTTGAAGAATCGTTACTTAAAATGTCAAAACAATGTTTTAATAAAATTGTGCTGTTTTATTTTCGAATTATTATTTTTATTATTTTTGGGATCATAATTACTTCTTCAATTTCTATAAATATATAAATAAGTATAAATAGTTTTCTATATAAATATAAATAAGTTTAGTCATCATTGAAAAATCTATGACAGAAGTATTTAAGATAATTAAATATTAAAATAATTAGAAATATTTATAATAAACAAACTAAATAATGGCTAGAAACATTAAAAAAAATCTTAAGTAGTGAAGTTGGGAAATGAAAAAGGGAAATAGAAAAAAATATCCTCTTAATTTTTAAAACGAAACTTAAATGCTGAAAAAAATATTTTCAGGAAACAAATTATCCATAAAACGTTAAAAGAGATATAGTCTATCAGAAACGCTTTTAAAAATGCAGTGCTATCATAAAAACGCCCATGAAAAAGATTATATACGAAGGCAAAACGGAAAAAATAAAAATAGATCTTAGTTTTAGCAAGAAAATTTTAAAGCTTAACATCTCAATTTTCCAATAATCCTACTTTAAAATAAAATAGTGTGAAGTCTAATAGTAACCCTTTTAATAAAAACAAATGTTTTTTAAAATGAAAAAGTTAGACAGAAACCAAAACAAAATCTTTCTTAATTTTTAAGCAAATTTAAATGTTAAAAATCTCAATTTTACTTTTTCACATTGCCTTATTTTTAGTAAAAGTGACCATAAAAGACTAAATAACGTTCATTAGAAACGCTGTGTCATTATAAAAACGCCGATAAAAGGAAAAAGTAAGTAGGAATAAAAAAAGCGAAAGATAAACGGAAAAAAAATTGTAATATGATGTTAGATTCATTTTCTTCTTTATTAAATTTATTCTAATTCCCCCTCCCCCTAAAAAAAACTGTCGGATTTTATATTTGAGAGTTAATTGCTCATATAATTTAGAGGGACAAAAGTAGTAATAGCAGGCATATATGCGGCGGAAGTGATGGGCAGTCAAGGGGTGCTTATTTCTGCCCCAACCGGAAGTTACTTATTTCTGCCTCGCCTACAACCGGAAGTTGCTTATTTCTGCCCTCCTATGAACCGGAAGTTGCTTATTTCTGCCCGCATGCTTATTTCTGCCCGCCTGAAAATCGAAACTTCGTCTGCAGCGTCATGGGGAGCTTATTTCTTTTTTTTCTTAAGCCTAATATATTTTTAGTTTCGGTTTCTGTTTTTAATATAGTTTCGTTTCTTAAATAATATTTTTATTTATTACTTTTTGAGGGTGGCAACATTTAGAAACTTTGTTATTTGGGGGAGAAATTGTATATTATGATGTTATGACGTCATCTTTTATTACATAACACATAAATGCGTTTGATCTAGTGGCGCCATCTATGTGAGAATTTAAGAAATAAAATAACTTTAAATCTATTTTAATATTTAAATCTGTTTTAATATTATTTATTAAATATAATTAAGGCTGAGGATCGAACTCACGCCATCAAAAAAGCCTTCGTGGGTCAGTAGTTGGATATCATAACCACTGACCCACGAATGCTTAGTTAGATATGTGTTAATAAGTTTAACTTTTGTATTCTGAACACGTGTATAAATAAAAAGGATTTGATATCGATATCATCCTACAGTTTCATCGATATATTTTTCACTTAACCTTTGACAGTTATTAAATAATTATTTCTGCCCCTCTTAATGTTATTATAACTTTCTCTGGGTGGCAACGGCACTGATCATACACATGTTAACTGATAACATATAACAAGCTAGATCTTGGGGCTATGACGCATGTGTTGAATTCAGTTCCTTTCACTTGCGCTGGTAAATAGTTAAGCATGTGACAGTTTAACATTTTTCTGATTGGTTGTTAGAGTTATACTTTCATGATTTGGCAACTAGAAGGATAGAGTGACTTAATTTCCCCTACCCCCCTCTTATATTAGTATTTCACTTGTTCTTCTGTTGTGTCTCGATTAAGTTTTCGAAAAGTTTTTCAATTCACCATTTCGTTATGGACGGTTATTTAAAGAGAAAACATGCTGAAACTGAAGTAAGTACTATTGATTTCTTAGTAATTTACTATGCTTTTAAATTTATTGTTAATAGAATTGTTTTATTTTAACTTCTAGCACTAATTCGTTTTTTAGGCAGAGCATGTGACAAAACTTAGTTAACTTTAAAAATTTTATAACTACGTTATTTTTATTATATTGATGATAAATAGTATATTGATAATGTTAAATAGTATTATTTATAAAACTACTGAGATGCGTTAATCTGTATCTTTAATTAACCAAGAGAAAGTAAATTGTTATGTACATTTTAATTAATTATTTTTATTTTGTTAATAATAAAAATTACTCATCTTCTTAGTTACAAATTAGGAATAGTTTTAATTTTTTTTTTCATTACGTAATCTAAATGAAGTTAATATTTATTAAGTATGACTACTGAGAATATTAAAAGTATTAGAATTAAATGTATATTAATTTTAAATTAATAAATATTAGTTTATACGATTAGATACTTTTATCCCTATCGTTTGGATTTACGGCTATCAATGTTGTCATTTTTGAACCCAGAAGACAATGGAACTCCTAGATCTTAAGACAATACATGTCTTCGAAGAGGACTTTGTGAGTACCCATGTTATATGAGGAGGAAGACTACGAAAACCTCCTACCCTTAGTCCGACGACAAATAGTGGGATTGGTTTCGTTAACCAGTATCCTGTGAATGTACAGAGATCAGAGGAAAACTTAAGGTTTTAATAAAATAAATTTGAATAATTTAAGAAATACTATATGAATTCTAATGGTGTCATCTATACTTAAAATGTTAGAAAGAGACTATATTAATAACTCTTAATTTTAGTTATTTTTTAACATAAATACAGTTGATATAAACGACTATAATTATTATTTACCTATTTAATATTACCTATTATTAACCTATTCAATAAAAAAATATACCCTTTAATAATTAATACCAAAAAGTTTCATAAAAACTAGAAACTTATTACAAAAATATAAAAATTATTTTTGAAAAACTAGAAATTTTTCACAAAAACAAAATTTTTTTCTGAAATATTAGAAAATCTCCCTCAGAAATAAAAATATTTTCTAAAAACTAGAGCATTTTGTTAAAAAGAATAAATAACGACATATTTATATTATCAATTATATATTAAATTTCCTTAAAATTTCAAATGAATTATTTTAAATCTAAGAAACATGTAATGGGAATTTTTGCCGCTTTAAATTCAATTATATTAAAAACATGTAATGGGAATTTATCGTTTTATTACGTCGTTTTATTCAGTTATTACAATATACGATTCATTTATTACAATATTATTACAATTACGTCGTTTTATTCATTTACTTCATCGTTTTATTCGTTTTATTACAATTTAATATTATAATAATGCAAATAACTTACTTTATTTTCAAATTAGGAGGTAATGTTAAACTAACTATAGCCTTTCTATTTGAAAGTATATATTTAAATGATACTGATTACAGAACTTGAACATGTTATCTATTTCTCACAAAATTTTACAAAGATAATGTCTGTCCGGGACGTTTGGGGCTTATCCACGTTTTATCAATTAGTCATAATAGCATAGTGCTTCATACTTGTTATAGAACGTGGGAATAAAATTATTTCTTAGAAAATTGTTAAGAAACATATGATGTATGCTCGCAGAAGTGATTGGGTGAAACTTTGAATATAATGTTATTTATTTTATTAAAATATATTTTGTCTTTATTGATCATTTTCACATGTGAAAAAGTTTATATTATCAAGAAAAAATTACACTCTTTAATAATTAATAGAAAAAGTTTCAGAAAAATATATAGAATTTTCTGAAAAACTAGGAGATTTTAGCAAAAACTTAAATATTTTTATAAAACTAACAAATTTTTAACAAAAAAGTAAAAATATTTTCTTGAAAGAGAATTTTTTTTTTGTAAAAGCATAAATATTTTCTTAAAAGATAGAAAATTTTTAACAAAAAGTTAAAATTTTTAACAAAAAGTTAAAATTTTTTCTTAAAAGATCGAAAATTTTTCTAAGAACATAAATATTTTCCTAAAAGATAGAAAATTTTTAACAAAAAGTTAAAATATTTTATTAAAAGACAAAATTTTTTGCAAAAACGTAAATATTTTCTAAAAAGATAGAAAATTTTGTGAAAAAGTTTGAAGTATTTTTATAAAATTAGGAAATTTTTAACAAAATGTTTAAAAGATAGAAGATTTTTTGTAAAAACATAAATATTTTCTCAAACGATAGAAAATTCTGTTACAAAGTTTGAAATATTTTTATAAAACAAGTAAATTTTTTTTTTTTGCAAAAAGTTAAAATATTTTCTTAAAGGTGAACGTTTCATATTTGTTTTTGTAAAACGATTTATTTTAGACAGAACTCAGGAGGTAAAGACTTTTACTTTGCAAATAAATTCTTAATCGTAGTAATCGAAAGGAGTTATGAACATTATCATAAACATTTTAACTGTGTGTTGTTAATTATTTTTCTTGGTGTCTCAAAATTTTCTTTTTTTTATTGTAGGAAGGAAACAGAAAAAGATTCTCAGCTTTAGTCATTGATTTTGAAGGTTTTCAACTTTCATCAGGGGCATACATTGTCAAAGAACTTGCTTTTCATGCTGTAAAAGGTAATTCCATTACCGGAGTGTGTACATTCCAACCACCGTTTCCGTTTGAAGAACTTCCAACACAACAGAAAATGCAATATTCTTGGACAGTCCGAAATATTCATCAAATAGATTGGAACCAAGGAGAATTACCCTACGTTAAATTTCATACTATGTTGACTTTTTTGTGTGATATGTATTCACATATCTATGTGAAAGGACTCGGAAAACGGAAATTTTTAGAAATTCTAACCGGCAGAGTGTTTTACAGTTTGGAAGATTTTGGCTGTCCTAAAGTAGATGAACTGATACCAACTTTTTCATCGTGCACTATACATTCACTAGATTTTAAGCATTGTGCTCTCGCTAAAGCGAAAGCATTTGGACGATTTCTACAAGACCTATAAATAGGACAAGCACTCGGAATTCAGCATAAAGTTGTTCCTGGAAGTAATATAGTAAATCTTATAAATGACTTTTTTGCGAAATAGAAAATCAGCTCCAGTGGAAAACACTTCCAATGCATTTTCACAACCGAAAAAAGGAAGATAGATCATTCCACAAATAACAATAAAAAGATGAAAAAGAGTTGTGAAAATGCATTGGAAGTGTTTAAGAAAGTTGTGATCGAGTCCCATATATCGTTTTTTCGACGAATTCATAGAGATGGGAGTCTGGATGGAGGATGAACTTTGTAGAAAGTAGTATTTAAATATGGGTCCTTGTCCCACACTCTGAATGCTTCATAGAACCAACGGATTCTCCTGCCTTCATGATTCAAAATTAATGTTAAAATGATTTTATAGAAAATATTTATTGATCTAACTTAAAGTAATCATCTTAAAATCTTAACGAATTAGGAAATAATGTAACATTTTTATTTCTTTTTAACAAAATTTTCTAGTTTTTCAGAAAATATTTATGTTTTTACAAAAAATTTTCTCTCTTAAGAAAAAATTTTAACTTTTTGTTAAAAATTTGCTAGTTTTATAAAAATATTTCAAACTTTTTAACAAAATTTTCTATCTCTTAAGAAAAATATTTATGTTTTTACTAAAAATTTTCTCTTTTAATAAAATATTTTAACTTTCTGTTAAAAATTTTCAATCTTTTAAGAAAGTAATTATGTTTTTATAAAAACAATTTCTCTTTTAAGAAAATATTTTTACTTTTTGTTAAAAATTTGCTAGTTTTATAAAAATATTTCAAACTTTTTAACAAAATTTTTCTATCTTTTAAGAAAATATTTATGTTTTTGTAATAATTTCCTAGTTTTTCAAAAAGTTCTAGATATTTTTTTGAAACTTTTTGTATTATTTATTAATGGGTGACATTTTTCTTGATAATATAAACTTTTTCACCTGTGAAAATGCTCAATAAAGACAAAATATATTTCAATAAAATAAATAACATTTTTATTCAAAGTTTCACCTCGCCACTTCTGCGAGCATACATCACGGCTTTCTTAAAAATTTTATTTTTACTATACAATTTTTCTATTTACATATAAATTTGCTGGTAATTGAACATCGTCTAATGTTTTTAAAAATACATTTCCCCCCACTGGAGCTGATTTTCTATTTCGCAAAAAAGTCATTTATAAGATTTACTATATTACTTCCAGGAACAACTTTATGCTGAATTCCGAGTGCTTGTCCTATTTATAGGTCTTGTAGAAATCGTCCAAATGCTTTCGCTTTAGCGAGAGCACAATGCTTAAAATCTAGTGAATGTATAGTGCACGATGAAAAAGTTGGTATCAGTTCATCTACTTTAGGACAGCCAAAATCTTCCAAACTGTAAAACACTCTGCCGGTTAGAATTTCTAAAAATTTCCGTTTTCCGAGTCCTTTCACATAGATATGTGAATACATATCACACAAAAAAGTCAACATAGTATGAAATTTAACGTAGGGTAATTCTCCTTGGTTCCAATCTATTTGATGAATATTTCGGACTGTCCAAGAATATTGCATTTTCTGTTGTGTTGGAAGTTCTTCAAACGGAAACGGTGGTTGGAATGTACACACTCCGGTAATGGAATTACCTTTTACAGCATGAAAAGCAAGTTCTTTGACAATGTATGCCCCTGATGAAAGTTGAAAACCTTCAAAATCAATGACTAAAGCTGAGAATCTTTTTCTGTTTCCTTCCTACAATAAAAAAAAGAAAATTTTGAGACACCAAGAAAAATAATTAACAACACACAGTTAAAATGTTTATGATAATGTTCATAACTCCTTTCGATTACTACGATTAAGAATTTATTTGCAAAGTAAAAGTCTTTACCTCCTGAGTTCTGTCTAAAATAAATCGTTTTACAAAAACAAATATGAAACGTTCACCTTTAAGAAAATATTTCAACTTTTTGCAAAAAAAAAAATTTACTTGTTTTATAAAAATATTTCAAACTTTGTAACAGAATTTTCTATCGTTTGAGAAAATATTTATGTTTTTACAAAAAATCTTCTATCTTTTAAACATTTTGTTAAAAATTTCCTAATTTTATAAAAATACTTCAAACTTTTTCACAAAATTTTCTATCTTTTTAGAAAATATTTACGTTTTTGCAAAAAATTTTGTCTTTTAATAAAATATTTTAACTTTTTGTTAAAAATTTTCTATCTTTTAGGAAAATATTTATGTTCTTAGAAAAATTTTCGATCTTTTAAGAAAAAATTTTAACTTTTTGTTAAAAATTTTAACTTTTTGTTAAAAATTTTCTATCTTTTAAGAAAATATTTATGCTTTTACAAAAAAAAAATTCTCTTTCAAGAAAATATTTTTACTTTTTTGTTAAAAATTTGTTAGTTTTATAAAAATATTTAAGTTTTTGCTAAAATCTCCTAGTTTTTCAGAAAATTCTATATATTTTTCTGAAACTTTTTCTATTAATTATTAAAGAGTGTAATTTTTTCTTGATAATATAAACTTTTTCACATGTGAAAATGATCAATAAAGACAAAATATATTTTAATAAAATAAATAACATTATATTCAAAGTTTCACCCAATCACTTCTGCGAGCATACATCATATGTTTCTTAACAATTTTCTAAGAAATAATTTTATTCCCACGTTCTATAACAAGTATGAAGCACTATGCTATTATGACTAATTGATAAAACGTGGATAAGCCCCAAACGTCCCGGACAGACATTATCTTTGTAAAATTTTGTGAGAAATAGATAACATGTTCAAGTTCTGTAATCAGTATCATTTAAATATATACTTTCAAATAGAAAGGCTATAGTTAGTTTAACATTACCTCCTAATTTGAAAATAAAGTAAGTTATTTGCATTATTATAATATTAAATTGTAATAAAACGAATAAAACGATGAAGTAAATGAATAAAACGACGTAATTGTAATAATATTGTAATAAATGAATCGTATATTGTAATAACTGAATAAAACGACGTAATAAAACGATAAATTCCCATTACATGTTTTTAATATAATTGAATTTAAAGCGGCAAAAATTCCCATTACATGTTTCTTAGATTTAAAATAATTCATTTGAAATTTTAAGGAAATTTAATATATAATTGATAATATAAATATGTCGTTATTTATTCTTTTTAACAAAATGCTCTAGTTTTTAGAAAATATTTTTATTTCTGAGGGAGATTTTCTAATATTTCAGAAAAAAATTTTGTTTTTGTGAAAAATTTCTAGTTTTTCAAAAATAATTTTTATATTTTTGTAATAAGTTTCTAGTTTTTATGAAACTTTTTGGTATTAATTATTAAAGGGTATATTTTTTTATTGAATAGGTTAATAATAGGTAATATTAAATAGGTAAATAATAATTATAGTCGTTTATATCAACTGTATTTATGTTAAAAAATAACTAAAATTAAGAGTTATTAATATAGTCTCTTTCTAACATTTTAAGTATAGATGACACCATTAGAATTCATATAGTATTTCTTAAATTATTCAAATTTATTTTATTAAAACCTTAAGTTTTCCTCTGATCTCTGTACATTCACAGGATACTGGTTAACGAAACCAATCCCACTATTTGTCGTCGGACTAAGGGTAGGAGGTTTTCGTAGTCTTCCTCCTCATATAACATGGGTACTCACAAAGTCCTCTTCGAAGACATGTATTGTCTTAAGATCTAGGAGTTCCATTGTCTTCTGGGTTCAAAAATGACAACATTGATAGCCGTAAATCCAAACGATAGGGATAAAAGTATCTAATCGTATAAACTAATATTTATTAATTTAAAATTAATATACATTTAATTCTAATACTTTTAATATTCTCAGTAGTCATACTTAATAAATATTAACTTCATTTAGATTACGTAATGAAAAAAAAAATTAAAACTATTCCTAATTTGTAACTAAGAAGATGAGTAATTTTTATTATTAACAAAATAAAAATAATTAATTAAAATGTACATAACAATTTACTTTCTCTTGGTTAATTAAAGATACAGATTAACGCATCTCAGTAGTTTTATAAATAATACTATTTAACATTATCAATATACTATTTATCATCAATATAATAAAAATAACGTAGTTATAAAATTTTTAAAGTTAACTAAGTTTTGTCACATGCTCTGCCTAAAAAACGAATTAGTGCTAGAAGTTAAAATAAAACAATTCTATTAACAATAAATTTAAAAGCATAGTAAATTACTAAGAAATCAATAGTACTTACTTCAGTTTCAGCATGTTTTCTCTTTAAATAACCGTCCATAACGAAATGGTGAATTGAAAAACTTTTCGAAAACTTAATCGAGACACAACAGAAGAACAAGTGAAATACTAATATAAGAGGGGGGTAGGGGAAATTAAGTCACTCTATCCTTCTAGTTGCCAAATCATGAAAGTATAACTCTAACAACCAATCAGAAAAATGTTAAACTGTCACATGCTTAACTATTTACCAGCGCAAGTGAAAGGAACTGAATTCAACACATGCGTCATAGCCCCAAGATCTAGCTTGTTATATGTTATCAGTTAACATGTGTATGATCAGTGCCGTTGCCACCCAGAGAAAGTTATAATAACATTAAGAGGGGCAGAAATAATTATTTAATAACTGTCAAAGGTTAAGTGAAAAATATATCGATGAAACTGTAGGATGATATCGATATCAAATCCTTTTTATTTATACACGTGTTCAGAATACAAAAGTTAAACTTATTAACACATATCTAACTAAGCATTCGTGGGTCAGTGGTTATGATATCCAACTACTGACCCACGAAGGCTTTTTTGATGGCGTGAGTTCGATCCTCAGCCTTAATTATATTTAATAAATAATATTAAAACAGATTTAAATATTAAAATAGATTTAAAGTTATTTTATTTCTTAAATTCTCACATAGATGGCGCCACTAGATCAAACGCATTTATGTGTTATGTAATAAAAGATGACGTCATAACATCATAATATACAATTTCTCCCCCAAATAACAAAGTTTCTAAATGTTGCCACCCTCAAAAAGTAATAAATAAAAATATTATTTAAGAAACGAAACTATATTAAAAACAGAAACCGAAACTAAAAATATATTAGGCTTAAGAAAAAAAAGAAATAAGCTCCCCATGACGCTGCAGACGAAGTTTCGATTTTCAGGCGGGCAGAAATAAGCATGCGGGCAGAAATAAGCAACTTCCGGTTCATAGGAGGGCAGAAATAAGCAACTTCCGGTTGTAGGCGAGGCAGAAATAAGTAACTTCCGGTTGGGGCAGAAATAAGCACCCCTTGACTGCCCATCACTTCCGCCGCATATATGCCTGCTATTACTACTGACAAATCTCTTAATTTTCGAAAATATTAAATATATGATCTGCAGTTTGAACAGAAAAAATGGTTTTTTAGGTACTTGTTTATTTTTGCTATATTAATTTTTATTATTTAGTTGTAAAACATATACCAACTTCTCAACTAACACTAAATTGTTCTAAAAAACTAAATGAAATTTTGCATTATACTATATAATTATGACGTAGAATTATCAATATTGTTATATCTCATTTATTTTCTTATAATTTTTAAATTTTTTTTTTTTAAATTTTGAACAAAATAAGTTTAGCTTTATTAAAGTAATTTTGGAACTTTAGTAGATGTAAGTTTTTAACAATGAATAATATTGAAGTTAAACTTTGAATTTATCTAGACTTCATACTTATTTTTGGAAAAAGTTTTGCTTTTTGTTTTTTTTTAAAAGTAAATTATTTTAAATATTTATGCTGATATTTTGTAAGAAAATGTTGAGATGAATTTATTCATTATAATTCCTTTAAATTGAAAATTAATAAATGAAACAAATTTCTCTCAGTCTTTTACAATCGATATAATTTAAATTAATATTGATCTGTCATACTTATTTACAGAAAGAGCATTTGCTTCATTATGTTAAGATAAATTCCCTTTCAAATAGAGTGAAAGTGAGTTTTAATTTGAAAGTGAGTCATAAATTGTTTATTTTTATTAAAATAAATTTTGTATTTTATTGGAGTTTTACATTTATTTTTATATAAGACCTTGTCTAAATTTAGAATTGAATTTAAATTTATATAAACTTATCGATAATTATTTTAGGATAAAGTTCTTGTTTTATTGTATTCTTTAAGCTAACTAATTTCGGCTATTTTTGCTGATATTTTGTAAGAAAATGTTTAAAGGAATTTAATCATCATTGTTTAACTCAATAATATACATTTAGCGCATTTCATAAAATCTATTTATTCTAAATTTATACTAACCTTTTATGCTCATTTACCTGAAAAAAAAATCTGTAAAGAATTTTACTAGCAGATAAATACTTTTAAAGAAAATGTTTAGATGATTTTATTCATCATTATTCTTTTAAACTCATTAATAATAATAATAAAAAGACATTTTGCACTGTATCTAAAATCTATTTATTTTAAATGTATACCAACCTTTTATGCTTACTTATAGAAAGAGATTCTATAAATAATTTTAATAGCAAATAAATACTTAGAACGAAAATAAGTTTAATTTATTCATCATTTTTCTTTTAAACTCAATTATAAAAATAAAAATATCTTTTGCACTGTATCTAAAATCTATTTATTTTTAAATACTTAGAACGAAAATGAGTTTAATTTGTTCATCATTATTCTTTAAAGCTCAATAATAATAATAATAAAAAGACATTTTGCTCTGTATCTAAAATCTATTTATTTTAAATGCTAACCTTTTATGCTTACTTACAGAAAGAGAATCTACAAATAATTTTAATAGCAAATGAATACTTAGAACGAAAATAAGTTTAATTTATTCATCATTATTCTTTTAAACTCAATAATAATAATAAAAAGACATTTTGCACTGTATCTAAAATCTATTTATTTTAAAATTTAAATGCATACTTACCTTTTATGCTTACTTACAGAAAGAGAATCTACAAATAATTTTAATAGCAAATAAATACTTAGAACGAAAAGGAGTTTAATTTATTCATCATTTTTCTTTTAAACACAATAATAATAAAAAAGACATTTTGCACTGTATCTAAAATCTATTTATTTTAAATGTATACTAACCTTTGAAAGAGAATCTACAAATAATTTTAATAGCAAATAAATACTTAGAACGAAAATGAATTTAATTTATTCATCATTTTTCTTTTAAACTCAATAATAAAAATAAAAATATATTTTGCACTGTATCTAAAATCTATTTATTTTTAATGTATACTAACCTTTTACGCTTACTTACAGAAAGAGAATCTACAAATAATTTTAATAGCAAATAAATACTTAGAACGAAAATGAATTTAATTTATTCATCATTTTTCTTTTAAACACAATAATAATAATACAATAAGTGAAATCTAAATTCAATTTAAATTAAATTTTTCATTATCCTTTCATACCTTAGCTTGAGCATCCGTTTTATTGTGTTCTATAATTTCACTTGCAAATAAATAAACGAAAGTGTAAAGTTGTTTTGGCGCTATTATGTAACCAATTCTGCACTGTATCTTTTTTCATTTGCTGTAATGTATACCTTCAATGAAAGGAAATTCCATTTTGAAAAAAACATCTCACCCATTGTATAAATTTGTTTACGACATATCTACCTGATTCTATCTCCCCTACACACCCACATGCTTTTTCTTACCGGCCTTGACCTGGCTTAGGCCCTCTGCGATGCCACAAACACTAGTTTCTTCCCCTATTCATACAGCAAAGACCATGGACCTCGTTTTTTTTATTCGACGAGCTCAGTTCCATACCGAAAAGCTCGTTGGATAGTCACTATCACGCAAACGATCGCGATGCTGCTCACTTTTTAATTTATTCTGATGTCCTGCTGTTGCCCATCATGAACATGAACTTCTATGGACTTTCGCCAAAATCGACTCGCTACTGACACGGTTGTTGAACTGGTCTGTGTATGGTGATTATATGATTAAAAAACAAACAACAAAAAAATAAATTTAAAGGAAGAGAGAAGAAAAAAAAAAACATTTAGTGCCTCGCGGTAAAGCCGGCTAGAGACTAAAGTGCGGAGGTGAAATCGACCTGATATGAATGTTTCGAACAGAATGTTCGGAACTCGTGTCAGACCCGTGCGTGCGTAAATGTGTGTATGTGTGCAGGTGCAGTCTGATGGTTTCGGACTTGTAAGGCTTCAGAACTCGATAGTTCTTTCATTTGGAACGGTAGAGTTTTTTTTTACATCATCGCCCACTGTCAATTATTATCTACTTGGAATTGTATCATTTGGATTACTTGTGTGCTTGTGCAGTGCTTTCGTACTAATTGAGGATTTATCATTGAATGATGTGTTTTGTGCCTTGTATACGTCTTAGCGGCAGCAGTGTGTAAACAAACACACATTTAGTGTGTAAACAAACACACATTTCATTTTGGATTGTAGAAATTTGTTTACAGTAACTGTAAGTTAGTTTTTAATTTGAATTTTATAACTCTTTGGTAGATTTTGTTGAGAGTTTAAAAAATTTATTTTAGCAAATGCATTTTTACTGTTTTAATTATTTTAGCTAGTTTTTTTAAAATTTTTTTATGGTTTAGCTTAAGTTTGTTGTAGTTAAATGTTTAGAGTTTATTTTCGGCATTAATATTATTTAGTTTTTTTTTTCTTTAAAAATTTTATACGAATGAAAAATTTATAGTATCTGTAAAAGTTTATAGTAAATGTTTTTTTTATAAAATTGTAAAAATTTATAGTAATGTTTAGAGTTTATTTTCGACATTAATAATATTTAGTTTTTTTTTTCCTATAAAAATTTTATACGAATGAAAAATTTATAGTAACTGTTAAAGGTATGGATTAAAAAAAAAATTCTAATGAATTACAATGAAAAAATTAGGAATTCGCTGAAAAGTTTACTTTCTTTCGTTAACATGAATACAAATTTTAATTAATTTTTCACTTTTTTTAAGAATTTAATTTATGATTTTACCAGAATGTTACTATGTGTATCGGGCAGTGGCAGTGAATTTTCAAGAGATAATCCTGGATCGCGTTGCAGCTTTCAAAGTCTGCTTATTAAAAATAATGCAAACTTGCAGGTGATGGTTGAAGAACGATGCTCTATGTCGAACTCAGCTGTCGACGCCACTGAGCATGTCCCATCACATGCCACTTTATCATTTCATCTCAAAACAAATCATAAAACGCGTGATAGCCCCCCTTCTTTAAAAGAATATAAAAATAGAGTGATTGTTGTTAGTGGCGAAGGTTCAGGGTTCGCTGCTGCCGCTGAGACTGGGGGGACCTGTACTACAACGACAACCTTTAAATCTAATGTTATAAACGGCAAGCGAAGTACTAACACAATTCTAGTACGCTATAAACCAGGCAAAGCTATATCTCCTAGTTCTGAAGATGAATTGGAGATTGAATTTAATAATTCAAGAAATGATGGTGCATCAGAGGTTAACTCATCACCACCATCTAGTTTGTCGGGTGATAGTGCACCAAACAAACTTGAAAAAACTTCAACTAGTGCTTGGGCTCAAATTATGGAACTGGAAGGATATAGGAGTCCAGCAATCGGGCTTGATAATGTAGGAATGAAACAAGATGATAAAAACAGAACATCATCTGGTGATGATAGTAATTTTTCATCTTTGTCATGTGAGGCGTATAATAATGATTTGTCTTTTGATAAGTATGCAGGAAATTCTACAAGCGAGGTTGTCTCTGTTGATGGTTATTCCTCCATTCCTTTTCAAGAATTGTCCTCAAAAAATATTAAAACTGAAACTACCGGTGTTTATTTTAAGAAATACGATTGTGAAAATGACAGTTTAGATTCAGATAGTTTGTCAGTAATTTCCGATTCAACTCGCTCTTCAACTGTCGAGTCTAGTGTAAGCTATCATCCCAACGCCCATTTAAATAATAATTTTAATGTAAAGCATGAATTTCCGCTGTCTGGAAGGTCTGCTCTTGGCAGACCAAAGAGTTCTCTTCAATATCATTTTGGTGAGAGTGCTATGAACGAAATGCAGTCTTGCAGTTTTAGTTCTGACCAAACAAAAATTATTCCAAAACCTAAATCTGCTATGCTTAGATCTGAATCATCCCGTGTATCGAAAAGCCACATACAAGAAAGGAACAAAAGCAGACGCAAAACATTACCTGATGGAAATTTATATCTTAACTCTTGTTCTAGCAAAGGTTCAGATGTTGTAGCTCAGAAAAGTCCAGAGCATGATCCTAATGCATCATGGGGTAGATACAATTCACGAGCAATGCGAGACTCGGTACGAAAGTACGCAGAGACTCTGTATCTTCGGCGACAGACCAGGGTTAAGCTTGATTCCCTTCCAGAAGCTAAAGGAGTGAAACTTACTCGGTATGTTTCAGCTAGTGGTAACCAGGATCATGTTCATTCATTAAAAGGACTTTATTTACGAAACAACTTATATTCGTCAAAAGCACGAGCAATCAGCACTTCTCATTTGCACGAATGCCCACCAGAATCTGTTTCTTCCTTTCCAATCCATAGCAAATTTAATCTGCCATCTGATTCCTCAATGAATCCAAAGCGTCGCGAGTATAGGTCAACATTACATTTAGATCAACATTTTGAAGAAAATGTGCGCAAGTGTCCAAATAGTCTATCTCAAGCGTTCAAAAAAGTTTCAAATGTTAACTTGCCTGATAAGGTGAATAAATATATTGATGAGGTTAATTGCAACGACTCTCCTGCAGTAAGTGATGTTAGTGACAAAAATTCTGATGATATTCTTTCAAATCATATTTATCAAAACCGTATTTCTGATCATTTAAAGTCTGCTAAAATTACTTTGTCTGTTGAGTCGGATGTTTTAATTAATGACAAGCTCTCAATGAATATGAAAGAAATAAAATCAAAATTATGTACTGATTGCGCTCAGTCTACTGAGTTAGGACCACCGCATAAACAACCTGCCAACCGCAGCAGACATCAACATTTTAAATCATCGCAACATATACATTATACTGATGTTAATTCTTTGAAAAACGCTCCTCTTTCTGCTTGCGATGGGGATAAAAGTCTATGTTTATTTCATCGCTCATATACCGAACAGGAAAGTAAAACACAGACGGAATCAAATGTTAACTTGGATAATACCGAAAAGTGTACAAAGTTAACGGCAAGAGAAATGGCTGAATTAGTTAACGGAAAAATTTCCGGAAATTTGACTGATTCAAAAATTCAAACTGGAGTGACGAGTAAAGTTTCGAATTGGATTCAAAAGCAAAAAGACAAACGGAAACCCGTATTTTTCATTGGAGATGGTCCTGTCTTCGAGGCTGAAAATGTTCCAAAATCAAAAAATCGTAAATCAAGGCGTTCGTTGTCTCTTTCTAGTGTCAGGGAAAGTGAAATATCTACTAATTGTAATGGAAGGACTGATAGTCCGGTAAAATTCTTACACATAAATTCTTCTGAAATTAGTGAGGATCCGTCTTCAAAACACAATGAACAAAAAGGCTTGTTCATTAAAAGAACTTCCAGTTGTTGCAGTAATAAAGAATCAACTGGCAGGAAAAATCGTCAAGGCTCGTTGGTCAGACAGGAGAAGGAAGATACTATATATCCGGACCGTGGTCGAATTCAGGTCGATGAAAATGCAGGGTCATTCTTTCATGAAGGCTGTGACAAATTTTCCAATGACTGTCGCAAACCTAAAACGGCGTTAGAAATTCAATCAAATTTCGAAAACTGTAAAACAAGGAAGACTGTTCCAGAATTTAAAACCTCAACCTTTTTAAAAAACATATCCACTGATAAGCGTTCCAAGTACCCCTCCGAATATAATTTTTCGCAAAAATCTTATTCTAACGATTACATAACTGAGGAATGCATTAAAAAATCTTACGGTCTTGATACCTCTCTGACTGATAACCAAAATCAATTTCAAAATTCTAATCAGGCTGCTTCCCGAAATGAGCGCTTAGCACTAACCAGGAAAATTTTGAGCATCAAACAGTTAACTAGAGCCTTATCGTTACATTCATTAAAGAAAAAGGCCAAAGATGAATCTTCTGAGGTTCAAATGGCTGTAAAGCCGACTACTAATTTAGTTAAATGGTCCCGCGGAAGCAAGCGTAAAATTGAAAACATGAAGTTCGGCTCATTGCGCAAAAGCTTGTCCTATTGTGAATTAACAGCAAGAGAGACTAAGCTGCCTGATAAAACACCATTACAGGAAAAATTGGAATTGGATTCTAAAAATTTTGTAAGAACGACTCCTGTTCGAGTTGTTTCTCGCAAAGTTAGTTGTTCTTGCGCAACTTCCCTCCGAAGAACAGTTTCACTTTCTTGGCAGTTTCCTATGAGTCGAAAAACTGACTCTTGTTTAGAGTCTGTTCACGATAATGCTTTAGCGAAATTATGCTTTTTGCGATTGCATTGCAAGAATTCTTCATTACCCTTTGTTAGAAATTTGAGGAAAAAAGACAACGAAACAGTCAATGCAACTGAAAAGCCGAGGATTTGCCCTGATGCTTTGTTGAAAGTTGGTTGCGAACTGGCTGCTACTTCAGTGGTGAGTTTTTGTATTTTAATATTTATTTGTCTAATTTAAAACTTTTTAAATTTAAAGAGTGTTTAAACAAATGTTTTCATTTGGCTATTCCAATATTCAATTATTCAAATTAATATCTCAATTTTCAAAAGTGATGTCGCAAATGTTGCTTCTTTCTCTTCATAATTAAGCATGATTGGTAAAAAAAGGAAATAAAAGCATATATTTATTTGTAGGACGTGATATTCAATATTCAGTTATTCAAATTAATATCTCAATTTTCAAAAGTGATGTAAATGTTGCTTCTTTCATCATAATTAAGCATAATTGGTAAAAAAAAGAAAGAAAAGCATATATTTATTTGTAGGACGTGATAAATTAGTAAAGTTAGTTGATTTAAATCAAGATTTAAAAAAAAGATTAAAATAATCTGGTTTAAAAAAAACATTGACTTAAATCAATTAGGAAAAATGATTTAAAAATATACATAGCGTTTTTATTTTGAATTTTTTTTTTTCAAAATGTGTTGCTGTACTTAATTTGTTGCTGTATTATGAATTTGAATTAATGTCGTTATATTAGTACTTGGTGCTTAATGAATATCAGCACTTTGGAATTATCGCTTGAAAAACCTTACAATGCTTTAAAATTTTTCGGAACACAAATAAAGAACAAAGTAAAAAGTTGCAGTTTTTCTATTTATTGTAAAAACCTTAAATTAAAATATTTTCCTCTCAATTTAATTAATATATTATGATTAAAAATTTAATTTAACAATAGCAAAGATATAAAAAAATAATTTGTTGCATCATGCAGCATAAATTTTATATAATAAATTTTACTTTAATTTATGTGATTAAAAGTAATTAAGAAAAGCAAAGACATTAAAAAATAGTTTGTGACATCCTGCAGCATAAATTTTATTTTAAACATAATTTATGTGATTAAAACTGACTTCGCAATAATGAAGTCATAAAAAAATAGTTTGTTACATCCTGCATCATAAATTTTATTTTAAACATAATTTATGTGATTAAAACTGACTTCGCAATAATGAAGTCATAAAAAAATAGTTTGTTACATCATTCAGCATAAATTTTATTTTAAGCATAATTTATGTGATTAAAACTAACTTAACAATAGCGAAGATATTGAAAAATAGTTTGTTACATCATTCAGCATAAACTTTATTTTAAGCATAATTTATGTGATTAAAAGCGTTTTTAACTGTAATTTTTAGGTGATTAAAACTGTAATTTAGCAATAGCGGAAACCTTAAAAAATAGTATGTTATATCATGTATCATAAAATTTATTTTAAGCATAATTTATGTGATTAAAACTGTAATTTAACAACAGCGAAGACATTAAAAAGAGTTTGTTACATCACGCAGCATATTTTTTTTTAATAATCTAGTTACGCATGCTAATTATTTTCAATCGTATCCAAGCAAGCGGAAGTCACAGAATGCTTTATTTGACATGTTTGATTTTATCAAGTTTTATTTCTTGTTTTAATAAGTATTTTTACTTATGATTTCCTGTTTAGTTAAGGAAAATATTTTACTCGGACTATCCAAATTTGGTATCGAAACCAATGTTGTCAAGTTGATTATTTCACTAATAGAGTTTTTTTGTGTCCTCTCTTGAAAAAACCACATTGATAGATTATTAAATTGATCTATTAAGTCCTTTTTTAGTTTGCTCAGAAACTCAAAGGTATTACAAAAAATTAATTATATAGGGTATTTCTTAATTACCGTCCATAATATTTATTTTTATAACCTTTATCAGAAATGTATGAAAAGAAAACAACACATTCAAGGTTTGAAATTCCACATATTTCATTAGTTTTTGTGATCTTCCTCACTTAAATATTGATTAATTTGCGTACTTTCTTCAGTTTATTTTAGCAAGGATTGTGAAAATATACATTAAGGGTGGTAGTCACGTAACACCCTATATAAATTTATTAGCCTTTGACCTAAAACTTCTGCAAAACGTTGATTCTAGAAAAAGAATAGGTGATGCTTCTTATACTATTCAAAGCATTTCCCCAGTTTTTTTAATTGAACATTTCAAAAAGCTTCCAGATTTTGAAGCTTTTCATCATGCTTGACAAAAAGGAACTACTTACAACGATTTTTTTATTGATACTGATTTAAATTATTTAAATTATAACAACCTGGTTTATATGGTTCTTCTAAAAATGACGTAAAAAGACGTAAGAAATCGATTTCTTGGAATGTCTGATGAAGCAAGAATGAATGATATAGGTTTTCTGTCTGCAATAGATGAATTTTCAGTAGGTAAGTTTCTTTTTATTGTATTTTAATTATTTTTAATTTTCTGAATTGTCAGTGTGCAATTAACCCTTTCGTAACGGCATTTCAGTGTTCGCACATTTCAGTGGCGTTACGCCACTGAAATGTGCATGTCGCATGTCGGTTATACTTATTTCCGTGTTACATTACAATTGATAAATAAATATGCAATTTGGGATAATTAAAAAAATTCTTAGTAATTTTATTCATAATAAATTTTAAAAAAAGGCAGATAAACTTCTGAGTATGTGTACGAGCGCCCATTAAATAGGCGCTCCTACGCGCGGGACATCGCGCAGAATGCCGGCTGAATTCCGCGTTCGTAACGAAAGGGTTAACCTTTTATTATATGTTGATTTAGTTGTTTATAATTATGAGTGTTATAGTTTGCTTTTGTATTTATCAAAACATATTTTTTGTTGTAACATCATTAATTTTTCTGTGGTAGTTTATAACCAACAAAAATAATTTTGTCGTAATAAGAACTGAGGTGAATCGGGAAAAAAAATCCGATAAATCCATACCGGATACCGATCCAAAACAATTAAAATTGAAAAAAGTTCAAATAAAATCCGATGAATTTTAATTTGTTACTGAACCAAACTGATTTAATAAGAATTTCGAACTTAGTTTTTGTTGAATTATTTTTTTTTTGTGGTAGTCTAAAACAAACTCCGATAATTTCGACGTAATAAAAACTGTGTGAAGTCGAAGAAGAGTTCGATAAATCCATATCAGATACCGATCAAAACAATTAAAATTGTTAAAACTGGAATAAAATCCAATAAATCTTAATCTGTTACTAAAACAAACTGTCTATTTCTCAACTTTATTTGCGTTAATCAGAATTTTTTTGTTCAAAATATATGATTTGTTACTTTTATAAGCTTTGTTTTTGTAAAATATTTATTTGTAGTAGCTTAAAACAAACCCCGATAATTTCGACGCAATAAAAACTGTGTGAAGTCGAAGAAAAGTTCGATAAATCCATATCGGATACCGATCAAAACAATTAAAATTGTTAAAACTGGAATAAAATCCAATGAATCTTAATCTGTTACTGACACAAACTGATTTAGTAAGTACTATCTTAATAGTACTTACTAAATCAGTACTAAAGTACTATCTTTCTATTAAAGTACTATCTTAAAAACCTTTTGGAAAAGTTCACACGTAGTGTTTTTCTTATTTTTTGTCAAAATGTAGTTTAAAAAAAACTTAAATGATTGATTTTTCCCACTGTTTTCGATTTGACCTATCCTATGAATCGACATTGCTTTCCATAGTTTAAATAGGCCACTTTTAGAAGAACAAAAGAATTTTATTTTGTTCAAACTAGAAAGAATGAAGAAAAAAAAATTGTGCGATTTCCAACTACTGTAGTTGTGAAAATTCATTGAATACGGGTACAATTGTTCCTATAAACGTTGCAGCTTTTTATGTAGAAATTTAGTTCTAGTTGATCTAATTTCACTTATAGCCTTTGTTTGTTAATTGAATGCCATCTCAAAGCATTTCCTTTAGATTTCGAATAATACTTTCATTTAAATTAATCTTTATTATGATGGACTTATTTTGCACCAGGTTTTGAAAAAATGATTTCAATGAATAATTGATTGAACAATTTTGGCTTTTGTTTCATGTTCATATAAGTTTCTCACGCTCTGTTTAGAAAAATTAAAGCGTCAAGGTTTTTTTTTTAAAATTATTATATTTTATTCTGTTTTGTTGCATTTTTCAAAGTTTTTTTTAAAATAAAAAAAGTTTTTAGGCTTGTTTGCTCCTTTGTCATCTTTGATTTTAAAATTACCGCGTCTTTTTGTTTTCAACTAACTTTTAAAGATGTAATAGCTTTCTACAACAAAATATCTTTTTGCGCTTTTTAAAAAATTCAACTTAAGTTAACTACTTCAAATTTTGCATCTTACTGATATCTATTTTATGTACACTACATATTTACTAAATTTTATGTATACTAAATATTTACAAAATTTTATATACACTAAATATTTACTCAATTTTGCATCTTACAGATATTTATTTTATATACACTAAATATTTACTAAATTTTGCATCTTACTGATATCTATTTTATATACACTAAATATTTACTAAATTTTGCATCTTACTGATATCTATTTTATATGCACTAAATCTTTATTATTTATTCAGAAAGGTTTTCTATTCAAAAAAATTAATACTATAATATCTTTTTTATTGAATATAGTAACATGAATTTAACTAAAACTATAAAATCACTACGGTTATTTAACAATTCGTTTTATGGCTCGAAAAATATCACTTAGTAAAAATATTTCATAAAAATCTAAGAAAATTCTTTCAAATTCTTTAAAAATTGTTCAACTGCTTAATTTTCTTTCTATTCAAATAGCGTTGTATTCATGTATTTTGACTTGCAGGACAACGATAAATTACTTTTCCAAAAAAATCAGAAACAGTAAAACCTAATTGATCTAAAGTTGCCATTTTCATGGTTAGATTTTAACTGAAACACGATTCAATTTCACACTTTAAAGTTGTAGCGATGTTGCACGATATCATGGTTCGAAGCAGCGATACTCAACGTTAGACTGACCTTTCTATTAGTGTAAATATTAAGCGATTAATAGTAGTATTAATTTAGACACTGTTAATTAAAAAAAAGTATGTAACTTAATAATGCGAATGTAATTTTAATATGGCACTAATTTGAGCCACATTATCATAATTTTTTTAATTTGATTACATTATACTATGGTTAGATTTGAACTGAAACACGATTTAATTTTACACCTTGAAGTTGTAGCGATGTAAAAAAATTATTTTAAATGTAACTTTTAAATTTTTATTTCAGAAATATATATAGGAATTTCACCTTACTGTTACATTTTTATCAGAGTAATTAGTCTGAAATTATAGTAAAATTTTTCAATTTGTTGGATTAGTTAATACTCTAACAAACTTATAGTTTATATCTTATCATTTGACATTTTACAATGTTACAATGACTTTCGAAACTTAGTTCCAATAAGTTCCACGAGGTAATTAGCTAAACTTCTTTTTCTTGTCTTTTTTGATGTTTCTTCTTTCGAAAAAACCTACCCCATTTTGCTCGTATTGCAAAGGTGGACTAAATATACCGAAAAACAAAAATTATGTTTTTTTTTTCATGCTTTCGCGTTATTTTGTAATTAATTCGCGTTATTTTGTAATATTACTTCGGAAATATAATTTGCTTTTCGATCATTTTTAATATAAAATTACGAAAGTTATATTTTCATTGCTATATTTAATTATTTAAACGCACTATATATATATATATATATATATATATATATATATATATTTTTTTTTTGCTCGCCATATTTCAGCAGCCATTTTGTTTTGTTTTTGGGTATTTTTAGTGTATTTCAAAATTTTAACTATGAATTTAATTTACCTGCACATAAAAAAACCCTAAATAAAAAACCCCAAATTTTGAAGCAAATTTTATCGAAAGACTAACTTTGGCCACGAAACCTTGGATGCTGGCCCACTGTGCAAAGCGATGGAATAGTAGTATTATGTTAAACGCAGTTATTAATAATAAAAAAAAAAAACTAATCCTGTCTTGTTACAGTTTTAATTACTGTTTTTAGTAAGTGATTTGAATACATAATTATTTGTCAAAAGCTTTTTTTATATATATACAGTTGGGACGGGAAGAAAAACTGTCAAGGTGTTAATAATGAGTCAGCATTTTTGTTTTTATATGTTATCAACCTATTTATGATGTTAGCGACAAATAAATAATGGCAATCGAGACTCTGAGGCAGGGTTTAAGCTGAGTCTAAAAATTCATTAGCAAAAAAGCTAAAATCTGAAAAAAAGTTTTAGCAAAATGCTAAAATGCCATTAGGCTTATAAAATTACTTTATATCAAACAAGTACTGTAAGTTATCTGACAAAGAATAGCTTAATGTACAAGAATATCAAAAAGAATACCTATAACAAAAAAAAAAAACACATTTATTATTTATCAAAACATTTTGGTTTATAATTAACAATCTTCCTTTCTTTCATGTTTGCCCATTTTACAAATGCTTCTTGAAAGTTAAATGCACTTTCAGGGCCCTCAATATTAATCATTAACAAATTGTTTACATGGTTGATTAACAACCTGTTTCGAATATTAGTTTTAATCAAATTAAGGCAGCTAAACACAGTCAACAGTGTGCATTGGCATTGTTGCACAATACTCTATAACAGAAGTTATTAATGGGTACTGTTCAGACACATCATTGGTATATAAAAATAAAAGTAATTCATTAAATGACATGTTTTTACATCGTTGCATTAAGATGTGTTTAAATAATCCCCATTCACAAAGTAATTCAGTTTCTGTAAACTGAAAATCTTTTCTGGGAGATTCCGAAAACAAATTGAAAATGCAACGGATTTCCTTTACACCATAATGCTGTAATTCTTCCGAACTATGGGGCATCCTGCTAGGTATAAATATATTGAACATTTCGATTTTATCCAAATCTCCCAATCTATCAGTAATATTTTCAATGAAACAGTTTAAAAAATTGTGCATCAAATTACGGAATATTTCCCTCTGTTTCAGTCCATCTAAAATTATATGGCCCTGAAACTCAAGTTTTTCACTTTCCTTCTTAGGCACATCATCTAAAAAACTCATATAAAGAGTGCCGGTGCCATTTTTGATTTCTTCTAAACTTGAAATACAAGCCTTCACACTTGATTGAACATATTCAAAATTTAAATTAGATTTTTGAAATATGAGGCTTAATTTATTAATGTTGAACATGATATCATTCATGATGGCAGTGGTTGCTAAAAACAAAAAAGTAGTTATATTTTTTAACAACCCTTGAGCAACAGGACGTTTGTCTTCCATTAAAACACTAACAAGAGCTTGCCAGTTGCAATCCAGAGCTGTAACTGAATTCCCCAAAGACAACCACCGAGTTGTTAATAACTTTATAAATTTCCTTGATTTTTGTTCAAGGATATCTTGAACATTCTTCAATCGCCTGGTATTTGCAGGGGAGCATTCAAAATAAGAGTGAATTCTATTTATTATGTCCTGAAACTTTACCAGGTAAGCATTCTCAGACGCTGCTTGGCTCACGGCTAATGCTAGCCACACAATGTACTGAAATTAAATGCGGATTTTGGTTTTTGAACAGAGCAGCAACCCCCGCTCTAACACCAGTCATAACTGAAGGTCCATCTGTACCTAAGGATGAGCATTTTGTAACATCTATTTTCAAAGAAGAATAAATAAATTCAAAGAAGAATAAATTAAATTAGCACTTGCCATTTTTGTTGATCGCTATGCTTCATCTCGTTTGATCACGTTTTTTTCGTGAACGCTAGCGTCATGGTTCTTCTTGCGAAAGATATTTAGATTTTTTCTCCTTCTTGCTTGATCAAGTTTTTTTCATGGATGTTAGCGTCATGGTTTTTCGCAGAAGCTTTTTTTTAATGGAATTTAGTAAAATCCTTTAGCAAAAATGCGAAAATGCTTTGTTGAATTTTAGCATTTTTGAGGGGTCTTTTCGCATTTTGCGAAAAAAGCTACCGTAGCGGAAACCCTGCTCTGAGGGCAGATCTGGACAATCCACGCTCATTTTCAATGTCATGGACCTCTCATATTATAAACTAGCCAGTTTCTTGTTAGATGTTAATCACAACGCGGAAGAAAAAAAGGGGTTTGGCTGCAAAGAGTTTGTTCTAATGAGGCAACAAGCTGTTGTTCTTCCCTGTAATTCGATGAAGATTTCCTTCTAAATCATACGTATTTTGTCCCTTCTACTATTTGTCATTTATGACATTCGAAATTGTTAGGTATTGTTGAAGTTCATGGAACTTATTAATGTTTTATTGAAATTTGTTTTGACCGTTATAAAATTTAATTTATAACATTCTGAAAATACAAAACATTTTTATAGAGTTTGGCGATTTATTGTTTTTTTTCTTCTTTTAACATCGCTGTGATGCTATTTTAAAAAGCTTGATATATTCTCACATATTATTGTAAATATGGCATCTTCGATTAATATTATATGCATAACGCAATAAAGAATTATAGAAAGGAGAAATTTACAAAGAAAAATTAAAAATTTAAGGTTTATTAAGTTTTATTTACTAAGCATAAGCTGCAAGCATATAACCCATATCGTAAGGAAAAAAATTGCAAAGAAAACAAGAAAAGAAATTTTAAAAAATGGAGAAAAAAATTAGAATTACGGTGAAGAAATAATTATAATATTTAAAATTTAAAAAAAGTATTCCAAATTTTTAAAATTAAAAAAATATTTATATTTTGTAATCTGGCAACTTAGTTACGAAATTATTTTTAAATTATTTTTGCAACAAGTCCGTAAGTACATGGACTTCTGTTCTTGCTCTTAGCTTTAAATATTCTCATTTGTGTTTTAGGTTGAATTTTTCTTAATTTTTTTGTTATTTGCTTAATATGCTTTATTTTCAAATGGGTTTCTTTCTTTTCTTTTTTTTTTTTTTTTTTGGTGCTCGTCAAACTATTGTATTAATATATTTGGCTATATTAACACAATATTAGAAAGCACAGTTTTATGGATATAATCGTGTGAGCTGACGACAAGATAATCGTTCTTTTGTTTTCTTGTTTTTTATAAGTTTTAAAAATTTATATTTTTTTAAATTTAAATTAATTTTTCATTATAATTTTTCTTTTATTTAAAAAAATGTTTTTCCTTTTTTTTAAATTTCTTTCCTTGTTTTCTTTGTATTTTTATCTTATAAATCATATATATGCATATTTAAATATTTATAAGCGTTGGTTGCATATATTTACAACTTTATTTTAAAAAGAACGTCGACATACATGCGATGCTAGACTAATATACACAAATATTTAATGAGCGAGCAAATCTATTCGAAAAAAAACTGAGAAAGTAGCGAGCAGGGGGTGGCACCCTAGTAGAGTATAAGATAATTTGCACCAATGATGATATCGCGATGATTATTGATTACGCAATTATCGATAACGGTTAAATCATGATCCTAATCATCAGCTATATTTATCGATTTAGGCTATATCACGATCGCTTTTACTAATATCGTAAAATGATTTTAAACCATCGGATAGGATAACTACACTTTCTAACTGTAATTTTAGATGGATTTTTAACAAGTCATTCGATGTTGTTTTATTTATTATTCAACCTTCACTGTTAACAATTTACTTTTAACAGAATTATTTTACTTTTTTAAACATTTGAAAATGTCTTTTTATGAGAAAAACATAAAGATTCAAGACACTTTGAAAAAAAATGTTTCCACTTATTTTTTTTCCCGTAGCACACGTGACCAGACGTTTTCGAAACTATTTTGATCAAAATATTCTAAGAGATTTGGAAAGATCTACATAATTTTTAAATTGCTAAAAATAAATATAATTGCGTATAAGTGTTCAATATTAAGTCATGTCTGTATGTGATATACACGGTATATGATCTAAAATCCCAGTTTTTTTTTTTTTTTTTTTTTGCTATGGAACCCTAAATGATCAACATTCTTTCAACGAAATCCCAACTTCATAGCTAAAGTATATAAAGACAATTGTGAACGTATTAACGTATAAAAGACTGCTTTATTGAGAAAATGTTTAATAAAAATGATGAAAAAATGCCATCCTTCTATCTTAAATTTTGATTTATATCCGACAGTTGAATTTACAGTTGACTCTAGTATTATTATGAATTTGTTTTTGGTGTATAAACATAAGCTAAAAATGAATGAAATAAGTCGAATTATGGTTTTCATTGAAATCAAAACTAAAAAGATTTGCTATAAACGTAAAAAACTACTAGTAGGGAAACATACTTCTTTATTAACAATCTAGTTATTTTATTTTTGTTTGAGGGAAAGTATTAATGCAATATTTTATAAATGTATGTAATTTTCATAGTTTATTTATAACATTTGAAAAATTATATATTTCCCCCCCCAAAAAAAAAATGTGCTATTTCTTTTTATTGGACTTTTACTTAAGTAAAATCGTAAAGGCAATCAAAATATTAAGTAAATAATAGATTATTTATTAGATCTAGATATAATTACAGGTTTCAAAAATGTTTTTAAAAAAATCTTAGCTCTCGGAGCATGCTTACCTCTTCCACGGAACCCTAGGGTTCCACGGGGCACCATTTGGGAACCGCAGTTCTACACGATCTTTAAAATATTAAATATGATAATATAAAGCGTTTGATATTAAGTCATACCTGCATGATTTACACTGTCTCTTATCTACATATTTTTGTTATTCGTTATTAATCGTTAAAGTATGAATCTTGTAAATTTCATTTTTAACAGAGGGATATATCGTATTAAAATATCAAATTATATTTCCCATGAATAGCATTTTCATTTATTTATTCATTCATTATTCTAACAAATAATCTTATAACTTACGTCATGATTTTCATTTGAACAGGCGTCACTAAACGGTAGAAATATGTGTGTTATAAATAACTTATTTACGTCATCGTTTTAGAATTTTGCGTGTTAACTTTGCGTCGTTGTTTTTTTTTTCGGTATTGAAATTTTCGATCGTCTGATGATTTGACGTATCTTTATTTATAACACAAACTATTTTTGTCTTATACTTGTATTAACTAAATTAAATATTTTTTAACTCAAATATTTTAATTTTTAATAAGTATTAAGTTAACTTGAATATTTTTTTGTAATTTTAGAATTTTGCGTGTTAACTTTGCGTCGTTGTTTTTTTTTCGGTATTGAAATTTTCGATGTCTTATGATTTGACGTATCTTTATCTATAAAACAAACTATTTGTATCTTATACTAGTATTAACTAAATTAAATATTTTTTAACTCAATTAAATATCTTAATTATTAATTAGTATAAGTTAACTTAAATATTTTTTGTAATTTTAGAATTTTGCGTGTTAACTATGGGTCGTTTTTTTTTTCTTCCGGTATTAAAATTTTTGATGTCTTATGATTTGACGTATCTTTATCTACAAAACAAACTATTTTTAGCTTATACTAGTATTAACTAAATTAAATATTTTTAACTCAATTAAATATCTTAATTATTAATTAGTATTAAATTAACTTAAATATTTTCTGTCAAATGATTATGAATTTTAGATTCATTGATGGAATACTTTAACTCGAATAACTGAAGACACATTTTTTGCTCACAAATCATTATTTTATTATCATTATCTAATCTCAATCTTTAAATAAATTAATCCGTTATAGTTGTAGAAGAAAACATGCACCTCGTTCAAACCGATTTCCGTTGAATTTGAATTTCAACTTCAACTATTTAAGGTGGAGCTATAACTTGTTTTGAAGGACGATACCCTGGATATTTATAATTGTGTATCAAACAATACAACAATAAATGTCATACCCTTGACAAAATTAATAGATTAAAATGGAAATGCTCTGATTGGCTAGATACCGTTGAATTTTTTTTAACGATGTAGTTCTATCAAATTCCTTTCATATTTTTTTTATTAATTTTTTTAAAGATTTGAATTTATAAGTTCTGAACTTAAGTTCGAAAAATGAACTTATGTTTGTCTTATGTTATTAACTGTTCATGTTGTTAACTTATCAGGGTGCGTAGCGTTTTTAAAAATTTCTTAAAGGTGCTTATTTTTGATTTTCGTCTCTTACAAGCCTTTAAAGGTGCTTTTCTCATTGGGTGTTTTTAAAAAGTGCTTAATTTACCTTTTTTCAAAATGGGAATTTTCCTTTAGTAGGTTGATTTTCCCTTCGAATTATACAAAAAGACGTAATTCACATTGTTCTATTCAACGTTTTCACAATTAATTCAACCCCAATCTATTTCGGCGCATTGTCAGTACGTAGCGTATGACAACGTCCTTCATTTTACATGATTCAAAATTTCGTAATTTTTGACAATTGTCAAAAATAATGCCATTTTTTTTGACCAGACAGTTAAAACAAGATAAAACTGCCAATTGTCAAAAACTTTCCAACCCTGCCAAATTATGATATTTTTTTAAAGTGCTTAAAAATATTTTTTGAGTGCTTGAAAAGTACTTAAAAGGTGCTTATTTTTTGTGTAATAATTTGGCTACTGTGGTTTTTCTAGTTTTGTTTCTTACCTTTATTTTTTTCCATTTTTCGTTGACTACTTTAAGTTCAAATCACTTTCGTTTCTTCTAATTTACGTCTGGCCTAAGGAGCCTGTTTTTGGCTGCTTGAAACATATCGACTGTTATTTTCTATATACATATTTTTAAAGTAAATGAAGTTTTTAATCAAGCAAAACCATTGGTTGTTCAGAAAAATTCAATATTTGTGACGTAGTGTCTTTTATCTGTGAATTTATGCTTAAATGTTTGCTCGTTATTTTAATGTGTATGTTGAGATAATGTATAAAATATCCTAATTTCAACGAAATTTACTGTGACCCATTTTCTGCACCGCCATCGAGAAGCCGTTTATTGCAATTATTCTTTACACTTGTTGCAATAAAGCGACTTTTAGTTGCCTAATAAAAATATTTGCGTCCCTTTATGAACAAGATTTCACATTTTGAAGAAAAATAAAATCCTTCAACGCCTACGTAGAGTTACTATACATGGGTTTACTGAATGAGATAATAAACCCATTCATTTGTATTCCATGTGTTGATGACTGGGACAGGCATTGAAACATTTATAAGACTCATAAATCTCATAAATATGAGACAGCCGTTTATGAATAAAACTTTTGTTTCTTGACCACCTGAACTACTTTTTTTTTTTAGGAAATTTAATTCTTCTCAATTACATTTTTAATAACCTTCAGCCATTTTGTAAAAAAGAAAAATTAGTATTATTTATTTTTATTATTTTGACTTTTTACCAAACACAGGATATTTTTCTTTTCTGAAGAAAAAAAAAATTCATAGACAAAATTAATTCAATTTCATTTCATACAACTTTTCAACCGTTTGTTACATTATTTAATAAGCTAATCAAATTAATTACGTACTCAGACAATGTAGTATTTTTCTTGATTTAATTTCACTTGATTTCTTAGATTCAAAGTCCAGTGGGCACAGTAATGTGTCCCAATTGTTTAGTCAAAAAAGTGACCAAAAATATTTTCGTTAATTTTATAATTTAAAAATCGGAATGTTTTTGAGTATAATACATTTCATTAACAAATTCACGTTTATAGCTGAAAAATGGAAAAACTATTTCAAATCTGCAACATTTATTGGTTCTTTTGATCAAAAAATGCATTTTTTTTGCTAGTAATGTATTTTTTTAATAAAATAAAGCATATCTAAAACAATATTTTGATTTTTCAAAATTGCTATATAAATTAATTGTGCATGTATTGCTATAATTAATTAATTGTGCAAATTTAAAACCGAAATGTAGCATATTTTTTCTCACATCAGCCGACCAATTTTTTTCTCTTTTCGAATTGAACAGCCGAACCAACTCAGAGTTAACAATGTTCAACTCCGTAGCCTTGCAATTTTGAACCCAACCCAGAAACCAAGAACCCCTGGATAAAGTATTTTGTAACCGTTGTTGAACAGCCGACCCAATTTTTTGGGTATACGACTACTAATGTTCAATTCCGTAGCCTTGTGATTTTGAACCGAATCCAGAAGACAAGGGAACTCCTGGATCAAGTATTGGGAGAAATTTTGCCTTCGTGGAGGACTTTCTGGTGGAACTAACCCGCATTTTTTTCTACATGGAGAGGAAAAACTACAAAAACCTCCCACAGTTAGCCTGACGGCAAGAGGACTCTAACCCATGATCCGTCTATCACAGAGGATATTTTACGTCAGCAATGTGGTCGGTGCAAGCTGAATGCGGAATTCGTATCGACCAGCTATCGCTGGGATTCGAACCCATCACCACATTGGAGGGCGAGCGCTGAATCCCCTGAGCCATCACGGCTAATGTTCAATTCCTTAACCTTGTGATTTTGAACCGAATTCAGAAGACAAGGGAACTCCTGGATAAAGTATCGGGGCAAACTAGCCTTCGTAGAGGATCTTTTGAGGGAACTAACCCGCATTTGGAGAGGAAAACCACGGAATCCTCCCACGGTTTGCCCGATGGCAAGGAGATTCTAAATCATGATCCGGATACCACTGAGGATATTTTACATCAGCACTGTGATCGGCAGCAATATTCGTATAAACTAGTCACAGCGGTGATTGAAAATGAAGTGTTTTAACAATAGAGGCAAAGAACCTCAACAAAAAATTTCATTGTTAAACCATATCATCTCTTAGAACGTAATTGCTATCAACATTAAATATCGCTCGTATTTAGAAACTGTTACACTCCTGAAACAATGTATCATTCTTTTCATTAACATGATTCAATGTATCATTCTATTTATTAATATGTTCCTTTAATTGTATTATAATCAAAAGGGCACATCATTCTTTTTCTTATCGAAATAATTATTTAGATCTGATACGTCGACTGCTGCAGTTCAGGTTTTGTTTTGAAATTATCTGAACTTTAAAAGGCAATTTTATTTATGAATCCATTAGTTTTTGAACGGAGTTAACGAGAAAGCATTTTGGGCTGTAGGTGGTATTTTTGATATAAATACGGAAGTTATTTGTTCAACGTCCCACTGCGGAAGTGGGATGTTCCATCGAAACTGACACGAAGGTCAAAAATGCATGTTTTGAACGTATCCTTTTTTTTCCTCCTTTTTTAAATTTACCTTTTCAAAGCTGGATTCTAAATAAAAAATGTGTTTCGTTAACCCGAAATATGATTTCTGTTTCGGTTTGTTGACACCATTGACGATTGCTGTGATATTTTATAGCTTATTTTAACCCATTTGTTCTCACAGTCTTTTATTACGGAGTGTTCAAAAAAAATGTGTTTTTAATTACACATTGATTCTATGGAAATTGGATATTTTTTTATAATTGATTCGTATCCTTTTCTCGTTTTTAAATTTACATTCTAAAATATAGTTTCGAAATTTACGTTTCGTTAACCCGAAACATGATTACTGTTTCGATTCGATTTGACACCCTTGACGATTGCATTCGGTTTATTGACACCCTTGACGATTGCATTCGGTTTATTGACACCCTTAATTACACATTGATTCTACGAAAATTGAATATTTTTTAGAATTGATGCGTACTCTTTTCGCGTTTTTAAATGTACATTCTAAGAAATAGTTTCAAAATTTACGTTTCGTTAACCCGAAATATGATCACTATTTCGATTCGGTTTATTGACACCCTTGACGATTGCATTTGGTTTATTGACACCCTTAATTACACATTGATTCTTCGAAAATTTAATATTTTTTTAGAATTGATTCGTATCCTTTTCGCGTTTTTAATTTTACATCCTAAAAAATAGTTTCGAAATTTACGTTTCGTTAACCCGAAACATGATCACTGTTTCAATTCGGTTTATTGATACCATTGACGATTGCTGTAATATTTTATAGTTTATTTTAACTCTTTTCTTTTCACCGTCCTTTATTAGAAAGTGTTCAAGAAATGCGTTTTTAACTTACATTGATTCTAAGAAAATTTAATATTTATTTTAGAATTGATGTGTATTTTTTCTCGTTTCTAAATTTACCATTTCAAACATAGTTTCGAAATTTACGTTTCGTTAACCCGAAACATGATCACTGTTTCGATTCGGTTTATTGACACCCTTGACGATTGCATTTGGTTTATTGACACCCTTAATTACACATTGATTCTTCGAAAATTTAATATTTTTTTAGAATTGATTCGTATCCTTTTCGCGTTTTTAATTTTACATTTTAAAAAATAGTTTCGAAATTTACGTTTCGTTAACCCGAAACATGATTACTGTTTCGATTCGGTTTATTTACACCCTTGACGATTGCTGTGATATTTTATAGTTTATTTTAGCTCTTTTCTTTTCACAGTCCTTTATTAGAGAGTGTTAAAAAAATGCGTTTTTAATTACACATTAATTCTACGAAAATTGAATATTTTTTTAGAATTGATGCGTATCTTTTTTCCTGTTTTTAAATTTACATTTTCAAATATAGTTTCGAAATTTACGTTTCGTTGACCCGAAACATGATCACTGTTTCGATTCGGTTTATTTACACCCTTGACGATTGCTGTGATATTTTATAGTTTATTTTAGCTCTTTTCTTTTCACAGTCCTTTATTAGAGAGTGTTAAAAAAATGCGTTTTTAATTACACATTAATTCTACGAAAATTGAATATTTTTTTTAGAATTGATGCGTATCTTTTTTCCCGTTTTTAAATTTACATTTTCAAATATAGTTTCGAAATTTACCTTTCGTTAATCCGAAACATGATCACTGTTTCGATTCGGTTTATTGACACCCTTGACGATTGCTGTGATGTCTTATAATTTATTTTAGCTCGTCTTTTCGCAATCCTTTATTAGGGAGTGTTCAAAAAATGCGTTTTTAATTTACATTGATTCCACGAAAATTTAATTTTTTTTTTTAGAATTGATGTGTATTTTTTCTCTTTTTTAAATTTACCATTTCAAACATAGTTTCGAAATTTACGTTTCGTTAACCCGAAACATGATTACTGTTTCGATTCGGTTTATTGACACCCTTGACGATTGCTGTGATATTTTATAGTTTATTTTAACAAATTGCATCGCTCAGCTCATGGATTGCTCAAAAAATTCATCGTGAGCTAAAACTCACGGGACATATTTTTTTAAATTTTTTAAACTATTTTTTACTATTGAATTTTTTTAATTATTAATTATTTCATAATAGCTTGGATTATAATGTAGTCGTTATTATTTTCAAGTTCGAATCATAATTTTTTTAATTTAATTAATTTTTAAATAATTATGAATTAATTAATAAGTACTAAATTGGTTAGTAATTAAATATTTAGTAATTAGAAAATAACTAATGAGTAATTAATTATTTAGTAATACTTACTCTAAATTTATTAGTTTAAACTCAATACTTATTTTTATAGATTACGCTTAGAGTTGAACTCATTGCTAATTACTTTTTAAACCATTTTATTTATTGCATTGCAATATTTATGCAATAAAGACTTTCTGCAATAAAAGATTAAGAAATAATTTTTCCTCCTCCAGTAATATTCAAAACATATTTTTGTTTTTAGTATTATTTACACGTTTTTACAGTTTAATAATTAACATTTCACATTAGAATAAAAATGCTAATTACGATAATTATTTAGTAAAAATATGCCATTGCGAATTGCTTATTACCTATTAATTAGCTTAAAAAATTAATTTATAATTAATGAACAATACAATTCGTGACTAATAAATTATATATATTTTTTGAATAAATAAACTTTAAAACACACAAATCAATTTCCTTTAACGAAATATTTAAGTCCGTTAATGTTAAAATACAAATTCACTAAAAATATACGTGTATTTTTAAATATTCATTAATTCTTAAAAGTTTAGTATTTCTAATACAATTTTGATCTTACGTCGTCTACTTGTATTTGCGCCGTAAATATATAAAAATTTATTTTGAAATAAAAAATGATGAAGCACATTTGACTCCATATTTTTAAAGACATAATTCATAGTTTACAAGCATAAAAGAATTTCATGGTCTGATGCCCTTTTTATTCTTTTATATTCGTTTATCCAAATACCTTTCATATTTTACCGCTTATATTTATTATCGACTTAGCTTGGAAAAGTACTTGATTTAAATCGCTTTTCAAGTCCCTTTGAGTATTTAATCTTAGATTTTAACGGTTAACAAATAATTTCACTTTTATTCAGCGTTTTTTTCTCTCTTGAGGAGATTTTGTATTTAAGAACATAACTACTTCCCCCTTAAAGTATATTCTGAGGGGCTTTCTTCTAAATACTTAACTGTTTGAATTATTCATTTTTTTTTTTTTTTTCCTTTTTCGAAAATTTTATTTTTTGAACTGTTCGATTCCTTTTAATCTCACAACTGTAATTTTATAAGAAATGTTGAACAGCTGACACTTTTTGGTGTTTGCGACTATCAATGTTATTTAACAATTTTGAACCCCACCCGCAAGACAAGGGAGCTCGTGAGACTAACTAGCCTTCATGGAGATTTTTTTGATGGAACTAACTTGCATTTTCGTTACATGGAGAGAAATACCTCCCATGGTTAGCCTCACGGCAAGAGGGCTCTAACACATGACCCGTCTACCATTGAGGATATTTTACGTCAGCACTGTGGTCGGTGCGAGTCGGATGCGGAATTCGTATCGAGTAGCCATCGCTGGGATTCGAACCCGGTTTTCATCTTTGGGAGGCGAACGCTCTATCCCCTGGGCCAACCTCCATAGGTCCACTGCTCCATAGCTATAAATCAAAATTATTGGAGCTCTGAAAGTATGAAGCTCTTGAACTATAAATCAGATAACAATTTTGGTGAACAAACAATATGGTTTATTATCGTCGTTAAAAAGTCGACCCAATTTCTGGGTTTACGACTACTAATGTTCATCTCCGTAGCCTTGTAATTTTGAACCCATTCCATAAGACAAGGGAACTCCCGGATCGAGTGTTGGGAGAAATTTTGCCTTCGTGGAGGAGTTTTTGATGAAGCTAACCCGCATTTGCGTTACATGGAGAGGAAGACCACGAGAACCTCACACGGTTAGCCTGACGGCAAAGGGACGCTAATCCATGATCCATCTACCACTGAGGATATTTCACGTCAGCACCGTGGTCGGTGTAAGCCGGAAGCGGATTTCGTATCGACCAGCCATCGCTGAGATTCGAACCCGGTTCACCCATTGGAAGGTGAACGCTCTATCCCCTGAGCCATCGGTTTATATGGTTTAATGTTTCTCAATTTGCACACGGTTAGATTATGCTTTGGGTTTTTAGAGGTGGTTTTCCGTTTATAGATAATTTTTCATTTCTTCGCACACCATAACTTCCAAAGTTGTCAGCCTGGAAGTTTTAGCTTTTTACAATATTTAAATTGCTTGAGAAATAACTATTAATTAAACAAATGATTTTTATTTTTTACCTCAGCAGCACTTATTAACATCACAACATGCTAATTAGATCTTTTATCTCCATTTCCGAATTATTTAAATGTGGTGCAGTTTCAAAAAATTGGTTTAAATTTGAACGTAATACGGTGCATATTTGCTACAACCGCAATGAGGTGATAAACTGAATATGTTTCCGTTCAAATTGAACCTTAGTATCAAATTCAAAGTGTATTACTATATTAAAGTTGCTGAAAGTGGACCCTGGCTCGAATCCCAGCGGTGGTAGGTGGATACGAATTCTGCTCCGGACTCGCTGTGACCACAGTGCTGACATAAAATTTCCTCAGTGGTAGTCGGATCATGGATTAGAATCCCCTTGCAGTCGGGCTAATCGTTTGAAGTTTTTGTGATTTTCCTCACCATATAACGATAATGCGGGTTTGTTCCATCAAAAAAGTCCTCTACATCTCAAAGCCTCATCTCCAGGCGTTTCTTTGTCTCCTGGGTTGGGCTCGAAATTACAAAGCTACATTGGTAGTCGTAAATTCGGAATTGGGTCAGCTGCTCAACGCAGGTTATAAAATATATAAAGAAGCTTGATTTTAAAGACATTTCCCTTGAAAATGTCTCATTTTCATTTTTAAATAATATCATCATCATCATAGTTGGCCAGACAGCCCAATGTGAGCCAATGCCTTCCTCTGAAGATTTCTCCTTGACGACTTCCGATTTAACTTTGATCTCCAATTTTTTTCATTAATTGCTAGAAAATCAGACTCCACTGAGTCAGCCCATCTCAACTGCGGCCATCCCCGCTTTCTTTTTCCAGTGAGTCTAAAAAGCAGTATCTTTTTTATTGTGTTGTCGTCACTCATTCGAATCACGTGGGCGATCCAATTCAGTCTATTTATTTTTATGCATTTACTAATAATATCAGGTTGTTTATAAATCTTGAACAGTTCAAAGTTAAATCTCCTTCTTTTTAAATAATAATTAAAATGGAAATAATGAAAATAAGCTATAGAGGAAAAAAAACCATATATAAGATAGCTGTGAGTTTGAAATAAGAAAGGAAACAGGAAGGATTGTTTCATCTTATAATGCCCGATTTTGTTCTCGCAATGATGTCTTGTAATTCCTTATTAATGATATCCTTGTCCCATGTTTTGAAGTGTATTATCAGAGGTAATGCTACTTTAATTTGAATCAGCGCCACATTTTGACCCTTACTAATAGATCAAGATGCTTCCGATATGTTCCAGTAAACCGCTATTTTCTGAATAAACTCATCTGTAATTTTAGCCAGTTTGAAACAAGCTACATTCCATACACAGTTCGCCTAGGAACGGGTTAAACTTCTCTATGGCGTGTTGTTTGACCCTTGTTCGTCTTGGTTAGAATGCTTACGGGCATGCCCATATCGGAAATGTTGTTATGGAAACAGGGTGAATATAAGATATAAAAAGTGGACATTATTATTGTCCCGGTGATACGCATTTGAGTGACTTGTTTACTTTGTTACTTTGAGTGCGAAATACTCCGCGTGCTTTTGTGTCTGGGGCATGCTTCAGAAACATTCATTTAGTTGTTGTTTAAAATATAGATATTATAGAGTCTATCTTGTTTTACGTCGCTAAAAAATTTTGTTAAAAAAATTGACGCTTTTATCTGAATCTATTTCGATGCCATTTTTTATTATTTAATTTTTTTTTATTATTTAATTTTTTTTTTTTTTTTTTCAAATCCTGTATCGAGATACGCATTCGAGTGACTTAGATTATTTCAATCGTTTTTTTTTTTAAATTTTTTTTAATCGAAGATACAGCTTACTTAAATATCCTGATATGCTGTTTTCTTTTTCTAATTATGAACTGCAAAATGCAATTTTATGTTGCATTACGCAGTCAAATGTATAATTTTTTTGGGGAAAAAAATGTACTTTTCTTCTCCTTTTTCACCTCACGAGAAACACCTAGCCTTTTTTTTTTATTATTTTTTTTTAAAAAAAAATCCTATGTGGTGATACGCATTCCAGTGACTTGTTCACTTTGATTATTTCAATCTTTCTTTAACATAGATACAGCTTACTGAAATATTCTGATATGTTCCTTTCTTTTTCTAATTATGATCTGCAAAATACAATTTTATGTTGCATTATGCAGCGAAATGTATATTTTTTTTAAAAAAAAATTTCTTTTCTTTTTCTTTTACACCTCAAGAGAAACACCCAGCCTTTTTTTTAAATTTTTTTTTTTCAATCCTATTTGGAGATACGCATTCGAGTGACTTGTTCACTTTGATTATTTCAATTTGATTTATTTTTAACATAGATACAACTTACTGAAATATTCTGATATGCTGCTTTCTTTTTCTAAGTATGAACTGTAAAATGCAATTATATGTTGCATTATGCAGTAAAATGTCTAATTATTTTTTTTTTTTAAATTTACTTTTTTTCTTCTTTTACACCTTAAGAGAAACGCCCAGTCTTTTTTTTTTTTTTTTTTTTAATCCTATATGGTGACACGCATTCGAGTGACTTGTTTACTTTGATTATTTCAATCTTTTTTTTAAACATAGATACAAAGCTTACTGAAATATTCTGATATGCTGCTTTCTTTTTCTAATTATGAACTGCAAAATGCATTTTTTTTTTGTTGCATTATGCAGTCAAATGTGTAAATATATTTTTTTAATGTACTTTTCCTTTTACACCTCAAGAGACACACCCAGCCTTTTTTTAATTTTTTTTTTAAATTTTTTATTTTATCTCAAGAACAAATTTAATACAATGCTGAAAAGTTTTAAAATTTACACACAGTTTAAATTGTTCTCTATTTTTTGATAAAATTTAGTTCATTTTAAAATTTAGTTTAGTTTTGCATTTTAGGACAATTCAAGGCTGGTACCCCCTGATGACGTCAGCTTTGATTGTCATGTTTTTTCCAATTTTTTACTAATTTTTCTTCAGTGTCACACTTGAGTAAATTAATTTGTTCTTAAAAAAAATAACTAAATGAACTTAGCATTAAAAAGCAGTTTCTCAAAAGCGTTTTCACTGCCTAATGTGGTTTTTAAATGATTGCTAATTCTTAGCAATAATAAAAATTAAAAAAAAATTATTTATCTATATTATAAATAGAGACAAGAGATTCTATTTTTAGAAAACTGAAAACTCTTTGCTAAACTTATATTTTTTTTATGGCAAACTTCAGTTCAACATCAAACAACCTCATCATTCAGTCCTCATCAAACAACAAATCAGTTTACATAATGCTCAATTTATTGAGCATTATGTAAACTGATAAATTCGCAGATATTCAACAAAAAAAAAATAAAAAAGAATTCCTTTTTTTTAAAATTTCATTTAATTAATTTTATTTTATTTATTTTTCAATAATGTTTGTCGAAAAAAGCTTCTCTCACCTTTGCTAAAATTACATAGTTAGATGAACCGATAATTTCAGTCTTGGCTCATTGTAGAAAAACAATAAAAGGAAACTAATTTTTTTCTCCTAAACCATGAGCATTGTTATCTATTAAGTATTTTATGAGAACAAATCTAATAACCATTGTTAATAAAAGTTTCAAAATACATGTTTCGCTTTAACTTTTTTTCAAAAAAGAATTAATATTCTTGTTCTAAAGTTTCTCGAAAAGAAAGGATCCTGATTCTAAGAAGTTTATAAGAAACAAAAACTAGTTTGAAAGTCACTGTCTTTTTTAAGGGTTTAAAAAAAAAAAAAAAAAAATGATTTGAGACTAAAACTAAAAATGTGGTCAAAAGAAAACCCCGTTATTTCTTTAAGATAATTAATTATCTGCCTTAAAGCGGCGAACTAAAAAATTAAATTTTATAGGACAGGAGTTATTTTACCACTGTAATTATTTTATGAGAAGATTTGTTAATAACAAATTTATATTTCGTATAAATATATATGCATATACAGGGCCGTGCTAAGGATTTTAAATTATTAGCCAGTAAATTAGCCAAATATCAAAATTATTCGCCTATTTTCGAAGTCCTTGTCAAATGCAAATATTTAAAATTTTTTAAATATAATTTTCTTTCCATTGGAAAAAATCATATATCATATAAATATTTATGCATATACAGGGCTGCTCTAAAGATTTCAAATTATTAGCCAGTAAATTAGCCAAATATCAAAGTTATTCGCCAATTTTCGAAGTCTTTGTCAAATGCAAATATTTACAATTTTTTAAATATAATTTTTCTTTCCATTGGAAAAAATCATTCGCCAAAACGCAATTTTAGTCTCCAAATTTACGATTTTATCACGATTGGCGTGGTGGCGAATGCTTAGCGAGGTCCCTGCATATATATATGATTCAAAAGTTTATATAAAACGCCATTTTGTTCCAGTTCTCTCATGCTGAGGCTTTTGAAAAATTGGAAAAATTACAAAAAATTACAGAAGCTTTAGTTTTAAATTGTCTACCATTCTATGAATATATATGCGATAATTTTTATATTTCTCTCTATCCTGTAATGTTTTATATTTAATCCATTCTTTTTGAAGTGTTTTTAATATTTTTCTCTGTCCTATAATGCGTTACATTAATCTATCCGTGTTTATAATTTCCTCTTTCCCGTATATGTGTTTTTAAATTTCCCTCTATCTTATAATATGTTAAATTAATCTATCCTATAATGTGTTACATTAATCTATCTGTGTTTTTATAATTTCCTCTATCCTGTATATGTGTTTTTATATTTCCCTCTATCTTATAATGTGTTAAATTAATCTATCCTATAATGTGTTACATTAATCTATCTGTGTTTTTATAATTTCCTCTATCCTGTATATGTGTATTTAAATTTCCCTCTATCTTATAATGTGTTAAATTAATCTATCCTATAATGTGTTACATTAATCTATCTGTGTTTTTATAATTTCCTCTATCCTGTATATGTGTATTTAAATTTCCCTCTATCTTATAATGTGTTAAATTAATCTATCCTATAATGTGTTACATTAATCTATCTGTGTTTTTATAATTTCCTCTATCCTGTATATGTGTATTTAAATTTCCCTCTATCTTATAATGTGTTAAATTAATCTATCCTATAATGTGTTACATTAATCTATCTGTGTTTTTATAATTTCCTCTATCCCAGTGTTTCCCAACGTGGGGCCCACGCCCCACCGGGGGGCAATTTGATTGTAAAGGGGGGCAATTCAAAAATGGACTCAACATGAGTTTAAACCTTTTGCTCTGGGCCATTTAAATGCAATGCGAGATTTCGGTGACAAAATCGAAAGAAAAAAGCAAATTCTTAAATAATCGCGGTCAATAAATATTATGTGACTTAGGGATTTTTAAGGCGACAAACCTGAGGTGAAGTATCTGTTTACAGTCGATGGTAAAGCATTTGTAAGTTATTTAGCCAATATCTTTGAAAAACTGAATATATTAAATAAGAAACTTCAAGGAGCAAATAAAACTCTTGTTGATGCAAAAGCGAAGATATTTGGCTTCATTACCCTTACTGAGTTATGTCAGAAATATATTAATAACAAAAACTTTGAACAGTTTCATTGGCTCCAAAAATGTGAAGTAAATGATACCGCTTTACTTGTTATTATCTATCATTTGAAAATTCTATCGGCTGATTTAAAAGAAAGATATTCTGATTTAAAACAAATTTATTTTCCAACATGGATGTTGCAGTCCATGCTAGTGGATTTGCCTGATATATCAAATATATCAAGAACTTGCAGAAATGCAAAATGATTAGTCAGTTAAAACTCTATTTAATATGAGAAGAGTGATGTCATGGCTTCGTGAGGAAACAAAAAACAAATACCCAAATTCAATCAAATGTGCAAGAAAACTAGTGTTACCGATTCCATCTTCATATTTAGCTGAATGTGGATTTAGTGCTGTAAATGATTTTATTGGTAAAAGAAAGAAATCGTCTGAATATAACACCACGGGGAGACTTGAGACTAAATCTACCCAAATTGGAACGTAAGATAAAATCTACGAGCAGCAAGCATCAAGGGAAAGAATCTCACTAAATGAAAATATTAAATTATTATAGAAAAATCTTTATTAAAATTATTTCGAATTTGAATTTTTCATTATATGTTCTGAAAATTTACTTATTTTGTTTCGCTAACAGTTTCCCAAGTTTCTTAAGTGAACAGTTCGATTTTCTAATATTAAAAATTATGTATATGTTACATAGGGGGGCATAAGAATTTTAGAAAGGCTTAGATGGGGCATGGTACAAAAATGGTTGGGAAACACTGCTCTATCCTGTATATGTGTATTTAAATTTCCCTCTATCTTATAATGTGTTAAATTAATCTATCCTATAATGTGTTACATTACTCTATCCTGTATATTTTCTTTTATATATCTTTATCCATCCTATAATGTATTACATTAATCTACCCTGCATATATGCTTTTAAATTTTTCTCTATCCTATAATATGTTTTATTAATCTATCCTGTTATGTGTTAATAGATTTTTCTCTATCCTATAATGTATTAGATTAATCTGTCCTGCATATGTGTTTAGATTATCCTAAAATGTATTACATCCATACATCCTACATATGCGTTTTTATATTTTTCTCTATTTCTCACAATCTCAGACATATTTCTCTCAGAAAAGTACGTTACAACATAGACAGGTCAATATTTAGAACTGTCACCCATAAAATATCCTCGTTTCTTTTGAATTTGAATTGTTTTAGCAATAATAATATCACGTCTGTGTAGTTATTGTGAAATATGACATCATCTAAGGGAATTGTAGATATCAATAGCTAATTTTTTTCTCTTTTTCATTGTGACCAGATAGTTTCCTAATTCTTTCTCTTTAAGGAGATGTCAGTGAAAGCTGGTGTAGCGTGACCGTTGTTCTTCTTTTATGTTTTATTGCTTACTTATAAAGAAAACTGTATTACTCAATTCCTCTCGTTTAAGAAAAAGTGTTTTGTTGTGCTTGCGTAATCAGATTGCACTTAATTGGTCAACTTGGATGCCTGCCATTCATCTTTATATCTTCTTAATGAATGATGTAAAGTTGATTATTATCTTTTGACTACTAGTTTTGTTTTGTTATAGCTGAAGAAATAATTTTTTGTCGATTATTTATGTCGAAAATGCCATTTTGTCGTGATTGTTTTTTAAAGCGCTTGCGCTTCAATCAACTGTCATAAAGGGCAATTAATAAAAAGAATGGGCGAAAGATAAAATAATAGCCACGACTGATGATAAAAGCTTTTTTTTTTTAATTTTTCATTGGCTATTATCTTGACCGTTTTTGGTAACTTTTTTCGCTTTTTTTATTTTCTAATCATTTTTTTAATGAATTTTCAATTATATTTTTTCATTAAGAGTATTTTTCTTCTGAGTTGATTGTTTATCTTTCCAATAACAAGTGTTGATGTTTGATTGAGTTTTTTTTTTGTTTATCTTTCCGATAACAAGTGTTGATGCTTGATTTGAGTTTTTTGTTAATCTTTCCAATAACAAGTGTTGATGTTTGATTGAGTTTTTTTGTTTATCTTTCCAATAACAAGTGTTGATGTTTGATTGAGTTTTTTTGTTTATCTTTCCAATAACAAGTGTTGATGTCTGATTGAGTTTTTTAATATATAAGAATTTGCGTTTGGACAAAAGTAATCTTTCAATTTGAAGAATAAAAAAAAAAGCATCTGATAATAATTTGATTATTGCAATTCTGATGTTCTTAAAAATTTTAACTAAAAATTAATCAATTCCTATTTATCTTTATCGGGTATTTATTTGCATTTTATTTTATTCATGAATTACATATTATAATTTTATTTTTTACAAAATTTTTAAATACAAGTTACAATTTTTAATTTTTTTTATTTTTTTTTTTTTTATGTACGAAAGAGTCTCATGCTCAATTAAACATTAACAAGTGTTGATGTTTAATTGAGTTTTTCAAGATATAATAATTTGCTTTTCCTTTCAATTTGAAGAACAAAAAAAAGCATTTGATCGTCAATGCAATTCTGATGTTCTTAAATATTTTAACTTAAAATTAATGAATTCCTATTTATCTTTATCGAGTATTTATTTACATTTTATTTTATTCATAAATTACATATTTTTTACAAAATTTATGAATACAGGTTACGATTTTTAATTCTTTTGTCTAATATAAAACATGTTTCGAAAGCTTTTTCATTTCATCTTCGTTTTTTTTTTGCTTTTTAGACATTTTCTTTTTGTTGCTTTTTTTAAGAATTTTAGATTAAAAACATCAGGGATAGCCAATTTGGTAAGGCGTAGAGCCCATGTCCTTCCTAGAGGTCGTGAGTTGAATCCCTATCGGTCGAAGACTACCCTGTACAAAATGGTGAATAATGCATGCAGAATTTGTCGGGGTCAATAGGTCCTCCAAGTTCCCATATCAAATCAATACCTCTGAGGGTACTAGATTGGGGTAATACTAATCATGTTCTGGTTCAATTGAACTTACGATCTGCGGATGAATGGATGGTGTGCAAATGTGTACTCTCGGTAAAACGGGCTGTGACGCATGTGTGTGGCAGAAGTCGAATTCTTGCCCATAGATAGCGCCACTGGAAAACAAGAAGCTCACCTCTCTGTCTTAAAATAGGCTTGTCAGTGTTCATAATTGGCATAAGACAACAAGGTTATAAACATCCTAGCTGTTATAGTAAAAACCGTTAGCCATATTATCCGTTTTTTTAATACTTTTATAGTTGAATCAAATCAATTTCAGTTTGAATTATTTTTTCAATTTTGTATACAAATTACTTTTTCAACTCAATTTTTTTTTATGAAAATCCGATAAATATAGATAAATTCTTAACTATACCAATTTTTTGAAACATTATATATGCATATAAGGTCTATAAATTAGGCAGTTCTTAATTTTTTTTGAACAAAAATATTTATTTGCTTAAAAAACTCTTCCTACTTTAATTGTTACTTTATTACCACTCTTTAAAACTATGTAGCTTTGTAAATAAAAGTAAAGAGCGCTGATTATATTCCACCTGCATAGATTGTTGTCCAATTAGGTCGTAGCTTATATGCATGTTCAATTCTTACGACGCATATGGGTCCAGCATTCCCGAGTCACATTCTTTCTCAGCATTCCCGAGTCATATTCTTTCTCTCTTTTTTTTTCTATTACAGAAATACTTATCTATTAATTTTGTTTCGTATTCAGAATCATTATCAGTCAGGAAAGGGATTCTATTTCCTCTATATTTAATCCTTAGAAAATTATATGAACTCAAAGTTATCATCTATTAAATAACTAAATAATATTTAGAGCATTTTTGTGTCATTTCATTCATTGAAATGCTTTCTATTTGAATTAGTTGTCAATTTTTAAAGTTGTAAGTATATTTAAAATTTTTCAAAGCTATTTTAATAGCTTTGGAAAAGTTTTTAAATTATTTAACTTTCGGTAACAAAGTTTACTGGAACATGTTTCAATGAATAAAATGATAAAAAAAATATTCCAAAATGAGATTTAGTTGCTCAATAAATAATAAATTTAGGTTCATATTGATAGTTTTGCGCGGGAAAAAGTGGACTCCATTTTCTGTTTGATAAGAACACTTATTAAACCGGAAAAAAATGTAATAATTCAAATTTTTAGATTTTTAATCAATTTGAAAAATAATTGTCAAATTGCCAGCTCGTGATTAGGAAAAATATTGTTTTGAAAGAAGGACAATTATAGTTTGCAAATGCTTTATGCCGTACATATGCGCGGCAATCCGAAATCCGTTTTTTCCCCCCTCGTTGATACGAGTCTTAACTTATATATTTATATGCATATATATATATAAGTGAAGACTCGTATCAACGAGTTTCAAAAAAAGTATATATTTTTTTGAAAAATATAACTTTTTCAAAAAAAGTTTTTTTTTGACGAACATACAGTGCAGGAAAACAACAAATGGAAAATTCTGAATAACTTTTGTGTTCAAAATCCTTTAATTACATTTTCATTGCGATCTTTATTGTTCAAGGTATAAAAGACCTTAAAGTTATATCTGTGCAGAATTCTCGAAATTAGACAAAACGTACTTTTTTTTTTTTTAATAAACGTACTTTTCCCCGCTTATTTAAAATTTTTTTTTTTTTTGCTTCTAAAATGAAAAAAAAATATGAGCCTCGTAGTTAGAGCAAGAAAATGGTCACCATAACTGTAAAAATATGTAAATCTAAATTTTTACACACAATTATAAAACTTATTTATCCAAAAACGATAAATAGTTACAAAAAAATTTTTTTTTCCTGGATCTATTTTTTTAATAATTTAAGGTGTTGGCCAATTCATAAAAATCATTATTTTAATTTAATTATTTCATCACGTAATAAAGCATTTAAAACATAAAACTGTTGCAAGAATAAATAAAAAACTTTTTGACTCATAAAGGGCGTGAAAGCTTTCTTACCTTTTGATGAACTTTTTGGTAATGAATATTAGAATTAATTTTGAAATAACGCGAAGAAACTTGGAAATTTTTTTTTAGATTAACCTTTTGGTTAATATAAAAAAATTAATAATAGTTAAAATCTAATAATCAGTAATAGTTAAAATCTCTAACTCGGGGAAATTTTTCTTTTGAAAGAAAAAAAATTATTTTTAAGACAAATGTGTACCTAAAATCTAATTTTATGATCTTTAAATTATGTTGGGCCTGATACAAAAATTATATTCCAGTAATAATTTTAATGATTTAACATTATGTTTAATGCTTTTTCTCTCCTTATAAAATATCTTTTTTAGAATTGCATATTTTAATTTTTTTTAAATATATCTCATGATAAATTTCTTCAAACTGAACTAAGAAGTTTTCTTTCTCGTTGAAAACGTTGTCTCATAGATGGCAGCACAAGCTATTTCTCAAATTATAAATATTCGTTTCATATTCTGTTTCTGACTTTAAATTTTGAGACAACATTTAATAATAATAATAATTTCTGTTTTTTTAGCTGGGAACGTTAATATTTAATGATAAAATCATGCTCATCTATCATGATTAAATTTTGAGCAAGCTTATTATTTTTTAACGAAGCCGAATTAAGTTAAGATCAAATATTTTTTGACGAAATAGGAATTCGTTAATTTAGAACTTTTAAAAATTAAGTTTGGCCACTACATAAGCAAAAATAATTAAGGATGAAATTAGTTTAAAAAGTATAAGTTTTATTTTATAATTTTTTTTCTTCCAAACCATAATTAAACAGTTATTTAATTATTATTTTTGAATAAAACATAATTATATGTTTCAAATGACTGTTTTATTCCACATAACTATAAAACACGTTAAATTTAGCTAGTTTTTTTTTTTTTTTTTAATAATTACACAACTTTTTTACAAACTTCTGATGCAAAATAACTTTTATTCCTAAAATTTTTAGCCATGTTCCCAAATTTTTATATTTTTCGAATTTATCGTTATAGCATATTTTTATTCATTCCAAACCATGATCTGTAAATACATGTTTGCAAACTATGCTTATATAGAGCTATAAAATTTCAAGCGAGGACAGAGAAATATAATTTTTAATTTACTGAGAATCGTACTTTTTTTAAAAATTTGAGAGACACTCATAGAATTTTTTTTTCAACATTTTATCATTTAAAATATTGCCGATTAATTATGGCCTCTTATATGTATATTTGGAGGTTTTGGAGCAGTATGACAAGCCACTTTTATAAAGTGACCACCAGAGCATTTTGTTTGGGGAGACAACACGATTTCCATTTGTAGACAATAACATGTTAGTGTATTTGTTGTTTTCATGTTTCCAGAATTTCCTCTGCCTATTTTACTAGATAAGTACCTATCTGTAAACAATATTAATAAACAGTTTGATGTAAACGGTGGTTTTTGGAAGAAAAAAAAGTATGACTTATCACTATATCACTCCGAGCCTTTCAAGTGTATAAATCATTACTAGTAGTGGTGTTAAAAATTAAATTAAATCCGTTTTATTAAACTAAGAATAAAATATTTTTGTAATTGCTACTGAAATTTGCTAACAGAGAGAAACTAAGTTGTTAAATAATCTCTGAAACATTTACTACGACTCTTTATTTCTTTAACAAAACATAAAGTTTTTATTAATTCAAATGAATTATGACTAATGTCTTAGTTTTAAAAATTATAATAGTGTTTTTAAAAGAAACATATTGAGTAAAAAGTTACTATGAATGCTTAAATTGGTGGAACATTTCAATAGGATTGATTATTGACTAATACAGAATTGTAATCTCACCATCTTTGTGACCATTAAGCATTTTAATTGCGGATATCTATACTTACAAAATAAATCGGTTTAATATTGAACGATTATACCAGTGTTTCCCAAAGTGTGGTACGCGTACCCCCAGGGGTATGGGAACAGTTTAGCGGGGGTGCGCTTTCTTATGCAAGATATCTTACAACAAATGAAAATTTCAAAAAATTTTATTTAAAAACAAAACTGGCCATGAAAATTTACGTTTACGTATTTTTGTATTAGCTATTTTTTGCTGAGTTAACAGTTAATAATTAATGGTGTCAACAGCCAGTTGTAATTTTTAACTTTTGTGCAATTTTTTTATCATAGCAAAAACAATATCATCCTTCTCACTGATGCAAATAAACTTATTAACAAAACTTTGCACCAAAAAAGAAAAATAAATATATTTTTAAAAAAATACATTCATTTTTTTTATTAGTGGTACACAGCGTTACGAAAAATTTGTACACAAAAGTCATAAGTTTGGGAAACACTGCATTATACGATGAAAATTTGCTGCCTAAATAAGGTTTTAAATTGAACCATATTTTTGTTCTAGACAATCCATAGTATCGTGTAACCACAAGTTTAAAGAGTACGATAATATAGAATTTTAGAAAATATAGAAAATAGAAAATTTGAGAATTACTTAGTGGATTTACATTGTTATATGAATCATAGGTTAGAATTAACGTGCTGCAATAAATAGAAACCACTATTATCGACTGTACATTAATACGCGTTGTGAGTATAAGCAGCTTTAAAAAAAAATTACAGTAATTTCTCAAAAAAAAAAAAAAAAAAACATATGTATATATATAGAATTTATGTTCGAAAATAATTCCTGAGAGGTTTTGATGCATATTCTTTTGACAATAATGGGTTGAAGCTTTGGTCGCCATGGCAGCCAAAAAATTCGAAGCCGGCGCCGAGTATTTTAGTATTAAACGAACGCACTGTGGGCCAGAAGACCATGATCTTTGGCCAAAAGTCAAAAATTAATTTTCAACTAAATTATGTGTAGGCAGTTTTAATATAGCCCAAATTAAGTATTCATAATCATTCCAAACATTATAATTTACTTTTTGTACAATGTAATGAAAAATATGTTAATAAGAGTTTTTTTTTAATTGAACTTTTAAATTTTTATTTCAGAAATATATATAGGAATTTCACCTTACTGTTACATTTTTATTAGAGTAATTAGTCTGAAATTATAGCACAATTTTTCAATTTGTTGGTTTAGTTAATACTCTTGACAAACTTATAGTTTATATCTTATCATTTGACATTTTACAATGTTTGAATGACTTTCGAAACTTGGTTCCAAAAAGTTCCACGAGGTAATTTGCTAAACTTTTTTTTGTTGTCTTCTTTGATGTTTCTTCTTTCGAAAAAACCTGCCCCATTTTGCCCCCCGTATTGCACAGGTGGACTAAATATACCGAAAAAACAAAAATAATTTTTTTTTTCTTGTTTTCGCATTATTTTGTAATATTACTTCGGAAATATAATTTGCTTTTCATTTTTAATATAAAATTACGAAAATTATTATATTTTCATTGCTATATTTAATTATTTAAGCGTACTATATTATTTGTTTTTATTTTTGCTCGCCATATTTCAGTCGCCATTTCGTTTTTTGAGGAATTTTTAGTGTATTTTAACTATGTAGGTAAAATTCCATGTGTAGGTAAAATTTTAATTTACCTACACATAAAATCCCCCAAATTTTGAAACAAATTTTATCGAAATACTAATCTTGGCCATGAAACCTTGGATGCTGGCCCACTGTAGAACGATACAAGATTCCGATTTTTTTTTTTTTTAAAGAAAAAGGTGAATAATTATTGTCAAAATGATTATTAAAATAATAAATTTTTTAATATGAGAGTGCTTGCAAAGCTTGGCCTAATCTTCATTCGTGCCAAAATTTTAAAATTAGACCAGCTTTCGAAAGGAATTAAAAAATATTAAAATTAGATAACCTTTCAAAAGATTCCAATGGCGCTGTGATAAAACTTATTACCGGTCATCCTAAGCAGTGTTGTCCTGAAATTTCCAATGCTCTTTTCAAATTACAAAAATAATTGCTCTCATTTACTTACGTAAAAACTCTTTCGTTACCTGAATCAAAATATTTGATTACCCATCAATTAACTTCAAAAATCAAGGTCTAGTTTCTTGCCCTTGGTGTTCATGATCTTCTTAAACTGTACTTGTAGTCGTTTGCGATTTAGTATGCTTGATTTATTTAACTGACAGGTGAATAAGATCACCTGCTGTTATGAATTATCGCCCATGAAAGACAAAAATGAGTAGCTATTAAATTACATAGCTCATTTTGTGTAAATGGCAAATTAGGTGTGTATGCTATGTTTTTAAGTTGTAGCCTAGCGTTTCATTGTTATTTTATGATCAAGGTCAAAGGTGGTGGTCAATCTATTCCTGTAATGCGAGTTATGAGTTTCCTATAATCCACTCATAATACTTATAAAAACCTTTATTTTGAGTTATGTAGGTGCCCCTGAAACATGCTGTTCTCAAACTTTGTAATGTTGAAAACAATTTATTTTACTGTAATGCGAGTTATGTATTTCCTATATTCCATTCACAATACTTATAAAAACTTTCATTGTGAGTTATGTAGGTGCCCATAAAATACAATGTTCTCAAACTTTGTAATGTTGAAAACAATTTAATTCACTGTAATGCGAGTTATGTATTTCCTATATTCCACTCATAATACTTATAAAAACTTTCATTGTGAGCTATGTAGGTGCCCATAAAATACAATGTTCTCAAACTTTGTAATGTTGAAAACAATTTATTCTAATAATATAAAGAAATGTTATATTTGTGTTTGTTTGTAAAATTTTGAGCTGATAATAAATTCAAAATTCTGTTCTGATCGAATTGAACGTAGCCTTTAATCCTATTTAATTTTCATAAATAAATTGTTGACTATTTACTCTACAGTATCTTTTGACACGTGTAAATTGATTTTGATTTTTTTTTCTGACAAAATGATAATTTTACAATAAGTATATCTTTTAAGTTGTTTATTTTATAGAGTTATCTGTTTATTTTTATTTGTTTTTTATTATTGTTTCTGATAAATATGTTTTTGCGTAATTTGCGTTAAAAGAAACTTTCAGAATCGTCCAATTTAGTTTTCTTCAATTTAAAGCAATGATGAAAGTACATTTTAAAACATCTAAAAACAAACAAATGCGTATCATTAAATTGCTTACTCAAAATGTCTGACAGCGTGATTTTATTGTTTTACACTTTTTAGAAGCATCCGTACAAATTCTAAAAATTATATATCTCCTAAACAAATTAAGTGACGTCATTTTCTACCTTTAAAAAAATAGTGTTATTGAATAATATTCTATTATTGCGAATTTCTTAAGAACAAAAAAAGCATACAGAAAAAAAATTATAATTAATAACCTTCCGAAGAAGGTTATTAATTGTAAATTTTCATTCTTTCATTCATTACTTTAAGTGGCATTAAGAAATATTGAGGAAAATTTTCGTTTTTTATGTAATATTTTAACTATATTTCTAGATTCAAAAATTCCTTTACTATTAATTATCAATTAGTAACTTGATTGATAATTAAAAGAGTACACAGACGTTCGAGACTAAAAAAAAATAAAAATAAAATGGGACTTTTTAACCAAATACTTGATACATGCTGCCATTGATTAAAAGAAAAGAATACTAAAACCTACGAGTAGCTGTTTGCATTAAAATTTAAGTGTTTTTATTTTCTCTTTCTAATTTAATAAATTATGATATTATTTCAAACAATTTATTTCAAAGAAGCAAATTGTTTTTCTAATTCAACTGGCTAAAATAATTTTGATTAAGACAATCGGCCCAGCAAAAATTCCTTAACGGTAAATAAAAAATTTGTAAATTTCGTATTGTTACCGATATACATTTACATTTACCAATTTCGTATACATTTACCGATTTCTAATTTATATGCTCGCGTATGAAGTACTCGTTTTCTTGACATAAAAAAGTTTTTAAAGAATCTAATATTAATATTATCAATTATGTAATAATAATTTCTAATCTCCCATTTCAAAATTTGTAACTCAAGGTAATTTTATATGTTTTGAATTTTTCATTCAGTATTTAAGTTTTATTAGAAAACAATATTCAATAAAATAGAAAATTTAAAATTACTATTGTAAATGAGATTGTCTATAAAATTATAAACATTCTCATTTACTACAATAATTTCTAACCTCTCATTTGAAAATTCGTTACATTAAGCAAATTTATACGTTTATAGTTTTTCTGTTTACTTTCGATAAAAAATTTAGAGCCGTCTCTTAGTTTAAAGCTAAGTTTTTTCAGTGTGACCATCTTGCTCTTCTGGAAGATCTACTTTTTTAAAAGTTTTATTAGAAAACAATATACAATAAAATAGAAAATTTAAAATTACTATTGTAAATGAGATTGTCTATAAAATTATAAACATTCTCATTTACTACTATAATTTCTAATCTCTCATTTGAAAATTCGTTACATTAAGCAAATTTATACGTTTATAGTTTTTCTGTTTACTTTCGATAAAAAATTTAGAACCGCCCCTTGGTTTTAAAGCTAAGTTTTTTCGGTGTGACCATCTTGCTTTTCTGGAATATCGATTTTTTTTTTAAATCTCAGTAGGAATCTTTCATTATTAAAAGAAAAGAAAAAATAATATTTTGCATGGCATAAACATTCCACTGCAAACCTGTATTATTATATTTATATCGAATGAAAGGTCAATAAATCTTGATCCTTTCAGAGCAATTAATTTCAAGATAGTTTTCTTTATACATGGAAATGATGCTTAAAAAAATGATCTATTTTTATTACTTTTATGTTGAAAATAAACATTTATCACCATTTCAGTTAGTTGATCTTTAGGTTCTTCGAGAGGTTAGGTTATTCTGCCTGCGTAATTAAATTAAAACAGAAATAAGATTTAACGAGTCTGATATTTCATAAAATATTAATTTTTTCATTAAAAAATATTCTTTATTTGATGATATTGATTTATGCTGCATAATTTTAATGAATAATGATATTTTTGAGTCGAAAAAGTATAAGTTATGTGATCAATTACTACTTATAATTTAATATTTTGAGCAATAAGTCTAATTTGTGTTATACTTTTCTCAGTTAACGAATATTAAAAGCATATCCTGTTTACGAAATTTAAAGATCAGCCAGCAATGGAAGGGGTAAGTTGACTTTTTTTCCTTTTCTCGAAGAGACAATAAAATTTTTTGTAGAATTAAAAAATTAAGTTTTATAATAATAATTTTATGAATCTTACTTACTTCTCAGTTTTATAGGAATAATCGGTTTAAAGTGACTTCCTTTTGGAAGTTTCCATTCATGGTTTTAATGAAACGGTTCTTTGGTTTAATGCAGTGTTTCCGTGGTACGCGTACCCCCAGGAATACGGGAACAATTTAACGGGGGTACGCGTACTTATGCGAAATATCTTGCAACAAACAAAAATTTCAAAAAATTTTATTTAAAAACAAAGCTAGCCATGAAAATTTACGATTACGTATTTTTCTGTTGGCTATTTTTTGCAAGTTAATAATTGGTGGTGTAAACAGCCAGTTGCGTTTATTAACTTTCGTGTTATTTTTATAGTAAAAAATGCATTCATTTTTTTATTAGTGGTACACAGAGTTACGAAAAATTTAGAAAGGGTACACAAAAGTCATAAGTTTGGGAAACACTGGTTTAATGAGTTAGTTAAGGATAGTTTGCATACTAAGAATTTTAATTCTGAATTTATGAAATCATGTTCAGATTACATTTAGCAGTTTCTCCTCATTCTTTCTTTGAAATTTCTTACTGGGTTATATTTAGTAATAAATATTTTTATTATACAATTGTAACCAACACGTTTACTACTTTCCCTAGAGGGCGTTTCTTTGCGAAATCTCTTTTAGATCTGGGATTCCCCTTTACGAACGGGAAATTCCATTTTCCCTTATCTTGAGAGTAATAATAAAACTATTTTATGTTTCATTCTGGTCTTTTTTCTTACAAATAATTACACGAGGCTGTTATACAAAGGTTAAATTCTTTCAATTCAACTAAAAAGTTAATTCATCAAATTCTTTCTTTGATGCTACGATAGTTAGTTTCGCAAACGTCAATTAAAGTTATGTCATTTAAAGTTTATTTCGCAAAAATATTTCGTAATTTTATGAATTTTAACGTAAATGTTTAAATTCAAACGCTAATGTTTGAAAAATGCAAACTAAGTCACATTTAAACATTGTCGACGAAGTATTATCAGATAATTTTGCAAAAGAGAGATTGCGATGAAATAAAATATATTATCCTATTCGTTAATCATTACGCGTAATGACTTTTTTCAATTTATAATTGTGAATTTATCTGCATTTTATTGTCTTTGTTCATTAAATCGATTTATTAAATAGTAATTACCATTGCTTACTATTTTTATTTTGTTTTCTTGTATCAATTTAATAACTGGTAAAATAATTGTGTCGTTAGGCAGGTAAAGTAATTGTGTAGTTATAGTTGCATCAAATTCTTTCTTTGATGCTACTATAGTTAGTTTCGCAAACGTCATTTCCAGCAAACGTCAATTACAGTTGTGTCATTTAAAGTTTATTTCGCAAAAATATTTCGTAATTTTATGAATTTTAACGTAAATGTTTAAATTCAAACGCTAATGTTTAAAAAATGCAAACTAAATCACATTTAAACATTGTCGGCGAAGAATTATTTACAATGAAATAAAATCTATTATCTTATTCGTTAATCGTTACGCATTATTACTTTTTTCAATTTATAATTGTGAATTTATCTCCATTTTATTGTAGTTGTTCATTAAATCGATTTATTAAATCGCAATTACCATTGCTTACTATTTTAATTTTGTTTTCTTGTATCAATTTACTAACTGGCAAAATAATTGTGTAGCTATAGTTGCATCAAATTCTTTCTTTGATGCTACTTTAGTTAGTTTCTCTCAACTATCTCGAGAACTACTTTTCTTATCTCTGAAACTTGCTGTTATAAATGTGATCATTTTCAATTATATTTTAGATCCGGAAAGCGCAGATTTCTTATTGTCATTTCCGTAAAGGTAACATTTGATGGTCACTTGTTTAGCGAACATACGATATTATTCTTCATCAATTTAATCTGAAACCGGTCTTATGCTACACATATTCTATAATGCATAAAATGTAATAGTATTTATTCATGGAAAGGACTAAAAGTTTGCTTAACTTGTTTTGTTTTTTTAAATGGCAATACCATCCAGCACTAACGGTAAATTCTTTTTTTGATGTATTTCTGTTCTTTTCTCGTAAGCAAATTTTACCGCCAAATTTTTTATATTTTGTATACATAATCTATTTGTTAAAAAAACTATTTTTTCTGTTCAACGTTTTGGAATATTCTTATATTCCAAAATCATGAACAGAAAAAATATTTTTCGGGATATTCTTATATTCTAAAACGATGTAAGCAATAAAATTATTTTCTGGAATATAAAAGCTATTACTTGATTAGTATAAAATCTCATCTGCATTCGAAATTCGATATTATTCTATATTATATTCATTCTGAAACCGGTCTTATTATATACAAATTCTCTTATGCATTCATATTCATGTCAAGGATTGAAAGTTTCGAAAGCGTACTTAATTTATGTTTTCAAGTGACGTTGCAATCGATCATTAATGGTATGCTGAACAATTTTTTTTTGCTGTCTTTTAATGTAGTTGTTTTCTCAAAAGCAAATTTTGCTGTCAAGTTTTTAAGTTACTTTTTGTCAGTAGTTTTAATATTTTTCATATTTTGTATTTATAATCTTAGTCAAAATATTTTTCCTATTCGTCGTTTTGGAATATGTCTAATGAATTTCATTTTCTGGAAAACTGTTACTCGATTAGTACAAAATTCAATTTTTATTCCAAATAAATACATACGATTTTACTCTATATCGATTTATTCTGAACCCGATCTTATTGTATGCAAATTCTCTTTGTTAAAAAAATATTTTTGCTATTCATCGTTTTGGAATATGTCTAACGAATTTTACTATCTGGAATATAAAAGCTACTACTTGATTAGTATAAAATTCCATTTCTATTCGAAATTCGATATTATTCTGTATCGATTCATTCTGAAACCTGTCTTATTATATACAAATTCTCTTATGCATAAAATTTATTAATATTCATGTCAAGGATTGAAAGCGTACTTAATTTATGTTTTCAAGTGACGTTGCAATCGATCATTAATGGTATGTTGAACAATTTTTTTTTTTTTTTTTGCTGTCTTTTAATGTATTTATTTTCTCAAAAGCAAAATTTTGCTGCCAAGTTTTTAAGTTATTTCTTGTCCGTAATTTTAATATTTTTCATATTTTGTATATATAATCTATTAGTCAAAATATTTTTCCTATTCGTCGTTTTGAAATATGTCTAATGAATTTTATTTTCTGGAATATAAAAACTGTTACTCGATTAGTAAAAATCCCATTTTTATTCCAAATAAATACATACGATTTTATTCTATATCGATTTATTCTGAACCCGATCTTTTTGTATACAAATTCTCTTATGCATAAAATTTATTAATATTCATGTCAAGGATTGAAAGTTCGAAAGCGTGCTTAATTTATGTTTTCTTCAGTGGCGTTGTAATCGATCATTAATGGTTTGTTGAACAAATTATTTTTTGCTGCCATTTTATATATTTCTTTTTTTTTCTCTTTTCTCTTCAACAAAGCTTGCTTTTCAATTTTTGAGTTATTTCTTGTCAGTAATTTCAATAATTTTCATGCTTAGTATACATAATCTATTAGTTAAATATTGCTGTTAGACGTTTTGGAATATGTCTAATGAACTTTATTTCCTATAAGCTATTAGTACTTGGCTAGTACAAATTTCCATTCGTACGCAATGTATGCATACAATGTTATTCTATATCAATTCATTCTGATACCAACCTTTTCACACATGAATTCTCTTATGCATAAAATTTATTAATACAAATTTCTACAATTTAAAACTTCGAAAGCTTGTTTAAATTTTTTGTAAAAGGACATTGCAGTCAATCAGTAATAGTTTGTTGATATTTTTTTTTTGGTGTCTGCGTGTTTTCAGTTTTTTTCTCGTAAACAAATTTGGCAAAATAACGCGAATTAATTACAAAATAATGCGAAAACATGAAAAAAAGAAACATAATTTTCGTTTTTCGTTATATTTAGTCCACCTTTGTAATACGGGCAAAGTGGGGCAGGTTTTTTCGAAAGAAAAAACATCAAAGAAGACAACAAAATAAAGTTTAGCTAATTACCTCGCTGAACTTTTTGGAACTAAGTTTCGATGTCATTCAAACATTGTGAAATGTCAAATGATAAGATATAAACTATAAGTTTGTCAAGAGTATTAACTAATCCAACAAATTGAAAAAATGAACTATAATTTCAGACTAATTACTCTGATAAAAATGTAACAGTAAGGTAAAATTCCTATATATACTTCCGAAAAAAAAATTAAAAGTTACATTAAGAAAAAATTTTTTTAACATAGTTTTCATTACATTGTACTCTTGTCGGTCCAAAAAGTAAATTATAATGTTTGGAATGATTATGAATACTTAATTTGGGCTATATTAAAACTGCACGTTGGACGTTGCAAAGGTCGAATTCTTGGTCATAGATGGCGCCACGGGAAAACAACAATCGCTCCCCTTCCCTTAATGGCCTACGACGACAACAACAACAACAACAACCTGATTGGAAACTTCATTCGCTGCAAAAATAAAGAGGAAATAAAAGTAGACATGTTTCGAGGGCTTCAAAAATAAGAGCCCATTTTCAAGACTTGCTAGACATGAAAGTAAAGAAAACAAAAATATTTGAAATAAAAAGCTAAGTTGCCAACGAAAAAAAGAACTTCAATTTCTTCACTTTGTTGGGATCTTGTGCATAAATTCAATTTCGATAATGCTAAAATTATTCCCACCTCATTTACATCAGCTCATCTTGATGCCCTGGAATCTTGTTTCATTCATTCGAATGCTGATTCCCTTGTTAACGACATTAGTTTCTCCCCTCTTCATAACGCGTGGGGTGTCCCGCAGTGGACTGATCGTAAAGACACTGTTCCCTGTAGAACACCGAAGTCAAGCATCACTGGCTGCTGTCAGTAAGTGACCACTAGATCAGTTTGCGTAGGGACCGAGGGTGCGCGTTAGTGGTCCTCGTTAAACTGTTCTACGGTAAAGTGCTCTACTTCGCGCTCAGGTCAACGGGCTACCAATTCAGGGGAGCCATCCCCTCTGTTGAGGATCAAAATTGCGATGGTATGTCTTCGGATCATCCTCGAGAATGTTTCTCAGACCGTCGCCAATAGCCCATTGTGCAGCTCTAGTGCGATGTAAATAAAATACTATACTATACTTATCTTTTTTGGCTATTGTGGTTTTTATAATTTTGTTTCTCACCTTTCTTTTTCTTTTTTCTTCATTGGCAACTTGACGTTTTTTATTGCATATTATTTTTGTTTTCTTTACTCTCACATCTGGCAAATCTTGAAAACTGACGCCTTTTTTTGAAACGTTTGAAGCATGTCGACTGTTATTTCGCAACTGTTTATTTTCGAAAAAGTTTCCAATCTCACTGCTTTGGTTTCTTTGGATTATTTATTTAGTAATCTGGCGGTTACAGCTTATTGATAAGCTTTCTTAATAATATAACTAAAAATACTTTCTCTTATTATTTTTAAACAATTTTCATTTTTTCCCCTAAACAACCATGTATTAGTTATCTATACCGTTGTTTTGAAGTATTATATTTATAATATAATTATACAATATAGAAAATAATTTTGAGCTTCTGAAGTAAAATAATCTATTACATAGACTGTTTTAAGAACTATAGTTATTCTTCGATGAAAACTGATCTAGTTTTACAATCGAATTGCCAGTGTAGAATAATAATGTGTTGAGGATAAAATTTTAGTTCATTATTTCATGATTATGTATTAAATAATTCAGGTTAAGAGACTACACAAATTAGAATTATTGAAACCTTTTGAATTCGTTCCAAATCTCTGAAAATGTTAATTTACTCATTTATCTTTGTAATGTAATTTAAAATCAAATGTGAGCTTTAACGTTTGTCATAGGTTTCAAATAAATTATCGTAAATAAACTTGTGTTATTTGCTGAAAGTAACTCCCAAAGTTATATAATTCTTTTAGTATTTTTAAGTTCGTTATAAAACCTTTCTTTTTGGAGATAGCTGAACTCTATAGATTATTATACCGTTTTTGGATGGTACTTTAAGTTTGTATAGGTTTTAAAACATAGTTTAATTCTACAACTTTTTTTCTCTTCATTCTCTCATTTGAAAAAGAAAAGCAAAAATAAATTTAAAAAAAATTTTATTTTTACTTTTCCGTCTGTACGAAAAATATGCCCAAATTTAAAATTTGAGTTGCTGTTTTTCTTTTCAAGCAAATATGAGAACAAATTAAATACAATGTGAAAATGAAGATACGATTGCACATGTGATTAAAATAAACCCATGTATTTTATTTATTTTTTTTTTTTTGTTGTTGTTGTTTCCATCCGTTATAAGCATTATCTCTTGTTTATCTTACCTGTTTTTTATGATGCTTTGGTTATTTACGTTGCTGCCATGTTGAAGAGTGCTTTAGCGTACTCGTAACTCAAGTACACCCAATTTTTATAACGTAATAAAAAATTTTATTTACAAAAAAAAAAAAAAAAAAAATGAAAAAAAAAAATATATATATATATATATACAGGTGGTTATCAAAATAATGGAAACACCCCAGATTTTGAAGGAATCCCTTATTAATATGGCGTAGGACCGCCTTTTGCATGCCAAACAGCTTGGATTCGCCTAGGAATCGAATCATACAAATTCTGAATAGTGTTTAGAGGAATATTGTACCATTCTTCATGGAGATATTGTTAAAGTTCCGTGAGAGATGCCGGTGGAGGATATCGATTCCGGATTGAAAGCTCTAAAATAAACCACAACGGTTCGATTATATTGAGGTCTGGGGACTGTGCTGGCCAAGGTAGATGTTCAACTTCATCCTCATGTTCATCAAACCATGATTGGACAACTCTGGCTGCATGAATAGGGGCATTATCATCCTGGGCATTATCATATGAATAGGGGCATCATAGGATGGACCTGGTCAGCTAAAATTTCTCTATACTTCTCCCCAGTGATCCTTCCTTTCAGGGTTACCATTGGGCCAGCAGAAAACCATGACACGGCTGCCCATACCATGACCGATCCACCTCCATGCTTGACAGTTGGATGGAGGCAATCAGAATCATACGCTTGTGCAGGTGTTCTCCAGACATGTACCCGTCCTGTTGTGGGGAAAAGTGTGAAAGACGATTCGTCTGACCATATAACAGTCTTCCACTTATCAATCGACCAGGATTTGTGGTTGGGGCACCACTCTACACGACGTTTTGCAATAGCATCTGTGACAAGAGGCTTGGGAATTGCTGTTCTGCCGTAAATGTTCTCTTTATGAAGGTATCTCCTAACTGTAATTGTTGACACTGGAGAATCCAGATGCTGATTGAGCTCTGCGGTCACTTTGGCTGCAGTTGTTTTCTTTTTAGACATTACAATCCGCTTCAATACCCGCCGGTCTCTTTCACTCAGCTTCTCCTTCCGTCCACTATTTTGCTTTGATGAGCTTGTCTTTCCGCGCTGTGTGTATGCTGTCATGACTTTAGACACCGTACCTCTAGAAACGCCTAAAAGCTGGGATGTTTCGGTCACTGTTGCTCCAACTAGTCGGGCTCCTACAATTTGGCCTCTCTGAAAATCTGTGAGGTCTGACATTTTACGCTTCTGACAAAAAAATTCAAAACGTAGACAACTCTGTTAAAGCTCTCTCATACCACCTAATATATGTACTTTTTATATTAAAAAATACTGGTAGCTAAGATTATATTTTAATGCTTATGAAGCGAATTCTTAAATGTCCCTTTTATTCACAAGTGTTTCCATTATTTTGATAATCACCTGTATATATATATATGATTGATTCTTTTTAGGGACCATTCTAAGCTAATAATTTTTTCTAGGCTAATTTGAGAAATTTTTCTTAAAAATATTCTTTTTTTTTATTTATATATATATATATATTTAAAGTTTCTATGTCATCGTGCATCAATCGTTTAGTTATGTTTTGAACCTTGAACTAATTTTTTTTTTATTATAAGTTCATTTGATTATAAATTATAGGTTAATTTGTCCAGTTATTTGTTTACCAATTAACTCGAATTTATCTATTATTAGGGTAAATGCGTATATGTGATTATAAAACTGCATTTATTATTTTTTTTTCTAGATTTAAATTTTTTTTTCCTGCACAGTGTCTCTAAACCCACTTTGTATTACTTTTAATTTAAAGAGTCAGTCAAATCTTCTTTCGTAGAGGATTTTTTTTTCAAGTAAAACTTCTCTTTATTTAATGTATGTAAATATCGAAAAGATCCACAGGTATATCTTAAGAGTCATATAATTAGTCATATTTCTTAAGAGTCATATGTCTTAGAGTCATATAATTAGCGCAGTTATCTTAGCTATGCTAATAACATAAATATAGCTATAATTTAAAATTCTTAAGTTTTTTTGTAAAAAAAAAAAAAAAATTAAAGTAGAGGATAGTGTTCGCCTCCCAATGAGGTGTAAGAGGTTCGAATCCCAGCGATGGTTGGTTGATACGAATTCTGCCCCGAATCTCGCCGATAATAGACGAATTATGGGTTAGAATACCCTTGCCGTCGGGTTAACTGTATGAGGTTTTCGTAGTTTTCCTCTTTATGAAACGCAAATGCAGATGAGTTGCATCAAAAAGTCCTCTACGAAGGCTAGTTTGTCCCAGGAATTCCCTTGTCTTTTGGGTTGAATTTAAAATTACAAGGCTACGGAGTTAAAAATTGATGGTTGTGAACTAAGAATTGGGTCGGCTGTTCAACTCTGGTTATAATATAACTATAATATAATATAAATATTAGTAATAAAAATACATTTACTTTTTTTATTAAAAATGTTATTTTATTGAATGACTAGGTATTAATACTGTGAAAAAATACTGTTCAATAATGAAAACTGACAATGATATCAACATTAACAGTTGATATTTTACTATATTTAAGTTACTTGTAAATGTTATTACCAAATGTATATACTATTTTAAAACTCAGATCTGTTTTACTTTTTAAAAAAATAACCATTTCCTTATTTTGTGATACATTGTTCCATTGTTAAAATACTTTTATCTATTTAAATGATGATTTGTATTGGAGTTCTAAAAAAAAATACTTTTGTTGTTTAGTAGAGAACGAAGAAATAATTTACATTTATCGTTTGTGTCGTATCTTTTACGCTACAACCTAAAATTTCAGTTTAATGTCTTCTACTGAAGATAATCTTTTATTCATTTTTATTATTTGAATTTATTGGCTAGTCACGAAAATGGAATGAAAAAAATAATGGAAGATTCTGTACTTTGTAAGAGCATATAATCCGCTGGCATTTTTTTTTTTAATTCCTTTATAAAATTGTTTCATATTTTGATCAGAACCATATATATATATATATATATATATATATATATATATATATATATATATATATATATATATATATATATATATATATATATATATATATATATATATATATATATATATCAAGTTCAAAATGTAGAGAAAACAAGGGAAAAATTAAAGAACAATGAAAGAAGGAGGAAAAACTAGTAATAATAAAAATATTAAGAAACCGGAAGGAAAAAAAGAAGGAAAAAAAACAATCCGAAAAAAAGGATAAATATTTTTAAAAATCCGGAAAATAAAAGATTTAATCTTTTCATCAGCTCACACGATTATATCCGATATATCGATATTAAAAATCCTCTAGTTAGACTTTTATCTCAATTTGTGCTTTTGTTTTCATTTTTTTGCAATCTGGCAATCTTGTTACGAAAATGTTTTAAATTATTTTTGAAACATTTCCCGTTCATGTAAGTTCATTTGAATTCGGTACTCGCTTTTTTGATTTCATTTCATGTTTTATTCTGTTTTTTCTTTATATTTTATGTTCTGTTTTTGCGTGTTATTTTTGCTTATTGTGTTCTATTTTATTTGTTGCAATTTTTTGTAAAATTTTTTGAGTGCTCCTCACACTATTATATTGATATATTTTGCTTTGGCTATATTGATACAATATTTGAAAGCACTCTTTTTTGTGGATATAATTGTGTGAGCTGATGAAAAGATTCTATCTTTTATTTTCCGGATTTTTTAAAAAAAATTTCTTTTTTTTCGGATTTTTTTTATCCCCCCCCCCCTGTTTGTTATTTTTTTATTATTATTTTTCTTTTCCCCCCTTTTTTCATATGTCTGTAATTTTTCTTTGTTTTATCTGCATTTTGAACTGTTTTTTGTTCCATTTACTTGCAGCTTATGCGCAATAAATGAAACTTATTGTTTTTCTTAATATTCTTCGTATTTTTTTGTATTTATTTATTTTCCTGTATATATATATATGGAATAAAATATTCCTTATTAAGTGTTATTTGCAACATCTCTTAAAGCTGTGTTTCAAATTTAAAAATCAAAATTTTAAAAACCTCGTGAAAATATTCTAGAATAGTTAGGAACTAAAAAAAAAATTTTTTTTCATAGTTGATTCAGTATTTATTTACATTAACTACATCAAATTTGTTCATTTTTTCATACGGTACCCCTTAAAAATAAATTTTTAGTAAAATAAATTGAATAAGAAATGATTATTATTATTCATAGTTTATTAAAATTAAACTCAAAAAACAAAATTTTAAAAACATCATAAAATATTCTAAAGCACTTAAAAATTGAAAAAGTAGTTTTTTTAATATAATTAATTCAGTGTTTCTCAATATTAACTACACATTCAATTTGCTCATTTTTACAAACGATTCCCCTTAAAATTAATTTTTAATAAAGGAAATAATTGTAATATATAATTATAATTTAATAAGATTTAAAGCATATTAAATATCATTTCATGATGAACGTTAAGTAACATAAAAGCAGTTTTGAGCTCTTTTGTGTTCGCACAAGCTAATACCCATAATCTAACACTATACGCAATCAGTCTAGGCGTCTAGTTTCTTCTCAGATTCATGTACATCTGGAGAGATTATGTCGCCAATCTTTAATTCCTTCTTTCAAAGAAAGAATAAAATATTTTGCCAATGTAGAGGATAAATATATGAATTACAGAAGGAGTCTTATCATATCTTAATTTTCCATTTCTAAAATTCATTGACCATCTTTCTAAATTACTTACTTCCGTTTTGTTTGTAAATTATTTCATTCACCTTTTAAATCCACGTGACTTACGCATTTTTGTTACTCACCCTTTCTCCTTTGTCTGTTGGATTCTAATGGAAATAAAATTTCACACACAAAAATTATTTTTAATCTTCGCTTGGCGTACTGTCAGATGTTACTGTGTGAAATATTACAAAGAAATGGACCGTTTTATTTATTATTTTTGAGTTTCAATGAAGACTATTAAATAAACACTTTATTGTATTTAGTTTTCATTGATATTGAATTTATTCTTTCGCCAAATTCCACAAAAAAACAAATTCTTTATATAAAACCACCAAAAAAAACGTATAGAATTTGGTGGATATAATTTAGACATTTTAAACTTAAATTAACCCATATTCTGTCAATTTTTACACCAAATATCATTTTAAAATGAATATAAAATTTAAAGAGGGAAAAACAATGGATTAAAAAATGCAAATTATGACCGATCTTTTAGACTTTGCATAACTATAAAAATTTCATTAAACATGAAAATTCGCTTTATTGCAAATTATGAAATTAATAAACAAAGTTCTTTACATAACCATGTATACACAAGACATCGTGAATATTAATTTACATTAATTATTGTTTACATTAATTAATCTTAATTTATTCGAAACATTAGTTAATTTTGCCAGTCTTTAAAAAAGATGCTTTAAATTTAAAATGCGTGATTTAAAAATGGATATAATAATAAGGCTAACTATGGCTGGGTTTTAGAACGTAGTAACTAAAGGAGTTTCATAAAACTGAAAAGTTCGCATTCTTGGCTGAAAATTAAAACATGCGAGTTTTTATTCATAACTATGTACAAAAAAAACCACGAATATTAACTTATTTTAATTATTTTTCATGTCAATTAATCCTTATTTGATCAGAATATTAAATTATTTTACCCAATCTATACATTTAAAATGGAAAAAAAATATTCAAAAGTTTCTTTTTGCGTTTTTCTACCCAAACGAAAGCTGATTTTATCAACTTCATTAATGTATATGTTGATGCCTTTCTTTCAAATTTAGTCTTTTTCAATTTGTTTTACATCCTTGCAGTATCAATCTTAATTTAATCAGAACATTAATTTAACCAGAACATTAACATTCTTTACATTTACGAATAACGATTAAGATTATTTACAACTTCCTGGTGTGAGTTTTTATACAATTTAAAACTGATTTTCCAAACTTCTTCATTGTATATATTGAATATTGATGTGCTTTCGTTGAAACTTAGTTTTCTTCCAATTTATTTTGCATCTCCGCAATAAAAAAAAATCTATAGACCTACAAAAGTTTTTTTACATATTTCGTGCACAATTGGCTCCTTACACGTGAAGTTTTTACGAAAAGAAAAAACTTTTAACGACTGTTGAAAAAAAAAAAAATGAATGAAAAGTGTTGACATACTGGAAGGCTAAGGTGAAAAATAAATTGTTCTTTTTGTTATTTGTTTCTAGAATAAAGAAGAGTTTCCTAAAAGAAATATTTTACTTTCACATCTTTTTCAAAAAGTTAAATAAAAGTATTATACCTATATTAATTTTATTTTCTTAAAAAAATTCAGTTTCATGCAGGATTCTTTTTTTTCTAGATTTATAATTAAAAACTTACGTAAAATATAATGCATAGTAAATAAAACGTAAGCAAAGATCTAAATGTTGTATTAAGACGTTAATGTTATACCTAACCTTCGTGTATTAATCTTACATCGGTGTACAATTCATTATATATATATATATATATATATATATATATATATATATATATATATATATATATATATATATATATATATATATATATATATATATATATATATATATAAAACAAATAAAAAAAAAGAACACGAAGAAAATTAAGAAAAACAATAAGTTTCATTTATTGCGCATAAGCTGCTAGTAAACAGAACTCATTAGATAAGTTCAAAATGAAGATAAAACAAAGGAACAAAGGAAAACTACAGACATATGGAAAAAAAAAAGGGGGGGGGGAAGAAAAATAATAATTAAAAAAAAAATAACAAACAACTGGGAAGAAAAAAGGATAAAATTTTTTTACACTCTTACACTCTTTCTTGCGGATATAATCGTGTGGGCTGATGAAGGGATTATATCTTTTATTTTCCGGATTTTTTAAAACAATTTTATCCTTTTTTTTTCTCCTCCCCCCCCCCAGTTGTTTGTTATTTTTTTATTATTTTTTTTCTTATCCCCCCCCCTTTTTTTTCATATGTCAGTAGTTTTCCTTTGTTTTATCTTCATTTTGAACTTATATGATATATATATATATATATATATATATATATATATATATATATATATATATATATATATATATATATATATATATATATATATATATATTCATTTGATGTATATATATATTTTATATAAATTACTCTTTATTATACACAAATGCCTATTAAAAAAGTATTGATGTAATTGTATATGAGTTTTAAATGAAAGAAGAAAAAGTAGAAAACAAACTTATCGATATAAATTTAAATAAAATAAAAAATACATTAAAAATAGATTGACTTATCTAACAGTTAATTAAAATTGTTAGGAAAAAATAAAGTTTGTGCTTTTAGTTGTCATTGTATAAAATAATTGGTGAAAATATGGCAATTTAAATATATATATAAATTATTTTTCAAATTTTTTTTTGGAACTTTCATTAAATTTTCCATGTACGTATTGTATTTTTGGTTATTCTGTTTACACGAAAACTATAGCCACTGATATTTCAGTAACTTATAAAATACTAAGTTGTACTATATGCAATAACAGTTATTGTACAACAGATTAATAATGAAAATTCATAAAATAGAGCATCTTAAAAGGAAATTATCATTTCTAAACAATGTTATGTATAAAAAAAAGGTTTTATTTCTTTTTTTAAAATCAGTAAAATTTAAATTAGAGTTATCAAGTAAAGTATAAAAATTGTAAAGGTTTAAGTTTAAATATGTCAACTTGAAATTAAACCATTAAAAAAAACGGTTGAAAAATTTATCAAAGTAAAAATGGGCAAGTTTTTTATGCGATAAATAAATAAAAACTTATCTTGATTTAATATATAGTAAGATTTCGAATAACCAAATAATATCTTTCTGAAATTTAAGCGAAGCTCAGGATATTTCATCGAATGCAAATCGTTAACTTAATCTTAATGGTTATGTTGTATAATTGAAACGTGTTCGCAATATTTCTTTAAATGCCTTTCTTAGATTGTTGGGTGATTAAAGAACTGATTAAAGTTTGAAGTGAAATTTATTCAAATCTATGGAAAGTGACCTTTTCTAAAATAGGCTGGCTAATTTCGCAGATCTTTGGGAATAAAATAAAAATGTAGTCCCTCAGCAAGGATTTTTATCATGAACTTGGCGCATCCAGATAATATTCTTAATGGAACAACATAAAATAAAACCGATCATAGCGCCTGAATATGAATGAGGTTTTCTAAGCACTTTCTCTCCGGAAAATTTAACTTTTATTGTACGCTGCAAGGCAACCTTTACTTGGCGATATTTAGAATTTGGCGACTAATATCAGTTGTTGAGTTCTCGCGTTTGAATGTTGTGTCAGAGAGACGGTTTGTTGCGGTGCAAACGATTTCGAAACTAAGGGCTGGAGAAAATGTGCCGTGCTTTTTGTTATGAATACGTCAAGATTTTGATATTATGAGATTAAGAGCTACTTTATATGTAAGTAAACTTTACCATTCTTAACTATTAACATTTCTACATTTGTTTTAAATAGTTTTATCTTAAAAATATTGCTAGAAGATGCAACACATGTCCGATACTATGTTTTGTGTCGGCTTCTTAAATTAAGAATAAATAGTTCGAAAAAGTGCCAATTTAAAATTTTGAAACATATTAAATTTATTTTTCAGGATTACTGAAAAGCCTTTACGTTATTTTCAGTTTTGAATGCAAATTAAATGTGTGATATTTATATGCATTTTGAAGATTTGCTTATTTATCGATTTTTAATTTTCAGCGCGACAAAATATGATTATCATATTTTAATTAATGGAAGTTATTTTTAAGAGTAATATTTGTATATTTTTCCTTTTATTTATATTAGTTTAGTCTTTTTTTTCGTAAAACAAGTGCTTTTCTTTTTTTTTTTTTTTTTTCTTTAAAGAAATTTTTTTATTATATTTTTTTAAAATCTATTTTAAAATAGGAGTAAATATATATATTTTAACTTGTTGTTGTTTGGCATGATTATCACTGTGGTTGTTTACGTGTCTATACTTATTTCTTTGGCATAATCTTTAGGTAATAAAAGTTTCAATCAAATATTTAATTAATAAATAAATAATTTTTAAATTATTTATATTATATTGATGAAAAGAACAAAGTTGATATTTAAGATGAAACATGATTATGATCTTTTATTTAACAAAAATTTCTTACAAAAAAAAAAAAATATATATATATATATATATATATATATATATATATATATATATATATATATATATATATATATATATATATATATATATATATATATATATATATATATATATATATATACTTTTTGAATTTTGTGTTTTTTATTAATAGAGAAATCATGAACTCTTAAATCATATTACAAGATAAACATTTGTTATATTAAAGTTCTTAATAGAAATTCCAAATCTTCCATTCATATTAAATACTATTTTAAGTAAGATTTACTTTTAATATTATTGTGTTTCATAATTTCAATTTTATTACCGGGCAAAATTTAAATTTTTCTCTGTATCATTTTTTCATTTGTTTGGTTCAAATCATCCGACAATAACAGAGGCTTTTACCGTCATTTTATTTATCTGTGTGCATGCAATAGACTAATAGTTATGGTCTTGTTTGTTTACTCTGACTTTTAGTACGTTAATTTTAACATTTGAATACTAACTGTTTACTTGTATTGATTAATGTTTTTTATTTTACTTTTTTTATTTATTTTGGTACGTTAATTTTAACATTTGTATACTAACTGTTTTCTTGTATTGATTAATGTTTTTTATTTTACTTTATTTATTTATTTATTTTTTACCAATATATTCAATCGTTATTACCAAGTTTTTTTACAACTCTGTTCCGAAAACAAATATTTATAAGTATATAAATAGTACTGAATCCAGATTGACTAAGATTACTGACATTATTCTGTTTATGAGACGTTGTTTTAACGTTTGAATAATAACTGTTCACTTGTATTGATTAATAGGAGGACTACTGATTCTACTACAGTCTTCATTTATTGTTTTTTTTTTCCACCAATTTATTCAGTTGTTTTTACCTACTTTTTCTGCCTTTGATTTCGTTCATAAATATTTAAAATTATATAAATCGTACTGAATCTAGATTAACTAAGATTACTGACATTTATAGTAAACAAAATACTAAAAAAAATGGGATACGAATGTTGATTTACATATCAACATTCGTTATAAAATAGGAAGTAAAAAACGATTCGCCTTTAATAGGAATTTCCAATTCAGGGGTGGTGACAGGTTTTCCCCGATAAGGCGGAAACTCCGGAGAGGGAGGATAATTGATCCTGACTGTCAACTGCGTGATAAAGCCTTAAAAATAAAGCCCGATAATTCCTAATACTTTCCCAAACCAGGTTCGAATCACATCAACGGCTGGTCGATACCAATTCTGGCTCACCCAGTGCTGACGTAAAATATACTTAATGGTAGACGGATCTTTGGTTAGAGTTTCGTGGTTTTATTCACGATGTAACGCAAATGCGGGTAAGTTCCATCAAGAAGTCCTCCACGAAGGCTTGTTTGTCACAATGCTAGGTTCTATTCTGACGAGATTTCCCCATAGTTTTTTGAAGGAAAAAATAGTTTTGAATAGAATTTTAATTGATTAACTATTGTATGGTAAGACTAAATACCCATTGTATTTGTTGACTTTACACATTTTTCATTAATAGTTGTAATATATCAATAATGTTTCTATTTTTACATGTTTTTAAGAAATTATATATTTTTGTAATGTGAAAGTTGTGCTGCCATCGCTGGGACACCCAAAATATAATGTACTTAGAAACTAGATGGCGAATTTTAAGAGTAGATAAATTATCTATTCAATTATCTACTGAATAGATAAATTATCTATTCAGTAGATATATTATCTATTATGCGACGAATCTCTCTCACTGTTTTTTTTTCTGAAACTTTTATTTTTTAAGTTATTTATTATTATAACTACTCAACCACAAGATCGGGCAGATTCTGTTAGTTTTTTTTTAGCCAGTACGATTGTGAATTACTTGATTCCTGGCTACAAAATAAGTTCAATACAAATTTCTTTAATTTACATAACTTTCATCGTTAAAAAAATTTTGTTTTTATCTTGAAACAATCATGGATTTCTGTTCTTTGTTAAAATGATCGAAAATCGATCTAAGTTAAACGATCGATCTAAGTTAATGATTGATTGAAGAAATTAACTCTTTGACGCAGATGAATTTTTTTTTCTGGCGCTCTAATTCCGAGAAAAAATATATTTTGCTATTTTTTAATTATAAAAAACAGTATAGTTGCTATAAAAAATCTGTTAGATTATCGGAACTATATTTGTACTAAAATTTAATTTCCATAAAAGTAGTTAGAAAAAAAAATTCTTTTCATTCATAATCAAAAATTAACATTCATATTCAAACATCTATCAATAATTGATTTTGTAAATTAAAGGCATTTCAATAATGATTAACTGTTTCGCTTAGATCTAAATAACTCTAAATAAGTGCAAATTTTAAAAAAATATTGTGTAGAAGTGAGTCTTGTTTGGAAGATTTTATTTTTAACGAGAAAAAGACACCGTATTTCATGAATTTAAGTTATTAAAATGATAAATATAATATTTTTCACTTATTTTGACCTAAATTAATACAAAATAATGAAAAAAATATTAAAAATTTTAATAAAAATTCTGCGTCAAAAGTTTATCACCATCTTAACATTTACAGTTCTATTTTAAGCTAAATTTTCTTCTCTCTATGGCACTTAATCTTTATGATGCTCTTATATTTTAGAGAGAAAATCATCCTTATCTGTTAATGATAAAAAATAAAAATAAAAATCAGGTGTTCATAAAACGAAAACAGTTGTATCATATTTTAGGAAGTAACAATACGTTGTCTCTGTTTAAATATTTACTAAATCCGTTCCGCTAAAAAAAAATGTATTTGCAAAAGAAAAAAAAAAAAAAAAATTCGGGAAAGGGAGAATTAAAGATAATTTTTTTTCAACTCTCACTTTAATGTTAAATAAATTATCCCAAGAATTTGAAGCGGTAAGAAAATTGATTAAAAATGGATTAAAATTGGAAATAACAGTTGACATGTTTCAGGCTCTCAAAAACAGGCTCCCATTTTCAAGACTTGCCATGCGTGAATGAGAAGAAATAAAAGTTATCTGAAAAATAAATATTTCATTAATAATATGCGACTAGGATGAAAATAATTATTTCCACCCTAGTCACATCAGCTCCTCTTGATGCCTCCCTCACCACCTCTCCATAACGCGTGGAAATGCATTTTACCCTGATTTACCCCTCTCTGCAATTGTGGTTTTTCTGTTTTTCTTATTTTTTCTTTCTCGACTACTGGGGTTTTTCTAGTTTGTTTCTCACGTTTATTTTTTTCGTTGGCAACTTTGCGTTTTATTTTTCAAATTACTTTTATTTTTCAAATTTTATTTTTTCTCATTTACATCTGGCAAGTTTTGTACATGGGCGTCTGTTTTTGAGCGCTTGGAACCTTTCGACTGTTTTTTCCAATTTGTATATTTTTGAAGCGACGGATGTTTTTAATCAGGTAATCTTCCTTTAATGGATGCAAATCTCGTTGTAGTTGCTTTCGAAAAACAGCAACAGAATTTTTAGTAAACTTTTTTTGATCATTTGAATTATGGTAAGGATATTTTATTTTGTTCTTACCTAATTATATTTTAAAGGGAAAAAATCACTTATCTGCCATATGAAGAAATAAACGTTTGATTAAAAGACCTAACTAACAACAATTCTTCACTAAGGTTTATTATCAACAGGGTGCTTAGAGTTTTTAAAAAGGGCTTAAAGGTAGTTATTTTTGATTTACGTTTTTAAAAACCCCTAAAGGTGCTTTTTTTTTATTTATTTGGGGTTTGTAAAAAGTGCTTAGTTTTCTGTCTTTGAAAATGAGATTTTTTTTTTTTTTGCCGTGTTGATTGTCGATCTAAATCAAAAAAAAAAAAAAAAAATGTAAGATTTTTCACTATTTTCTCTGCAATATTTATCAAAATCTAGTTATTTTATCCTGATTATGTAAAGTTTTTGATTTTTTTTAAATTTTATTTCTATGAATTAAGAACTTTAAACGATAGACAAAAATAATTTTTATTACTGTATGGATCCTAATTATGATTTTTTTTTTTTGGAAAGTGGTTAAAAATATTTTTTGAGTGCTTAAAAAGTACTTAAAGGTGCTTATTTTTTGTTTAAAAATCTGGCTTCGCACCCTGATCAAATAGACATGAGAACTAATTTAAAATCGTAGTCAGTAATAAAGAATAATAAAAATTATCCTAAAAAAAAGGAAGTTAGGATAATCCATTATAATTATAATGTTTGCAAGCTACTCTTGGTTAGAAAGGGTTAAGTATTACTTTTTTTTTTTTTGGAAAGTGGTTAAAAATATTTTTTGAGTGCTTAAAAGGTACTTAAAAGGTGCTTATTTTTTTGTTTAAAAATCTGTCTACGCATCCTGATCAAATAAACATGAGAACTACAATGAAATCATAGTCAGTAATAAAAAATAATAAAAAATATCCTAAAAAAAGTTAGGAGAATCCATTATAATTATAATGTTTGCGAGCTACTCTTGGTTAGAAAGGGTTAAGTAATACTTTTTTTTTTTTTGGAAAGTGGTTAAAAACATTTTTTGAGTGCTTAAAAGGTACTTAAAAGGTGCTTATTTTTTTGTTTAAAAATCTGGCTACGCACCCTGATCAAATAAACATGAGAACTACAATAAAATCATAGTCAGTAATAAAAAATAATAAAAATATCCTAAAAAAAAAGGAAGTTAGGAGAATCCATTATAATTATAATGTTTGCAAGCTAAGAAAGGGTTAAGTAATACTTTTATTGTTATGTGATTTTTAATTTATACATTATAGCATGCGTTGATCCAGTATAAATAAAAATGTCCTATGGCATCTGAGATTCTAGCTATATTTTATCTCTTTTACCTTTAAGTGTTTTCTATCTTATTTTGAAACATGCACCGATATATTTATTTATTTTTTTATTTTCTATTGTGTCTAGTTTGTCTTTTCTTTCAATGTGACGGCTCGCTGAGTTTCGACGGTCGGTCGCACGAACTTAGACATAGTTCACCACGGAAGCTTGGTAGCTCTTATTGTCCAAGGTTGCTTCAAAAAAATCATATTCATTAGTTTTTGCGTTATCATTCATCGTATAGGCATTTCAATCTAAATCAATACACTATACCGTATAATTCAAATAAGTATAAAACAGAAACTGGTATTTTTTAGTAGACGAGTTCATTTCCAGTAAAACTAAAATAAAGTCTCAAATTTTTAAGTTATTGTAATGTTTTTTTTTGTGATGCTTTTAGTAGAAGCTCTTGGCTAACCGGTATTCATTTGTGTTGTTTTATCAGATGAGAATACATGCTCTGAGAATACAAGATTAGATCACTTTTGAAAAATGTCAGTTACCTTGTTTTTCTTAGAAATCCGATTTTTCGATCAAAAACTATTTGAAATATAACTTTTTTTCTTCTTGTTTTGAGTTTTGCTAAGGTATGTCAAGCAATATTATTGCGTTTCTCGTGTAATTTAAAAATAATTCTAAACCAGTCAAATGTTATTAAAGAAATAAATATTAAATATATTAAATAAATATTAAAATTGAATAAATGTTAAAATTAAATTAAATTATTACTGAATTTCATTTGCATTTTATATGATGCGTTTGGCCTAGACTAACCGATATTCAATTGTATGTTTTTTTTATCAAAAGAGAATATTTGCTCCGAGAATACCAGATAGGATCTTTTGAAAAATGTCAGTTACCTTGTTTTTCCTAGAAATCAAATCAGATTTATTGATCAAAAAGCTTTGTAGACTATTTGAAATTGTATTTTCCCCCTTGCTTTGTTGAGTTTTTCTAAGATATGTCGAATAATATTGCTTCGTATCTTGTGGGATTTAAAAATCATACTAATCTAGTCAAAATGTTATCAAAAAAAGTAATACATTTCGTTACGGTTTTCTAATATTATGTTTATTTTTTATTCAATTAACGTTTTGACTCCAAACTTAATAGTGTAGATATCTTTGATTGGTGAGTTTTTTTTTTAATTTGATTTAACGATGCAATAATTATTAAATTTTTTTAAAATTTATTTTACCTTTCACTCCAGCAATATTATTCAACTTTATGCAATAAAAGTATTTTACATTTCCAAATCATCGTATGGAATTTTATTTTTTAACCGGCGTTGTACAGCTGTCCCAAATATGAGTTTACGACTATCTTTATTCAACTCTGTATCCTTGCAATTTTTAACCCTACCCAGAAGACAAGGGAACTGCTGGATCAAGCATTGGGACAAACTAGCCTTCGTGGAGAACTTTTTGATGGAGCTAACCCGCATTTGCGTTACATGGGGAGGAAAACCACGAACCCCTCCTACGGTTAGCTCTACGGTAAAAGCCATACATATGAAATTGAAAATTTATTGATTTTCTTATACAAATATTGCACAAAAGCCTCAGCGGAATTTTTATATAAATATATATGTTTCTGTAAAAGCCTAAAGTCTAGTAAATTCTAAGTTATTCCGGTAAAATCTAGGATTTACCAAAGTGGCTTCTGTCTTGGCAACTCCTAGGCTTGGTAAAACGCCGAAATGAAATCATATTAAAGCGCACTTCGGACTTTTACAAAGCCACTTTGGTAAAATTTAGGATTTACTAGTTTTTACCTTTATATATGTGTGTGTGATTAAGTCTGATTGCGTCTCTGCCAAATTAATTAACCAATTAGCTTCAATTACTGATTATTTTTTTAATCATTAATTTCAAGGTACTTAAGTCACTCCTAACAATATATATTCAAAACAGATGTCGTTAATAAGTATTAACATTTATTTAAGCAATAAGCAATTTAATTTTTTAAGATTATTTTTATTTGCTTTAAAGAGTTAATCGATATGGCACGTGAGGTATTCATATATACTTGTACTTTAATTTTTTATTCATATATTAAAAAGATATATTTCAAATTCTAAGAGGTTTCTGCTAAGTTTTATTCTAAAAAATATCCTACTTTGAATTTTTCTTACCCAAATCTTTATAATCTTGTCTGAATACATGAGTGTTTATAGCCGTGAGCCAAGGAAGTATAAAGGAAACGCTATTTTTACGTTAAAAGAAAGCAAAATCTCCAGATATGTTATCGGGAGAAAAAAAATATATTGTTTTTCATTCTGAGTAGCTGATCAAGTTCTGATGTTTTTCTTTTTACGTTATAAAAGAATTCACAATTGCTATTCTCTTGTATTTCTTTATCGGCAAACTGTTAAATTCAGACACCTTTTATACGTTTTTCTCTGTCTTGAAAGGAAAAAAAAAATATTATTTACTTTATTTTGGTATTCTTTGAAAATTTTGAAATTGAAGGACTTTTCTTTTCCTTCGATGTCTTGAAATAATAAAAGAAAGAAAAAAAGTGAAGATGTCATTGTTAAGAAATTTCAATTAAAATAAATTCGGTATGTGAGATGAATAATCCTAAGAAAAGTTAAGCGAAATATATATATATATATATATATATATATATATATATATATATATATATATATATATATATATATATATATATATATATATATATATATATAACCCTCGGCAAAGAAAAATCGAGTAATCAGTGCAAAGAAACTTAAATGAAGCTTATATTAATGTAATTCGACTCTTAGTACATGACCTCAGTTCTCCCCCTTTCCTGCATTGCTCTTGGAAATACATTATTATATGTGCAATGATGTCTTGATTTTCATTCTATGTCCACCGCCCCCTGGCAACATTTCGCTTATCTTTTTAGCTCTTAATTTTCCTTCCCTTTTTTTCCCGGCAACTGTGCCTTTTCTTGTTTCATATTTAGAACGATTATGGAATTTATTTTCTATCGAACAGCTTGAAACTCTGAACTTAATATCTATTTCTTAAAATATAATTTTAAAAAAATCGGTGCACATTTTTATGAAAAACAAAGAAAAGTAAACTGGTACATATAATGTGTACCACGATAGTGTGAAGTTTGACTATTTAAAAATGTGACAGAATTTTTAATTTTAAGTCAGCGCATTTGTGTTCTCTAATTGTATTTATTTATAAAACAAGATATAAATAAAAACTATTCCAGTTAATAATATTTTCGCAATTTTAAAAATCTCAACCGTATATAAGATTGAGAAAATAAAAATGAAGAGTTAAGTTTTATTATTTGAACCTAAACTATAGATCTAAATCTTCTAATTTACGAATGTCAACTCGAAACAGCAAGACACGCTTACAGACATACTTTTTAAGAAAAATCAATTTGCCGACCTATTTCTGAATTTTCACCTTCTGTAAGTCATGTAAGTTGATAGTTTAACGTAGATTTATATGCAGACTTCGTACTTTCTTTCAACTTTTAGGTTTTATTCTTAAATTGAAATTTTGTTTTAACTAGTTAGAGAAAAGTTTTTTTTTTCTTCCCAAAATTAGGATGTGCTCTAAAACAAGCTTAATCACCTTACAAAATTCTTTTGGAAGGTCTGCCATTATCTTTCTCACAAGGTCGACATGTTTTAGACGCGCTTCAATAACTTCTGTCTAAGTTGAACTATCTTTTTCCTTGATTAAAAAATACTTGTTTGACAACCAAATGATCGAAACATTAATTCAGAGCATTCACTTTATACAAAGTGCAAATTTATGCTAAATATGTTTAAATGTAAATTTTCTAAGTGGTCTTATTTAGTTGTAGGGCTTATATTCTTTTGAGACTCGAGCAATAAATGCAATTTTTTCTTAAAAATATATAGCTTTAAGTAGAAATTGAATTCATAAGTGCGGGATTTATCAGGGAAATAGGTCATTTTTATGTTTAACACATTGAAATAAAAAGAGTTATTGTATTCTTATATGAGCTCTTTTTTTCGTAATATTATTAAAGGTGTGAATTATTTCACTAAACTTTATTTTTCGTATATGAGTAATTTTTAATTTATTTTATAATCGTCGTTGAACAGCTGACCCAATTTTTGGGTTTACGACTACTAATGTTCAACGCCGTAGCCTTGTAATTTTTAACCCAATCCCAAAGACAAAGAAACTCCTGGATCAAGTACTGGGAGAAATTTGCCTTCGTAGAGTACTTTTTGATGGAACCAACCCGCAATACGTTGCATGGAGAGGAAAACCTTGAAAACCTCCCACGGTTAGCCTGACTGCAAGGGGACTTAAATCCATGATCCGTCTACCAATGAGGATATTTTACGTCAGCACTGTGGTCAGTGCAAGCCGGATACGGAATTTGTATCGACCAGTCATCGCTGGGATTCGAACCTGGTTCACCTCATTGGAACGCTCTATCCCCTGAGCCATCACGGCTCTCTATGAGTAATTTTAAATACCCCAGAATATATATAAGCCGTATTGAGCCTTTTTTTTAAAAATGGCAAAATTAAACAAAAATCTGCAAATTTTAGATCGTAGTTCTCTACAGTTTTGTATTAAATATTTTGTTGAATCAGGAGGAATCGGTACCTCTGATGCAGATACAATAAAGTGCGTGATTTTGTTAAATATCATTTGGTATTCTATGTATTTTTTATAAGTTTAAGTTTAGAACTATCGTTTGCTTATAATGTACAAATTAGTTCACAGTGATGTTTTTTTTTTTTTTTTTTTTTTTTTTTTTTTTTTTTTGTACGACGAGGGCTTCTTTTTTTGTGAGATACCTTTTTTTATACTCTCAGAGATTTTTTACAGTTAATGCCTTAATCATACTTATAATACATTACGTTATTACATATGTATGATACATAATGTTATTACATATGTATGATACATAATGTTATCACTTTTCTATATCATAAAATACATAATATTATTACCATTAAGCTAAAAAAATAAATTCTATTCTTATTTCATAACATAAACATCAGTTTCAAAATAAATTAAAAATTTAAGCGAGTGTTTTTAAAATTGGATCTTAACGCCCTGACAAGTTTCTAAATTGGGCAACTGGAAAAATCTTATAGTTTTTTTTTCTTCTCAATTCTCCTAATTAAGGCTATAATTTTATCTTCTTTTATATGATTCAAGAAATTGCCAGAGCGTTGCTATAAAAGCCTGACAGTTTCAGTGGTGTACTTTGATTGGCATTCCCAATTTTGTATGTTTGCTGTTAAAAATGGTGCCTATTATCTATTTAGTCACTTATAGTTCATAAAATTGTATGTCATACAATGTATGAAATGAACTTAAGTCAAGCGAAAATTTGTTTATCTCCGCAATTGTTTTAAACGCAGCTCTAGTTGTTATTTTTTGCATAAATCCGTATCTTTTGTTTCAGTAGCTTATCTTAAAACGCTAATAAAATAGAACGTATGTTATCAATTTGAGAATAAAAAAAATGCGAATGTTTCTTTAAGATCTGCGTCGACAAATAAAATGCTATTTTTTGTTCCCATACTTGAAAATATCGTTTGCAAATTAGAAATAATCGTTTGCATGCCTTTATTTAATAAAGGCATAAAAAGCTGTTAAAAAAAGAGAAAAGAAAACGATTCATTTGCTTAAATTTGAGCTGTTTTCGTTATAAAATGTAATGATAGAGAACATAATATAAACTATCCGAAACCTTAATTAGTTTAAATAAGAAAAACTTTATCACTTTTTCTAAGCTAACGAAGACAAATGAAAAGAGGGTATGAAATAGAGTAATAAATCTTCCTAAGGTATTATCTCCCCCCCCCCTTTTCGCAGTTTTGTGAAATTTCAAATTACCGCTGGATATTTTTAAAATTACCTTTTTTCAAATGTAATAATAAAAAAAAATACTTTCTATTTATAACACCAGCCAACCAAAAATTTTGTAGCTGGAACTAATTCAATTGTTCTTAACTATATCGAATACGTTGAAAATGTAAACGACAATAAAACTTCCGATCATCTAACTTGTTTGTTTTTTTTTATATCTTTTTTTTCTTTCTTTTTTTTTTGTTTGTTTGTTAGAGAACGAACTTTTTACTACTGTTGACGAAAAATTAAAGTTGAATTCCTTTAATGTATTTATTTCTAAACATTTTTTTAGACTTATGACAAGATGTCATTGACTAGTGAATTGCATTGAAACTTTATTTTTCCTTTCTTTATAAAGATTCTTTATTAGTCTTTAAATGTAGAACACAAGCCTGAAAATAATATATACTAATTAATTTATTTTTTGAACGAAGTAAGTCTTGCTTTTCTAATTATTACTTTTCAACTACTTTATTCCTTCGGTTGTAATTTTCAGTCCCACCTTCCTCAATAGTAATTGATTAGATCATTGATTGATTGATTGATCCCGATCATATTTTTTTCATCGTTTGCGATTCTTTGTGTATACTTGTTTGACTTCTTATTTAACAAGGACTCAAAAAGTATACATTGAGGGAGGTCATTACAAACACCTTGCTTATCAACGTCATTTATTGCTTTTATGCTACAATCGCCTAAAAACTAGAACTTACCGTCGCACTAACCGTAGAAGGTTTTTGTTGTTTTCCTCTACGTGGAACACAAATGAAATTTAGTTCCATCAAAAGTCCTCCATCTGGCTAATTTGTCCCAATAATTGATCCAGAAGTTCCTTTGTATTCAGGATTGGGTTCAGAACTAAGCAAGTCTTGCTTTTCAAATTATTTATTTCAAACTTCTTTATTCTTAGTCAAACCGAAATTTAGATTTTCAGTCCCAACTTCCTCAATAGTAATTTATTAAATCACGATCGTTTTTTTTTCTTCTTTTTTTTTCTTCATCGTTCTAATATTTGCTCTCCGTGAGGAGTATTCTTTTTTTACTCCATTTTTAACAAGGATTAAAACAAATAGGCATTAAGGGTATGCAGGGGTCTGTCCTGACATTTTGTGAAAGGTCCGGTTTTTGTGAAATTGTGAAAAAATTACTCACATTCTTTCAACCAGGGTCCTGCTTTTATGAATTTGTGCAAATAGGTTCCGTTATTGCAAAAAAAACTTTTTCAAGGAGTTTTTAAATTGTAAAGACATGCAAGATTATGCTCAACACTGTAAAATTATAATTAAAAAAATTAAATTTTAAAAAATAAACAGCAATTGCAGCTACTAAATTATCAATGCAAAATATAAATATTTGGTATTGAGCCTATACTGCTGAACGCAGAATATTCATTTCGGACGAATAATGGAAGAATCTTCTGCCGAAGACAAAATTTAGTTCGTTTACAAGTCTTCCCCCCCCCCTTCCTGGAAAGGGTTTATTCGATTAACAAAACAATAATGAAGATAAACAAATTTGTGAAGGGTCCGATTAAAAGATAAATTATTTTGTGAAGGGTCCGTTTTTAAGTTAAAATATTTTGTGAATCGTCCGTATTTATGAAAAGATATTTTGTGAAGGGTCCGTTAACGGACCTTCTAAACAGACCCCTGCTTAGTCAAACAGAAATTTAGATTTTCAGTCCCATCTTCCTCAATAGTAATTTATTAGATCACGATCTTTATTTTTTTTTTCTTCATCGTTCTAATATTTGCTATCCGTGATAAGTATTCTTTTTTTACTCCATTTTTAACAAGGATTATAACAAATAGGCATTAAGGGTATGCCTTAACACTTAACAGATATGTTGAAATCTTTTGCTGAAAGCTAATTTATTATCGTTGATTAGTACTACCTTTCCTTTTCCGAGTTTTCTTTCATTTCAGAAGAACTTTTCATTTGCAATTTCTCTAGAGACATTGTAATTCCTCACATTTCTGGAGAGCTTTCTTTGTTAGAAATGGTACCAATGTTGAATAAAGGAATAACCTTAGCGCTGATGTTATTTCTTAGCTGTCTCTTCCTTTTCATCCGAGAGGATTATTTGTTCCGACAAATATAATTCATGTTAGCCTTTCATGTGGTGACAAGAAGAATTGTATTTGGGGGGGTTAACACTCCTCCCTCTTCTTTAATATCTGTGGGAATTAGTAGAAAATTATCTTTTTTCTTTTTGAATGAACAACTCTGGCTTGTCCTTTATCAGATGTCTTGCGATATTTGTCTTATTTTCTTTGTAACTCATTCTTTGAATTATGTAATAAGTATCTTTTGAATCGTTCTTTTGTTTTGAATTGCCTTTTTGATTTTTAACTCACTGCTCAACGAGGGTTGGTTTTTACTGTTTCTGTCATTGGGAGATAACGTTTATTTTATTCTGTTTATTGATGCTCTGACTATTTAAATCGTGATATTATTTTATGAAAAGTATTGTCTATCCTGGGGTCTGTTTAGTAGAAATTTGGGTCCGTTAATGGACCCTTCACAAAATATCTATTCATAAAAACGGACCCTTCACAAAATATTTTAACTTTAAAACGGACCCTTCACAAAATATTTTAACTTAAAAACGGACCCTTCACAAATTTGTTTATCTTCATTGTTTTGTTAATCGAATAGACCCTTCGAGGGAAGGGGGGGGGGCGAAAGACAAATGTAAATGAACTAAGTTTTGTCTTCGGCAGACGCTTCTTCCTTTATTCGTCTGAAATGAATATTCTGTGCTGAGCAGTATAGGCTAAATACCAAATATTTGTATGTTGCATCTCTAATTTAGCAGCAGCAATTGCTGTTTATTTTTTAAAATTTAATTTTTTTTTTTATAATTTTACAGTGTTGAGCATAATCTTGTATCTATTTACAATTTAAACACTCCTTGAAAAAGTTTTTTGTAATAACCGGACCCTATTTGCACAAATTCACAAAACAGGACCCTGGTTGAAAGAATGTGAGTAATTTTTTCACAATTTCACAAAAGCCGGACCTTTCACAAAATGTCTGGACAGACCACTGCTTTTAATTTTGAACCCTACCTAAAATACAAGGAAACTCCTGGATTAGCATATTGAAATAAACAGTTATTGGGCCAGTTATTGTATTCTTATATGAGCTCTTTTTTTTTTTCGTGATTGTAAAATGTGTGAATTATATCATTAAACTTTACTTTTCATATATAAGTAATTTTTATTTCATAACCGTCGTTGAACAGCCGACCCACTATTTGAGTTTACGGCTACTAATGTTCAACTCCGTTGCCTCGTAATTTTGAACCCAATCCAGAAGGCAAGGGAACTCCTGGATCAAGTATTGAGAGAAATTTGCCTTCGTAGAGGACTTCTTGATGGAACTAACCCGCATTTGCGTTACATGGAAAAGAAGACCACGAGAACTTCCTACGGTTAGCCTGATGGCAAAGGGACCTAACCCATGATCCGTCTACCGTAGAGGATATTTCACGTCAGAACTGTGGTCGGTGCAAGCCAGATGCAGATTCGTATCGATCAGCCATCGGTGGGATTCGAACCCGGTTCACCTCATTGGACGGCGAAAGCTCTATCCCCTGAGCCATCGCGGTTCTGGATCAAGCATTTTATTTTTTTATTTTATATCCGTCGTTGAACAGCCGACCCAATTTTGGGTTTCCGACTTCCAGTGTTTAACTCCGTAGCCTTGTAATTTTGAAGCAATTCAGGAGACAAGGAAACTACTGGATCAATGCCCCCAGAGGTACTGATTCGTTATGGGAACATGGAGGACTTTGCGACTCGACAGATTTAACGTATATCAGTCACCATTTACTACTCGGGGAGTCTTCGGCTGGTGGGGATCGAACCCACGAACTCTTGGATATGGGCCCAGTACCCTACCAACGGGGCCCCGGCTTGGATCAAGCATTGAAGAAAATTCGCCGTCGATAGATTTCTCGATGGCACTAACCTGCATTTGCGGATTTAACGTGTATAGGAAACTTCCCATAGTTAGCCCGAAGACTAAAGGATTAGATCATATCCGGAATACCATAATCGCCCTAAAACCACACTTGTGTTTAGAATAATATAGTGAAGTAAAAAGAGAACAGCAGTGATGTTCTCTTTTTACTATATATATATATATATATATATATATATATAATCTATAATACACTTTTTATAATTTTTCCACGCTTTAACCGCGTGAACATCTTTGTCGGCGATTGTATTGTCTCTGACAATCTTAAAATAAGATGGAAGTGTTTAAATTGTATATGACACACAATTTAAATAATGTTGTAAGAGCTAATCATTAAATTAAGCTATGCAATTAATAAACAAATTAACAAAGGATAACTAAAAAAAACAAGTATATAAAGAACAAATTAAGAAAGGATAACTAATAGAAATTAAGCTAACAATTAATAATTAGCAAAAAATAAATAACTGTTACTAACTAATAAAAAATTGTTCGAAAGAAAGAATTAATCCTTTAATAAATGTGCTTTTGTAATACATATAATTTTATTTCACATTCAAAATTATTATCACAAACTATTTAACACAGTGTAAAATATGTAATTAAACAACTTTTAATCTAATTTTTTTCATTGTGTGCCGTCAAATTTCGAAATCGTTAAAAGTGTGCCGCAACAAAAAAAAGGTCTAATAGCATTGGCAAAAAGGCACTCTTGTAATCTTTAAGTCATAAATTGAGCTCTTTTGTTTATAGTAAGGCCTTATTCTTTTAAGTCAATCCAACGTGGAGAGCTCTTTTTTACCTAAAAAAGATAAGTGTCGAGAATTTATTATTATTTTTTCATTAAAACTTCATAACAGCCCTTAACTTTATCTGCATTTTTAGATATCTTTGAGCGATTTTGGGCTAAATGGCTTTTCAAAATAAAGAAAACTTAAATGTTATTTTTCTAATTGTTGAATGTGTTTACTTGTCGTTTAAATATGGTTTTGAAAACTTTGAAATAAATTTTTGCAATCAGCCTGATATATTTAATTAAAATGTTTATTATATAAGAGTTTATAAATTATTTAAACAGCATGCATTGCCTGTGTGACCAATACTTTTCATTTTACTTAACCTTAGAAAAATGTTCTGAATCTAAATGATACGTAAGCACTTGAATGCGCAGATTTGTAGTGGTGATTATTGTTAGCGTAAAAAATTTCTTTTGGAAAATATGTAATAAAACTTAAAAAGGCTAAAAATTTAGATTGCGATATTTTTTAAAAAATTTTTCTTCTTCAAATTAAAAAAAAATGGGTATTATTATTTATTTTAGAAACCAAAATATTGGTTGCCAATAAAGTGAACCTATGAACAACCCAACAAATTGTTTTTTAAAAAATTCCTATGAGGAATTTTAAAAATTCAACTCTTACGTCATCAAAATAAGTCTTTTTACCACCGATTTGAGTAAATCTAATAGATCACTTAGTATGAAGCTAATTTGTAATTAATGTTTTTTTTAAAATTGTATCTGATATTTTGATTCATTTTTCAATTTATATATAAAAAAATATATTTTCTTACGTCTTATTGAAGTTCAATGAAGTATTCACAAAGATTTGCGTGACCTTTGTATGAGAATTTTTGAAATAATCTAATTCGCAAAGAAAAGAATTAGGCATGTATTTTTTTGTTATTTAAGTTGAAACTATTTGACATTAGCTAAGCTATTTGACATTTTACTAGGTGTTTCATTACAATAGTTTTAATATCCATTATTTTATGAATGAGGGCGCCAAGGCGTTAAATGAGTTCGCCAACAGCACTATTTTCTTTAATCCTTTCCTCAAATCATTTTGTTATATTTTTTTTATCTAGGAGAATTGCTTCATAAAATATATTCTAAGTATTACAATTTTTTTCCTTATTCGCTGTTTTGGTATTGTAGATTGTTCTAAGAATGTGAAAATGATTTTAAAACTTTTCTAGATCAACACCAATAATTTAGTTTTTAGTCTATGAATTATCGAAACAAAATTCACATACAATGGCGTGTGTATAAAGTATATTATTTAAATTTGACTAATTTCCATTTATTTTATACAGCCTTTTGTTTAAAATAGAACTTGATTTTAATAGAAACAACTTAGCCGCGATGGCTTAGGGGATACAGCGTTCGCCTTCCAATGAGGCGAACCGGGTTCGAATCCAAGGCGATACGAATTCTGTATCCAGCTTGCACCGACCACAGTGCTGACGTGAAATATCCTCAGTGGTAGACGATTCATAGGTTAGAGTCCCCTTGCCGCCAGGCTAACCGTAGGGGATTCTCGTGGTCTTCCTCTCCATGTAACGCAAATGCAGGTTAGCTCCATCAAAAAGTCCTGCATGAAGGCAAATTTCTCCCACAGGAGTTCCCTTGTCTTCTGTATTGGGTTCAAAATTACAAGGCTACGGAGTTGAACATTAGTAGTCGTAAACCCATAAAATTGGGTCGGCTGTTCAACGACGGTTATAAAATAAAATAGAAACATCTTAAAACCGTGGTAGCTTATAGAATTTAGCTTTCGTCTTCTATTGAGATGTACCAGGTTCGAATCCCAGTTATGGCTAGTCGATATGAGTTAACGACAGGGGACCTCAATGCTGACGTAAAATATCCTCAGTGGTTGACGGATCATGGGATAAAGTTCCCTTACCGAAGGTTTTCGTGGTTTTCCTTCCTATGTAACACACATGAGGATTAGTTACATGGGGAAAGTTTATCAAAAAGTCCTCCACGAAAGCAAATTTCTATCAATACTTAATCCAGGAGTTCTCTTGTTTTCTGTATTTGGTTCAAAATTACAAGGCTACGGAGTTGAACATTAGTAGTAGTGAACCCAAAATTGGGCCAGCTGTTCAACGACGGTTATAAAATAAAACATGTGTATATAAAAACTACAATTTTGTATTAAGGGTTTTCAAAAGGGTAGAGTTTTTCCAGGGGCTCGTAAAACCTGTGTTTAGTCTTTGATGTATTAGGGGGACCGGAAAATAATGACGTTTCGAAACAGTAACTATACGAAGTTGAACATCAGTAGACGTAAACCCAAAATTGCATCGGTTGTTCAACTACGGTTATAAAGTAAAAAATATATAAATAAATAGAGACACAAGCATATTTAATGGAGTTGTGTATCGTTTTAAAATTTTTCAAAGTTATGTATAAATAAATTAAAAGAAATTATAATATATATATTGGGCAGGGAACTTTGCACGCCATTGTAAATCTTAGACCACTTTCTGCCCATAATGCGTGATTGCGGCTGATGTTTAATTAATGTTTTTCTAAAAAAATTTCTAACATTTTGATTTATATTTCAACGAATCTAAAAATATAATCCATGTCTGTTTGAAGTTCAAAGAAAAAGTTTCTTTCATTCTTTAATATATGTTTGCGTGACTGTAACATGAGAATTTTCCCAGTTTTCCAGCCGAACTAATACTCTAATTTTTGAAGTGATCTGGTTTGAAAAGAAAAAGAGTTTAACGTATTTGTTTAGTTATAAAGCTTGAAAATGAAGCTGATTGGCATTTTACTGGACATTTCTTAAGAATGATTTATGCATCCATTTTATAAATAAGGGCGCGAAAAACAAAATTTTTGTATCTCTTTTATTAAAAATTCGTTATATTTTTATTGAAAGCAATTACTTTAAATGTTAGAAAGTACATTCTCGTGACCCGTGGCGGCTCAGGATATAGAGCTCTCACCCTCCAATGAGGTGACCCAAGTTCGAATCCCAGCGACGGCTGGTCGATTCGAATTCCGCACCCGTCTCGCACCGACCATAGTGCCGACATAAAATATCCTCAATGGTAAGAGATTATAGATTAGAGTCCCCTTTGCCGTCAGGCTAACCATGGGATGTTTTCGTGGTTTTCCTCTCCATGTAAAGCAAATTCCTTTAAAAAGTCCTCCACGAAAGCAAAATTTCTCTCAATACTTGATCCAGGAGGTTCCTAGTCTTCTGGATTGGGTTCGAAATTACACTAGGCTGCGGAGTTCAACTTTGGTAGTCGTAAACACAAAATTGGGTCGGCTGTTCAACGACTGTTTTAAAAAAGTACTTTCTTGGTAATTGCGATTTTTTCCTTTTTCGTTGTTTTCAGTGTTTCGCATTGCATTTCTAAATAAAACGCCAATTATTAGGTATGAGAACTTTTGCGTTAAAAAGTGCTGAACCATAATTAACAAATTGTTCAATTCATTTTTGTACAAAATATACTAAATATTCTGAAATAAAATTTTTTATTCTAATTCTATAATAAAATTTCAAAAATAAAAATTTTTATATTAAAACTTTTGCTAACGCAATTGAATTTAGCATTTACAATTAAAGATGTAATTAAAAAAATCTCTTTCTACACGTCTTAAAATGTTTTAAATGCGCAATAATAGTTCAATTAATAATTTTTCCATTTTGTTTTTGTACAGTTTGAAATTAAATATTTAATGCAGTGACAATTATTAATTTATTTGTGAAATTATTTAAATGACAAGGAAAAAGAAACTTAAGATTTGTAGAAAGCCTGAGAAATATTTAACATTTTATTCTAGTACTACTAATTGAAAAATTGAGTTCATATTGAACTTATAATATTCTGAATTGTTATTTTATGTATTAATTTTTTAAAATTTATTTATAATTTGCTATTGCTCAATTTTTATCTACTATTTAATTTAATATTTTATTATTTCTGAGCTTACTGTTTACCTCTGGAATAATAACAAGTGTATTTATAAAAATAATATATTGATTATTTATTTATATAACATATAGAAATTTATGAAGAATTATTTTTATCCTTAATACATCAATATTATAATAATATTCTGAATTGCTATTTTTTGTATTTATTTTTGTAAATTTATTTATTCTGAATTGTTATTTTATGTATTTATTTCTTTAAATTTATTTATAATTTGCTATTGCCCAATCTTTGTCTACTATTTAATTTAATTTTTTATTATCTCTGAACTTACTGTTTATCTTTGGAATGATAACAAGTGTATTTATCTGATTATTTATTCATATAACATATAGAAATTTATGAAGAATTATTTTTATGCTTAATACATCAATATTCTAATAAGGCTCGCGTTAAACACTTCACTCCGTTGTGTCTGAACGCTAAATAATAGACATGAGTCTAAGTCATTCTAAATGTGTAGCATATTTCGGAGACATTCTAGCTGGAACACATTGATGTCATGTCTGGTGACTTTCCACCCCTGTCATTTTCGGGAAGCGGTTGCTCGGGTTACCAAAATATGACTACCCGCCCCTCCTTTCTTTTTTTTATTATTTTTTTTTATTTTTTGGCAATTACTTGGCGACAGGTTCAGTAGCTGAAAGGTGTCAAAGGGAAAAATTCTCACGCCAAAATAGTTCTTACAAAAAAACACTTAATTAAAGTAGAAAAGGATGAATTTTAGAAATAATAAAAAAAAAAAAGGAGCTGTATAAGAGTTTTTGTTATTGATCATAAAAAGGCGTTTACTTTCCGAAAGAAATTAACCAGGCGGATATTTATAACGGCAAAATGACGATGCAAATTTATTCTATTGTTCCTTTGGCGTTTAGGAGAAAGAAAAACTTCAATATAATGCGTGTTGATGAATTAAACCCATTTAAGACTTAAGTTTCAAGTCGCATCACTTAAACATTATAATAAAAATAAATGAGTTTTTTTTTTTAAAGTACAATTTCCGGTCATTTAATAATGAATGGAAATATCGATTTAAAAAAAAATATTTTTTTGTCTTGAAATCTTAATTTCTGTTTAATGCATTTAACATTCTACTTTGCATTCTAATCCTAAGCAAAATATTAAATTCGGCATTTTTACTTATATATTTTAATAATGCATTTAACATTTTACTTTGCATTCTAATCCTAAGAAAAATATTAAATTCAATATTTTTATTTATATATTTTAATAATGCATTTAACATTCTACTTTGCATTCGAATCCTAAGCAAAATATTAAATTCGACATTTTTATTTTTATTTATATATTTTAATAATGCATTTAACATTCTACTATACATTCTAACCCTAAGCAAAATATTAAATTCGACATTTATTTTGCGTGGTTATGTAAAAAGTGTAACGCAGTCTTTAAATGCATTGCGCAGCATATTTAGCCTCTTACAAAGACAAACTTATTTAATTATGAAAGTTTGTTTTCTGTAAGTCAATTGTTAATAATTAATTTAAAATGAGTTTCATAATTATCTGACTGCATTGTTTTATAAAGAAGTGGTGCGTTGAGATTTATATATATCGTGATACTTTAAAAACCATTTTTGATAGACCAAGTGCAGAAAAGAAATTAAGATCAACTTCCCAAGGTTCTATTTATGTTTACGCCATTTCAAAAAGACTAAATTTTTTTAAAATTTAATCCAAGATATCCTCCTTTTATTAATGGGAGTTAATATTTCTTGGGAAAAAATGAAAACGATGCCTTATTCTAGAAGTAGTCATAAGTTTGAATAGTCTAGATTCAGTTAAAGTAGTACCTTAAAAAGCATATCATTCCTTTTATTACCATAAATTAATATTTCTAAGAAAAAAATTAAAACGATGCCTTGTTCTAGATTCAGTCAAAAGCATGATAAATATCGATTCCTTTTATTAACGTAAATTAATATTTCTGGGGAAAAAATTTAAACAATACCTTAATGTTGATTTAATCATGGACTCCCTAGTTTTTTTTTATAAACCATAATTACATTACAATAACGCAATTCTTTCATCAATGTTTATCATTGCTTTTGAATTTAGAATACCCGATTAAACTTTTTGTGCATATTTTGCTTGCTTTTTTAAGGAACATCTTTTTGATTTTCATCATTGCCTGATAGCGTATATCTAATATAAATATTAAACAAACAGAATTTTGTTGATATAGTCATTGAAAATCTAGAACTTATCGCAAATATATCTTCGTCGTTTCACGATCATGACGTATTTTTATTGTCAGCAGATGCCGGCCGGATGTGCTTTCAAACTCGTAAATTTATTAATTGTTTCGAAGATGAGAATAGTTCTTGAGAAGTATTCTTTCATATTTTTAGCTGGAGGGTTGCTCTTAAGACCTTTAACCGCAGGTCTTCAGATCATTTTGCGAGAAATTGATAGTTGAATATTTTAGTTCACCGGAATAAGATCTCTAAAATTAGTTAACTATTTATACATTTGTTTGTAAAAAATTTTTTTATAGATTTTTGTTTATTTTTATTTTATTATTCTTTTATTATTATTTATTATTCCTTCTTCGAAAAGATTCGTGCTTTCATCTTTTATTGCCACAAATTGCATATTTAATCATAATTGTAAATATTCTCTGTATTGTAATTTTCTTTCTTTTTTTTCCTGAAAATTAAGTTTTTGAAACATGTAAGCGGACGAGTGAAAATGTGTACGGTCTAGTAATACAGGGGTGATTGTGCTCCGGAAAAAATCCGGATTTCCGGATTTTTCGCTGAAAGTTTCCGGAAGTCCTGAAGTTTCAAGAAATTATCGATCTCATTTATGTATAAAAATTGTATATTTTATTTAAAAATATTCGAACTAGAATTTATACTTGGCATCTCTTTCATTTGTAAATATTTTTTTTGGTAGAATAATAAATGTGATTAGAGATAAAAGTAAACTTACACATAATTATTCATTTAAATTATGCTGCATATAATTCATTTAGAATATCACGTTTAGAAAATTTCAATGATTTAAATTTATAAAGATATTAATTTTTTGAAGGATTTTACTCAAGAAATTTTCAGAATTTTTGAGTTGGACCCACAATCACCCCTGGTAATATCTTTTATTTACTGAATCACGGACCAGTAACTAAATTTTCTTAATTTTTACCCCTGACTCTCAAAAGAACTAAGTGTTAAAATGGTATTTGTTACATTACTGTAAATTTTATTCAAATAATTTCTCCCTTCGTGTTAATTGTAGAAACCATTTATCGGTTTCGATTATTTTTAAAACAGAATTTTAAAAATAATCGTAATTCTAAGTTTTATATCCTTTGATGATATCATTGAGGTTACGTTACATATCACTGAGTCCCTGGCACTAAAAGTAGAGAATGGTACACAAGGAGGATACACTTATCGACGCCTTGAAGACGTTTTCAGTAATGTACCGGAGTCTGGCCAGATGTTAAGAAATCGTCTGTATCTGATTTACAAGAGGGTTGTTCCGTCCTCCCCCCCTTCGTCTCTAGTTTCTGTTTTGAATGAATAAGAAAGTCGCACGAACTTTTTTTTTTTTAATGCTTTATTTTACCCTGCACACACCCTTATACCCTTCAAAGTATCTTTTTTTTTTTCTTTAATAATATTAGGTAAAAAAAAGTAGAGGTGCTATTTTTTTTTAATGATGATGTATTAGCCAAAAGTCCCTGTCAATATATATAGGAGGAAAATGTGTTCATTTTCTTAAAGGTTTGATATTTGTAAATATTACAAGGTGTGGCAACAAAAAAAAATTTAAAAAAAAAAAAAAACCGGCCAAACGATTTTTAATTTAATAAACAAAATAAATAAACAAAATATAACAAATACTTATATAAAATTAGACTTTGAAACCAATAAAATTTATTTATTAGTAAAATTGGCCGCTTTTTGCAGCGATGCAGAGGCGCAAACTATTATTGAAATTTTCAGAAATGGGACGCAAGTCTTTTACCTTTTATTTATCTCATTTGCCGCTAAAGCTATTGCTTCCATATTACTTATTTTTAAGTACCGAAATGGCTGCCTGTTATATTTATGTTTTGCCTGTTTATTTATTTATTATTTTTTTATATGATTAAAAAATTGTTCTTTCTTAATAGAAATAGGAAAACATTTGGAATAATAACTAGTTCTCCAATTTGATTAAACGAGGATTTACATCTATATTCTATGTAATTTGGATATGTTTTCATGTTTGTTAATTCAAAGCGTTCCAGACCATGAAGGTCGGTTTCAATAGAAAAAAAAAAAGGATGATTCTGTTCTACAACAAACATAAACCAGATAAAGAAACCCTGATTACTTATTTATCTTTTCGTCTGTGTATTGCATATCAGAAATATAGAAATCATTTTCTAAATAATTTTGTTTCGTTTCATCCGTAAGCTGTAAACGAAACATAACTATTGTAACTTATTTTTTAGACTCAATCATAGTTTTTTAATTCTTATTTTCTTTCCTTGAAATTCAAACGTATTACCCAGTAAGTTTTTCTTTCATTTTTATATATTCCTTATTTCATTTTCCAATCGTAATCTATTGTTTCTTATATTTATTTATTTTATTCTTTTTTTGGGAGGGGGGGGGAAGGTATGCAATAAATAAATAAACTAAAAGTGGTAGCTGTTTTTGCATACTTTTTTGTTTCTATTTTTTTAATTTGTTCACTCAACTTTAAAGATGAAAGCATAATTTGTTTCTTAAATTTTTTTGATGAAAAAATAAAAAGGTGAAAAGGTGAACTTTAAATCAACGGATTTGCAATTCACTACTAGGGTTGCTATCCATACAAACTTCTAAAAAGCAATACATTTAATATGTTGAACTTAATAAATATTAGCTTTAAAATGAGGATGCTTGTAAAAATATTTATAATCTAAACGAAAAAAGACAAATTTCTTTTTGGTTCTAAATATGTATGAAACAACCATCTCTCTTTTTCAATATCGTCAAGTTTACTCAGTCAGTAAATATTTATGTCTGGCTTTAAAGCAAAAATTTGTCTGTGATCTCGGTGGAATTTTTATTTATCACTAATCTAACCTCCTAACTTATTTGAATTCTCGGTTGGATGTCTAGTTTTCTTTCCCTTTTTCACTTCATCTTCTTTTCACTGTCTTACCAATTGACGCGGAAAAATATCCTTCCAACTAAAAATCGTTTTCTATAAATACAAAAAGAAAACGACTTTTTTTTTTTTTTTTTAAGTTCAAACTAAAAATCGTTTTCTATAAATACAAGAAGAAAACGATTTTTTTTTTAAGTTCAAAAATAATTGGTCAATAAAAAACTTTAAGAAGTCAGTTCATTTACAGAAGTTCAATGTTGTTGTGTTTCATCAGCTGAGAAAATGAACTTGAACAATGAAGATGTGTTGATTGATGTGTGTATTTTCTTAGAATAAAAAAGAATTATCGTTTACGAAATTAAAATAAATGTTTTGTGTTTTTTTTCCCTTCAGATATTCATAGGAAATCCAACTCTTAATGGGAAGTTTATTCAGGCGTGATATGATTTTATGTTTATTATTCGATTCGCATTTTCAAAAAATTGGAAATACTTAAGTTAAATTAGTTTTAGTTAACTTTTTTAAGCCTCATTGTAGTGAATCATCATTATTATAGAACAATAAAGTAATAAATTCAATTAGAATTTTCTTAGAATTTCAACACCTTTTTTTTTTTGGCTGTAGATATATTTACCGATTGTGTATATATATATACATATATGTGTGTGTATGAAGGGGTTGGAAAAAATAATGGAAACTCTTCTGTACTAATAAATTTTTTCATATTTCTCAAGAAATTTTTTTTATTAAATATTTTAAAGTTATACCAAAGAAACGTAAGACAAAAAAAAATGAGAAGTCGCATGATCTAAACACTTCTAAAGTTATGAAATGATTATTTATTTCTTTAGAAATGGGAAAAACGTATTAGTAAAGAAGTCTAATCTTAAATCTAAACATTATCTGCATTTTAATTGGCTGTGAATTTAAAATCGTTTGGATTATTCAAACTCAGTTTTATTTAATTAATTATTTTTAAAAAAAAATCTCCCTTGTGGCGTAACGCTACCCCTTCTTCCTTGTACGACTGAATTTTTTCCGTTTTTATTATTTTTCCAACCCTGTATGTGTATATATATATATATATATATATATATATATATATATATATATATATATATATATATATATATATTACTAATCTTAAGTCTTAACATGATCTGTGTTTTAATTGGCATTGAATTTAAAATCGTTTGGGTTATTCAATCTTAGTTTTATTTTATTTATTTATTTTTTTAAAAAAATCTCCCTTGTGGCGTAACGTCTACCCCTTTAGTTTCTTCCTTGCACGACTGAATTTTTTCCATTTTTATCTACATCATTACTCAGGATCGGTGAAGCGAAGTTTTGTCAACGCTGCCCATATTTACAAATTACTATATTTACTGTTTATATTTTACTTTTGCCCGTGAGATTATTTGGGTTGCAACCGTAAATACCTTTTTGTAGTTTCCAAAGAAAAAAAGATCAAATCTTGCTGTTAAAATCAAAGAAATAGTCTTCCCAAAGCATCCTTTATTGTTTTAAGTTTTTCCTGTGTGTTTACTGGAGTTTCAAAATGATAAACTTGTGAGAAAGAAATATTTTTCTTGAATTTGCATGGCAAAAACGCTTATGCATGATTGTTTGTATTTGTCTGGTTAAATTTCACTCTCTTCTCGCTGTGCATGTTTAATGGTTAAAAAATTTTATGTGGTTCATCGCTACTTCGCAATGCTATCTCCTGTATTTTTATAGATGCTTCTTTTGTGAAATTATATATATATATATTATATATATATTATATATATATATATATTATATATATATATTATATATATATTATATATATATATTATATATATATATATATATATATTATATATATATTATATATATATATTATATATATATATATATATATATATTATATATATATATATATATATTATATATATAAACACAAATAATAAAATAAAAAATAATATAAAAAATAATATAAAGAGAAACTAAAAATGGGAAAAAACCAATAGTCGTTATCAAGACACATCTATTGGTATAAATTAATGTGATATTTCTGAATAAAAGAATAATTATCTTAAGATAAAAATTATTCTTTATATGTGTCAATATCGCAAAAAAAATTTGTTGAAAAAGAGCATGAATTAAGAGAAAAAAATAATCAAACTTACCGGCGTGTAGCAAAATGCGGTTTAGGTTCAAAAATACAATAATTAAACAGTTAACGAAATTCGCGAAGAGGTAAAAAAAATATTTGAAGTTGTGCTTAGAGCTTGAATCGTATAAAATAAAATTAATATTTATATATATATATATATAGTCAATTTCACGTGTGGCAGACACCGGTATTCCGTAACAATTACCCTTAACATGCTTATCTTGTCAACAAAAAAAAAAAAAAAAAAAAAATGGAAGTCAGTCGAATAAATAGTAACAAAAAATATCTTGAACCAGTTTAATTGTCTTGATGAAACTGAGAGGCGTTTCTAATGATCACTTTTAAACTCCTCTCCTTTCGATTCGTATTAGATTTCTTTTTATTTTTCTTAGTTTTTTAAGGCTGTTAATCTCGCCTTCCTCTATAGTGATTTGTTAAATTACATCAGCATTTTTTCTGCTCTTAAATATAAACTTTTTTTTTAAATTTCATTTTAGACTAGAATTCTAAAAAATATATATTAAGAGCCGTAATTACAATTATTATATTTTCGAAGTTAAAAATATTTACAGTTTTGCAGACATTATCTTCAGTATATCAAATAAAGAGTTGATCTTTAATAAATTTAAATTAAAGCAATTTTCTAATTTTAATTAAACTACTTATATCATTAATTTTCAAATGAATCCTTTAATTACAGATGTTTTTAATGTGTTGTTTAAAAAAATCCATCAAAAACCAAAAAAAATTAGATTTATGTACGATTATAAAATGTTTTTAAGGAAATGATATTGATTTTTTATCAATTATTGGCTAGATCCTTGCATCACTCCTTAAAATATAGTAATAAATTAAAGTCTCGTCGCAAAATGCATTATGTCATGTGACCCCGTGAAAACTTTTTTTTTTTTCACTGTTGCAAATTAATTTATTTTTCCTCCAGATAGTCAGTTTATTTTTTGATAAGAAAATAGTTTATCTTCTGATAAAACTCTAGCAATTTTATATGCGTTCAGAAAGATAACATAAGAATGTAATATTACTAAATTTCCTTGATATCTAATTAAGTTATTATTTTATGTTTAATACGTGATGTAAAGTATTTTCTTTTCGTATTTATTTTCACTAACACAATTCCTACTTTTTACATATCTATCTTAAATAATTTCCAGAAAATTTAAACATTCTTCTACGAGGATGGATTTCTTAGCAAAAATTATCGCCCAAAAACTTCCTTACGTAGCTTGGCTCTTGGAATATTTCTTTCGCCAAGCTGCTATATAACTACATAAATCCTATTTCAATCAAATTTGTTACATTTCTTTTGCTGCTGGCTGTCCTTTTGTCTAATTTACTGTGACATTGTATCCAAACAATTCATGTTGCTCATTCAAGTGGAGAAAGTTTTTCCTTTTGTTAAAGAAAAATACTCTTCCTGATTTCAATATTTCAGACTTATGATCTATTATTAAAACTAAAAATGTCAGAACTTGTGTTTGATTTAATAAAGTAGGGGATTTAAACACAAAAAAGGATATGTCTGATTTATGAAAGAAACGTGATGTTCGGAGTTTTATCACAATGAAAAAAAGATAATAAAGAAACGGCCTGATTTTATAGTAATTATTGAATTTTATTATAGAGAAGCCAAATATAACGCTTGCTAAAACTATAAGTAATTTAATTTGATAAAGTAGGGCATTAGAGTATTTTTTTTTTTTTTAAAGTTTTCTCTTTTTGTTAAAATTTTTCTTTCTGCTAAATAAACGCCAAATATAACGCTGATATTGCTAAAATTATAAGTAACTATTTGATTTAATAAATTGTGATATAATAGTATTTTTTAATTAACAATTTAATTTAATTAAGTGGGGTATAAAAGTTTTTTTTTTAAATTTTCTCTTTTGTTAAAAAAATACTCTTCCTGAATTCAATATTTGAGACTTATGATCTATTATTAAAGCTAAAATGTTAGAACTTGTGCTTGGTTGATTTAATAAAGTAAGCTATTTCGACACAAAAAAAGGATGTCTCTTAAAAAAATGATTTTAGAGTTTTATCACAATGGAAAAAAAAAGATGCAGAGAAACTGCCTGATTTTATAGTTATTATTGAGTTATATATTATAGAGACATCAAAAATTTCTCAAAATATAACTTTAGTATTGCTAAAATTATAAGTAACAATTTGTTTTTTATTTGCGAAGTAGTTCTTGTATCGAAAATAATTGTAACAATTAATTTAATTAATGTTTATTAATGACTGTAGTACTTTGTAATATGTTTTGTAATTTGTTTGTGTTAAATTTATATTAATTTTTTTATTAGTTTTTCTTAGTTATTAAAATTTGTATAATAGCTTTAAGAAGTATATTTAAAAATAATAATTATTTAAACAGTCTTTGTTATCAAGCAAAAGTGCCGACCTTCCCAAATATGCCACTAAGCAACATTTTAAGTGCGACATCAAAAAGGTTGAAATTAAATTTTTTTCAATCCGTGTTATTTAATACTTCAAAACCTACAAGTTCACATTCTCCTTTTTTTTCCTATGAGTTTCGATAATAATCCTCATTTTTGTTTGACACAATCCAAGGTTTCGTGGCCAAAATTAGTATTAATTTGTTTCAAAATTTGGGGGTTTTTATGTGCAGGTAAATTGAATTCAAAGTTGAAATTTTGAAATACACTAAAAATACCGAAAAAAAATAAAATGGCGGCTGAAATATGGCGAGCAAAAATAAAACAAATAATATTGTACGTTTAAATAATTAAATATAGCAATTAAAATATAATACTTTTCGTAATTTTATATTAAAAATGAAGAGCAAATTATATTTCCGAAGTAGTATTACAAAATAACACGAAGACATGGAAAAAAAACATAATTTTTGTTTTTCGGTATATTTAGTCCACCTTTGCAATACGGGCAAAATGGGGCAGGTTTTTTCGAAACAGGAAACATCAAAGAAGACAACAAAAAATAGTTTAGCTAATTACCTCGTGGAACTTTTTGGAACTAAGTTTCGAAAGTCATTGTAACATTGTAAAATGTCAAATGATAAGATATAAACTATAAGTTTGTCAAGAGTATTAACTAATCCAATAAATTGAAAAAGTGTACTATTATTTAACAATAATTAATCTGATAAAAATGTAACACTACGGTGAAATTCCTATATATATTTCTGAAATAAAAATTTTAAAGTTACATTAAAAAAAAATTTTTTAACATATTTCATTGTACTCTCGTCGGTCCAAAAAGTAAACTATAATGTTTGTAATGATTATGAATACTTAATTTAGGCTATATTAAAACTGCCTACACATATTTTAGTTGAAAGTTTAATTTTTGACTTTTGGCCAAAGATCATGGTCTTCTGGCCCACAGTGCAATATAGTAAAATATTTAAAAACAAACAAAAGCTGCATATTTTAAAGAAGAAAACTGATGTGAATTTCTTTTATCACAAAAAAAGTAACAAACTGAACCAAGAAACCAGTTTCTAATTCAGAAATTATTTTATTAACTATATTAATTATTATCACAAGGGCTATCGTTACTTTTTGGAATCATATGCTCTTGAGTTTAGTTCTTTTAACAGGAGCTTTGACTGAGGCAAATTTACTTAATGCTGGGCTCATGGACCTTTCCGATTGGTTGATCATTTGAGTTTTCACCTTTTATGAGTGTTTCTTTTCTGCCCTTTTTTTCTTTTCTTTCTTTTTACCATCTCGTGCAAAAGATCATTACTATGTCGCGAACCCCAGCAGACACACCAGAGCAAATGTTGACTGCAGGCTGTTGTATTTTGTATGGTAGAATCAGGCCTGGATCTTTTCCCTGTTTTAATCTTGCTTACTGATTTATTTGATTTCGGTAAACATTGAGTTTTTATGTGTGACTATGAGTAATATAGCGAATCTGTCCACAAAAATGAAATGTTTTGAAATTTTAGCATATGAACTACAAAAACATTTTAGGATAATTTGAACTTAATTCTTATTTATTTTCAAAGCATGTTAATTGACTTTTTCCTTCATTGCCATGTATAAAACAAGCTATTTGACTTAGCATACTGCTTAGTTTTGTCTATCGATCAAGTGATTTGACATATTGCTTAGTTTTGTCTATCGATCAAGTGACTTAACATATTGCTTAGTTTTGTCTATCGATCAAGTGACTTAACATATTGCTTAGTTTTGTCTATCGATCAAGTGACTTAACATATTGCTTAGTTTTGTCTATCGATCAAGTGACTTAACATATTGCTTAGTTTTGTCTATCGATCAAGTGACTTAGCATATTGCTTAGTTTTGTCTATCGATCAAGTGGAAAGGATTACAATGTATCTTTATTTAGAATGCAGTTTTTAAAAATTACAAAACTAATTATTTGACCAATTCGTCCACTTAGACAGGTGGTCAACTTTTAAAGAGCTGATGTTACTATTTTTTTCATTATATACATCATTATTCATGCATATGTATATATATATGTACAGTTCACTGTACGGAATCAGTACTATAGAGTAAAACTGTAAAAGGTAGGTTAAACTTAACCTAACAGTCGTGAATGACTGTTACAAACTCTAAGTATTTATGAATTATTCGCAAAAAAGCATTCTTTAATAGGACGACAAAGCCTCTGGAAAAAAAACCGTTAAGTTTTAAACAGGGTGCGTAGCGTTTTTAAAAAGTGCTTAAAGGTGCTTATTTTCGATTTTCGTTTTTTAAAAGCCCTTAAAAGTGCTTTTTCCATTGGGTGTTTTTAAAAAGTGCTTAATTTTCCCTTTTCCAAAATGAGATTTTTCCTTTACCATGTTGATTTTTGCTACTAATTATGCAAAAAGACACAGTTCATGTAGTTCTATTCATCGTTTTCACAATTAATTCAGCCCCAATCTATTTCGGCGTATTGTCAGTCCGTAGCGTATGAAAACGCCATTCGTTTAGCATGATTCAAAATTTCGTGATTTTGAACAATTTTTAAAAACAATGCCAATTTTTTTTTTGAGACATGACGATTAAAACTAGATAAAACCGTCAATTGTCAATAACTTTCCTACCCACCCTAACTATGATATTTTTTAAAAGTGCTTAAAAATATTTTTTGAGCGCTTGAAAAGTCCTTAAAAAGTGCCTATTTTCTGTTGAATAATTTGGCTACGCACCCTGTTTAAATCATACTTAGTTTTATCTTGCTGAATGACGATTTTAAACTTGGAATATTACGTACTAATTAATTAGATATATTTTATTTTACCTTCTTAAACTTATACATCTATATTCCCTTTATTTTTCTCCATTCTGTCATCTTTAGATAGCATTTTTATTGACATTGATGAAATTGCACCGTCACTAATTATCACCTAGGAATATATTCATTTATGTCATTAGTTAAAAAAAAAAGAACTTTTTCCTCTGTTTAGTAAGGGTGTAATGACTGATGTTTTAATATATTCTCTAAGGTGTTCGTTCGTGCCATTTGCTGCAACAGATGTCTGTTTCATAACTATTTACAAAAAAGATAATGACTTAAAATTTCCTAAGCAAATACCTCCCAACCTTAATTGAATATTTACTTATTTTATATTCTAAACATTTTGTTGCAAATGACATTAATAAGTGAAACCCAAATGTTGGTAAAATGTCTTTTTTTTTGGGGGGGGGGACATTTTTGCACTTTTTAAGTTTTTCTGGATATTTTTTTTTATTTTTACATTTTTATTGTGTCAAGGAATCTTTATATTTTCCTTTATTTACTTATTTGCTTTTGTGTTTTTAGCATATTATCAGGGGCAAGGCCGTAGCAAGATATTTTTTCGGGGGGTGGGATATGGTAAGAAGCAAGGACAGTTTCAGACATGCAAAGTGGGGTAATAAACGTTGTAACAAATATTGTTTATTCTGTTGTTAGCAAAACTTAAACTAGTAATTAAAAAATATTACATAATACTTATTTTTCAACTAATATTACATAATAATTATAATCAATTTGTAAACAAAGTTTACAAAGACATGTGACCGGGATTTGAAGAAAATTTTTCGATTACTTTTTTAGGACAAACCAGAATATCCCGAAATATGCTTAATAAAGTTAGATAATAAAAGGTTTGATTCAACAGTTTTTGTTTTTCTTTTTACTGAGAGGCTCAAAGAAAGACTAAAAAGTTTGAATCCCAGAATTTCGGGGGGGGGATTTGTCCCGAAGGTCCCCCCCCCTGGCTACGGGCCTGATCAGGGGGACCGGAGAGTAATGTCATTTTGGCGCATCAAATATTCGTTAATCTTAAAAATCAATACGCTTTTTTCGATTCATTTTCGATCCGGCATTGAAAGGTCGTTGCTAACGAGGGTGAATACATTATTGATTAAAAATGAAATCTTGATAACAAATATCAAATGCACCGAAACTACATTACTTTCCGGTCCCCTAATAGATTCAGTTCTAACTTTAATGAACGTAGGTATTAATGTGTTATTGAAACATGGAGGACTTTATGCCTCGACAGATTTAACGTGCACCATTTGCCATTTACTACACGGGGACTCTCGTTCTCACGAACGTGAATCCCGCGCCCTGCCAACTAGGCTATCCCGGCCAGTTTTATCTGGTAGTTTAAAGATTTATTCATTTAATTTTATTTATTTCATTAATTCACAAATTGTTAATTAATTATTGAAATACACATGGGAAGACAAACTATATAAATATGTATGCATTTTTAACTTTGAACGTCACTATATTTATCTTACTTTTTACTTATTTATTAATTTATTTTATTTTCCAAGAAATATCGTTACCCGTAAACCGTGCTTTTTCTATAACTAATAAATTAATTTTAGTTATTTAAGTAAAATATTTATAAAAATAATAAATATTTACATTATTGTGTGTATTTTTTCATTTTACAGCTGTGATAAAACTATTATTTTCTTTTCCAAGAAATATCGATACCCGTAGACCGTGCTTTATCTATAACTAATAAATTAATTTTAGTTATTTAAGCACAATATTTATAAAAATAATAAATATTTACATTATTGTGTGTATTTTTTCATTTTACAGCTGTGATAAAACTATTATTTTCATTTCCAAGAAATATCGATACCCGTAGACCGTGCTTTATCTATAATAAATTAATTTTAGTTATTTAAGTAAAATATTTATAAGAGTAATAAATATTTACACTATTTCGTGTATTTTTTCATTTTACAGCTGTGATTTTCTTTTCCAAGAAATATCGATACCCGTAGACCGTGCTTTATCTATAATAAATTAATTTTAGTTATTCAAGTAAAATATTTATAAAAATAATAAATATTTACATTATTTCGTGTATTTTTTCATTTTACAGCTGTGATTTTCTTTTCCAAGAAATATCGATACCCGTAGACCGTGCTTTATCCATAATAAATTAATTTTAGTTATTCAAGTAAAATATTTATAAAAATAATAAATATTTACATTATTTCGTGTATTTTTTCATTTTACAGCTGTGATTTTCTTTTCCAAGAAATATCGATACCCGTAGACCGTGCTTTATCTATAATAAATTAATTTTAGTTATTCAAGTAAAATATTTATAAAAATAATAAATATTTACATTATTTCGTGTATTTTTTCATTTTACAGCTGTGATTTTCTTTTCCAAGAAATATCGATACCCGTAGACCGTGCTTTATCTATAATAAATTAATTTTAGTTATTCAAGTAAAATATTTATAAAAATAATAAATATTTACATTATTTCGTGTATTTTTTCATTTTACAGCTGTGATTTTCTTTTCCAAGAAATATCGATACCCGTAGACCGTGCTTTATCTATAATAAATTAATTTTAGTTATTCAAGTAAAATATTTATAAAAATAATAAATATTTACATTATTTCGTGTATTTTTTCATTTTACAGCTGTGATTTTCTTTTCCAAGAAATATCGATACCCGTAGACCGTGCTCTATCTATAATAAATTAATTTTAGTTATTCAAGTAAAATATTTATAAAAATAATAAATATTTACATTATTTCGTGTATTTTTTCATTTTACAGCTGTGATTTTCTTTTCCAAGAAATATCGATACCCGTAGACCGTGCTTTATCTATAATAAATTAATTTTAGTTATTCAAGTAAAATATTTATAAAAATAATAAATATTTACATTATTTCGTGTATTTTTTCATTTTACAGCTGTGATTTTCTTTTCCAAGAAATATCGATACCCGTAGACCGTGCTTTATCTATAATAAATTAATTTTAGTTATTCAAGTAAAATATTTATAAAAATAATAAATATTTACATTATTTCGTGTATTTTTTCATTTTACAGCTGTGATTTTCTTTTCCAAGAAATATCGATACCCGTAGACCGTGCTTTATCTATAATAAATTAATTTTAATTATTTAAGTACAATATTTATAAAAATAATAAATATTTACATTATTGTGTGTATTTTTTCATTTTACAGATGTGATAAAACTAAATCATAATTATTATAGTTTACAAAAAATGTATTATTAGTCTTTGTTTATTATTACTCTTATCTCTGTCTTTATTTCTTGTCTGATATTATTTATTTTATTGCTCGTGAAAGCTGTGTTAATACGAAGATAACTGCGATATCTGTTTTATCTTTTTTTTCTTTCTCAAAGTACGGTTTATCTTAATCTTTTCGTTTTATTGAAAGGGAGAGGGATTTACTTTTTTTGTCACGTTTCATTTGTAAGATATTTTCTCCCAATTTTTATTTATTTACTTATTTACTTTTTATTAGTCTGAATGCGATGTTCCTGATAAAGTTTGTTTAGAGAGGAAAAAGAAAGCCATTTTCATAAAATTTGCGTCTTATTGTATTACGCTTTTTATCTCTGTGATATCTCGTCTAGTGTTGTAATTCAATTTTCATTTTTTACATTCTAAAATAAAATTGACTGAATCTCAACGAAAGTTGATACTTAGAATAATAATTGAAATAGGTATGTGCTTGTTGTAGTTCTTTTATTTTGATAAGTATCTGCAGTCAAGGGCATTTTTTAGCTTAAAATTACATTCAGGTATTATTTGAGAAGTTATTTTTCTACGTTTTGAACTTTTCGCACAGTCAAATCCGACGTAAGAATACCACGGTGAAATAATAGTTTGTTTCAATTTAAATAGTTCAGTTGGTACTATATATTCTATACTGGCCCGAGAAGTTATTTTTCTACGTTTTGAACTTTTCGCACCGTCAAATCCGACGTAAGAATACCACGGTAAAATAATAGTTAGTTTCAATTTAAATAGTTCAGTTGGTACTATATATTCTCTACTGGCCCGATAAGTTATTTTTCTACGTTTTGTTTATCCGTAAAGTTATTTACGTAATGCTATTTGTACCATTTATAATCATAATCTATACTATTTTTAATCATTTTCTATCCAAATTTGTTATTTCAAACATTTAGACGATTCTCTCCTAATTTCACTTCTAAGTAAAGATGTAGTGGATTCATATTCATTGCTTTTTACTTTTGCCTAAATTCAATTAAGATGCATATTTTTAGTCTAAGTGCTAAATTAATAATTCACATTTTTTTAAGCTGTCTAATAAATATAATTAATAACTGCTGTAGAAACAACTTAAACTCAATTCATAGGAAGTAATTTTTATCTGACTCAATTCATGGGAAGTAATATTTATCCGTAAAGTTATTTACGTAATGCTATTTGTACTATTTATAATCATAATCTATACTATTTTTAATCATTTTCTATCCAAATTTGCTATTTCAAACATTTATGACGATTCTCTCCTAATTTCTCTTCTAAGTAAAAATGTAGTGGATTCATATTCTTGCTTTTTACTTTTGCGGAAATTCAATTAGGATATATATATATATATTTAGTCTGAGACACCGAGTGCTAAATTAATAATTCACCTTTTTATTCTGCCATGCTCCATTTATAATTCATAACAGCCCAACTTGCCATTTTGATGATTGGATGATAGTTCTGATGCTTTGTTTATTCAAGCATTTATTCCTATGTGCTTCTAAGATTCAGCGTAACGTTTAGTAGTTACTTTAATGGGAAGTAGCCTAGTCCGTTTAATTACTTTTAGATTAGCTAGTGATTAAAGCTAATTACGCGTGGGGTTAGTTAATCTTTTTAAGCCAGACTTGTTTCACCCGACAAATAATTTCTGCAATTTATTTTGCCGCAGTTACCGACTAAAATTAAAACTTCTTAATTTGTCCCATCTTTAATAATTCGTCAACCACATAGTGAAATATTATTTGCTTAAAAATGCAAATAAATTATATAAAAATTACGCAATTTTTTATTTTATAACCGTCGTTGAACAGCCGACCCAATTTTTTGTGTTTACGACTACTTATGTTCAACTCCGTAGCCTTGTAATTTTGAACCCAATCCAGAAGACAAGGGAACTCCTGGATTAAGTATTGGGAGAAATATGCCTTTTTTTGATGGAACTAATCCGCATTTGCGTTACATGGAGAGGAAGACCACGAGAACCTCCCACGGTTAGCCTGACGGCAAGGGGACTCTAACCCATGATCCGTCTACCACTGAGGATATTTCACGTCAGCACTGTGGTCGGTGCAAGCCCGATGCGGAATTCGTATCGACCAGCCATCACCGGGATCGAACCCCGATTCACCTTATTGGAAGGCGAACGCTCTAACCCCTGAGCCATCGCGGCTCAAATTACGCAATTGTCGTTTTTTTTCTATTTATTTTATTACTGACGATGTTTTTTTTTATTTATTGTATTACTGACATTGTGGCTATATCTATATTCAGCTCTACATTCTTGTAATTTAAACGCAATCTAGAAGACAAGGGGAACTTTTGGATTAAAAATTGGGACAAATTCGCCTTCCTAGAGGACTTTTTTAGTGTAAAATCAACCTACATTTATGTTGCTCGGAGAGGAAAAATATGAAAACCTCCCATGGTTAGCTCGACTAGAGGATTTTAACCCATTCACATGAAATTGAAAAAATTCATTGAATTTCTTATACAAATATTGTTTAAAATATCGTTTGCATTTATGACTAACATATTTGAGGCAGGGGTCTGTCCAGACATTTTGTGAAAGGGCCTGTTTTTGTAAAATTGTGAAAAAACTATTCATAATTTGTGAATATAAAATAAGCGTCAAGTCACATTCTTTCAACCAGAGCTCTGCTTTTGTGAGTTAGTGCAAATAGGGCCCTGTAATAGCAAAAATTGCTAAAAAAAACTTTTCAAGAAGTTTTTAAATTGTAAATAGATACAAGATTATGCTAAAAAATTGCTGCTACTAAATTACAGATGCAAGATACAAATATTTAGTATTTAACCTATACCGTTCAACACGGAATATTCATTTCGGACGAATAATCGAAACAAAATCACTCACATTTTTAATAATTTCAATTTACATATTTTAAACAACACAACTTAGTAATGTATCAATTTCAATGTGTTACGCATTAAATAAACGTAAACAATTCTTAAATTTATAATATTTTATTTAAAAAAAATATCCAGAAATTAATTTTTATTTGCATAATATTCTATTAATTAATTTCATGAAATTGATTTTATAAATTGAATAAATTTAATTTTATAAATTGATCAATTATTTATTTACAAAAAAAATTTATGATTTAATATTAGTAAGAATACGCACACGATGTTTGTAAAAGTAGAAATATTTTCTTAGAATACTACATTTGGAATTTAAACTCAGGGAAAGTCTGGAACCGTCTTTCTCCCCTCCCCCTCGGAAAGAGTTTATTTTATTAACAAAACAATAATGAAGATAAAAACAAATTTGTGGAGGGTCCGATTAAAAGATAAATTATTTTTTGAAGGGTCCGTTTTTATGAAAAGATATTTTGTGAACAGTCCCCTTAACGGACCCAAATTTCTTCTAAACAGACCCCTGTTTGAAGTCATCCCCTCGAATCATTAAGATTGAGTCCTAAAACAAGAAGATCTGATCATTAAATGAAAAGTTATTTAGGATGGTCCGTTTCTTTTCCCCGCGTTCAGCTCATTTTAACACATTGCTGACCGGTCACGAGTTAACTCGTGTTTTCGTGGTCAAGCGTTGATGACCGGTCACGAGTTAACTCGTGTTTTCGTGGCCAAGCGTTGATGACCGGTCATTACTTTTCAAGTTTTACTATTTAATTCTCTACCAATTCATTATAACTTTACGAAACCTGATATATTTGCAAAACTTGTGGTGTACCATTACTCGTGGGTGATTGTTATACTTTTAATCACACGAAAAAGAAATATTAAGAGTAGAATAATAAATAAAAAAATTTAAAGTTTATTTATATTGTTTTACTTCCACATCCGCTTTCAAAAGCAATAGCCGGGTACATGGGAAAATTTTCAGAAAAGGGTCATCTATGTGCTAAGAAAATAAAATTAAACAAAAGAAATAAAATGTGAATTCATTAAAGTACAGTTCTGATTTACTACTGATTACTATTCCACGATTAAAAATTATATCTTTTAAAATTAATTCTACTTTTAAAATTTATCACGTTAACAACTTTAATATTTTTTTCGTCTATTTTATTTCGAAACTATTCTTGACGTTTAAAATTGCTTAGTGAATTAATTTTTAGAGAAAAAAAATGTCTTTTCCAAGAATCATGTTATGAAAATTCCGGCTGACATCATATTTTATACTGAAATGACGTAGGGAGCGAAACGCGGATTTGAAGCGTTGATAGCGGCTCCAAAACGCGTTAAGACATAATGACATGCACATAAAATAAAAGAACTACTTGTGTAGTCTTTTACAGCCAAACTCAGATTTCAGAATTAAATTATTTTTCGAAACATTATCTAGGCGCGTGAAAATATGTTAAACTGGTTTTAAGGACGTAGTGCTTCAAGAAAAGTTAGACATTAGGCTTTTTTCATTTTACAAAAATATTATACAAATTTCCATTCAGACTGTTTATACAATGAATTACTATTTTCGTTGGGAAATATTATATTTTTGTTATAGATTAAAATGTATGGAGTTGTGTAATTTTTTAGCTATAAAGTTAAGAAATTTATTTTTTAATTAGTTAATTTAATCTGGCAGTGTTAAGATTTACACTAACAGACATTAGGCTATTTTCATTTTACAAAAATGTTATACAAATTTCCATTCGTACTGTTTATAAATAAGAAATTTATTTTTTAATTAGTTAATTTAATCTCGCTGTGCTAAGATTTACACTCACAGACATTAGACTTTTTTTCATTTTACAAAAATATTATACAAATTTCCATTCAGGCTGTTTATAAAATGAATTACTATTTTCGTTGGAAAATATTATATTTTTGATTATAATGTATGGAGTTGTATAATTTTTTAGCTATAAAGTTAAGAAATTTATTTTTTAATTAGTTAATTTAGTCTGGCAGTGTTGAGATTTACACTAACAGAATTTCAAAACTCTTACAAAAATGTCTTGAAATAATTATTTCTGTTCATTAACTTTAAATAACAAATAGCTATTGAAAAAAAAAATTTTTTTTCGAGTATTTTTTAAAATTTATTTAGGCAGCTTAAGTTCCTAAAACTTAAAAATAAATACGAAGTTGTACTTTATAACTTTAAATTTGTTATTTTATGTTCTCGCAACATTAACTACATTGGGGAACAAATTTTTTGTTGCATTTGTACAAACACTTGATCTAATTTGTGTTTGGGCATTTCGAATCTGAAATTAGTGTTGTTCCTAAAGTTACACATTTTTTTAATTACATTTTTAGTCTATTTTTTGTAGAAAAGTGCGATTTTTAAGAACTTAATGCTTAATAGGGGGTCACGTAAACGTTGCGTCAAATTTCTAGGGGAGCTAGGGCGCATCATATAGATTAAAATTGCATAGGAACCAATACCCGTAAATGTTGTTGTACCCGACTATAGGCGCTTTCCTGTTATGAATTGTTCAGAAGCTCACGACAAAACAGTTAATAGTAGGGAATCACCCTTGCGGCGTATAACGACATTCCTGGGCATGGATTTCGATGCCATTTTAATCTTTTTGATGTGCCATAAATCCCCTGGAATTTTGTCGCAATATTTATGCTACCCTCTGTGTTATTTTTAACGTTTTTAAACTTATTCATTTCAACAAAAAACAGACTTAAAATGTTATTAAAAACACGGTGGCTTGGAGAGAGAAAAAACTGTAGCGCAGATTTGAAAACAGCATGAAAATATTCAATTTTTGTGCAATAGGGAAAAAGATTTGTTCCTTAGTGTTATTGAAGAAATTTATTTATTCTTAAACTTTTTAATTTAATATGACAGTTTTAAAGTTTACTCTGCTAAAATTTAAATATATTATCGAAAATAGCATTTTAAATTTTTGATTTAGTTATTTTCTTCATAATGTTATCGCATTTTTATTTAAAATGCATATCAAAATGCATCATTATGCTTTCTAAAGTATTAATGATTACAAATTCTTTTCATGAAAACTGTCTAAATTACATATTCAGTGTCAGCTAAAAATAATTTGGAAATATATATAAATGTATACATCACTCTATTTCAAAGAAATAAAAAGCTTATCATATTTAGATGCAAGCTTATAAAGTTTAAATATCCTAGGCGCTTTGCGCCTTATTTTTTCAATCACCAGCGAAGCTTAAGTTTTGATGGAATATGTTTATCGGTGATTTCATTGATGAAAATGTGTTTTCTGACTACTTTTCGTAAAAGCATTTTTTATAGTAATTTTGAATATATTATCGAAAATTAAAGCGCGTAAGTACTTTTAAAAAAAAAAAAATTCAGAATAAGGTCAATTCTCGAAATCGACGAAAAGAATATGAATAATTCATAATTTCTTTGTATCATGTTTTTAAAAATGCATTTTGTATAAAAATGGAAACTAAAAAACACATTTTTTTTCAAATTTTTGCTAAATATGCTGTAAATCACTCTTTTTTTTTTCATTAAATTTGCTTCAAAAACTTTATTTTTGCTGTCAAAAAATACATTCATAGTTAAGTTTCAATTATTGCTCATTTATTTGATATATATATAAATAGATAAATTAATATATTATAGATGAGACAAATAAGTTATACTAACTAAACTAATAAATTACATAATAAACTAATAAATGATAGATAATCGAAAGAAAGAAAGAAATAATAGCATTAAATTATTCTAATAGTTTAATTAGATAATTTTTTAATTAAAATTAAAGTATCAATATTAGTTTGATCAGCTTCTTTTTTCATTCTAAGCAATACAATTAACACTGTTTTTTTTTTGTTAAATCGCTCTACATTTGCTTCAAAAACTTTATTTTTGCTGTAAAAAAATACATTGATAGGTTTTAGTTAAGTTTCAATTATTGCTCATTTATTTGATATATATATATATATATAAATAGAAAAATTAATATATTATAGATGAGACTAATAAGTTATTCTAGCTAAACTAATAAATTACATAATAAACTAATAAATGATAGATAATAGAAGGAAATAAATAAATATAAATTATTCTAATAGTTTAATCATATAATTTGTTAAATGAAATTAAAGTATCGAAATTAATTTGATCAGCATCTTTTTTCATTCTAAGCAAATTCAATTATTACCACATTGTAACGTCACATAAAAAATTTATTAGCTTAATTTTTTTCAATATATTGGGAACATACTTTTGCCGTTCTCAAGTTCACTTTCCCAACAAACAAAAACACTATCTCAAATTGAATTATCTTCGTAATTTTTTCTGTTTCCTAGAAATCGTAATTTTTTCTGTTTTCAACAAATTGTCGGAGAGACGCTTGTTTAGTACGGTAGATTTCTTAACGTTACTTATATAGTTAAGCGTTTTATTTTTAGAGCTTTTTGACTTTTCCATTGTTTAGTTTCATAATTGATTTCGCATTGTTTTAAGCGTTGGTGGTCTTTATAGACTGTTTTTTTTTCTTCTTCTCTGTCTCGTCAAGTAGGTGGTGAAAAATATTTGATTCATAAAGGTAATTTGGAAATAAACATTATGTAAATATTTAGTTTTTCAAATACACTATTTAAATACAACAGTTTTCTTTCAATCTTTTTTATAAAAAAGGAAGAAAGTTAAATTAAATTACTAAATATTGTAAAAAAAATATCTAATGAAAATTATTTAAATAAAAATAGTCATGAATTTATAACTTGTTGTAGATTTACTTTACCATTAATACTGGGATCGAATTTCATGGTAATTCGTTGGTCCGAGACCACTTAACTTTGACTAGGACTACCATGAAATAATAAATAGTGGTCCTCTAAACCAGTAATCGATGTAAAGGGACGGTGAATTTTGATATTTGTTTGCGTTTTGATATGTTTCAATGACACAAATTAGCTTATTTCATCATCAAGTGTGACGCGTTCTTTGTCTTGTATTTTTTTAATTTAATTTCATTTATTAACTTTTTCTCTTAAAAAATCGATTAGAGACATGTAAGTGAATTAATGAAAGTGTATATAGAATAGTATTATCTTTTAGTTACTAGTTCTTCGAACCAATGACTAAATTTTCTTGGTTTTTTTCCCTGATTAATAACTAATATAGAAAAGACTGCTTTTTATATTTAAAGTTACACATTAAGTCTCAGTTTTGTAATTAAACAGAACAAATATTGTCGTTATTACTAAAACGTAAATATGACAAGGTGTGTAAAAACTTCTAATGATATTACAAGGCTTCCACGGTCTGGAAATTTTTTTAAAGTGGTATAGCGTAAGTGATATGTATCTGGATCTTTTATGCTGTGAATAAATATTTAATTTAACGGAAATATATATGGGTGTAGAAAATAACTCTTGAATAATTTCGTAATTTACAAACGAAAGATAAATTTAAGGATTTTTCAGTAGTCTTGAAAAATCTTTAGCTACTCCTAATTTTTTTTCCCCAGGTCATGGGAATCCTGTATTAGTTCAACGGTAAAGATTAATAATTCATTTTATAGCTAAGCACTGATAAGAATTAAACATGGTGTCCTGTAAGGACCACCATTAATAGGTATATTTTAAAATCCTTTTCAAAACTGAAGTCAAAAAAGTATAAGCAGTAGGCGCTTGAAGATGAGATAAAAAATATGAAAACCAGTTTGATTTTCTGATGGCACTCGATGTTGTTTCTAAAGATCACCGTTTTCCGTAATAGTGACACTATAAATATTTATTATTTGATCTGAAATCAAAGCACAGTGCTTTTTTTAAGCTAAAGTGGTTAGTAAAATTTAGAAATATCCACTTAGTATAAACAAATATGTACTACTTATGCCACGTTTTTTCTGATTGGCCATTTTTTATTGGTATTAATAAGTTTACTGGGGTCGAATACATATTGTATGAATCATTATTAACAAAAATATTTTACTGTTAATGAAGTTTGGCGTATATTGGTGTAAACCATTATTTAAAACAGTTCTATTTTTATCAAAATCTAATTTCAAATATCGTGTCTCAAATATATATATATATATATATTTTAGAAATAATAACCTCTTAGTTTTAAACGTATCACTGAATGAAAAAAAATCTTAATTGCTACTGAATTTTAAACTTGTTGCTTAATATGCCCGGTTATCTCAGTATAGGTGTAAGCCATTATTTAAAACAGTTCTATTTTTATCAAAATCTAATTTCAAATATGGTGTCTCAAATATATATAGATATATTTTAAAAATAATAACCTCTTAGTTTTAAACGTATCACTGAAGGGGGAAAAAATCTTAATTGCTACTGAATTTTAAACTCGTTGCTTAATATGCCTGGTTATCTTAGTATTGGTGTAAACCATTATTTAAAACAGTTCTATTTTTATCAAAATCTAATTTCAAATATCGTGTCTCAAATATGTATAGATATATTTTAAAAATAATAACCTCTTAGTTTTAAACTTATCACTGAATGAAAAAAAATCTTAATTGCTACTGAATTTTAAACTTGTTGCTTAATATGCCCGGTTATCTTAGTATTGGTGTAAACCATTATTTAAAACAGTTCTATTTTTATCAAAATCTAATTTCAAATATCGTGTCTCAAATATGTATAGATATATTTTAAAAATAATAACCTCTTAGTTTTAAACGTATCACTGAATAAAAAAAAATCTTAATTGCTACTGAATTTTAAACTCGTTGCTTAATATGCCCGGTTATCTTTAGTTTTCTCTTATTTTGTTCGAGAAAAAAAAATCCGTGTCGTAGAAAATTTTCATAAAAATGAATTTAAATTCGAACTTTGTATAAATTGTCATATAAAATAGTGGGCGAAGTTTGGATTCAATAGAATCTATGTCTATTTTTAGATATTTTGAGTGAAAGACTTGAAATGGAATATTGAATTTGAGAAATCCATGTTTTATCATGTGATTTTCTTTTTATGGTTTATTTTAAAACTTCCCATAATGTAAATTTTGAAAACTATTTTATTACTTTGGAATATTCAATTTATGTAATCCGTTAAAAGCTTTTTTTTCTTTACACGTTTCAACTAATACTTCAAAAGTTGTACTATTTCGATATTTTAATGTAATCTCAGCTTGGAAAACCTAATAATTCTCGTTAACAGCTAGACAATTTTAAAACTAAAAAAGTCTCATTTTTATTTATCTTTATTAAGTATTTATCCTTTGATTTAAATCGCATAATTGTCATTTTAGTAAGTTTATGAAAGCATTCTTTATGCTTTTATTATACTGTCAATATAAAAGGGTAAGGAAAAAGAAGTATTTTGGAGAAAAAGAAAAAGCTAAAAACAATGATAAAAAAATTTTCATGAAACCCCCCAGAATTTGGAATTTGTTATTAAAATGTTCACTATTGAGTTAAACTTTCACTGAACTCTTAATGAAAATTGTTATTGTTGCTAAGCTGTAGTAATTGTAATTGTTGCTGTTATTGTTTCAAAGATATGATTCGATTTTTCTTTGTGCGATTTGAATTAAAACTACTTCAATTAAAGTTACATTTTATCTAGCATTATTTTTGTAAATTGACTAACTTGATAATTGTAGTAAATTGATTTTTTGAAAAGTCATAACTTAAATAATTTTCATACTATTCAGTCGAATAATAATTTTGCTTACGCAATTATAATTATTTTTTAAAATTATTTTCATAAGATCGAAAACTTATTTCTTTTTTTTTTCTTTTTTTTTTCTTTTTCAAACTTTCAAGACCTAACTTTTAGAATGGGATCCAGCAAATGATTTTGGCTCAAGCTCCGCAATCCTAATAAGAATAATAATCCTAGTAGCTAACAAAAATAAATTTGTTTCCGTTTCTTAGTTCCGTTCTTCGAATTTCGTACATTTAAAAAAAAAAAGTAGTGTAGTTAAAATTCGATATCTCAGAAACTATTCAACCGGTTTCGCTCAAATTTTGCATTTTGCCATATAAAATTACATACTTTAAAATGATGTATTAAATAATTAAGCTATAATTAAATAAAACAAAAATAATAATAAATATTTACTAAAAGTTATTTTTTACATGAAATTATATTTGGAAAAATCAACTTTACAATTGTAAGCAAAAAAATTTTCAAATAGCTTAAAAAGTTCTCGAGTTATGGCGAAATACGCAAAAAATAAATAAATAACATAAAAAGGATCTAAACTTCAGATTGCAGCTATCCCCTATATTTTGTAGATCAGAATTTGAAATCCGTTGATAAAAAAGATTTGTTTATTCAGAGAAAATAAATTTTTGTGTCTTATTTCGTTACGTAAAATATCGATGCTTTTTTTAATTATAGCGTGATTGAAAAAGGAAAAAAAAAGCTTCTTAATTTCCTACTCTCATTTTGGTCGATGTAAGTTTTCAATGAGTAAAAAGGATATCATTTCTAAAAGCTTCAAGTATGATGTTTAAAATTGTACCAGCAGTTTTGCCATTTAAAATCTTCCAAAACCTTAGCTTCTAGAAAGAAAGATTGTTTACATAAGAGTTAGCATAGAAATGTTTCCATAACGTTGTCCAACCTCTGTAGTTCATGCCAATGAGGATGAATTTCAAATGTTTCTTTTATCATTTTGGGTAAACGGAACTTATCAGTGATATCCTATTTTACATCAAATCTATTTCATGACATGCCTCAATTGAAATCGGATATCCTATTCGTAATAAGGGTATCTTTATCATCAAATCATTACTGTTGAAAGTTATTGTTGTTTGTTAATTATAAACACATCAGAATTTCTCTTTTTATTTAATAATTTACATTGTTCATTTGAAAAGCTTGGGGCAATATAATAAGCCATAAGACCATACCGGTATGAATTCAGTCCATGTAAATTCACAAATTTTGTGTAACTGCTATGAAGTTTTACTAATCAAATACGTGAATATGATTTATTTATTATAATACATGTTACAAAAATTACAAAAATATGTTATACGGTAAAACACCAACTGAAGTATTTTACAACAATTGCATTTGTTTGCCGTTTTAAAATTATTTTAGAATTACTTTAAATAATCTATACTCCTTAAAAAACTACTCAATTATGAATTTAAATTTCTGTCAAAATAACACTAAAATATATATAATAAATACTTATTTAACTCCTTATTTCACGCAGCTTGTTGGCGCATATTAATTTGTGTTCAAGTTATCCTTCTTTTGAAGTGCTACTATACACTCTTAGAAAAATAGTTTAACTTTAATATCATTACCTTTACCTTGACCTATTGTACAGTGCTACAACCTTAGTTAGGTGTTAAATTGAACCATGTTACTGTTTAGATTGAGCCTTAGTACACTATAATCAAGTTAAAAAGGTAAAATAATGTGGATCAACTTAGCACCATTTTAAGGTTGTGGCAAATTTGAAAGATATTATAGTTCAGCCTGCTTTAAAATTTCTAACAGTGTAATAAAAAAGCTTGAATTAATATTTTAGTAAAGTTGTTTCAGTAAAAGTAAATATTTTTGAAAGAATGTGATAATTACTGTTGAAAACTTTGTTTTAAGTTAATACATTTTAGTAAATTAATAAATTTTATTAAAAAATTTTTGATCAGTTAATAAATTTTTCCCACTGAGATTAATAAACCAACTTCTATATAAATTTTTATTTCATAGTAATCTCTCCTCTTCTAATTAATTAATAATATAAATTAATAAATAATATTTTTAATAAATTTGTAATAAGTTAATAAATTTTTCCCACCGCAATTAATAAACCAATTTCTGTATTAATTTTGTTTCATAGTTAATCTCTACTCTTCTAATTAATTAATAATATAAACTAATGAATAATATTTTTAATAAATTTGTAATAAGTTAATAAATTTTCCCACTGCGATTAATTCTGTATTAATTTTGTTTCATAGTAATCTATCCTCTTCTAAGACATTCTTTCTACATTTAGTAATTATATCGTTGAATATCGAAGTTTTTCTTAATTTATTTTTTACCCTAAGTCGTATCTTTTTCAATGTAAACATTAATCACAGAAGCCATTGAAAATAAATTGCATTTCCTTATCTGCTGCAGCTGTTTGCCGACATTTAATGCAAACAACCATCTAATTTAGTAACGTTTTAAATTTAATGCAATTAATTATGCTAAAAAGTGAAATCAAAAGGACAAGTCTAGTATGTGAGTAGATAAATAGAGGATCTAACACGTGAAGCTGACATCAGAATTGTGTGTGGGCGGAGCAGAACGATGGATCAATATCCGTTGCTTGGAGTTGATGCCATCTCAGTTAGGGTTTACCCACCACTCAAGGTAACCAGCTTTTGTATTCGGCATTGTTTTTAGCGTTGATTTTTTTCTTTTTTTGCTCCTGATTTTAGCTTCAGGGCATGTCTATTTGTAACTATATTTTTCTCAAATTTTTTTCGAATTTCGAAAACATGATTGGTTAACCACTAATATAGAGTTGCTGTAGCCCCGGGGGCTCTAATTATTTTCCAAGAACGTTTAAAAAGATTGGAAGCAAAAATTTCAAATCATAGCCTGTGTTCAGAACTTCCGGTTTATTTTTTAATGAAGTTTTTAGAGGTTTGAATTATTTTTTTAGGAAAAAAAAATTTTGTTGTAGTTTTTTGTTTAGTAAATATGGTAAATTCTGTAGAATAACTTATACTAAAAAAGCAGCTTTACATTCCCTATCACATTTTTTTTTAATTGGATAAAAATAAATAAATAAATTTGAAATTGGAGAAATGAACAATATTTCAGCAAACGATTACGTTTTAGCTGTTGTTTTTTTTTACTTTTAAAACACTTCTTTTAATTTTGAATGAAATATGAAGAAATTTTGTTTAGTAAACGTGGAAAGTACTGTAGAATAGTTTTTACTAAAAAAAAAGCAGCTTCACGCGCCCTATTGTATCCAAATGAAAAATACATTTTAAAAATGGGAAAAATAAACGATATTTCAGCAAACTATTACATTTTCACTGTCGCTTTTTACTTTTAGAACACTACTTTTAATCTTGAATGAAATGTGAAAAAAATTTGTTCTTCAAAAATTTTCAGTTCAAAAAAATTTGTTCTTCAAATTGCTAAAAAATTTAAAATAATGGTCTTTCGGTTAAAATTAATAGTTTAACTGACTAGATAACTTGGTTTTAATTGACTTAAAAATTATATTATTATATAATTTTTTTTTTTTTTTTTTTGTTTGCTCTTTTGGGGAATACTGGTGATTCTTTTAAAATTGTTTCGAGTGTGTATTTTAAAATCTTTATTTCCATTACTAAGGAAAACTGATTCCTTTTTTCACTTCTATATTCCTAACCTCAAAGTCTATTGGCGAATCATACTTAACTTCCTTCCTTATAAGTTTAGTTTCTTAAACTCCGTTTTAAATTCACTTTAATTTGTATCTATTGTTGGTTAAAGAAAACTTTAACAATTTGAAGTCCCTAATTGAGGTATATTTTTTCATTTGCTTTTTTTTATTTTTAAACGGAAATGAATTTTCCACTCTGATTACTTTGAATAGAATATAAGATTCAAGAGAAGAAAGAGAGAATACAACTCATAAAAAACCTCTGTCTCTATTTATACCAAATTCCATAAATCATAAAAATCTAATTCTATTTTTTACGCTTCTTTGCTTGTTTGACATTGAGTTTATCAGTTTGAAAAATAAATATAAACTAAATAGTACAAACTTTTTTATGCATCACTGTGTTTTTTTTTTTTCTTTGAAAAAAAAAATTTCTACGGTATTACATGTAAATAAATTTTGGCATTTTTTTTAATGTGTGTATGTGAATTCGTTCGCTAATAATTTGTAAAGCATTTATTTTACTCCAAAACAAAAGTATTTTCCCAACGCTTCTAAGGACCGGAACTCATATTCGAGAGGTATTTAATTCCTAGTCATTATAAGCAGTTTCCTAGTGATTACCAATAAAATCTAATTACATATTTTCTGCTCCTTAGCTTGCTTGACGTAGATTTTATCAGTTCAAAAGATAAATGTAAACTGATACAAACTTTTTTATGCATCGTTGCAAATGTTATTTTCGAAAAAATTGTTTTTATGTTATTACTTGTAAATTAAGTTTTATTTATTTATTTATTTTTTAATTTGTGTGTGAATTCTTTCACTAATAATTTGTAAGTCATTTATTTTACTCCGAAACAAAAATATTTTACCAAAACTTCTAACAACCGAAACTCATATTCGAGAGAAGATATTTAATTCCTAGTGGTTATTATCGATAAGCAGTGCTTGATTTATCGTAAATTCTGAGAGGCCCGGGCTGCTAATTTGCAATCCAGCAGCCTTTAACGACCTTCTCTCTTTGAAGATTTCCTTTATGCTGTAGTTAGTAACAATTATGATGCAAACTTTAATTTCTTTTAAAATTCGTTACCAAAACTAAAGACAAAAATAAATTTTTATTTTTATTTAAGAAAATGTCAAATAGTATCTTTAGAACAGGCGTTTCACAAAACAGTATCATTAAAACGAATTCTTCACTTATATTTTATTGTAAAAACTGATAATTCATATATTTTAGCTCAAAAAAGGACCACAATGCGTTTCTTTTAGAAAACGCAATAAATGTCGTCCTTAATTCATAATTTTGAAATTTGAACTCCTTAAAGGTTTTTTTTTTTTTTTTTTTTTTTTTTTTTTTTTTTTTTTGCCTATACAAGCAAGACCTTATTTTCACATTCACAAAATTATGAGCAGATTTTTCACTATTTCACGAAAAATCTGGAATAACCCCTCGTTTTTGTTGCTTCATTCTTTTAAAGAAATAAATACAAACTTAATTTTTCTTTCCTAATTCAATCTGCTTAAAACATCGTTACAAGCACATTTGGAGTTAATTTAATGTTTGTTATTCGAAAAATCAATTTCCCAGCCCTTATTTTTATGAAAATTATTTCTTCCATAGAACTTTTCCGTTATCTTTTTAGTTTCGATTCATAAAATCTTCATAATTGAATATTTTCACGAACTTATAAAAGACGCCATAGCGTCGCGTTTGAAGCGAATGGAATTGACAAATAAACGCCTCTTCACTGATATATGACTTTGATCGTCCAGCCTGATGTTAATGCTTTGCATTTAACTAAAAACGTATGAAGTTTCTAACTATCTTAATTTATTCATAAGATAATTATCTTCAGCTCTTTTTTTTAAAAATATATTTTGAAATTAATGAAACTAGGTTTCCTATGCATTGCTGTATATTGCTTTGCAAAAATATTCTTAAAAACATTGCATCATGTTTCGTATAAAGAAATTCTTAGTTTTCGAGATCTTTTTCTTGGATATTTTATTGATAAGGTTTTTAAAGCATTTTGATTTTTGAAATTGAAATTTAGAAATTTTTTCGTCTAAAAATCTAGATAGTAAAATATGTATTGTCAAAAAATATAAATATTGCATGATATTTTCCCAATTTAATTAATTTACATTGTTTTTACCTTAATCAATATGTTCGTTACCCCCAAAAATTTTCAACAGTCACGATAATATATTAAAAAATTATCGTTATCAATAATACTAGCAACATTATCGTATACGATATTTATTGTTGTCGATAATGATAGTGATATTACGATTGTCGACGATGATCACGACATTTTCGTTGTCGATAATTATTGGAGAACAGTACGCAAAAAAAAAAAAAAAAAAATTATGGACCACCCGAAATAACTTTTGATCTAATGATCGGGATTTAATCTTAATGATTCGAGGGGATGATCTCAAATATGATAATTAATTAATGCAAACGATATTTTAAGCTACGAAATCAGACACGAAAGCTTACTTTCTGTGAATAAACATTTTTTTTAAAATTTATTTTTACGGATTTCTGACCCTATAATATAGGAGGTGACGCATTCTGGGAAATATGGTCCCCATAGTTTGGTCATTCAAAGTTTTTATCCCTTGATGTCAATTTTATTTTTTTGCGTATTTCGCCATATATCGAGGAATTTTTACGCGAATTGAAAAATTTTTAGCAAACAATTATACAATTCGTCTATCCAAAAATAATTTCACGCAAAAAGTAACTTTTCGTTATTATTTAATATTTTTTATTATTTTATTTACTAATAGTCGAAAAAATTTTCAATTGTAAGGTATACAATTTCTTTACATTATTTTAAAGAAGTAATTTTACATGGCAAAATACAAATTTTGAGCGAAATCGGTCGAATCATTCTGAGAAATCTAATTTTAAAAATAATCACGCAATTAAAATATATAATATGAAAGTATTATGTTACAGATGTTATGTAACAATATAAAATGCTATTCTTACTTTTTAAAAATCGAAATTATTGGTACTGCTGCACTGAATTTTGAAAATAAGAAATTCAATCATTAGCTTAGTTTGAATAATTGTTATCCTTTTGATATGATTTAATGGTCTGACTTCCTATTTTTGGAGTATTTGCGTTAGTACTTAATTGCTCTTATTCGTGGTTGCGGATAACGTAATGTACTAATGTGACGTAACTATTTGCCATGGAAACTATTATATGATGACCTATCTTACATAAGCTCTGCGTCAAAAATTTCTTCTCTCGGATTTCTTTTTCTTCTATGCCGGAAATCGCCAATGCAAACTATGAATGATAGCTTTTTCTTTTGAAATATGATTATTTCCAATTAGGGCGAGAATCTTTCCGCTGTATCTAGAGTGTTCTCTTTTATTTTTCTTTCAATCACTTTTGGCTTTTGCCAAATAATTGTAACTTCAATTTGTTGGTTCCGCTTTAGGTTGTACGCTTTTTCATTTCCTTCTTTTTGTCGTGGTTTCGTCATTATTCTTTTAATTAAAAAGATACGTTACGTGAAGTGGTTAACTAAATCGAACAAAGTTTAACTATTACAATCAACCTCTACTCTAGACTTAAAACATGTACTGTTAAAATCCGTTAGACGCAGATGGGACACTGGTATATATATTTTTTCTGAAGTTCTAATTACAAATAAAAATATATTTTGGTATTTAAAAGAGCAGCATAATAGTTATTAAAAAAATCTATTAAATTATCGGAATTATATTTATACTAAAACATAAAATTCAAAAAAAGTAGGATTAAAATTTTTTTTTATTCATATTTTAAAATTTTATCAATAATTGATTTTGTAAATTAAAGAAATTTCAATGATGAATAACTGCTTTTCTTAGATCTAAATAAGTGCAAATTTGAAAAATTATACTTTGGAAGTGAGCCTTGTTAGGAAGGTTTTACCTTTAACTCAGAAAAAGACACTACTAAGTTATGCTGTATTTCATAACGAATTATTAAATTGCTAAATATAAAATTTGTCACTTATTTTGACATAAATTAATACAAAAGAAAAAAGTATGAAAAATATGTTTAATAAAAATTCCGCGTCAAAGGTAAAAGATAAAATTGTCGTTATAGACTAAAAGAAAAAGATTAAAAAGTATAATAGACATATTTACGTCTTCTTTTATTATGAACAACTATTTTGATTTGAAATACATAAAAAGAGGAGATTCCTACAGATTGTAGACTGAATTTCCACGCTTATTGAAAGGCAGAAATATCTATGACAGGAATCAAATTGTAACAAGTATTTATACGAAGAAAATTAAAATTGCAATCAATGTTAAAAAATATAATAGACATATTTACCTCTTCTTTTATTATGAACAACTATTTTGATTTGAAGTACATAAAAAGAGGAGATTCCTACAGATTGTAGACTGAATTACTACGCTTAATGAAAGGCAGAAATGTCTATGACAGGAATCAAATTGTAACAAGTATTTATACAAAGAAAATTAAAAGTGCAATCAATGTTAAAAAATATAATCGACATATTTACCTCTTCTTTTATTATGAACAACTATTTTGATTTGAAATACATAAAAAGAAATTCTTGCAGATAGTAGACTGAATTACCACGCTTGATGAAAGGCAGAAATGTCTATGACAGGAATCAAATTGTAACAAGTATTTATACGTAGAAAATTAAAAGTGCAATGAATGTTAAAATAGCAGACTTCTAGTAATATGACGTACGTGTTACATCTGGCTTTTTCTGTATTTCTAACTGCATCTAAAGAATAAGGTTTAATATTCAAAATTTGGGTCTCTTAAGTATATTTTCTTTTGAAGTTATAAGTACAAAAAATTCTATGAAAATTTGCCAATGGATTTCGTAGAAAATGAGAAATATATTATATAGAAATATATACACAGTAATTTACAACTGTAGAATAATTTGCATTGCGAAAAGTGTTTAAATAAAACTTATTTTATTTAACAAAAGCTTAAAATTTAGAAAGCAGTTTACAAACTCGTCATTTATAAGATAATTTTTTTAAAAATTGTATGTGTTTTTTTTTATGATTTTAAAATGTATTTAATAAGCTTTTTCTGACAAATAATTGCTAATAATTTTTAACAAACGTTTAAAACTAGTTTTATCAGTTTCTTGCCGAAAAATATGAAGGTTTTCCTTACGCTATCATTAAAAGGCCTTACAGAAGTTAATTTAGCTTTGAAATTTCTGTCTTTAGTTTATACAGTTTCGCACTTGTTTTACTAATTCTATTATATTCACTGATGTTCGTAAAATAACCGTTTATTTTCTATAATATGCCATCCTTTTAAAATACGGTGTCCCAATTCATCTATGTCATACACGTCTTACATAAGGCATTTTCCAAAATAAGAAAATTTTCTACTGATGGCGGCAGTATTTGCTTGCTGAAATCGCTATTCTTCTTAGTTATTCACAAATTTTAAACTTTAGGATCTAATAATTAGAATTGTTAGTTCTTCGTTGCTTTCCTTAATGTTTGTCACAGCATTTTACTTAATGTTTTCAACTATGACATTTAATTTGCTTCGATTCTAATGAAAATATTGATTTAAATTGTTGTTCAAACTTTGCACAACAATTCTGCTCTGAAGACTGAAAATAAGGAAAATTGAAAATATGAAACTGAATTCGGTCATCTATAATATTCATTATATTGCTTCATTTATAATAGACTAACATAAGTCTTAAAATTAGGTTTTATGTTAGGCAGTTAGGTTTTATGTTAACAATAAGCCTTAAAATTAGGTTTTATGTTAGGCAGTTAAATTAGCAAATCTGCTGATTCTCGTTTCTTGCTGTTGAAGTAAGCCTAATAGTTTTTGCCGTTTAAGTTGAAATTGAATATAACAGGCTGAATTAAATTTTTGAAAAATAAATCTTTTAAATCATGAGGAAGGTTATCAGAGAAAAATTCTTTTTTATTCAATTTTATTTTTTTTAATTTCAAAGTTCGATGAGAAATACTGCTGCAATAATTTGTATACCGTTTAGCAATCTATTCAATGCATTGTCTAGGAAAAAAGTAGAAATTTTCAAAAAAAATTTCTATTTGAATTTTATTGCAATTTTGCATAAATAATTTTATAAAAACAATATTAAGATTAAATAAGTCAGGTAAGTCCTAACTCACGGAACCTTAGTGAACTTTCCACGGAACACTATTTTGGGACTGCTGCTTTATACTATATTTCAACTAACAATTATACAACTTTGCCTGTTTGATTTTATTCTAAACTTCTTGATTTTATTCTATCGATTATTTAAACGATTATGTTTATTCTAGTGTGACTTTGTTTCATTTCTTCCTTGAAGCTAAAACAGAGTTTTTGTGTCAGTGTTACTCTTCTAAATTTAAATGAGCGGCTTAACTCACCCTTCAACTAACCATAGACAATCTCTTATATAATCTTCTTTGCATCATTATCTTCAAACCATTTATGAAATAGAATTACACATCTACAAGCAAAACATCTAATAGCTTATTTTCTCAGCTTTTTTAATCTTTTAGTTTTCTTTCAGTTTTACCTGTGTTGCAGATTAGAAAAATGCTTAACAGATCGATGTTTACGATGTTTTTTAGTTGTATTTAATATTTAAAAATAACCTTTGTAGAAAAATGTTCGAATTTTTCACTTTACAAAAATTTCCAATGACTTGATTGCCCACGCAAAATCTCACTGGTAATCAAAATATCTTGGAATTAGATTGCTTCTTAAAATTTATAATTGGTTGAAAAAGTATTTTCATTATGATTATCCAGTTTAATGATAGTTCTAAGTTGTTGATTATACTTATTAATAATCCATTTTTTTTCTACTTGCTACTCATATAGTCTTGGTAGCAGAAACCCACAACAGAGGGCGCAGCAGGATCTGCAGATTCTTTTTCATCTTAACTTTTAATTTTAAAAAGCAAACAAATAAGGGGAAATTGCTGAGACTCGTTTTTAAAACATCTCTAAGCTTGTTTCTCATAAAAATTAAAAAGCTCAATTGAGAGAACATCGCAAAGAACATAATGTTTTTTTTTTTTTTTCTGCTAACAGTTTAGGATTACAAGCTTAACAGTATAGGAATTTATTCTATTTTGTTTTTAGTATCAATGTATAAAATTCAACTTAAATTTAAACAACATACTGTCTTTATGTATAATTTTGAACGACCTCACATTTATAAATTTTGCTACATAGTACATGTTAGATTAAGTTGAATTTTTACAATTATTATCTTTGACTGCATTGAAGTAGCAGACAAATGAAGATAATGCTGCAAATCATAAAGATATTCTGCAGATTAACTTCGTAAATTCTGCTATCGGGCATTCAGCTTATCAGTTAACTAATAAACAATGCCCAAAATTCATGATTTGTGCCTGCAAGCCAGATTTATACTCAACAGTCTTAAAAATAAAAAAAAATATTTGACTAACGTGGGCGTATCAAAACTGTAGAAACCGTTTTTATTATTATTCTTATTTTAGAACTAATATGTTATTTCATACATAACCCTGTAGTGCATACTTAATGAAGGCAAGAAAAAAACGCAATTATTAATTGAAAATCTATCTTCTTATCACTTATCAAATGATAAACAAATTGTGTTTGGGTATCTGCTGGTGATAAAGAATATAAAATTTTGTTTCTTTTTTTTATAAAGACATCCTTTTTTTTTAATGTATACTATTCTTTATAATAATAATTTTATAGTATAACTTAATGTTTTGCTTTATGAATAAATTAACTGAGTAATGCCAGATTTATTTTGTTTACATTAGTTTTTATGTCTTAAGGAAAATCCATAATGTCATTTTTTTATTATCTTGCTTACATTGATAAACATATAAATTTGCGAATTTTTGTTAAATTTTGTTAATTTTTAAATTTTGTAAATTTGTTAAATTTTGCGAATTTTGTTAATCTTGGAAAATAGAGAATCTGTTTTGATGCGATTTCTTTTTTATGTGTGGCGTGATGATTGATGATATGATGTGACTTTTTTTTATAATGTTTCTTCATGTGTAAGCACAAAATACAACTCAAACCAAAGTGTTTTTTTTTTAACAAAAAAATATTTTGTACAATAATAGTAAAAAATTGCAGAATCAACTAGAAAATTACTAAAAATATCCTGCCAAAAAAACTTATTTTATTTAAAAAAAATTTATAAAATTTAGACATGAAAATGTTGATTAACATTTCCATATTTTTCTTTTACAGAAACCAGAAAAGAAGGTTCCGCCTGATCAGAACAAACCAGGTGTCCAAGAAAGTGCCTTAAATGTTGATCAAGAATTTTTTTCGAACTCCAACACAATGGGTTTAGGCAATAACCCAGTTTTGGACGAGTTAGATAGCAACAATGAGCAAAATATGGTAGATGAATTTATACCTTTTGAAAATTCTCCATTAAATTCACAAAACAAATCATCTACACCGATGAACAAAAACAAAACTTCATCCATTCTTAGATTACGAAACAAAAATATTTCTCGAGCAGAAAGAAGTTCAAAAGGGAAAAGCACATCTGAAGTCTATGATAAATTTTTAAGAAAAAGTGAAAAAAATGTAGAGTTGAAAAAACGTCCAAAATCCCAATTTTACGATATTGACGAAATTGAAACAAGTATTAGTGGGACGAATTTGATTGAGCAAAGCAGCGTGGACAGTATCTCTCATCCAGCATTGAATAACATTGATCAACTCTCTGAATTATCTGAACCATCTGGTGCTCTGAATTCTAGAAACTCTTCTTTGCATACCTCTATCTCTCAACTTTCTCCTGCAGATAGTTTGTTGAAAAAATTTCGAAAAAGTTTTGCTGTGCGGTTTAAAAAGAAAACAGATTTAGTATCAAATAATTCAAATAAATCACCTTGCCAATCGCCAGTTTTAACTCAAGAACCCATTCCAAACTTTCAAAGCTACTTACATGATTCAAATAGCAAAGAAATCAGCAACAAAGACTTTTCAAATCCATCAGTTCAGTCTGGTAAAACATGTGATATTAATGTGCCACAAACTGATTTGCAGAAAAAGATCAATTCTTCTGAGCATTTGAAAAAGCAATCTGCTAACATTTCTAATTGTAGAATAAAAGGCAAAAAAAAGCAAGACTGGCGAAGAAGCTTTTTTTATGATAGTGTTGATAACATTTTTGATTCTAATAAGTCAAGCATTAATAAATCATATAAAATGGTAAGTTTAACAAAAGTCGTCACTTAACATAGTGATGAGTTAGTTCTTTGTAACCTAACATCTCTTTATTTGAAAAATGTAAAATAAAAGCTTTGTTTTGCAGTCTTTGTATATTTATTTTATTTTTATATTTTTTAATTGAAGATTTTATTTGCTGGTTATTCAATTCATTGGAATATGTGAATAATTGATGTGTTTAAAAAATTTTATTCTTATAAACTCTCCCCCCCCCCTCCTTACTACCCCTTTTACTATCGACTGTAGTAACTAGTTACATTCCTTCATAAAAAATGGTTTTTAATTTTTGTTTGGATAATTTATTTTTCTTTTAACTGTTCAATCATAGATTTTCATATCTTGTTTAGTGTATCTTCATATCTTGTTTAGTGTTAGATTTAAAAATATAAAAATTTCATGTGTGCAAGATCAATTAGATTATTTAAAATTATTTTGAAAAATTGTTTGTTATAAGAGTTAAACCTGTAAAAATTTTCCGTTTTCCTATACAATAATTGCATTTAAATCTGCTTCCCTATTGTTCTTTTTAATGTTCAAAGTGATAAAAACCCAAGAAGCATTCTAACACGTTTTAATTTCTATAATGAAAGTTTACTATAGAAAAATAATGTATTTATTTATTTTTATAGCCTCAATTTGCTGGAAGTGATGCAAATATTTTAAGAAAAAGAACTGCATCCACCTCAGACTATTCACCTAAATTTAAAGATATTCAACAGCCTTTATCAACAGTAGATTCACCTTCTCCTGAAACTAATTGCACAAAATTTTCTGTAAGTACAATTATTTTATTACTTATGTTTAATAGTTTTGACATAGCTTATCATGTATCCCGGCGTGTAAGTTGACTCTTTAAACCTCAAAATTTTTCGATTCTGGGGGGGGGGGGTTATACACAAGTAATAAAGGCGGAAGTACGTTCATAAAATATCAATGCATTATAAACCAGGAAATGAACAATGTGAATAGCTCTATAACTTTACCTCTTTCAAAACTATTTTTAATATGTTATTTGCTTTTAAGTTTTCATTTTTTCTAACATATTTTCTTGACACAAATTTTTTTTCATATAAAACAATACTTTAAATAATGTTCAAAAAGAAATTAAAAATTAGAAATATTAAGATAATTTATTCTAGAGTATTTCAAAAAATCTAACACAATGAAAACTTTTAAAACATACCTTAAATATACAAATTTAATGATTATAGAGCTTCATCTGTGTCAGATTCAGGGCTAGTGTATCATATCCAAAGACAACAATGTGAAATATTTTTAACTTGAAAAAATTTTGCAGATTTAGCCTTTTCTTTTTTATGATTTATAATGTTAGAGGCTTTTTTATTTGACTTTGTCAACTATCCACTTATACCCCTGACATATCAAAAATTTGCTATCTCATAATCAAAAATAAGAGGTTAACTTATTCAACCATTCAACTTATACACCAGGATATATGGTGCTTACATAAATGTTTAAAAATTGAATAAACAGTAAATTTTTTAAGGCTTTTCCTGGCTGATACACTTTCATTTAAAACATATTAAATCTTTCTTCTTTATATAAGTTTAAACTTATATAAGTTTTGATTGTTAGTATTTGATGTCTTTTATTGTTAGTATAGCAGAACAATGGTAAAATAATTTTTTTTTAAATATTACTGGTATTCTTTCTTAAGAAATGTTACATGCAATTAGTGCTTACATTCAGAAGGCTTAGTGGATGAAGATACCTAGTGAAACTATAAACACGCCCAAAATTTTGTGTTCAAAAGTATGTTAAAGTCTGCTGCACATTTAGAACCCTGTCTTTTTTCCATAATAGCTTTCATAACAGATACCTATAGCAGCATATATCTTTTAAGAGTTATCTTTAAAAGTAGTTAATAATTTGTAAAAAGGGAAACATATTTTATGTTCTGATCTTGTTTCTGGTTTGATCCAAAACAGAAAAAGATACTGTTTTTATATTTTCGTATTATGGATTTCTAGGATCACAAAAATGAAGTTATTTTAAATGCCAATTCCAATGCTGTGAATTTAGAAGACCACCAAAAAACAATTACTAGTCTTGATCAGGTAATGGATAATTTTCATATTTAATTTTTAAACATGTTATCTTAAATCTGTTATTTATTATTTCATTTCTTTTTCAGATATGGAGATCTAATCCTGTGAAACTTTGTAGAGTTCATTCTCGATTATTAATGTGTCGTCACAAAGGTAGATACCGCTTACGCCGTTCAATTAGTCAACCAGTTGAGCTTGAAATGTCAGGATCAATGCACAGTCTTAAAGAATCTACGCATGGTAGTTCATAGTTTATAATCTTACTGCTAACATTTTATTCCAATTTCAATTAATTTTTCAACATATATTAATCTTTGTACTATTATTACTTAGTATGTGCTGGTGAACAATTTCCCAGTTAGTTGTGAAATACTAAAAAAATTATGACTTTTTAAAAATTTTCTTTAATAAAGGAACCTATTTGAATATCCTAAACAATAAATACAAGTACTACTTCCTTTAAATTCTGAGCTTAGAGTTCCCTCAAATTTAAAATAAATTCAGAAGTAACTTTTCTAGAAGCAAAAAAGAAAAAAGATTGAACATACCTAGATTACATATTAATTACATAAAAATTTGCTTTTAACATGATTTGTAAATTTTACTCTTCAGGTGAAGGAAACCGTAAATCAATGAAAATTGTAATTTCTAAAAAAGTATTTTGTTTGCTTTGTTATAGTTTCATGTATCATTACAGCTGTAGAATAAAATAGATGAATCAATCTTGGATTTTGACTGAACATACCTTCTTGTTCAGAAATATGTCTTTTTCTTCTTCTTTTAATATGAAGGGAGATTTATTTTGCCACTGAAGAGATAACTCCAAACTAAGCATGAATGTATCAACCAGGATAGTAATTTCTTGCTTACTCTCACAGGTTATTCTGAGAAATTGATATCCCATATCTCTCTTTCTTTCTCTGTCTATCTGGATGTAGATTAATATGCATGGAGATAAAATATACCATTTTTTATTAAATTCGTTTAGTAGAATAATGTGATCAGCATTTTTTCCCTAAAAAATTTATGGCTATTTTTTTGCTTTGTACCTCAAAATAAAAATTCGGTTCAACTTTTGGAAAACATTTATAAATAAGAAAAAAATTGACTGGATTAGGGATTATTTTATTTGTTGTCCCCTCTAATTATTAAAATGAAAACAGTTACTTTTATTTGAGTGACTTACTTTTTTAAAAAAAAAATCTGCTATTCGAAAATGATAGAAAACATATAAAATAAAGTATTTTTGATCTTATATGCATGGATGTCCAAAAATTATAAGAACAGTCAAACAATTGGAAATATGCTTCAATTCTTAAATCTTAAAATCAAGTGGGGTCATATTTGGGGGTGAGATTGGGATTGGAGGTCTATTGTGATAGCATTAAATGCATTTTTCGAGCAGAGATTTCTGATCCAATGTGAATTTCTTGAAATATGTGACTTTTTCTATACTTTTCAGACACATTAATTTTTGATTGTAAGTTAATAATCTTTATTAACTTCTAAAGTAACCATGGTATTTGTTATAAAAGTATAGAAATTATAAATGATATAAACAATAAAATGTTAACTATAAAAGGAAAAATGAAGTCTTGAATGAAGGAAATGATTTCTGTAAGCATTAAATAAAATAGAATGTACATCATCGTTTTGCTCATTCAAATTAGTAATTTATGTTTAGAAAATATATGTTTTGTATAGTTAATACACAATGTTTTTGTATTGTATGATTAATAAAATAATGTCTGGACTATTAATATGAACTGCTTTTAATATCAAAAAATTTTCTGTACCCTTTTGAGTTCACATTAACAAGGTTAGACAAAAGTTATATTTTTGATAAGTAAGAAAACTTCTTTTCCTTTTTATAAAAGGTTCAGCTGAACATGAAACTTTCCAAAAGAGTAGCTTATCTTCAGATGATGAAGTCTCATCTGAGAGTGATATATATCATAGTTACTGCTGTAGTCCTACACGCCGGTCAAATACTTGTTGGGAAGTAAGCATTTCCGTTTTTAAAATTCATTATTTTCCTGTGTATTTCATATTTATGATTAAGTTTGCTCAGAGTATATTTATGTATAGTATTGAAACTTTCAAAAGTTATCTCTTCATTTTAAGTATTATGTATGTAAATATCAATATGTATGTAAATATTAATGCAATTGGTAAATTTTTTTTACATATATTTAAGAACTGTATCCAAGTATACTTTTTCAGTTGTGTACAGCAAAATATTTCTTAAACTCTAGCATAATTATGAAAGTATTGGCATTACAAAAAACTATTTCTGAGTCATACTTCAAAATAAGAAGACTGCATTATTAACAAATGGCTTGATACGTGTTGCTATTTATGGAATTCTAGTAAATTAATTAAGTAATGAAATATTTATAGCATAAAAAATTACTATGGAGTATGCATATGCTTTTCCTACTTTTCATACTTTAATTTCTAAATCTGCAAGTTTGGTTCTTATTATTTTTATAAGATGCATAACATTCAATTTTGAAATAATAGTGTATTGCATTATTATTAAATTATTGTTTCACTAACACTGACATATGTTTTATATTATAAATAGTTATCAGGAGAAAGTGCTATGTATGCAGAAGCCTTGTGGGATCATGAAACAATTGACACTGAAGAGCTGCCTTTCCAAGCTGGTGATGTCTTAGAGGTTACTGATACAAGTGATCAAGATTGGTGGTGGGGTATAAAGGATGGTCAGGGAGGATGGTTTCCATCTGCTTTTGTCAGAGTAATGAATATTTTCTTTTCTATTTAACGTTTCAAAAAAATTTAAATAAAAACCTTTTGAATGTGCTGAATTAGGTATAGTAACTTTAAATGACGCTTGAGTTATAACCAAGATCTTGTAATAAATTAGTGTTTGTTTCAACAGCAATACTTAGACTTATATTTAATTCTTTCATTGATCTTTTTATTCTATAATTTAAAATTTGTATGATTATCTGAATGAAGTTTTAATTTGACAACTGCTATATAAAAGAATATTATTTTACATTAATTGTTGTTATCATCTATAATATAAAATAAATTAATGCTTATAACCTCATTTTTTTCTCAAGTATTTTTTTTTATTATTTCAATGTTATTATTTTTTATTTTTTATATTATGCAGTTAATTTAGTTTTAGGTTTTTTTTATTGTTTTTCATTTTCAATTGAGCTTGGCTATTAAATAATACATTTTACGAGAGATTAATTTTATTTAACCAAGATTGTTTTTCGCACTTTAAAACTACATTATTTGTTTGAAAACTAATTTAATGTGCTTTTTTTTTCTTTTAAAAAGAATCAATTTTTTTAAAAAAAAATTTTGTATTTTTGTAATTTAGCTATATGTAAGCCACAGGGGGCCTGCACTGCATTATAATGGTCAAACTACTGAAGAAATTCCTTACTCCCCAAGCAAGGTCAGCATGAATAATCTAAGCTGGGAACAAGTTAGAGCAAATATTGTTCAAGAAATAGTTGCTACTGAGAGAGATTATGTTAAGCATTTAAAAGATGTTGTTGAAGTAAGTGTATTTAGTTAGATTTAAATATGCTTGACTGTATTAAATGATAAAGTAAGTTCTAAGAAAAGCTCCAAATCACAAACATTAACTAATTTTATTCTCTAAAAAAAAAGGAAATAGTTTCATAAATAAATTGGCATAGAGTGAAGAAGTAAAAACCATTTATATACAGTCTACTCTTTTTACTATGACTTTCCTTTACAATGTCCCTTTCATTAAAATGCATGATACATAAAGTCAGTCTCATTTACCATTCCATGAATACAATGTTATTTTGAACACCCAATATAGTACTTAATAAAATAAAATTTTTTCTCCATTTAAAAAAACAGGTACTAAACATGTTTGTGATTCCAAAAAAGAAAAAGAAAAAAAAGAATTCTGTCAATGAAAAGGGATTATTTAATGCGAAAATCAAACATTTTCAATTAATCCACTTTGTTAAAACTGTGTTCACAAAATTAATTTAAAACATTTTTCATTGTTTTTAAAATAGATAATGTTTGAGAAGCTATTGACATTACAATTACAGAATTTAAAAAGTATTAACTCTTTCCTTGGACTTAAAGTTAGGTAACATCTTTTTTCAGTTTTATTCACTGAAACCTTATTACATGATTTGAAAAATGTAATAACTTCTTTCCTTCATGAATGAATTACATTATTTGCCTTTCTTTAATTGCATGTTCTCATTGCTAATAACAGCGGGCTAGACCTGAAAATTTGAATTTTTAGTTAGTAGCCACTTATTCCTCAAACCTAATGAGTCTGTGACTGATATCGATATGTCCTTTTCATTTAACAGCCGCTTTCTACAAACTTGTTTTTTGCTTGAATAATTTTTTTTTAAAATTACTATTAGATATAATCTGGCTATAAGAAGTTAATTCAATTATAAAAATAATATAAATGTGACAAAATTTAGTTTAACGTGCTGACTTTTAAGAACTTTATTTAAAAATATTTATGAGCTTTATTTAAAAATATTAAATGTAGACATTGGGCATCGTAATTAAAATTATGTTTTTCCGAGTTTCTTTCTGCATTGATTTACTTTTATCATTAAACGATTTTCAAAAAGTTAAAGAGAAAATTGATTAACGAGTGACCGGTTGTTTATTTAATTTAAATTACCACTTTCTTTGTTGACTCGCCACATGACAGATGGCGAGTGGTTATTTCATTTCTATAGCTATGTTACTTAGAAAATATCTCATTATTATTAACAAATATTGATTATTTGATGCCTAGTTAAAAGTAAGCAACCTTCAAATGACATCAGCTTTGACATCTTCATTGCATAAATAGCAGTTATGTATCATTTCATTGAAAAACTTAAAAATTGAAAATAAAAATAAACATTGGTTAAAAAACATTAAAAGATAAAAATAAACAGTTAAAAATGTTAATGATTTCTGAGGCGAAAACAAAAACGGGGTTCTTAGAAATTACCCGATATAAAAATATATACTTATTTATATGTTGTAAAACATTTCTGCAACATATCATTTAGGGTGTTAAGGCTCATCAGTTTTGTGACCAATGTCATGATGGTGGTAATGTAGTCAGCATTGTGCATAAACTGCCTTTCCAGACAAGCTGGTGCCCGTCAATTTGTAGCTTATTGGGCTTTAAGCCACCACTGAGGATCATACCCCAGTGCTTGACAATGACAGTTCAGTGCCATAACCAATGAACTCGCACAGTTCTAAATAAGAGAATATAAATTTTTATTATTTTTATTTTTACATGTTTCTTTATAAATAGTAAGTGTTTTTCTGCATCAGTCACTTTTACTTTGTGCGGGTTAATAAAATAAATTTTATGAGAAATCTTAAGGTGTTCTTAATTTCTTCTCTTTTACCTAGGGTTATTTAAAGCAAGTTCAAAGACGACCAGATATGTTCAGCAAAGAAAGGATAGAAACAGTATTTGGAAACATACAAGAAATTTATAATTTTCAAAGTGAATTTTTAAAACAACTGGAAAATTGTTTAGATAATGATGCTCCACATTTAAGCCAAATAGGAAATTGCTTTCTAAACCATGTGAGTATTGTATTAAGTGGTCTAGTAGCTTTCTTGAGCTTTGTTATCACTAAAATAATTTTAATTTCTATGCATTTATTTTATGTGGACAGACATTATAGCCCATGTTTTTTACAGAGTGTATTCAAAATATTGCAATGCTTAATTGGAATACAGAAATGCAAAAGCTCTTAATAATTTTCTTTTCCTGTCATAATTTTTATTAGAAACTTTTACTTGTTTAGTCTTTTCAAGAGCATTGTTCTTAAAAAGAAGACAAATAGAGGTGCCGTAATCTTTTTCGATCTGATTGGTTTTCTTTAATAACATTTAATATTTAAGGTAGTGTTGCTGTATTCACTGGAACTGTTAGAAAAATAAGAAAGAATAAACAAGAAAGAATAAAGCAGAAGCCTTTGAAGAGAGAATCAAAAGATATCATGTTATGCCTGAAAAAAAAAACTGCAAAGATGCTTGGATAAGAAACAACTATTGAGATAATTGTTATGTTTTATTATTATCGTCTATTTAAGTGGTACCAAACAAATTGAGGAATAATGCAGTTTTTAGTAAAACTGACTGCACATGGGGACGTATTTTATTTTCAAAGACAAGAATAATTTTTTACAGTTAAGCATCAATCCTTGAAACGTCATGCTTCCCTTTTACATGTTGAACTTAATCCCCTTAAGGATTTCCTGTTCTAAACTCTCTACTTTTGTGCTGTTCTTTTTTGCTTCATTTACGCTTTCTTTCATTTTGGTCAATGAGGTTGTCAAAATATACTAATTTGAACACTGAAAATATCAGAAAAGAAAATATTATAGTCATATTTTTTAAGCTAAGTCTCCTGTGCTTAACAACATTAGTATCTTGAACCTATTGGTATCTTTGAACTGAAATTGTTGATGTTGTTTATTGTCTGGAGATTGCTGGTCTCTGAATATGTTGCTGCTTTGATAAAGATTATATTTTTTGCTCATTTTTATCTTTCAAAACTGACCTCTCTTCTTCTTTCTTAATCTTAGAATGTAACAGTTTCTTAACCAAAGCATTTTTTAATTACTTATATTATAAAATTAAATTTTATTCTAATTAAAATTAAAGTAAAAATGCAAATACCTTAGAAAATTAAATATTATGTAATTTATATCTTTAGCAACCCTAACATTCCATTTATAAGAAAAAACCCTTTTTACTGTATTGTTTCATACCTTTTGCTTATATTGTGCAAAGTCTTTTGCTTTTTTTTTTGCTTTAAAAGCAATTAATGTTATTTAATTGGTAAAGATTATTTAATGATGCAGAATGCTATGCAAAACTTTTAGAGCTATGTAAGTTAAGTGTTATATATGTTAATAAATGATGTTTACTTAAGTCTTTGCTTATGGAGCTTTCATGATGTCATTGTGATCGGCTAGTTGTACCTGCCGTGAACAAAAGGCTAATATTAGAATATATACTATAAAATTCTTAGATCTAAATTTTAATCTTAATTTAGTGCATTTAAAAAAATTATATTATTAATAAATATAGCACACTATTATTTATTTAATATAGAAAGAGGAGTTTAAAATGTATTCCCAGTATTGCAACAACCATCCATTAGCTGTTAGTGAATTGCAAGAATTGTATTGTGATTCACAATATATACATTTTTTTGAAGTAAGTACATCATTTAACATTAAGTTTATGCATTATATTTGCTCGTTTAAAGTTTGACAGTTACTATAATTTTTTCTTTTTATAGGCCTGCCGACTTCTGCAAGAAATGATTGACATTTCTTTAGATGGGTTTCTCTTAACTCCTATTCAAAGAATTTGCAAATACCCTTTGCAGCTGGCAGAACTTCTCAAATTTACTGACGAAAACCATCCAGATCATATTCCTGTAACAAATGCATTTGCAGCTATGAAAGAAGTTGCTGAACTTGTGAATGAGCGTAAACGTCGGATGGAATGTTTAGAGAGAATAGCTGAATGGCAGAATACAATTGAAGGCTGGGAAGTTAGTAATCATTCTTTTCAACAATTAATTTTTAAAATATTTATGTACTGAATTAATATTTTTTTTTAGGGTCCAGATGTTCTGGATACAAGCTCTATTTTGATTCATTGTGGTGAAGTTACTAGAGTATCATCATCATGGTCCCGTGATATTTATTTATTCATATTTGATCATCAACTTATATATTGCAAAAAGGTGAAAACATATTTTCTTTGTTTTGCTGATTTTGTTTCTAAAATTGGATAATCGCTTAATTAAATTTGGCTAATAATTAAAATGTCTCTTTAGCAAGGTGTACTTGTGTTAAAATCTTGGATTAATTCTATTTTTTTTATTAAAGTATGAAGTTCAAAAGACAATAAGTTCAAGATAATAAGATTATTATCTCATTTATTATTAGAGATTTACATAGATATTAAAATATTCAATATCATTTATTAAATATTAAAAGTATATTTCTGAAAAGATACATGTTATCCAAAATTGTAAAAGCATTAGTAAACATTTATCAGATTTGACTTGCTTCCTTGCACCTTGATTTATCAAAAATACCTTAGTTCCAGGTTTTTCAGATAACCAGAATTCATTTCTAAAACTTCATATTCTAAACTATTGTTGCCATAGTTATTAAATTTAGATTTATTTTCTTTATTAATCTTTTTAATAACTAAATTATCTGTTATTCGTTGTTTAAAAGGTTGATGCATGTTTTAATTTATTTATAGGATTGATTTTTTTATTATCATTGAGCATAATGTGTTGATTTTTTGGATGGTTTTGACAAGATAAAATGAAGTTATTTCTAGATTTTCATGTTTTTCACTGTGCCTAACAAAAGAATATAAAATAATAGTTATATCCCGCAGTGAAATCCATGCTCAAAATTATGGGAAACCTACACTCTTCTGAGGAAAATACCCCTTAATGAGTCAGGAAATTTAAATACATTTGTTGTAAATTTTTCTTTTGCCTAATGATCATCAACATATTAAGTTAATATTTTTTCCTTCCTTAAGGCTTTTCTTAGTTAAGAAAATAACTTTATTTTTAAATAATATAAATATATTTTATTTACTCTTATTTATACTTTTTGAAAATTTAGGATATGCTTATTGAATTTAAAAAGATGAAAAAGCACAAAATGAAATTTCAAGTCTAGATAGTTGTTTTGATGTGATTTATATTAGCAAGCATTAACTAATTTGATAATATAGTTAGTTATCCATATTAAGATTGATTGCAGTTAATAAACAATGCAATTGAAATGGCCACACTAAATTTTTCTAATTAATTTGCCATTTATCTGTTATGTTGCTGAGAAATTTTCAATATGAAGCCTTTTGTCTAACTTCTTCGTTTTTATCATGTGCTCTTTTCTATTCTTAGGATCTTCTCAAACGACACACTTATGCTTACAAGGGTAGATTAAACCTTGATCACTGTGATATTGTTGATGTGGATGATGGAAAAGGTATTTTAATTTCAATAAAGTTTTTAAAGTTTATTCAATTATATTTTGTATTTTTGAAAAAATAATGGAAGTCCATCTGGTGTGATAACTTAAAAGGTAAGTATACCTGTTATGTTAAAATCAATTATCTTGATTAAGTATATGAAGAAATGTTCTGATGTTCAGGTCATTCAGACTTGAATTGTTTTCAGGGTAAGTTCAGTTTTTATTATTTTATCAATTATTAATGTGTACCTAAAATTTGTTATATGATTTTTATTTAAATTTTCTGAAGATCTCTCAAATAAAAACAATTTCAATTAATTTATTGTGTATTTTTTTATCCTTCTCCTGGCTCAATTTGTTTTCAAATATCTAAGATAAAAATTGTAACTGGTAACATTTTGTTAATTTTATGTATACTGTGTTTATATACAGTAAATGTAAGTTATGCTTTTTATGTGTAAGAATGTGCAATCATTTGTAAGACTTTCAACATTCAAATTTGTATTAACATATTTCATATTTTATATTGATTTCATATAAGTTTTGATGAAATCAGAATATCATACCAATATTTAACTCATTAGCAATTTTTTCTCACATGTAAAATTTATTTTATCTATTTATAAGAGTTCAAATGCTAAGAAACTTATTGCTGAAGTATTACAACCTAATTAAATCTTGCGTAGGAAACTCTCTCCCTAAAATTAGTTGCAAATTATAAATGTACTTTAATTTAATATTCTCTGTTGTTTCAACAAAGTTCTGTCAATTTTCAATTATAAATGCTAAACAACTGTTTTTTGCACTATATTTGCAACATTTTGAACTTGATATTGATTTTGAAAGAAAAGGCTCTTTTTCATACATACATATATATTATACACTTCTTCTATTTAAATATATGTTGAATGAAGTAGACTCTAAATAAAAAGTCCAAAATGAAATATATATATTTAAGTAATTTTACAATTAATTGACAAATCAAAAATTTTTTCTTCCGTGAGATGCAGTACAAAAAGATGTGCTTGATATTTTAGAGTTAATTTGCAAAAAGCTCAACAGATCTGTTCCAAAAACTCGATTCTGGGATGCTTTAACTTAGTTTCCCTTTCCAGTAAGACTGTTGCTTATGAGAAAGATATACTGGATTGCTTTGCATCTGATGTATCTGGTTCCCCTCATGTTTTCAAATATTTATTATTTTTTAATGTTTATATTTATTTTGTAAAGCATTACAACTGAAAAAAAATGTGTCTAACTTTTGCTAAGTTTCTTGAAGCTAATCTGCACTATTTTTTCTTTCATATTTTCAGATTTTTTTTTTAAAATATCCATATTTTTTTTCATTCTTCTTAGGTATGCTGCATAGAAAATACTTTCAAGACAGTAATCTGTAATTTCAGTATGGTCCTCAAACTATTAACTTATTCAACTACTGAAAAATTCCTTTAGTTTTGTTTACTTTACCCTTTCTTAATTTTGACTGTTTTCCAAAATTTCTTTCAAACTATCAATTTGAAGGAAAAAATATTCATTATATTTTAAAAAATGTATTTATAAATAAATTTCTTTTCAGTAATTTTGAAAAATATTTCTGCAAGTTATTCAATAATTAAATTTAAGCTATAAATCAATACTTTCCATCAGCTAAATTTTAACAACATTTAAATTTTAATGCATAAAAAATTATTAAAAACCATTTTTATTAATTCATTAATTAAATAACGTATGAGTACAAAGGAAAAAACAATCTCTAGTAACTTGTATTCTTTTAATTTTGTTTATTCTTGACCTTCCTTATTCTGTGAATAAGGTCATCTTTGAAATCTTCAGCTTATGAAATACAAAATGAAAACATGCACAATATATAACACTTAATTGACAAATGCTTAATTTTTCCATGAAATTTTCTGATAAAGTTAAAAAATAATTATTATTACTTGGTCATTCAGAAAAAAATTTCTTTACAACAATTGTTTAGTTTAAGTCTGAACAAGACTAAAATGATGCTTATTTTTTCAATTTAACATTTTTTGCTACTAACTACCTCACTACAAAATGTATGTATCTTATTAAAAAACTATTAAAATTCTTAATACAATTGATAAAATCAGATTATTTAAATTCCTGAATTTTTGATAATATTAAAATTGGATCATAAATTTCTTAATGCAATTGACTACCAAATGTTATACAGTAAAATAATTTATTATATGTATGCCCAACATTTAAATATTGCTTCAAATACTCATATTCCGCCAAATGCTTAAAAAAATTTCTTATCAATCAAAAATGTCCTTAAATCTCTAATAAATAATGTTTTCTTTAGTATTTAAGACTTATGTTAAAAATTGAAATTTTTAGAATTCTAAACATTTTGTTAATATATGCTATCTATTTAGAATACAAAATTTATGTGTGGTGCATAATTAAGCAAGACATTAGTTTCTAAATGCTCTTTTGTCTAAACTTTTCTAGTATTTCTAAAGAAATTGAAAGCACTTAAAGACTTTAGTCTGTAAGTGTACACTCTTGGCAGCATACCTGAATTTATTTAAGTTCCATAGGAACAGCATGAAACTTCTAAGAATCAATGTTTTTTCTGTTGGCCTGATGAAATTAATTATTTACTTCCAAATTGCTGCTTGTATAGTATACTGAAAAACATGTTAAATCATGTAATACATGCGTTATTCATTGAAGCTATGCTGTAAGTTTCTCAATTGTTTATTGGTTGTAACAAACTTTATTACTATGAAACTTGACTACAACAATTTTTACTTCTAAACAATAAATTTATTTTTTTACAGATTCGCATTTTGCAGTAACTGTAAAAAATGCATGGAAAATTTACTGCCGTGACAAAGACAAATGGTATCTTTTTTATGCTAAAACTGCACCAGAGAAAGAACAATGGATTCGTGCTTTTAAAACTGAAAGGCAACGAGTTAGTGATGATGAAAAGCAAGGTATAAATTTAGTTAATCTTATATTTTTTTCACATTATATATATAAGCAACTGAAAAACGCATATAAGCTACTTAACATTACACTTCACATTTCAATGAGGTACTTCCATTTGTAACATATGTATAAATATATCTTGTTGTAAAGATTTATCTGGACTTTAGAATGGACAAATAACTTAAACATTTTCAAAGTTATTAACTTTTGTTAATTGCTAACTTTGTGAGATTTTTTGCACCTATATGAAAATTATCGAAATTAATGAATACTTTTCAATTTTTGCAAATTTCTATCTGCCCTTGCGATATAGTGACTTTTTAAATATTGAAAAATTAGATCACAAACGTTTTTAAATTTTTCAAAGATGTTGCATTTCTTCATATGGATATTTTTGTGCTATTTTCAGAATTAACATAAAAAGCGCTTTCAAAAAATATGTTAAATCTGTCCTAACATTCATTAATAACTGTTGCAAGCTTACAGCAGTAATGAAAATAGATTATCATTTGCCAAAAAGCATTACTTCTTGTGAATTATGCAGAGTCTTAAAAAGGTGAAACATTTTTTGTGTGCTTTCGTCATATAACTAACTGGTTATTAAGCACAAAATCCTTTTAAAAGTGTAGCAAAACATGATAAGATAAATATATCTACTTTGGAGACTAAAAAATTAAAAATGCTGATAGAATTTTGAAATTTGTTAAATCTAATAACTGCACTAGTTAACCCTTTGAGTACTAATTTGTTTCTTTCTAACTTACTGAAATGATTTTCCCTCATAAGGAGAGAAATGTTTCAAGGTTTTCACTTTTATTTTTTTTAATCTTGTTCCTTGATGTTAGTCATACATTTTGCTTATATCATGTAACTTATTGTCCTGATAGATTTTAACAATATTGTCATTTTAAACTAATTAGCTTAACCCCTATGTGTGCTGTAAAAGAGGTACATAGTTTTATAAATTCCTTTAAAATGGAAAGCTAGAGTTAAAGAATTTTCTAAATTCCATTTCACATTTCTTTTTTTTTTAATTTGCTGAGATTGGGAAGAGGATAATTTTTCTGCTTGGTACTAAGTTATCATTAAAAAAAAAAATGTTATTTTAAAAATGTTGCTATTTAGCTTGATAATGTATTTAGAAATGTATATTTTCTGAAATACGGAAAATAAAAATAGAAAAGAAAGATTTATTATCAAGTATCTAAAAACTGCTCAAACTAATTCCATATTTTCTTTTAAATTTCTGATTTTTAAAGTATTTATTTATTGATGTTATTCGAATTTTTCAGCATTTATAGTAACTGAAGAAGCAAAACGTAGTGCAAGATTAGCTGTCCAAAATAAGCAAAAGCCTAAGAGGCCTAGAGGTATAATGTCAATTTTCAAATATTTTTGTTCTGAAATATACTTACTGAATATGCTGAAATAGTATACTTGTACTGAAATATACTGTTTTAAGTACTTGTACTGTTTAATGTGGCTATTAACCTTCTGCGGTAATCCTCATGTACATCCTTTCAGGGTATCCGCGCACCTGGAAAGTCATGAAAAATAATGGAAAGTCGTGAATTTCGGTATTGATCAAAATTTGTCATGAAATGTCATGATTTTAACTATTTTTTTTTAAAAAAATCATGGAAAGTTATACATTTAGGTCACCAAAAATTCTAATTTTTAAAATGGAATTCAACCCCTCCCCCGATTTCATGGTGTTCTGAATATTTGAATTTGTAACAAAATCCCATCTCAGTCATATTTTATTAAAATATAAAATGTTTTTATCCTGTTCTTTAAAAATTATGGTGTTCTTTCAAAAAATGAAGGAAAAAACATCATTTCTAGAGCAATTATCTTATAAACTTCTGTGGTTTCAGAATTTTTATTATTTTTTTTAATTTTATCAATTTAAAATTCTAACTGTAGCAACCCAGTCACAGGCAGAATTTTTTTTATTCCGAAATGAAAGCAGAAACATCTGGAGTATTTCTTTTCTTTCTGATGAACAAGAGAAGTATCTTTAGAATATAATTCTGCTGCAAAAAAGAAGAAAAAAAATTGTTTGCTTTTGTATTTTTTTTTAGCTATTTCATTGCTTTACCTCTTTCTTTACTTTGTTTTTTAAATTTAAAATCTATAAATATGAAGATTCAGAGTATAACAGTTTTGGCTATACCTATCATTTCAATTAATGTTATTATAAAGCTTTTTTAAATTTATTGTTGTGCTTTTGTTGGAGAAAACATTAACTTCGTTAAGTCATGAAAAATACATGAAATTAGTCATGAAAAGTCATGAATTGGAAAATCTAAAATGTAGCAGATACCCTGTCCTTTGCAAAGATTAGATTCTTCTGTGGATCCATAATTTTCCTCTAATTTTTTTGAATTATTTTTTATTAGTAGTTTCTAAGGATGTTGAAAAACAAATACACTGCTAAATGTTTTATTATTAAGCGCTTTTTGAAAAGTATCAAAACTAATATAAGAAAGCATTAAATCTATTGTTCGATAAAGATCAAAATTAAATGCTGGTAATTTGAACTTTTCAATGTGGCTTATTAGGAAATCACTCAGTAACTCATTTTTGTAAAGTTGCATTTTGTCAATGAAAACTTTCCATGGTCAGTTTTTTTGCCTAAGTCTTCCATATTTAAATTACAAAAATAATTTTAGCTTATTAATTTGCGAAACACAGAACTGTTTTTTTTAAAGTGCACTTGTTTTTCTTATTATTTATTTCATGTGCAGTTCTTTTTTGTAATCTCATAACTAGTCATGTGTATGTTCCAATAATAGCTTATGAGAATTAAATTGCTAGTTTTTAAACCTAAGTAGTATACTTTTGACAAAATCTGTGTAAATTATGATTCAAGCAATTTTAAAATTAACTTTTTATTAAAGTGAATTTGAATAATATCAATTATCATCACTAAACAATGTGTAGCATTGTTTAGTAATATTTAGAAAGGTGCTTTCGTAAAGTGTTTAATATTTTCCTTTCACATCTAGCCATAAAGTTTTAGCATTAACAATAATTTAGTTTCATCCATCATTACTGCCAAAATGTGAAATTATTTGTGACACCACAATATTGATAATGCTTAATTATAGCAGGGAAACAACTGTCTTAATTATTTTTTTACTGTGCACAATTTTTCACAATCCCCCTAAAATAACTTTCTTTTATAAAATAGTAAAAGAATACAAAATATTTAATTCTAAATTGACAAACATTCTTTGAAAGAAACGCGCTTAAAAGCAGCAGAATTTTCAAAAGAAAGAATAAATATAGCAATAAAGAAAACGAAGGAAATAAAAATATGACCACCGAAGCTTCGGTGGTCATATTTTTATTTTTATTTCCTTCATTTTCTTTATTGCTATATTTCTTTTATAATCTCTGTATTGTATAATTATCTTTCACTAATTCTATATTTATTTTCATGTTTTGTTCTTTTATTTATGTTTGTTTAATCCTATTGAACTGGAAATATAAATGATTTGCTAAAAAAATCTCAAACATGTTCCACTTTAGTCATAATCTTTAACAATTCTTATACATTTACTTTATACTTTTTTGAACTTTTATTCACCATTTTATAGCTTAATTTTTGAATTTTTTCTATTTAAATAGCTAAGTTTGCTAAAGGTCGTCGATGTCATCCAGATGTAGCAGTTACTGAACTTCTCCTTGATTCACCTAGTGCCAAAGCACGCAGTGGAAGCCTTCCTTCCAATATTCATCCTGAACTTGCTATTTTGACTGGTGCTAAATTAGGACCTACTAGAAAAAAAGGATCTGGTTGGTTTCATTTTGGTAGTGGGAAAAAGCCGAAGAGTTAAAAACAACTTTGTCTAACCTTTTGCAGCTTAGGTGCCATACTGGGTTAATAGCACAGTTTTTAAGTGTTTGGTTGATTTGAATGAAGTAAATGAAATGACTGTATTGAATTTTGCATGATGCGTTGAAAAAAAAAAGAAAAATGCGTCTGCACTGTGAACTTTTCCTTAATTTGTGTGTAATATATGTTTGAAACATGCAATTCAGAGAACATCCATGCCAAGAAAATGTATCATTCCAAGTTTAACTATTAACACAAGCAAAATTGAATTATAGTTTTAAATATTATTAATGATTTTAATTATTTTTACAATTAGTTTCAAACTCTAAAGGTACCCTGGTAGTAGAAATTACTTAGTTAATCGATAGCTAAATCTTCATCGATTTAAATTTGTCTGTGACCAGATGTTATTATTTTTATAAAAATTAAGCTAAATCTGTGTGTTCAAAATTGAAATAGATAACATGAATTTTTGTGAATAATTTTTAATTATCCTAATTCTTATATTTGCAATTTTTACATGGATGCAAATATATATATATAATTCACTATTAAATTGCTTGCAACCAACTAATCAAAAACTATTTATGTAAATAAAAATGCAAACTTTTTTCTAATTTTTTTAATTCCTAAAAATTCAAATTAATTAAAGAAAATTAATTGGAAGATTTGAAAATATAAGCTTCTAAATGCTCAGAAAATCCTTGCACATGCACCCCCTTCTGAAGCAAATTATTTCTTTCTACCTCTCTCAAAATTTTATTTTTTTTAATCATCAATATATAAAAGTGAATTATGTTGAAATGCAAGATAGGCAGAATAATTTGAATCCTTTTGTTGTACTTAATATTTTTTTCTTTTAATTCTTAGTGTCATATTTTCAGTAAAGAAATTGAAAAAGAAAAAGACAAGTTAATAAAATTTATTAACTAAGCAGAAGATAATTATTTAAGTTTATTCTCTAAAACTATTAAAATTTTATTTCATGGCGTTTTGATTGGCTGCAACTGTTTAAAAGGAACCTAGAATGTTAAAATCACTGATACCTTGCAAAAAATAATAATAATTAGCTTTAAGTGGCATTAATGCTGCTAGAGAGCAATTAACAGTTATAGGCAAAATATTAAAAAGAAATGAATTGTAGAAACAACTTTATAAATATAAATTTGAAAATATTGCTTTTCCTGATTTAAGCAATACTCATTGGCAAACATCTGTGAGGTAGACTGGTGTGGTTGAATTTAGGTGTCAGATTTCAAAATGGAAAATTATAAATTTCAACAATAAGGATAAAAAAAATGCTAAATTTGTTTCTTCACTTTGAACGTTGTTTAAAAATTACCGTGGTATGAAAATTAATCTGTAGTGCTCACTGTATTGCAGCACAGTTTCTTCTACCAGAAAAGGTACTTTAATTTTAAGAACTTAATTTATTTTCTCTTCCTGGTGTAGCTAAAAATTTTAATGTGTGAAAATCGGGTGCAATTTTTAGAAAATCTGAATAAAGCTTTCAAAAACGTATGAATAAATTTTTTACACACATTTACCTTATAAGCTGGTTAATTTTTAAACATTTTTGTTTTTAAAAAACATTCTAAGTTAAGGAAAAAAATGAGACATAATAACAGAAGTATACTTATCGTCTAATATCACAATTATTCAAAAGAAGCCAAGCTTTTTACTTATAGTAAAAAATATGGTTGACATAATTTTGCTTATATGCAAGGTGCCACTTTCTAGACCTCTGATCATATTCTTTTAAAATGGAATAATTTTTTTATAATCTTAATTATTTGGACTTCATAGAAAGAAGAAATGAAGTTGATTTTAAAGTGATACTAGCCTTACATATTGATGTAAATACATAATATTATCCCTTATCCTAAATAAAGTCTCAGACTCGTGAATACAAAAATTTATGCAAATTTTTAAATTGCATAACATATCAATAAATACCTCAATAAGTATTTTAAAGGAAAATCTTTAGACTAGTACCAACTTCATTTAATAAATAAAATCATCCTTTATAAATGCACTAGCTCATTATTTAAAAAGAAAATTCGAGCATGTTTTTTTACCAGCATTATAAATGTATTGCCTAAAAATAAGAATAAACTATTTTAGGAAAATTACAAACTAGCAATTTGATAAACGATAGCCAATTGTACAAAATTTGCTACAGAAAAAAATTAATGCAACATATTCATTTAAAAAAAAGTAATATTTTTCTTGCAAATTCATTGAAATTTTGTGGTTTATTTTCTTAAATTAATTTGTATAATTTTTTGCGCATTTTTTTTTTGTTGCCAAACTTGTTTTATGTATATATATTTATATAAATAAACCTAATTATAACTGTGTTTACTTTATGAAATTATTTTTAACTGTCCTGTAATTAAGATGAGATCTTCATAAAAATTAAAATATCTCCAATTATATTAAATTTGAAAACTTTGCTCTTTTAACTACTATTCCTATTTATATACCATTTAAAATAATGTTCAATATTGAGAAAACTACCAGTTTTCGTTGACCCTTTCTAAGACTGTGGTAATTATATTTACCACCATGCCATTTGTTATTAATTTCAGTTCTGATGAAGTAATATTGTATAAAATTATTGACAATATGCCCGTTTTTAAGGAATGTAAAAAAAGTTATAAAATATAATTCCTTTTTCAGTTTGGAGTAATTATAAAATTTATTTTACAAATGAAAGTAATTAAATTTCTTACTTTTTTATGAAACCTATTAGGTGGTAGTAAACATACTTCCCACAAGAAATTGTTAAAATTCAAATAAATTTTATCTACTGATCTAAATTATTTTTTTCATCTAAATTCCGAAAGTATTTTAATGAACCCTTACTAGAAATAAATGGCCCATTAAAGGGTTAAATCGCTGTAATTAAACTATTCAATCTTTCTATTTTAGTTTATTTTTATGAAATAGAACACTAACAATAACTATTTTTAGTTGTAACATTTAAAATAGTCTTTGTCCTAGAATTGCTTTCAATTAAATCATATTTGCTTTTGATTTTAACTTAGTATATATATTTTAATTAAATCATTAAATTTTTTCTTCTTTTGAATTGGTTATTAGCCATTTATATTTTGCCCCTCTTCAAATATATTTCTTTATTTAATCTACATAGTATCTTTAGATTTTTTGTGAGGTATAGTTAAACATAAAACATTTTTTTTTTACAGTTTTGTGAAATATTCACTAAAAATTAGCATTTTTACATTATTATTTAATTGAAAATTCTTTTAAGTATTTTAAAGGACTATTACTAATGATATCATGCACTTTATGGAGAAGTGTTACCTAGTCTTTAATGTTCAGCTGACTGCATGTTTTAATATGTAATTTTGTAAATTTATTGTTAATATAAAATTGAATTTTTTTAATGATGTGGTGTATGTTCATAATCACTGTACATAAATTCATTGCTTCTTGTAAATGTTTAAAATTGGAAAGAATTTCTAAACAATTTTTGTGATAATATAAAATGAATCATATTGATGAAATTCTCTTTTATATTTGTGTTTTCTCTTGTTAAAAAATGTTATATTTCAAAAATTTAAAAACATTGAAGTCAAAATTGTAAATTAGAACCTATATTATTGTTTATTGACATGTGGTAACAAAATTTATCTCAGACAAGAGTGGCTTCTGTTACTTACCTTATATCTTTAATATAATTTTGTTAAAGGTTTTGAATTTGAAGTCTGTAATCTTGTTAAAACATATAAATCAAAGATTTAAAGTTTGTTCAAACTTAAATTATTAATTATAAAGGTGTATTTATTGATTAAAGTTATAACTAAATAACTTGTGATGAACATAATTAAGTTTTATTGTTGCGATTTTGAATCCATAATAATTCTTTCTCTAAAAATCAAATCAATCAATTACTAAAAATTATCACATACTTACCAATTGTATAAATTGCATATATTCAAGCACTTGTGGTTCTTACTTAATGTCGCGATTTTTGTTTAACCTAGTCCAGTTTTCAGAAAGGTTAATCTTGCTCTACTCATTTTCATCAAATTATAGCTTATCAATATCTATAGCCCACTTGACTTGTGAATACATTTCTTTTTCTAATGATTAATACTGCCTAGAATACAAATAAATTTCTTTTTATTAGCTGAAAAAAAAGGTTACTGGGATTTTTAGCTCAAAACTGGGTTATTAAAAAAATACTTTTTTTAAATTAGTTTTCTGCAAAATGTATAACCTAAAAATTTGCTGCATTGAAAATTGTTTATGAATTCTTATTTAATAAAAAATTTACTACTGAGAGACTATAACTGTTTTCCCTTAAACAAAAAAAAACTGAGTTTGAATTATTTCTATGTACTTTTTAATTCTATTATTTACCTACTTAATATTTTTTAATTAGCTATACTTTCTTAACTTTTTTTATCCTTAAATTTCATAAATATTTGTAGTTTTTTAAATATATTTTTTTTAGGAACTTACATAATATTGTTCTTCATTGTGGTGAATGTGCTGTTTTGTTTGAATTTATCATGATAAATTGTTTACCCGCATTGCAGCTAAAGTTTTCGTTTAAAAAAAAATTTTGTTAGATTTGTACTTAAATTTATTTTTCAAAATGAATTTTTATTTATGTCTTTTTCCCACCACAAGCTTTGGTGATTCTTTTTGTATTTTTAATTACACAATGTGCTTTTATTTGCTACATTTTAATACTCGTGAATGGGTGTTTTCTAAAAACCGCAGCTAGTGGGGCATACTCCAAATCATTATGACTTCAACTCAAATTTTATATCAAAGCTTTTTCATTTATATGAAAATTCATAAAAGATATGTATTCAAAAATTGAGAACCTAATTAACTCACAATAGTCTCCCAGTTTCTAAAAATGACTCAAATATTATAGTTTGTAAAATTTTTAATCTGTTATTTTTTCACACAGAATTTAGAAAAAAAATTCACCAAATAAAAATTCATGAGCCAAATTGTTTGCATTTATTCAACTAATATTGAAACCATTTGGAGCATGCTACACTGATTCAGGTTAATAGAAAACACATTTATTACTTTTTAAAAAACTGTGAAATAGAATGAAAAAGATATTGTTAAGTGAGAGATAAATAATTTACAGGTAAACAATTTGTTTTATCAATTTTATTTTAATTTTAAAACAGGTCGAATCGTGAAGTTAAAATTTCAATTCGTGTATCCCATTATGTGAAGTTCAGATAATTCGAACCCAATTAATACTAATATATATATATATATACACACTCAGGGTGGGAGAGCCCCCTCCCTTGAGATACTTCAATGGTCACTGGTTAAAAAAAATGTTTTTAGTAAGTATTACTGAGGAATTTTACAGTTTTAGCAAAAATGGATAAGTTTTATTTGCTCAATTAGTATTGTTGCACTCAAAAATGAATGGAGTACCTAGTCTCATTTATGAAACATAAGTGTATGTGTGCAATATGTAAGACTTCGCATAGTTTTCTGATGAAGTGTGTATAAAAATTGTCTAGTTATGTTTTTAAACAATGAATTTTCACTTGCATTATATAACAGTAAAAACTACTGCTCATGAAGTTCACAACTATTTATGTCAAAATGTATATACAAGCATGAAATTTCAATAGCATTTAAGAATTTTAAAACCTGTTTTTATTTAATTAACTAATACCTGCTTGTATCATATCATTCAATAAATGGATGTGTTTATTGTTCTATGCTGTTTTAGTTGTTCATTTTATTTACAGTTCTTGCTGGCATTTAATGATTAATTAAGTTGAATTTAAGAGCTGAAAAGTGTAAAGAGAAGTTCAATGTATTTTGACTGACTTACAAGCACAAACGTTGGTATTTGATAATTTCTTGACAACCTTGTTATAAATGGGCAAATACGAAAAGGCTACATTGTTGTCCTGTTATTGTTAGAATAATTAATCCTGTGTACAGGGGAAACTACATACTTTTCTTTTAAATTTGGGAGTGAATTTGATAAAAATTGAAGGAAATTTTATTGCAACTTCTGTAAGTTGAAATAATATTTTCTATTTTGTCCTTTTTTTCATATTACTGCTCACTTTGAGAGATTCCATTTTTTTTTATTCTGTAGGTCAAACAATGTAGTTTGCAACATTAATTTTAAAGATAATGTATATTTTGTTATTGTAACGGCACCAGATCAGCAGTTTCCTTCCCCTGAACTTGCTAGAACACCCATTAGGCTGTCATTTCTTCTAACACCTCTTTTATAAAATCCTTTTGTTGGAAAAGAAGTGTGATTATGAGTTATGAGTATATTAATGTCTTCTTTGTCTTGACTGAAAGATATTTTTTATTTTGATTATTTGGCGAATTTCAAGTGGTCATAAGCTTTTTGTTGTCTTAATGGTAGACAACGAATATATATATATATATATTCGTTGCCAAATATAATTACTTTTTCCATGGGTGCCAAATTTAATTACCTTTTTTTCATTTGAGATCTCTTTCTAAAAATTATTTAATGTATAAGTTTTTTTTTTTCATTTTAAATTCTTTTTCATTTTAAGTCTTTGCTTTTTATTAGTATTATCCCCCAACTGTATTTGGAATTCTATGAAAGTTTTATTTTTTAGTGAAAAAATCTTACTATCCATACTTAATATTTTATGTAAAATTTCATATAAAAATATTTTATTCAATTTTGTAGCTAAAAAATAGAAAAATCATTAGATTTCTTATAGAAAACCTCTTTTAAGATCCAAATAAATTGAAAATAAAAACGTATTCAGCATCTTATGACGGAAAAAAATAATAATTTTCAAAGACAAAAAATAATCTAACTCACACAAATCTTATCTAAACTAAATATCGCTTTTTCAAAAAAAGAAGAAAAAAATTGAGCGCAAAAATTTGTAAGAGAACATGCATAAGAATAACAAATACCGAAAATTAAAACAAATATAATTTCAACTCTTCTGGGTTTTAAAATACACTAAAATAGAAAAATGCACCTATGTATCTATTAAATTATAAAAGACACTATAATTGAATTATTTTGGGTTTATGTATCAGCATAACAGCTTAATTTGTGAATCTACGGAGAGCTGTGTTGAATTTATTAGGAACCAAAAGTTTGAGATTTATCTTAGACCTCTAAAAAAAAGACACAAAAAAATTAAGCCAACGTTTGCTAATTGGACTGCTGCTCTCTTTGAAATTATAAACTTATGTACAATTTATCAAACTGACATAATTTGAAATACCTAATTAACTTGTCATGCAGTGACAATATGGAAAGTGTTTTACCCTGGACTGAAGGTATTTTAGAAAAGTTTAAATAATTGAAATGCCTAAAGGATATATTCTTTATTCAGTATTTAGTCAATATCTATAACAATTAATATCTGCTGAGTTGGTGACCATTTCATATTTTTCTGGCATGTGTTTCTAGTTTGTCAGTAAATTTAAAAAGAAAATAAACCTTGTCGTAATTACTTACATTTGAAAACAGAATTGAGGTAATAAGTATCAATCTCTTTCGATAAAATACCAACTTTTTATGAATACTATTGTTTTTTATTTTGGCCCAACGAAATAAAATGATATCTAAGGTTTAACATTCAACTGTCCAAGGTACAACACTTTGTATTCTTTAAGAGTTTGTTTTAGCTCTAATTATCACATAAACTTATTTGTAATTTTTCTAAGGAAAAAAAAAATAGTTTATAAATTTTTTGCGTGTTAAAATAGAAAGGAAAAAAACCTGTTTAAGGTGATTTTTAAATGCAATTAATAAAATTAATTTTAATTTGAATACCAAAATGATTTTTTTTTTTTTTTTACATCTGATGATTGAATTAAGGAATAAACTAATTTTTTTTTTGTTTACTATTGCATTTAGTTAATTTTTTAGTCATTAACATTTTAATATTAAAAAAAAATTATCTTTAATGGGGATGTAACGAATATTCAGAACTTAAACCGAAAACTCAGCGAAGTATTTTGGAAAAGTCTTTTTTTGACCAAGTTTTTTTTTTGTTGAAAGATTTAATAAATAATCTAACGTTGTATTTTTTTACTATACATTATTACAAATAGTTTTCACACACATTTTAGTTCTGAAACTTACACACGACATGCAAATTTATATTCTGGAGAGAATTGAATTGCGAAACTTGAAAAATTTAACCTAGATTACTTTATACTGAAACACTAGTTTTGTACTGCTGATTTTCTTTTTAATCTTATTCTTTATAGAAATATGTGATTTCTAATGCTAAAGTTATGTTTTAAAAGGTAAGAAAAAAAAATTCTATTTCTCATTTGCTTATTTTAAAAACTTTTTTTATTATGGCATAGTATTTTTTAAAGAGTTTCTAATGTTATCATTTATCGGCCCTTTCTTCTAAGAATGTGGCAGTGAAAAAAAATTACATTTATATTTTTAGCATAAAATTTTTTGTTTAAAAATTAAGAACATCTCAACATTTTTATTATGATATTGCGATTAAGGCGGTTTCCATTAGACTTTATTCGTTTGTCTTCACATTTTTTATTGAAAATACAGCAATTGGAAAACTGAGATGTTCAGCTTTGAAACTTTCTTTCAAGAATTAAGATCGATGTTCATTTTTCCTGTTTTGCTTTTGTACGTAATCTTTTGTTTTTATTATTGTGTAGCATTTTTAAAATCGTTTCTTATGGACTATATTTCTTTTGGCTGTTTTATGGATACTACTTTTTCCAGAAAATATTATTTTCAGAATTGAGGTTTTGTTTTAAGAATTAAGAGGATTTTTTTTTTCTATTTTCCTTAATTCTTTTTTTCAACTTTGCAAGTTTATTTATATATATATATATATATATATATATATATATATATATATATATATATATATATATATATATATATATATATATATATATATATATATATATATATGTAAAATTCATATATATATATATGTAAAATTCATATATATATAAAATTCATATATAAAAAATATGTATTAATGTTTTTTTTAAAAATGTTGCCATTCGGCCAAAATCCTCTATGTCGAATATATTTGGCCAAATCACTTCATTATACCCCTAATTTTTAAATCTACATTTTTAATAGAAAAGTTCAATAAATTATAATTAATAAAAAGTGAGTTTTACTTTTGATAAATCATTAATTTTTTTTTTAGTTATATGCCAGTATTTATTTATAAAAGACTATCATTAATTGCCAAATGCATAACAAATCCTTCTAGACAATTTTAAGTTAATTGGACTATTACATCCCACATGAAAAAAACATAACGTTATATTTGGTCAAAGTTACAACTCTCTCACTTTTACATGTTGGAAAAATAAAGTTTAACACAGATTGATTATTTATGTAAAGACACAGTGGAGCAGTAAAGACGCAGGATAAAAATAAACATCTTTATTTCAGCATTAAATTTTAAACAGGAAAATTATGGTTAAAAAAGAATGAGCAAACATACTAAATGTGAGGTAGATGGGATACCAACAAATTAAAGCTTGTACATCTGAGGATGAAATTCAAAGAAAGGCAAAGAAGTCAAAAGGAGAGTTATTTAGTTTCTGTTGGGGGAAATGGTACCACAGTAGATGAAGTAAATAGAAGCTGAACAATTTTACAGACATGTATCTCATGACCATAGATGTGTACAAGGGGTGGCCCATACACACCCTTTTGCTTTGTTTTAATAATTTAAAAACAAAATATGAATTATTTATTTACCAGTTCATTCACTTTTTGAAATCTCTTGGGCTATTGTCTATTAATTTGCTCAATCAAATAGTAAAAAGTACAGCCCTACTTCATTTGCATTTTCATGACTAGAACAGGTCTTCTCGAACTTAGTTTTTTTTATCGAGTTTCTTATGACAGTATCTTGATCAAACTAAAATTAACTAAATTTTTTAAAAAAATCAATCGCTTTAAATACCATTTTTTCAAAGAAAAATGGGTAATTCATTACAGAATGAACACTTTTGATTGATTCCTAAGCTACAATCTAGAAAGTACAGGATGTTTATAAAGTCCCGGACCCATTTTGATGTTTAATCTTACTATATATAAAATTCTAATGATGGTGTCGCAGTTTTCCATTGTTGTTGGCGCATTTTTATTGCCCGGAAAATCACGTGGTAGGATCCAGTTTTCCCCCATTCATTTCCATATTGTTTAGGTTGTCATCAGCATAAAATTAACAAAAGTCATAAAGGTATTGTTTTCCTCTAAATATTTTTGTATCCCTAATTTAATGTTATTTTTCAGTACTGCAATTATTAGCGAAAATTTCAGATTATGGTTGAGAACTCATCAAATTTGTTTGAACAATATAATGTATTAAGAATATAAATGTTATTTAAAAAAATTATAATTAAAAAAATGATAATTAAAAAAAATCACTTCTGTTCGCCAAGAGATCTAAATGTTTATAATACTAATAGATAGTAATATTTGGACGTGGGAAGTAGAGGCGCAAGAGCGTAAGTAAACAGAATTCCTTTTAGTACATAGATGTTCAGTGAATATTTTTAACTTTAGTAGGAAAACTGTTTTCTGCCAAGAAAAACAATTATTGCGAAACAATCATTGGGGTTGGTGAGCGGTAGCGAACAGGGGGCTTTTCCCCCTAGTAATTCATAAAATGATAAGGATAGATTCAAATTAATAACATAAATGGTTAGATAGATTCAAAAAGTTTCATGACCTTTGTCAATGAACTTCCACGTGTGCCCCCTTCGTCGCACGGAGAAAATCAAGTCGATAGTCAATTTCACGCCAGGTAGCGGCAAGCATGTCTGCATCCATAAAAGCTATTGCAGTTGTAATTCTGACTTTTAGGTCATCAATGTTCGACACGATCCCTCCGTAAACATTGTCCTTTATAAATTCTCAATAAAAAAAGTCCAGCGATGTTATATAAGGTGATCAAGGACGTTATATAGGGTGGCCAAGGAATTGGACCTTCATGCCCAATCCGTCTTCCTGGAAAATGGTCATTCAAAGAACTACGAACGATGATGGCCCAATGAGGTGGTGCACCATCTTGTTGCAAAAAGACATGTAGCTGAAGCTCTTCTAGTTGTAGAAATACGAAGTTTTCCAACATGTCTAAGAATACGACTGATGAGACCGTTTTTTCTGTAAAAAAGAAATGCCCAATGACTCGGTCGTGCATTAGTCCACGCCACACATTAATCGTTGGGTAATCCCTTTGTGTCTCACGGTATTCATGGGGGTTTTCAGATCCCCATATGCGCACATTATGGCGATTAACAATGCCAGAAACATGAATGGATGCTTCGTCGGAGAACATTATGCGCTTCAGAAAATCAGCATCATCCTCTATCCTTCCTACCATATCTGTTGCAAACACCATCCTCCTAGGCCTATCGTCCGGTTCCAAACCTTGAACAATTTGAACTTTGTATGCATGCAGTCTTAATTGTTTCTTAATAACCTTGCACACCGTCGAAATTGGCATATCCAATTCTCTTGCCGCTGATCTCACAGATCTTCTAGGATTGTCTAAAAATGTTTGTCTGACACGCTCAACGTCATAATCACTTGTGCAGGGACGTTCGGAACGTTTCTTATCTGCCATACTTTCAGTTTCTAGAAAATTCTTTTTCCACCGCAAGATGCTGCTTTTGGATGGAGGGTCTTTTTGGTAAATTTCTCTGTGCTTGCACTATCGATTTCGTTTCTATGAACCACCATAGAATCTGTGCTTTCTCGTGTTCTGTATGCATTCTCCTTAATATCCCCACGAATAAAAAATCAAATAGAAAAGTACTACATAGAACAAACACATCAAAAGTAAACATAACATTGCAATAGTTGCCAAAAACAAAAGAGAGAAAAATGCAATTAATAAGCAGACGATATTTAGAAAAGTACAGATATTTAGACTGGAAAATGAAATTATCTGAAATTAACGTCACGGGCAGACGATATTTACAAAAGTAAAGATATTCAAACCTGAAAAGGAAAATATATGAGTTATTCCATCAATAAATGCCATAAGTTTGTTTATATCTTCATTATTTTATGAGTTATTAAACATCAAAACGGGTCCGGGAATTTATAAGCACCCTGTATACAGGGTGTCTCAGTTAAGCGTTTCAGAACTTTTAAGAGGGGTAGGGGGCATCCTGACGACTCGAAATCATACAGCAATGTGGGGTCGGAAATGTTTTCCTGAAGCGGTGACGTACACAGAAGCACCATAAAAAAAGAGACCGTAAGTGAAAAATCGCTATAATAATACATTGAAAAAATTATATGGCCTCCTCGGTCAAACGACCTATCATGTCTTGATTTCTGGAGTAATATGAAAACACTGGTTTATGACACCCCTGTTGATAATGCTGGTTGCAAGAATCACAGTAGCTGCCTGCGAGATATGCCTGGAGTATTGCAGAATGTTCGAATGTCCATGCGCCGGAAATGTGAGGTGTACATTGTAGCCGGTGGCAGAAACTTCGAACACTTACTTTGGCCCATGTACCATATAATTTTTTCAATGTATTATTATAGCGATTTTTCACTTACGGTCTTTTCTTTATGGTGCTTCTGTGCACGTCACAGCTTCAGGGAAGCATTTCCGACCCCACATTGCTATATGATTTCGAGTCGTCAGGATGCTCCCTACCCCTCTTAGAAGTTCTGAAACGCTTAACTGAGACACCCTGTATTATGAATAGAATATATAAAAGCTGGGAGAAGGAATAATTTGCGGTTTTACACGAACCAGATTTGAAATAAACTAAAATAATAATTTCTAAATAAATCGAAATTCGTCAAAGTGGGGTCCACTCGAAAAAAAAATGCTCACGTTTTTTCCAGCACAATACAATAGAATAGGTTCAACCCTAGAGTAAGAAACTCTGTATAAAAAAGTAATATTGGGGATATTTCCGTATCGTGATCTGTGACGCCAACTAGATTCGCCAAGGCGCGATTCAACCGAGGTGATCCAGGCAGGGATGGGCAACACCTCCTAGAAAAGAGTAGGCCTCTGCACGGGTTACAATAAATATCCTTTAGTAGTCCAAACGTAATGACATATTTCGTATTTTCAACCACTGCGCAGCTTAGTACCCCGAACGTAATGACATCTTTCTTATTTTTCATCAACTGCGCAGTTAACTTTGTCACATCGGACTACTAAATTGATCCGTGCTGAGGCCTTCCTTATTCTAGGAGGTGTTGGGATGGGGCGGAGCTTCACTAAGGAGGCAGATCGCGAGTCACGTGATTCTACTTTAGATTCTGACGTAGTTGCTCAAGCGTCGTGTATCACGTGACTCTTAACATTACAAGTTACATTTACAATGGATTAAACTTATTTCATTATTTATTTATTTTTCTTTAGTAATACTTTCTTTTTAAATCGCTCTTATGACAATACGTTTAAAAATATCCAGCAAAAAAAATAAATAATACATTTACAAAATATATTCAAAAGGGTTTCTTAATTATGTATCTAAATTTGGTTCAACTTATAATAATTCGAAACGAATTATATTGAACAAGTTTCCGTTCTTCATTTTCCATTCTTTTTATTACCCTCTTATATTTTACCCAACTCAGAAGACAAGTTGCCAAGTAGTCACACGTTATTTTTTATTTAAATATTTCATCTTAGAATTGTTAGTAATGCAATTTCATTGCTTTCGGTCTAGCCATAAAGGTTGTGGCGTAACTACCACTACGATTATTAAACATCAATTCACTGGTATATAAGGCATGCTAACTTGATTCAATCATGAGGTACCTTTTGATAGATGAAGGATGGCATTGTCGATAACTCCTCCCCCCACATTGGTGACTTACAGACGTGATATGATCACGCCAATCTTGACAGTAACCCCCACTTCGATCTGGTAACGCCAACTTCGATGGATGATTCACATTGAACAGTTGACTTGCTTCTTGTGACTGCGACATTATCCACCTCCTCACGCTGTTGCTGCTGAGTCTCGTCTCGATCATACGCAACGTCAGACTGCATACACTCGACTGCTAAAGGCAACATAGGCGCGACTACGACCGTGAAGTTAATACACCTCTCACATTCAGCACTCAAAAACCCGGTGACCTTAATCCAACTCTCCCGGTCTTTCACAAATATAGCAACTAGTGGTATCCGTTCATCGAATTCTATCCATGATAAAATTCTGGTGGGGAAGTTTTGTGGCCTAACTACCACTACGATTATTAAATATCAATTCACTGGTATATAAGATTTGCTAACTTGATTCAATCACGAGCTACCTTTTGATAGATGAAGGTTGGCATTGTCGATAACTCCGCCCCCCCTCAGGGTTATTTGTAATTTTGTATACTACAAATTCGTGTTAGTAGTTAAATACTATGAAAATATCTTTAATAGTTTTAATTAAAGAAAATTTCAATTACAAAATACTTTAAATTTTTTTTTCTTTCTGCAAGCTACCATTGTATATACAAATGAATTATGCAAAAGTCATTCGAACAAATTTCATTTTTTCACATGTCACATAAATGCGTCAAAAACTTTTTCAAGTAAAATTAATCGCATTCATTAGGATTTATAAACATTCATTAGCGATTTGAATAAAGCCAAATAATGTTAGTTTAATCATAACAAATGAATATAAATATAACTGAAAATCTTTAGAATAACTTAGCTTATATTTAATAAAGAATCTCAAAACAGAGGAAAGAACTATACCGAAGTTTTTTTTCACCCTAAGACTTGTAATTTAATTTTTTTTTTTTTTAAAAAAAATGAGTATTTTTAAAAGAGATAATGTCAAACAACAAATTAAGAAATACTAACTAAAGAATTTTTCTTATTCAAGCATTTTTTGTTTATTCAATTTCTAACGAAAAATTTAGAATTGGGATTTCGGAAATTTTTAAATATTAATCTTAAAAAATTTCGTTTCTAAAATACCACATAATTAAAAAAAAAAGTTATCCAGTCTATTTCGGTTTTATAGCTATAAGAGTAAAAATACCTTTTTGTCTTTTTATTTCGCATTTGTAATTTTCGCATATGCGCGATTCGCAAGGTGAACAGAAAATTTAAGAAAATAAATGATATTATGTTTCTTAATTATGCATCTAAAGTAATCAACTACTTTATAATAATTTCAAAAACAACAACAAAATTAATGATTTTCAACAGTGGATGAAAAATACGTATACAATTTATAGTAATTCTTATTTATGTTATATACGATATAGTTATAGTAATCTTATTTATTAATTTATTATGTACTTACACCTAAGTTATAACTCTCCAATTTTTTTAAAGAAAAAATTGCAAAATTTTACTAAAAAACAAATTTTTCTTTAAACCATTAATAATTTTCTTTTCTCTAAATATTTTGAAAATATTACAAGGGAGTTGAAATAAAAGTTAATAAAAACACAGCAATAATTATGCGAAACATATTATGGCTAAGAATTCACAAAAATTTGGTACAAAATTTTTTTTCACGTTTTTAAAGTTATGCAAGATTATCATAGATTTCATTAAAGTTGTGCCAGAAACTAATTATTTAAGCGAAGAGAAGAATTATGTCTGAAGAGAAAAATTATGTCTGAAATTTATCCTCAAAATATCTAGGTAAATTATTTTAAGAAATCATAAAGTATCTGGGTAAAAATTACCTTTGAAATCGAAAATCTAATTTAATCCCAGCGTTAAACCAACACCTCCTAGAATAAGGAAGGCCTCAGCACGGATCAATTTAGTAGTCCGATGTGACGAAGTTAACTGCGCAGTTGATGAAAAATAAGAAAGATGTCATTACGTTCGGGATACTAAGCTGCGCAGTGGTTGAAAATACGAAATATGTCATTACGTTTGGACTACTGAAGGATATTTATGGTAACTCGTGCAGAGGCCTACTCTTTTCTAGGAGGTGTTGGTTAAACGCATCCTATTCGAACGTTCGAATCTCTTTCACCAGCAAATTGTTAGGTGAAAGATATCAGATAATTGGGAGGGTAAATGAAGATCGTAGCCCGTTAGCAAAATCCGCTCGAAAGCGCAAGGTTACAGGTTTTCCTTAGGTGTAGAAATGTGACATCAAAATTGCGTCATTTTTCTATCCCTAGCTCATTCGATGGTTGCGAGTTTAGAACTCCTGCTCTACACCACCTAGTATAGTCCATTTCGACCGCCAATGTTTTGGCGAGCGTTTAAATTCAAAATGCGCCGGATCACGCTACTGGTCGAAAATGACATCACTATATGGGGACTGAGAAATCGTTATAAGAATCGTTACTTGAAGACTTGTCATTTCAAGACGTAAGAATTGTCATTTGAAAAAGAGAATTGTTATTATATAAAACACTTCTTACCTTGTCAACAATGTACTAACTTCGAAATATAAACCTAAATGATAATTTGCGAGTGTTAAAGGTTAAAATGCCAGTCTTAAAATCAATTAAAAAGATAATCAATCAATTGAAAATAGGAAATGACTGGTATTTCTACAAACTGTTTGAAAATGCTCTGTGGGTGCATTTTAATTCTACAGCAATTTAAACAGGCATAGATTTTTTTTCATCTCATTACTGATCTTTGTAGATATAAAATCATGAGTCCAATTTTTGAAAGGGGTGAAATTAAGTTACAGAGTCACAATAGTTTTCTAAATTTTCCACATAAAAGAAAACTTTTATTTTTTATATAAGACGTCCAGCAGAATTGATTAGCTTAAGTATTTAAATTATAGAAAAATTGAACTTACCTTCATTGATTATTATTTTCGATACAAGAAAGGCTTTGATTTACCAAACGAAGAAACAGAAGCCAATCAGCAATGAAATTGTTGTCTGAAATATCTAAGAATCCTTCGAAAACGTAAACAAAGAGAAGGGACTCTTTATTTTCATAAGTCATTTTTTGGCCATCTAAATGGGCTAAAGGTGGTACAGAGCAGAACTCTCTACCTATGCCATCGCTTCACATGCTTTAACCATTAGTGGGCGGATAATCGTAGGATAAGTAAGTTAGTTTCTGTCTTAATTTTCAAACAGGTTAACTTTTTTTAAAGTTTAGATACTATATGAAACTCAAAATTGTACTAAACATAATTCTTAAATAAAGCGTCTTGGAAATTTTAGAAGATATTTTTGACAGTTAAGTGCTAAAAATATAATGGCAGGGGAAAATTTTGTAGAACTTTCCCTTACAACTGAGGAGAGGGAGGGGAAGAAGCTTTTGACATGGAACCAGTCTTCTACCCAGATGAAGTATACTGTAGCGATCACGATTATCCTGCGTCCAATCAGAGCTTACGTCACTCTGGAAGTGCTCACTGGAGATAAAGAAAGTCGGTAAACTGCAACTTTGACTGTTTAATGTTTTCGTTTGCTTTTGATGACGGAACGTAAACAAATTTTGCCAACTTTTATGTTTCTTTCGTAATTCAATCTACTTAACTTTCATTAATTAATAATGTCTAAAGCTGTGATACTTATCGGAGGGCCCCAAAAAGGTACTTTTTAATTCTTTCAGTTTGTTTTACCCTGGTTTTGTCTAGTTGATTTGTGTATGAAAAGTTTTTATCGGTGTTTTAATTTTCGTCTGCTAGGATTTTAGAATTTAAACTGTTGTTTTCGTTTTTTGCTTTACAATTGTAAATGACATAAACATTTAAATTTTTAATTATTTCGAAGCTTTTTTTCAGTATCTAGTGCATGTTTTAAGAAATAAATAGTCTTACTGACTCATTTCATATTTATATATTTAAATGTTTATTCTCAGACCGGCTGCACTTAATTTAAAATTTACTACCAGATTGTAATTATTAGTTTTACATTTTAGAAATTTATTTTAATATCTTTTAGTTGATTACGATTTAGTTTATTTATTTGATAAAAATCTGACATTTGTTTACCGTTTCGAAATGTCAAACTTGCATGTATGCAAACTTAATTATTTTGAAATTTATTTTAGGGTGTAATATTTCTTATTGTGCGATTTCTGGCTTATTTGTTATTTATTAAAGCCTAATAAGGTGTGAAAATTACTTTTAGCATTGTTTTATTGTTCTAAGGATCTTTCTTATCTATGGACACTAAAACCAGTGTGATCACCCCAGTGATCAATAATTTACCCCACTTATTGGTTGTAACGTTTGAAATATTTCATTGTAATTAAATTAAATGTTTATTGCAGATGTGAAAGAAAAATTATTGAAAGCCTACTTAGTTTTAGATGAAATTAAAAAAAAAAAAAAATGCTGGTATAAGAACCAGTTTAAAGTCAGTACTTTATCTTTTAAATTAATAAGTGAACTACAGTTTAGTTTTTATTAAAATATTCTAAGAAGTCTGGCCATATCCTGAATTACAAGTATTTTTAAAAAATAAAATTAAGTGATCATTATTCACTCCCGAAATGAGTTGAGGGTGAATTACTCAGGCTCAGGTCCAACTACTTTTTTAACTTCAGAATTTCCACACTTCTGAGTCAAAAAAATAGTCTCCTTTATTCTAAATTGGTTTAATATGAAAATTTATTAGCTGACATAAAAATTATAAATATCTTTTTTTATTCATAAGATTTTAAGTAATAAGAAAGACCATTTGCAAAAAAGTTTTATTAAAGGTTATAATTTTATCGAGTTAAACATTTTTTATTTAATTATTGTAGTTAAATTCATTCTAATAATTATTGATGTATCATTCTTATTTTTAATTTTTAAAATTTATTTATTCATCTGGCAATTCAATTAATATTTTGTAAATTTTGGTATTTGTTTTGAATTTTAAGGATAAGCAAGATTTACTGCAGTATTTTCTAAATCGAAGTTTCAGATATAAACAGTTAATGATGCACAGACATGCAATTTGTTAAAGATAATTCTTATTCAAACTTATCATTTAATTAGACTTATTAGCTTTTTATTTACCTTTTTTATTTCAAATGAAATATTATCATTTCTAAAAAATCTTGATATATTTTGTTGAAATTTCTTAATTAAATTTATGATAAATTGTTGTCAAAACATATTTAAATTAAAATATTATTCTTAACAAGTATTTAAATTGATTTTATCATTGAACCATTATTAAACAATGACCTCTCCCTCAAAAAGAAAAAAAAATCATCCTGAATAACTTTTGATCTAATGATCGGATTTTGATGTACTAGTACTCTAAATTAATAGCTATGAGGGTGGCCTCAAAGATGCTAATTAATTTTTGCAAACTATATTTTTAATTATGAAATCAGGTGCAAAAATGTATTTTCTCTGAATAAACTTCTCTTTTTTGATAGATTTTGATTCCTTACTCTCAAAATATGTGGAGTAGCCGCAATCAATGAAATGTGGTACTAATAGTTTAGTCAGGGGAGCAGTCCATAGTTGGAACCCCTTAATGTTAATTTTACTATTTGAGTATTTTACTATGTCACAAGAACTGTTTAATTAGATATAAAAATTTTTGCACACATATATAAAATTCATTTGTCCAAAAATAATGCAAAAAATACATTTTAATAAATGATTATTTATTTATAATTATTTATTAATTTTTATTATTTTATTTAGTTGGTAATAGTAAAAAATTTTGAATTGTAAGGCATACAATTTTTAAAATATTTTAAAGAATGTATTTTTTTTTATGGCTAAAGTTTAACATTTAAGCAAAATTGGTCGAACAGTTCCTAAGAGGTTGAATTTTGAATATATGACTTTTTAAAAGTCGATTTTTCAGGAACTGTTTGTTTGATTCAGTTCAAATTTTGTATTGTGACACATAAAATTACATTCTTGATGTAAATGTAATAGGTAAAAAACTATGTAAAAATTGATAAACTTTAAAATTCAATATTATTTTAGCAATTTTTGAATAATAAATAATCAATAATTTTTTTTAAAAATAATAAATAATTAATAAAATTTGTTTAAATAATAAATAATTAATAAAATTTATCTTTAGATAATAAAAAAATTATAATTATGTTACGAAATGTTTTCAATTTGCTTAAAAAAATTCTTGAGATATGACAAATTACGTAAAAAGCAAAATTAGCATTAAGGGATCTAAATTTGGCCTGCTCTCCTGACCAAACTATTATGCCCCTCCTTATATTTTGAGGGTCAGAAATCCAAATCTGTCTAAAAAAATATGTTTATTCAGAAAAACTACTAATTTGTGTCTGATTTTATGACTTAGGACATCGTCTGTTATGAATGTTTAATATATATTTGAGATCACCTCCTCAAACCATTGAGATTGAGTCTCCTAGTATGTGAAGATCTGATCATTAGATAAAAAGTATTTCAGAGTGATTAATTTTTTTGTACAATAATGTCTATAACGGTCTACAATAATGCACTGTATTCACTGTACAATAATCTCTGTAACTTTTATTATTATAGGTACTAGGTTTCGACCTCTTTCATTTGATATTCCAAAGCCACTTTTTAATGTTGCTGGTGTTCCGACTATTCAGCATCTAATTGAAGCTTGTATCAAAGTCCCTGGTATTCGAGAAATTTTGATTATTGGCTTTTATAATGCTGAAACAATGAGTGAATTTCTATCTTCCATGAAGGACTACAAAATAAAAATTAGGTAAAAAATTTCCTTTATATTTTTTACTGAATTTAATATTTTTGCATAGTATAAATAATTTATATGATGTAAAAATGGTTTTTTCGTTGCAGTATAGTGATTTTTTTTCTTTTTTATTCTAGTTACTTAAAGGAGTTCATAGTTTCTTGTAATTTACTAATCTAAATAGATGAGAAAGAAAAAAATCTTCTTGAGAATTGTTTAAATTGTTTATAATATTGAAGATGTATCAAGTGGTTTTCAAAGATAAAAATTAAACTTTTCATTTTTTTTTCAATGTTGATCATTACATTGGAAGATGGCTATCAATTTCTAGTGTTAAACTTGTTATTTATTTATAATATTATTTTTGTTATGCATTATGGTGAAAATTAAATCTATAAAAATTGTGAAAAATGCAATTATGCCTTGTGACTATGCTAAGATTAAATAAAAAAGCTTTCATAAATATTCTTTATTAAATATAGTTATTTCTTTGCAACTCGTAAATTGCAAAAATAATTATTTTGCTTCATTCACACTTTATTCTTAAGTATAAAAAATTTCTTTTTTTAACATAATGAGGTAAAACTTGCAAATTACTATAATTATAATAATAATAATTATTTTTTTTGCTAGTTGTCACTTATTGGTGATCAAGGTTTTCACTATATATAAAATGCTCAATTAAAAGAATGCAAAGAAAACTTAAAATCTAAAACTTATATTAAAGGGTTTAAATTTTTACTTAACTATTGAGGCTATATTTTGCAAATTGTGGCTACTGTTATTTTAAGAGTCAAAATTCAAATGACTATCAAATTATGTTTACTCATAGTAATTGATTTTATAGCTTAGTTATTTGTTATGTACCTAAGTGGGGTCTTCAAGCCATTAGGATTGCAAGCAAATAGACTTATTATATAAAAATTTATTTTGTTAGATTATTTATTATCATCATGTTTTTTTATTTGATTGCATATAATGTCTAATTATGTTTAAGTGTTCTATAATTGTAAGGGGTTGTTCAAGTATTTGGTAAGCATCTAATAAAGTATTAATGGTGTGGATAAAAAGTTTTAAATTCAAAAAGTAAAATTTGTTAAATTATTGTTAATTATTGTTCTAAAAGTAAAATTTGTTAAGATTCTTGTTCAGCAAACAATATATATGAAACATGATACAGTGTTTTGGATTCTAGTGATAAATAACAAAGAGAAATTTTTGAAACATACTTTATGTGTAATTTATCTATCATAGTATTTTTATTATTTTAATTAATAATAAGTTGCCAGCTCATTTAAAAGTGATACATTTTATTTTGTAGGTATCTTCAAGAATATACATCTCTTGGAACTGGTGGAGGAATATTTCATTTTCGAGATCAAATTCAAACTGGTGATCCAGAAGCATTTTTCGTGATAAATGGGGATGTTTGCGGTGATTTTCCATTAGTTGAAATGCGCAAATTTCACCAAGAGAAAAATGCTTTGATAACTGTTCTAGGCACTGAAGTAATTTATTGTTTTAAAATATGTTTTAAAGTCATTTGATTGTTTTCCTATTACATAAAGTTTTAGTGCTATTTAGTTCAAACAATAAGTAGTAAGACCAGTGCAGCAAAAAGGAATAGTTTTAGAGTTAAAATTTCTTTCAAACGAGGCATATTATATAAATTATTAAAGCTTTATTTTCTTTCTACAAATTAAAGACAATTAATACATAAAATAATTTAAATAAGTATCATTGCTAATATTTATACTCTAACATTTTTATGAACAAGAAATTTGATACTTCAATTTGAAAATCTCTACTAAAAACAATTTTTTACAGCACATTGGTTGCGATTAGTATAAGTATTTGTATGCTTTGATAGTGTGTATGGAATTGTAGTGTCTTTAATATGGAGGTGAAGTTTATTTTCTAATTTTTTTTTCTGGACATCTTGCAATTTTTTAATCTCATATATTCATTTGATGACAAATACTATGTACATTAAGACTGCTTGCTTGAATTAACCGTTTTATAACACATTCCTTTCTGTTAGTCTCAAATTATAATAGAAAAGATTTTCCAATGACCTCCAAAACATGTCTTTACTAATTTTCATCCATCAAAAAGGGTATATTTTGATATCCACTTTACACACAGAATATTACTATTTTTTTAAAATATTTTAATAGCGTGAAAAATTTAAAATAAGGCTGTAAATATCTGAAGTATACGACTTGTTAGAAGATCTTTATATGAATGAAAATGCTATATTTGATAAGTATTTTTAATATTATATTGTTTAAAGTATTTATTTACATCTTTTTTCCCCTCTAGGCAACACATATGCAGTCTCAACAATATGGATGCATAGTTAAAAATAATGATACAAATAAGGTATATATAAATGTTTCTACTTACTCCGTCTTATGTGTAGTTTTTTCATAGGAATTTTTTTAAACATTTTTGCTGTTCTTTAGGACTTTTGGAGGCTTTAAAAAGTTTTTAACTGTATAATTTAGCAAAAATACTTTTCTTAATTTGTAGTTGACTTTTTTAAAAAATAAATTCTTAAACTAGTTTTTATTAATTGTAATACTAAGTAATTTGTTACCTAATTCTCTGAACATTGATTGCAAAAGAAACAGCACCACAAAGTCTTTTCAATTTAAAATTCTTATAGTTAGTATCTATAATCTATTAACAATAACCAAGCAACTATGGTTCAGTTTGATGGTGTGATATGATTATATTACTAGTCTAATGATTATAATGCTAAGATTTTCAAAGCATTTTAATGAGTAGAACATCTAATGAAAATGAAAGTAATGATTTGTAATTAATTGAAAATTGCCCCTTTGTCCAGTGGTACTTTCTTTGTCTACTGTTACTTTTGAAAATCATCATCAATGGCTCAACAGCCCAGGTTTTTTTCTAGGCCATCTATCCATCACAAATTCGGCCTGCCTCTTTTTCGTGTGCCAACTAGTCTGGCATAAAAAACTCTTGTGGTACTGTCTTCATTCATTCTGATAACGTGACATTTAAAAATAGCTAATTAAAATTGATTATTGATTTAATTAATTATTGTTGATTACTTTCACCTGAACCAGGTTTGCTGTTTATTAAAGTTATCTAAAACTTCTATGATTTAACTATAAATGTACCCTGGTGAGATTAGTAGAATAATGACAATGTTTTGATTGACAAATTAAATATAAAAATATAAAAAAAAACTGCTGTAAGTATGTCATTGCCTCTTGGGCTATAAGGACTTGGACAATTTCTTTTCATTTTGGCATTATTTTTTTGTCAAGTAACTTATGGCAATACTGGCTTTTATTGCAAATTAACTGATGAAATCATTTTTGCTATGATAAATGAACAATAAAAAAATGAGTAAGTGTAAACAAATATCAAAATCTAGAAAATGGATACAATAAAACTGGTTTTTAAAATGAAGATGAATAATTTGCTCACACTGATCATAAAATTACTTTTTGAGAATTTGACCTGAAATTTTTTTGCCATTCATTAATTACTTAAAATTTAATAAAGAAAAAACAAGTTTAGCTTTATATAAAATTTCCATATTATGCTAAACTTCTTTTTGGGAGTTTGATAGCTTTTTTCAGAGTATTATATCAATTTCTAAATACTGATTTTTTATTCTTTAAATTTAGATTGTGCATTATGTTGAAAAACCATCATCTTTTGTCAGCACTACTATAAATTGTGGAGTGTATATTTGTTCTCCGAAAATATATGACCATTTAGGTATAATCTTCAAGAATAATCAATTGGATAACAATTTTGGGTGAGTTCATTATATAATTTGAAATGCATGCAAACAATTATAAGCCTTTCCATAATTAATATGATTTTAGTGTGATTGATTGTACATAAATAAACAAGTGAAAGGGAGTAAAACTTTAAAATCTTCTCTAAATTTATAATTTTGATTTTTTCCTCTGTTTGACCTAGACTTTTTCAATTTAACAAAATTACCAATAAACTAAGACTTAAATTACTATACTGCCAGGTAATAGCAAAATTGATATAAGTCAAAAAATTCGAAATTGAGATTTTATTTATCAGTTTTATATATGAAGACAACATATTACAAAAGATGTTGTATTTTTTCAGAGAGAATTTTTTTATCAATTTTCTGAAGTTTGACTTTAGCACTTATAGTACAGAGATACCAACTACTCCGGACAGGCCAAAATAATTTAAAATTTTTTAAATAACTACTACTAAAATTTGAAAATATTTGACTAATTTTGCTTACTTTTTAAAAGGTTTAGCATAACTTGACTATAGCAAAGTGGCGAATTATATAAGCCTTCGAATTATTTAGAAATAGTGGTTGTTTAAAACCTAATAAATTGAATTTATTAAACCAAGAATCACAATTAATAAACTACCACTCGAAAATATTTATTCGCTGTCTGAAGCAAGTTGGCATCTCTGATAATATTAACAAGGGAACAAAATAGTTGTCGAGCCTTTTTTCTTTAAAATTATAGTGAAGCACTTTTGTTATTTTTTTTAATTGAATGGTTGTATAATACGATAAAATATTATTAACCTATTAAGTGTTTAATGTTAATACTCCCAGTAGTAATCTAGAATAGGTATTAATACTGAATTTTTTCAGTGTAAAATTTTACTTTAAAAAAATTTAAGCCTCATATTCCTCTTTCCATAAGAAAATTTAATCCTCATATTGCTTTTATTAAAAAATACAATAATCATTTTATTATCGTATTTTTTAATAAAAGCAAGACTTATTAATGAATGAAAGTTGATCACCAATAGAGGTGATTATTTAAGAGGGAACTGTTTCCACAATAATTTCAAATTTGAAATTGGATTACTAAAAGTTTAAAAATGTGTTAATTCTAATCTTTCTGATAACAATGGGAGATATTTCTAGATTGAAAAGCAATTTTTTGAATGATAATAATTTTATAGTTTTTTATTGAAGGTAAATTAGTTCTTTTAAAGAATGAAATCTTTCTTTTCATTTGTTGTGCACTGCCTGAGTGTCTTTTGTTAATATTAATTTAGATTAAAACTTTTGGCTTTATGAAAGAGCTATTTTTCAAATGAGCTTTAGTCTTTTTTTTTCTTCCAATTTATTATCTAGTAATCTTGAAACGCTTGTCTAGCTTTTAATGCTATATTATTTATAATATGTAACTTTTAGTTGAAGCACATTGTTACTAAGATTTGAGTTGATACATAGATTAAGTATTGGATATGTAATACTCATTTATCCAAAGTTAATATCATGTAAAAAATATTTTTTAAATTATTTATTAGATAATATAATATTGGTCAAACTTAAATTGATTTTATATTTTATTATATATTGTCAAAGATATATTAATTATTATAGTTTTGGTCAGTAGTGAGGTATACAGATTTTTGCAACATTTTAAACTGTGTAATTAACAAAATTTAAACGAAATTGATTAGAATGTTCCAATAATTTTACAATACAACTTTTTTAAAATTTGATTACTCAGAAAGTTTTTGGTTTATTTCTTTGTACTCTGTTATTTAAGATAACATAGTTTAAAATGAGGGGAATTTTGTATATCTTACAATTCCAAAAGTTGTTGACAATTATTAAATTTAATTAAAAAAATATTAAATTAAGGCATTGCAGGAAGTTATACAGTCGACTCGTGTTATAACGACCCTGTGATAGAACGACCAACATGATATAACGACCTTGTGAAGGAGTCCCAATTCACATCCATAAAAGATAACGTTATTTTACTTTTGCTATAACGACCGTAAAAAAGGTCAACTCCTAATATAACGACCCTCTGAGAATTTGAACACCGCTCTTTTCTAACTTCCTATTGGAAAGTGGGGTTGACCTTGAACAAGCACACATATATTAAGTCTTCTTAATATGTAACTTCAACAAATTAATGCACATCAAAAATTAATGTCTTCGTCTAATGAAGTCTCGTTTATGTTCCTCGGTTTACTCTTCTTTATAATACTGCAGATTATGTACATTAAAAAAAATTCTTTATATATACCGCAAATTATGTACATCAAAAAATTAATTCATTAGAAACTAGATTTTTTTTTAGTCATACTATGTTTTTTAATCTGTACTTTAAAATAAAATTCTTAATTGTTAACAGTTGCAATTCAATTGTTAAAATGTCATTATGTTTTATTAATGTATGCATCCTATCCTTTTTTTAGTTTATAACATGTATACCACAAATAGTATATGCATGCATTATGAAGTTTAAAACCATTATGTGACCGATTTTCAAAGGAAATTTGCTCATTTTGATATAGCGACCATTTGATATAACGACCAGATTGGGGCAGTCCCGATGGGGTCGTTATGACGCGAGTCAACTGTAGTTGGATAGACAAGTTTTGTAATTGTATGCTAATATTCTTTTAATTGCTTAAATATTTTTAGAGATAGGGTGAAATATGCAAAGAGTGAAATTGACATTATTAGTCACAAACTTTCAACTGTTTTTTGAACTTAACCATGGAAATCATATTTACATGATCGAAGCTACTCCATATGTTTTGAAGGTTAATTATCCAGATCTGATGAAAAAGAGGTATCTTTTCTCTGAAAAGTGTTCAGTTTTGAGTATTATTTCATTCCTTAAAATATTGTTAGCTCTAATTAAGTAGCATATTCAAATATAGACCCTCCAACCGTTAAAAGTGCACAGTAGTATGTGAAAATCTGATCATAATATCAAAAGTTTTTAGGTTTTCCATTTTTTATTTGCTTTAGGTGATCCATTTTTATTGATATTTTTTTTCTTAGACCCTGGAGTGAAGTTACTTCATCACAAGACAGTATCAGCTTAGAGCAAGATGTTCTTATGAAATTAGCAGGGAAAGAAAATGTTTATGTTTTCTCCAGCAGTAGTTGGTGGAGTCAGATGAAAACAGCTGGGTTTGTAAACTACTTATTTTTATTTAAATTTCAGTTTTAATTTTTACATTATAAAATTATGGTAAGATGCATGTACTAACTTACTAAAATGCTTTTACAATTTGTATTTATTTATAGTGTAGATTAATAATGCTTAGTTAAAAAAAAGCAACTGTTTAATTTAGTATATTAGGTATTTTGTGAAAAATTGGCTAAGTAATGTAATTTTGGGTGTAACGGAAGTGGTGAAAAGTGATGTTTGTTCACTATCGGCAAAGATTGTACCAAGAACCTTTTGGGTCTGTAGCCGAATGCTTTGGCCAGTATGGAAAAAAGTAAACGCTCCAACTAAAGTGAGTTGATAAAGCTTTTATGGTGGTTGCCACACATTCTCCCTTCAGTGAACGAGATTCCTGATTAATTGTCATCTGATCCTGATTCATTGACTCATCATGATCCTCAATTATGAGTGTTACTCTTAATTGAGGGTCTGCTTGGCTGTGAGTAAAGTTGCCCTATTAGCAGAGTTAGGTCTTTGTCAATTGAAGAAAAACAAGCAATTTATTTTTCATGTCACCGAATTCTCAGATTAAAATACTATTCTGCAGTTATCTTAACTTTTACCTGTAAATTTAGATTGTTGATTTGCTGATTACAGATAAAGCCTGTTTTTTTATGCTGGTATAACAGTTATATTTAATATTAGTGACAACATAATAGATAACAGTAACTTCTTACCTATTTTTCTCTGCTAACTTTTGCACATAGCTTTCTATTAGGTAACATGACTTAAACCAGTGTGAATATAATGGAAACCTAGAATCATGAATTAAAAAAATTGTCTCCAAACTGATATTATTAAATTTTTATCTATACGGAAGCCATTGGAATATTATGGAAACTACTGAGAATCATGAATTCAAAAAATAGTATTCATACTCATTTAAGATATTTTTTTCTAATTAATACATCTGCATTATAAGTTTAAAAAAGTGTGTATGTATATATATATATATATATATATATATATATATATATATATATATATATATGTTTGTGTGTGGGTATTTATATATTTTTATTTTTAATATTGATTATTTACTGTAGCAGTTATTTTACCAAAATTTTATTGAATTATTGTGTAACATTTTAGGTCGGCTATTTATGCGAATAGACATTACTTAGATTTATATCATTCTACTCATCCTGATTGGTTGGCAAAAACTAATTCTACAATTGGAGATGTTTTTATTCATCCTACTGCTAAAGTTCATCCTAGTGCCATTGTTAGTATATATTAGTTTTTGTCTTTTAATTTGTTGATATTATTCAAATTTATTAAGTTGTAATACAAATTTGAAATTTCAAATATATTGCATTCAATTATACAGGTTTCACTACCCCAAAATGCTTTAGTTATTGTTTTTATTTCCTTATTTTCTTTTTCCTATTGATTTTCCAACTCTGACGTAATTTCTAACATAATTTTTGTTGTTTTGTTTTAGTTTGTAAGTTTTTTTTTTAACTTTGAGTTTAGTATTCTGGTATTTACTGCACATTCAATGCAATTCATTTACATGTGTTTGTAGGCATATGATTTGCTTTTGAATTTTTTCACTACTGTTTCATAAATTTTTTTAAAAATTTTTTAAGTATTAGTTAACATATATATTTTTTTTATATTACTATTGTTTCAGTTATTTAAAAATTATTGTGAAGTTACTACATCTTATAGAAAAGTTTAAACTAAGAAAACCTTAGTAAAATAATTATGATTGAAAGTATTAACATAAGGCTAAAGTTTAAGAAACACATTGAATTTTGTAAGCAATTAGTAGAAAGTAATATTTTGTTGTTATTTATTTTATTTCAGTTACTTGTAACAAAGCTATTCTCACTATCAAAATATCTATTTTATGCCCCAAAATTTTTATGAAATTTGTGCATTTTTGTTGGAAGTGGTTAAATGGTACCATTTATAAAATACCGATTAAGTGTCTCTCCAAATTTTAGTGAAATTCCAAAATAAACAAGTTTAATATGATGTAAGAGAACAATGATAATGATCATTATTTTAGGCCAAATAAACATTGTGCAAAGCATAATCATTTAAATAGATTTTAAAAACATAATTGAAAAACAGAGTTTAGAAATATATCTTACTTTTGATAAGTTTTAATAACTGCATTCATTTCCTGTTTTTAGTGAAAAATTGTAATTTGTTTGCAACATGAGAAATCAATGAAGTATGGCAATTAAGTATGAGCAATCAATTATGAAAAATATATTAATGACATTAAATATATATTACAAATTTACTAGAAAATTTACTCAAAATCAAACCATAGAAAAAATTGGGACTGGCCGAACTATTAAAAATGTATAACTTGCACTCATCATTAAGATTACAGGCGACATTTGCACAAAAAATAATTAGATGAAGAAGGTTAGTTTCCACAGCCTTAATGTAAATCCTAAGGGTTGGTACGGACTCTGCATATAAAGGAAAAAGTGACATTTAGGGACCCCGCAGTAGAGGGTTTTCTTAAACTGATTTACACCCACCTCTCCTTCAACCATCTCTAGAATTGGAGAGGAGAAAGAATGTTTTCTCTTATTGTTGATGGTTAGTCTGCGCTGCATTTTGAGTACTATTCATTGACAGTACTGGACTATATATTAAGATATTTCTTTGAGAATTCATCTATATCATTCATGTTGATAATATGAGGGAGGCAGAGCTGTGATGGTTTAGTGGATAGAGCATCCGCCTTCCAATAAGGTGAACCGAGTTAGAATCCCAGCGATGGCTGGTCTATACGAATTCCGCATCCAGCTCGCACTGACTACAGTGCTGACTTGAAATATCTTCAGTGGTAGACGGTTCATGGGTTAGAGTCCTATTGCCATCAGGCTAACCGTAGGTGGTTCTTGTGGTCTTCCTCTCCATGTAATGCAAATGCGGGTTAGTTCCATCGAAAAGTCCTCCACGAAGGCAAATTTCTCCAATTGATCCAGGAGTTCCCTTGTCTTCTGAATTGGGATAAAAATTGCAAGGTTACATAGTTGAACATTAGTAGTCGTAAACCCGAAAATTGGGTCGGCTGTTCAACGGCGGTTATAAAATAAAAATAAATATGAGGCTGGCAGCGTACCTAACCAACAACTGGTTCAGGTGATGTAGCTCCTGACTGTCACATTGCTTTGTATGCCCTTGCACTGAATCTTAGTTCAAATGATTTTCTGCTAAACTTGAGTATGCTCCCTCTGTAAGTTGATTTTCAGGTACAGCATCCTATACTAAATAGTTCCCTGCATTAGTTACGAATTCATAGAGCTGGACTTCTTCTCTTTTCTATATTTTTTGATTCATGTTATCTAACTGGGAATAAAACAATCCATTTTTGCTTTAATAAGCACTTATTTATTGACTAAATATTCTCAAAATGAGAGCAAACATTAAACAACCTCAAGATAAACCATTTTTTTAATACCTTTGTAAAATTCAAGAAAAGCAAAACAATGCATTCATTTCTTTCTACTATTCATTCACTGTCTCTCACCAACCCTCTTTCTCCCTCTGCCCCCCTTACTTAATTTTATCTTTGATTTTTAGTAAAGATATGACATTTAGTTTGACTCTCAATGTTATTGTCAGAGAGAGTTAGATGCCTATTCAGTATTAATTGCTCATTTGCATTTGTTTGTAGGTTATGCTCGATCTAGTTGAGGCACTTGTTCAGGATAATAAGATTTACTTAAATACTTAATATTTAAACTTTTTACTTTATAAGTCAAATTTGTTAGCCTCTGAAGCATTTTTTGTTATGCATCACATTGGTAACATTTTTAATAATACAGTAGAGAATCCTGAAAACCGGGAAAAATTTTGCTCAGTTTTCCCGCCATTTTGAACTAGAAAGATGAAAAAAAGCGGAAATTTGACTCATCCTTAAGTTGAGTGGCGGGAAACGTGGAGGGGAGGAATTTTTCTCTCCGTTTCTCGAGAGAAACTTCATTTCTTCAGTGACCTTGAAGATCTTTAGATCGAGAGGGGGCAGGAAAGGGACAAATGTTTTATTTTCTCCTGTGTGTGGGAGAAAATCGTTTCTTTGATAAGCTGCCATCAATCAAATTTAAGGAAGTGGCATGCTGGTTTCGCTTTCTTTTTGATTTAGGAGGGGGTGGGGAGAAGATTGTTTATTAATCCAAGCATACAGTTATTTATTACTAACGGCAGACAACTATTTTATAAGGCAGATTGCAGTTTTTATTTTTTTAAAGTAAAACATTTCTGATTCCACTAAGTCTAGAGTTTTTTTCTTGTCGCAATAAACTTCATACTCAATAAATTCTTTTTATTCATAAATTTTATGAGTAAGTTTTTTTTATTTTTAATTCAGTTGTGTCCTGCCTTGTACGGGGTTTTGATAATTATGTTGGTGTCTTTTTTAACTCTTTCTGTTTGATAATTTTCATGTGTTTTTATTTAAATTAGTGAATTTTTCTTTTATTTTATTGTTTCCCTCCCGTTTATTTAGGTATGAAATATATTTTGTATTTTAATAATTGGCTTTGTTTTAAATCAGTTAATTTGGTGTTTTTAATTATTTTCAAGAAATACATGTGAATTTTGTATTTTTTAAACTTGTTTTTTATTTCTAAACTTGCAAATTTTTTTATTTTTTTAGAAGTTATTTTTCTACCACGTTTTATTTTATTTAGGAGAGCTTTTTTTCCCCTTATTTTAAAATGTGTTACACTTTTTCCTTGTAATTTGGGTTCTATAAAACACTGATTAATAACACTTTTTGGCCGATTCAGAAAACAAAACCGGGAAATTCAGACTTCCAGGATAGCGATGGTTCCAAGCATCCCGGATAATTGGTTCTCTACTGTAATTGTAAAATATAAAATTTTTTTGAAACTTTAATTTGTTGGTAATTTTTGTTTTACTCTAAGGTAAGCTGCAGTAAATGTTAAGTAAGCATTCAACAATACTCAAAAAATTAAAAAAAATGCTCTTCATATTCATTTATATGGGATATGAAATTTTATAACTTCATATATGTGTGGTGTCTTAATTCTGTTAATATTTTTGATTTTTCCTATTCAATGAGATAGTTTGAACTTTTTTTTAGTTGGGTCCCAATGTCAGTATTGGAAAGAATGTTGTTGTTAAAGCAGGAGTTCGTATAAAAGAGTCCATAGTCTTAGGAGATGCAATAATTTTCGTAAGTAAATTCTTATGGTCTTTATAGTTTTAAACTGTTTGTAATATTTGTTTAATTTGTGAGGACTTTTTTCTGATGACAATGATTTTATAATGATTCAAAATGATTTTCCGATCGACAAAATTTCTAATAAAATGTATATATATAGATTTTCAATTTTGGAGACATATTTACTTGATTAATATTTTGTTGATATTTAGGTTTTGTCATTTAAAGTTGCATGGTTTAAAGGGAATTAATAATTTGTTTGTATAGAATTCCTTCCTGATTAAATATATAATAAAAAGAAATAAAAAGTTACTAATAATAAATATTTATTTTTTTGTCGTGAAATTTATTTCGATGAATAAGTTTTATAATTCTGTGCAAAATTGCCTTGATTTCCCTTATCTGCTCCTGATATAAATCCTTATCCAGGGCTGTCAACTACTGCACTTTCTGCAAAATATTATATGGATTGATAGATAATAAAAAGTAAAGCTTTCAGAATTTTTGGTAATTTTGCCAGCATATTAAAAGATAACTGAATGCAATAACTGTAATAAAAAAACGATTAGACATACAAAAGCATAGTCATGAATCAGGCACATCAAAAAGTGATTGCTTTAATTTGAAATCCTAGTCTTGTAAGGAAATCATGTTAAAACCTTTTTATTTGAAAAACTATGGGGAAAAGACAATGAAAAAAAAAATAGCAGCAGAAAAAAGGTGTTGAAAAATGGCATGGGTTAACGATTGAACAGTCGAGAATCAAGCGCTTCAAAAAGTGGTTACTCAAAAGTGATTACTCAAGAAGTAGTTACTCTTCAGGTGTAGCAATAGCATCATATCAAAAAATTGTGGTTATAAAAACCGTATGAAATTTTCTGAAAAAGCATTAAATAACTGCCAAAAACAATTAAAAATGACTTGGATTTACAAAGAAATTGAGCGCATCAAAATATGATTACCGTATATTCCGGCGCATAATGCGCCCCGGCGTATAATGCGCACCGTAATTTCTCATACTTTTTTTAAAATTTTAAGATATACTCTTCGTATAACGCGCACGAAAATTTGGATTGTACATGTGCAATATCTCGTCTTTCAAGATCGTAAATCAAAATGTTTTTCCCCTCTATCTTTTGCAAAAATAAAAGAACTGAATTTGGACATGTATGTGAGGGTAGAGTTGAAAGAGTAATGCGATTCTGAGAAAAGAGATTGTTGTATTCAGCAGTGCAGGTGTTTGCAACAATGTCTTTCACCACATTCCAGAAGTAAGGGGGGGAGGGGTATCTGGAATGCTGTCTATTGTGTATGTCTCAAAAGCATATCTCAAATCAGGAGACAAATCGTTATTCCTCTTCAGCCAATCGCACCATTTGATGCCCTGCCTTTGAAAAGTAAACATTGTAAGCTTTAAGAATTCAGTGTAGTTTTTAGTAGTAGACATGGCTCCTATCAAACGAAGCAAACACAGCGCTGGATTTAAATGCAAAGTAATTCAATTTGCGAAAGAAAATGGAAATCGGGCTGCGGCGAGACATTTTGGTATTGGCGAAAGCTCGGTGCGTGAATGGAAGAAAAATGAAGAGAAAATAATGGATATGCCTAAGGATAAGTGTGCATTACGTACAGGACTAACAAAATGGCCGGCATTAGAGAACAATGTAGAAAACTGGGTTTTAGAAAATCGGCAAAACGGCTTGATTGTAACAAGAAACTGTGTTCGCTTGTTTGCTCTAAAATGGGCAAAGATTAATCCACATGAGAGTGAAAATTTCAAGGCTACTGTGAGTTGGTGTAGCCGATTTATGGCTCGAAAAAATTTAGTTCTACGTGAAAAAACCAAAGTATCACAAAAACTACCAAAAGACTTGGATAGCAAATTGTTAAGTTTTCAAAAATATATTATAGAACTGCGAAAAAAAAAGGAATATTTACTTTTGCTAATAGGAAATATGGATGAGACCCCAGTCATGTTTGACATGATCGGTAATAAAACAATTGATTTAAAGGGAGTCAAAACTGTCAACGTAACAACAACGGGACATGAGAAATCTCATTTCCCCGTAGCCCTTTCTTGCTTAGCGGATGGAACGAAACTAAAACCAATGGTTATTTTCAAGAGAAAAACTTTTTCCAAATGTAATTTTCCTAAAGGTATTTTTGTTCATGTCCACGAAAAAGGCTGGATGGACGAAAATGGTGTTAAATTGTGGGTAGAAAATGTCTGGCAAATCCGTCCTGGTTGCTTAAGAAAACCAGAAAGCCTTTTAGTGTGGGATATGTTTAGATCCCACCTCACAGATAATACAAAAAAATTGTTGAAGAAATTTAACACTGATATGGCAGTTATTCCAGGCGGATTGACACCATTAGTTCAGCCATTGGACGTCTGCTTAAACAAACCATTTAAAGCAAACTTAAAAAAACAGTGGAACACTTGGATGTTGGAGGGCGAGAAAACCTTTACGAAAGGAGGACATATGCGTCATGCTAGTTTGGAAACAGTGTGCGAATGGATATTAAAAGCATGGGATGAAATTAAGCCTGAGATGGTTAGAAAATCATTCAAAAAATGCAGCATTTCAAATAATCTGGACGGATTAGAAGATGACTGTTTATTTATGGATGAGGGCAACACAGATGATGAAGACGAAACAAATTGTGATGATGTACCTGAAGAAATAACGGAAGACGAATATGATGAACTATTTATGTAATAACGAAAATCAATAAAGCATTTAGGTAAAGGTGCGTTATTTCTTTAAAATAAAAGTATTTTTCTATATTTAAATTTTTTAAATCTATGATTTTTTATATTCGGCGTATACCGCGCACCCGTAAATTCCAATGTTATTTTTTGTATCAAAAGTGCGCGTTATACGCCGGAATATACGGTTCTCAAATTTGAAATTTGCATGTTACTGTTGGATGTGGACTAATGATGAAATAGTGGTGAATAAAGCATGTCCAAAAAGTGTTTACTCAACTTTGAACTTTGGGTATTACAATAACAGCTTGTTTAAAACTTTGGATTTTGAAGAAAATTATACTGAGAGGGCCGAAAAAATGATAACTGTTGAAAAAAATGATCAGAAAACAGCTTAGAGTTATGACTAAATTTTTACAAACTGATCAGTAAAAAAGGGATTACTTTTATTAAAAATTCAGGTGTTGTAATAACACTGTAATTAAACCATATTATAATGACCAAGAAGGCAATAAATGTTTGCTGGAAAAACAATTGGAAAATGACTTGGATATACAATGGAATTGTTGTGAATTGAGGAAGTAAAAAAGTGCTAACTCTAATTCAAAATTTGTGTGTTGTAATTTCATGGTATATAACATATCAAAATTTTAAAAACCATGTGGAAAGGATGATAGCAATATTTGTTACATTGTGTTTTGTAACTAGCATTTCATTTTTTGACAAGCAATTTGCTACTTGCTAGTCAATGAAATTCTGTTCTGCTACTACTAGAAGAAATTTTCCCCAAATACATAGAAAGTTGGCAATGCTGATCGTCAGTACTAGATACAAAATCTGTAACAAGTAAAATTATCAGTAAGGGGTTGAACTTTTGACTAATCTTTTGGCGTGATATTTTCTAGCATTTAGCTTTTTCTCATATTTAAATGGTCAAGAACTTAACTCTGTCTAAAACATGGTATGTTTAATCAGGAAAAAAATTTTGTTTGATTTTTTTAATGTTAATTATTGTCTGAAGCAATTAATTAGCATTTTTAAGGTCAATCTGTTAAAAATAATAATTTAGATTGCATGTTAAGCTGTGAAAATCTGATCAATAGTGAAAGGATTATTAAGGGGGTTGATTTCTTATTTTTCACTTAGTATTTATGTAAAAACTTTTTAATTTTGTTTAATATTTTTCTCTTAGTTTACAAAACTTTTATGTAATTTTAAATAAGTTATTAATTATTTTGTTAGGAACATGCACTTGTGTTGCATAGCATAATTGGTTGGAACAGTTCTGTTGGAAGATGGGCACGTGTTGAAGGAACACCTTGTGATCCAAATCCTGATAAACCATTCACCAAAATGGAAAATGTTCCTCTTTTCAATGAAACTGGTCGCTTAAATCCATCAATTACTGTTCTAGGTAAATGAAATGATATTTTCTTCTAATTTTGAAAAATTTTATGTCAATTCAAAGAAAAAATTTCTCTAGATTATAAAGCAGAATCTTTTGTAACTGTCAGATTTCCCTATTTTTTATTTATTTTTTCTATTTCCCTAAACTAGTTTAATACTTCTTATTAAATGAGTTCTCCTCTTTGTGTCAGACAGTTTCCATAACCATTCAAAAATAATTAACTTGAGTGCATAATATGACTTTAGCCAAGTATAGGCACATTAGTAAACTACATTCAATCCAATATTTTTTTATTTCTTCTTTGCTATTCTTTTTGCTTTAAAAATAGTTTGATGCTCTATTAGATACCTTGAGTGTGTAATATATTTTGATCACAGTATTTTATCTTCTAGCTCTAAGGTCGTTAAACTTCACATTGAATCCAATCTTTTTCATTAGATTTAATGTTTGTAATTTAAATATTTGTTTGAATTTTTTTCTCTGTGTTACTAAATATAAATATTATTTTTTATTTACAGGTTGTAATGTACATGTGCCATCAGAAGTTATTGTTTTAAACTCAATTGTTCTTCCTCACAAGGATTTGACACAAAGCTATAAGAATCAAATTATTTTATAGTGAATTATAATCTTATTATAAATTTTAATTTAAGCTGTAATGTTTGGATATTGAAATATTCTCTCCTCTAAGCATTTTTAAAATTGTTTCTAAATTTGTTTTTAAAAAATATATTCTGCTGAAGGGTGCAGTTTATAAATATAGTAAAACCTTGATTAAAGTATTGAAACTAAGAAAACTTCAAAAATAGATTTTTTTAATTTATTAGTTAATTAATGTAAATGTTGTATTTCATAAATAATTACTATACCTATTAAATTTAATCTTCTGAACATTAATTGCCCATTTACTAATCTTTAATCTAGTAACTTTCTTGCTGTAAACTCCTGTAAGTCTCCATGTTATTCAACTAAAAAGTTGTGTTTGGTTTTTAAAATTCCAAACAATTTTACTCAAAATAATAATGTTAAGATGGTTAAATCTGACTAGGACCTTTTAATATGTTTAGAAATACCTATGAAATTTTATTTTTTTTTCATCTTAGATTCAATATATTTTTAATGTGTCTTATGACTTTTTTTGACATTAAGTTAATATGCTGTTCCCATTAAATTGAGAAAAATAATGATTAAAATTGTAAAAGTAGTAACAGTTGAAAGAAATTTGACAAGAAAATTGATGACAGTTATTAGAGAGCTTTTAATACTAATTATCAAGGTTTCACTGTGCATGTGAATTGCTTTGTATGAAATATAGCCTGTTTAATTTATCCCGATTATTCCTGATTAAAATATCTCCTCCGAGGTAAATCTGGGTATATGTAGTTGAAAAGACACGAGACTCAAGTGCGTTTTATTATATTTTATTGCTACAAACTATATTGAATTTTTATTGTTTTTTATTGTTTTCAATTAATTTTTTGTTGTTGGAGGAACTAATTACACCTGCCTTATTTTTTAGTTTGAAAAAATACGAAAAGATTTTTTTAAAAGTAAATTTAACTTTATATTTGTTTCACTTTTATATTGGAAAAAGTAAAACTGATGTGGTATAAAGTAAAGAGGAAGAAAAGAGTTAGTTTTTGAACCTAATCATTTATTCAATACGCATTAGACTTGCAAGAACCAGGAAAAAGGGTTATAAACATGCACATAATTTTTATAAATAATACCAACTTCATGTACTATATACATATTTGTACAGGATCATACATATGTTGTAACTAATTTTCTTTTATAAATACCTTTGTAATTTTTATAATTTTTGTCTTCTTCTTGCATGTAATTCATATGGGTTTATTTTTGAGTTGAGTAAAGATATTTTTAGTGCCATACAAAAATATAATATGTATCATAATGATTGCTTTCTATGCTATTGATAATAGTATAATTCTCAAAGTTTTTTAACAATGGTATTTTAACTATAGCAAATTTTATTAATTTGATTTTTATGTGATATAAATGTGTAATTATGCTTCGTATGTGACATAAAATAATAATAATGTAAAAAGGCCTTAAGTTTTGTCATGATCCTTCTTACACTTCTAGGTTATATGTTTCAAGTGATATTTGTTTAAATTTTCCGCATTATTTAAATTACTATTATTTGGTAATTCATTTACATAGTGTCTTCAGTCCTGGAAATATGTATTGTATGTATACTTTTTTTTAATATATGTAGTACTTAAGTATCTATGAATATAAATTTTAGGTTACTAGATGTGGTACAATCAAATAAATTTTTTATTGTAATTCTTTTTTTAAATTTTTTTATTTACTTTTGAAAAATATTTGTTATATTTTTGTTCAGAATGCAATACTTTAGTTAATTATTGACAACTTTTGTAATTTCCTGTGTACTGTCAGTAGGGCTGCATAACCTGCAGGTCAGGTCCCTTGGAGTTAAGGGAAAAAATTTCTTACAAATACCTTGCACCACTGTTTATTTGGTGGATTAGATGGGGTTTTGTTTGCCACAAGAAAAATAGCAATAAATTCTCAAAGCCTTTCCCACTGACAGGATCTACACCACATGTGAGTGAATCTAGAATCTTATATGAGCCAACGGGAATTGGCAAGGAGACAGGCAAGCAGACACACGATCATGTTTAAAGGTCATTCACACTGGATGTGAAAAAAATCACGTATGCAAATTTAGAGATGTGAACAAGAACTTGATTGGTGAGTTCTTTGTGGGTTAGTATATTTTATCAATAAGGTTCTCATTGGCGTGTGCAAATTTTTTTCATCCAATGTTAATGGTCTCATGTTATGGCTGACAAAATTTGATAGGAAATTTGTGATGTCTAATGCCCATAGAATGATTTTGCTTACATTATCTGTGGCTACAGATTTCCCGCAGTCAGAATTTTTGTGTATTTTTAACAGGTAATCTGTGAATAGTAACTTATAGAGTAAACACAGGAGATTATGGCATTATAAATTTTATATTAAAATGCTTATTATTTTGATGATACAGTAGTAGATCGCAAATCACAACAGCAGGCTCTCTTGAACTACCTTTCTACAGTCATTAATCATGCTAACAACTGCATTATTTCTTATTAATTAAACAATTTTTCATATATGAAACCTTTAGAGTAATTAGTTATGATTATAAATGCTCTATCTAGGAAATGATGAAGTCTAATGACATTTCTTTATCTAAATATTCAGTGTCTATTAACATTTACAATTTGGCAACTGTTTTTAATCAATCATATCTATTTTCGACATAAATTATTTGTATACATTCAGCTTTTTTTTAAGAGTTTGCATTGAAAGATTCGGGATTTTTTCTGATATCAGTATGATTTTACTAAATGATTAAGATTTAATTAAGTAATCATAGTCAGAATTTGAAATTCTTTTTTTTTTCTTTATTATGAAGTTTTTAGCCTTAATTATTAAATTGTGATCCTTAATGTGCATAGTTTTAAAACTTTTTTTTTTCTAAGGGCTCTAAATATTTTTATCATTCTGAAACCCAGCAGAACATATTGAACAACATTTGGTAAATTTTTATCACTTATAAATAATAATATATATATTTTTTAATGTTTGTATGCCTTTACAAAGCAATTGTCTATATAAAAATATAATTGTACCTATCCCCATTGATATGAGTTTTTATTTGCAATGAAAAAAAATTAATAAAGGTAAGAAATTTGATTAAAGTAAACTTTTGGACTGTTTTATGGCATATAGATATATTATTATTTGAGTCGAGTGGAATTTGTTTCATGACTAAAATGTGAAGAAATGTACTAAAACTATCCTACAATATGCTAAAAATGCTAAAAAGGAAAATTTATCATATGTTTTTAGGTAAAACTAAAACTAACTAAAAAATAAATGTTTTATTAATCGATTTAAAAAAAATATTTCATCCCAATAAGTTTACTTTCTTATAAGCTACACATTCACAGTTTGAAATAAAAATCATATTTTCTGCTGTTATGATATGAGTTAAAGACAACATAAATAATACAAAAATATTTTGTATTATTGTAAGTCTGGCATGTCCTATTACAAAGAGCATTTTCTTATTTTTTTTTAACATCAAAGGTAGTTTTCAAATACGACTTAAAAAAATAATTTCTTTCATAAAAATACTAATTTAGTGAATTTAGCTATTTCTAAGTGTAATTGAAAATTCTGCTTGAAAATGCTGTAATTCTGATTAAAAGCATGCTTATATTATGTTTGAATATTGTTAAAAAAGATTTTGCAAAAATGTATTTTTTGATATTTATTGGAATATAAATAAACATATTAAATAGGAACAAAAATATTCTTTTGTGTATTTATATTTTTATTTGTGACTTTCTAATTTTTCAAATGAACAAATAAAGATGTGAGTTGAAGAATGTGAGTGAATGTAACATTTTAACAAAGTCAAACCCTTGTCTACAAAAATGAATTTTTGTTTTATATAAAGTAAATCATTGTTTGATTTTATTTATGGAGTTTAAATATATCTGTGAAAATTTGTGTTTAAAATGTTGTACTGTACCATCAAATGTTATTACAGTAGGGAACCGATTATCCGGAACGATCGGGACCATCGCTATTCCGGATAACTGATTTTTCCGGTTTTCTGAATCACTACGAAAAGCCGTTTTTTTTATTGTTAAACCCAACTAAAAAAAAAAATTATGATAATAATCTTAAAAAGAGGAAAAAACGATGAGGTAATACACTAATGATTATTTCCAAAGTGATGGTAAGGTAAACATCCTTCAAAAAAGAAAGAAAAATCCTAAAATCTTATGAGGAAAAAAAATATTTTTTAAAAAAATGGCGGGAAAATTTCTCGAATATCGTTCCGTTTTTTTGGTTTTCCGGTTTTCTGATTTCCGGATAACGGGTTCTGTACTGTACTTTTAATCATTATATATTACCATATATGTTGGGGAAAAAGGCAATGAACTGCTTACTTTAAAGATTTATTTATAAAAGAAACAAAATATGTATAGATTTCCTATGAAAATTTACTTTTTATAATGTTTAGAGTTTCATATGTTCATGTTATTTTTTTTACACATTTTTATTAATTAATAATGTTTCTTTTACCAAATGACACAGAATTTAAATTTTTGACAATTTGTGAATAAAATGTTATTTTGTTTAATTTTTTCTGCTTTCTTCATATTATTGTGATTTTAGTTATTTTTTTTAAACTTATAACTGCGAATTTTAAATAATGTTAAAGTGTACTAGAAGAGGAAAACTAGGTGGTTGCTTAGCTTTTTTTAATGTTCAACACATTAAGTTTTGGGGAAAAACCCTTCATTCATGGAGGATTTTTTTAAATGAAACTAATTTGCGTAATGTAATTTGCAATAATTTTTTTAGTCTATAGTTTATAATAATAAATATTAAAATAACCAACTTTTTCTTGATGCTGCCTCTTGGACTCTAGTAAGACTACAATTAAGTTCATATTTCAAAAATTTATTTTATATTAACACGTTGAATGCCATGGGGGTGACCGGCACTGAGTTTGTTCGTAGTGTCACGGGGGTCACTGGTCAAGATTATTTGAAACACATAATTCGAGTAAATTTTTAATTTTTTATATTTTTATCGTTACTAAAATGGTTTGAAGAAATTAATGCAATATAGAACACACAAAAATAGTTTTATTTATATACACAGAGATGCCAACTTGCTCTGGACAGCGAATAAATATTTTCAAGTGGTAGTTTATTAATTGTGATTCTTGGTTTAATAAATTCAATTTCTAAACAATTCGTAGGCTTTTATAATTCACCACTTTTTTCAGACATGTCATGTTAAACCTTTTAAAAAACTAGCAAAATCTGTCTTAAGATTTGCAAATTTAGTTTCTAGTTATTTACATTGTGCCCAGACGGTCAAGCCATGTAAAATTAGCAAGGCATTCAATGTGTTAAATACTCGAAAATAATAATATAATTTAAAAACTTAATAACTTTAACTAGAAGCCTGTAAAAACACAATTTTATTTAACATCTATGATTTAGGTGAACAAAAAAAGATAGCACTTATATTATTCTGTAGTGCCAGGAAATATCTTATCCTTGCACTAGTCAAACAGGATGACCAACTTATATTTTACTTATTATTCCAATCGCTACACCGATTTCTTCAACAGGAAACACAAAATGACATCAGTTGCAGCTATTGGCTTTTTTAGGCAATAAAAAAATAGTTATTTCTGTAAAGAAAAAAAAAGTCAATTATATAATCTATAGTTCTTTGGATTTTCAAAGATTAATTTTTTTTCAAAATAAAATGCTAGGAATTTGAAAAACTTTTCAAAAGTAAAAAGTAAAGCCCACTTATAACAGCCCCTTGTAGGCCAAGGATGTTAAGACTGCAATCAACAGCATGATAGCGGCAATGTGGTCTGCATTGTGCACCGGTCGCTTTTACTTTCCGTTAAGCTGATACCCATCTATGTAAAACTGGAGGGGGGGGGTCTTGAAGCCGCCACCCGGGATAGAAATTTGATCCTTTAAAATGACAGCTCCCTGTCTTAATCATTCCACCATTACTGCTCTATAGGTAAATAGTAGTAGGCTTGAAGTGCTTTAAGAAAAAGTCTTATAACCTCTTATTAAGTTAAAGCCTAGTTTTTAATGTTGTTAGGAAGTTTTAGAAATGCCTGATCAACAAGGTTTTTTTTCTTCTTCTGTTTTTATATATAATTTTATTATATTTTATAACCGTCGTTGAACAGAAGACCCAGTTTTTGGGGTTACAACTTCTAATGTTCAACTCCGTAACCTTGTAATTTCTAACCCAATCCAGAAGACAAAGGAAATCCTGGTTCAGATAATGGGAGAAATTTGTCTTCTTGGAGGACTTCTTGATGGAACTAACCCGCATTTGCGTTAAATGGAGAGGAAAGCCACCAAAACCTCCCATGGTTAGCCTAACGTTAAGGAGGCTCAAAGCCATGATCTGTCTGCAATTGAGGATATTTTACGTCAGCACTGTGGTCAGTGCGAGCCGAGTGCGTAATTCGTATCTACATGCCATCGCTGGAATTCGAACCCGATTCACCAAACTGGAAAGCGAACGCTCTATCCCCTCAGCCACCACGTCTCTTTATACATAATTTGTCAATATTTTTTTTATATATTTGTTAATAAATAGCTTATCTATGAATCGGATTTGAAAAAATAAAGGTTATAGTTCGCCTCCAGGCCTTTGAAATTTTAACCTTACTAAGGCGATACTAAATGTGTGAGTTAAGTATTAGGACAAACTGCTGTTCGCGGAGCACTTTTAAATTGAGAACAACATGAAAAGGAAACACACATAATCTCGTAGATTTTCACAGGAAGCTGTATAATTCTCACCGTTGAACATAATCCCCTGATCTTGAAAATAATAGGAATATTTTGCAAAGCGTTGCGGTTTCCCGTAACTTTAACGCTGAAACTATTTGAGATTTATAGTATGATTTTTCTTGCAAATCACCTGTCCTTGACACGTTGAATGCCATGGGGTCAGCGGTGACCGGCAAAGCCAAGGTTATTAGAAACCTATAATTCGTGTAAATTTTAAATTTTTTTATATTATCATCGTTACTAAAATGGTTTGAAGAAATTAATGCAATATCGAACATACAAAATTAGTTTTATTTATATACAATAGCTGCCAACTTGCTCCGGACAGCGATTAAATATTTTCATGTGGTAGTTTATTAATTGTGATTCTTGGTTTAATAAAATCAATTTTGTAGATTTTTATTCACCATTATTTCTAAACATCTCGTAGGCTTGTATAATTCACCACTTTTTTCAGATATGTCATGCTAAACCTTTTAAAAAACTAGCAAAATCTGGCTAATATTTGCAAATTTAGTTTGTAGTTATTTACCGTTGTGGCCAGACGGGCAAGCCATGTAAAATTAGCGTGGCATTCAACGTGTCAAGGGTTACAATTTAAGGTTAGGTAGGTCACACACTGAGGAAGCAAGGGGTAAGAAAAAGGCATACAGGTTACGAATTCCTATTCTTTTGCGTTAGGATGCGCGGAGGTGATGTGCGCATGCTAATACAAAATCTGTCTGACTTTTTCTATGCATATCTGTCTCATGTATATCAGCGCTATGGTTTGCGTTATGTAGAATATAGACCAGGATCTAGATTCAAACTAAGGTCGATAGTGTTGAAAGTAAACTCAATCAGAAGCATACTTTAATTTTATAGAAATTTTATTTAGAGATTTTTTTTAAAAATATAACTATTGGATTTTGCCCGGAAGTTATTAAGTTTATTTGGATCCGAAATCTAAACAATGATATGCCGATTGTGTTGCATCGAAAGTTAAAACATGAATTTGGGCTATACTATCTAGCACCACTTCTTTAACAAATAAATCTATTTAAAAACTAAAAATAAATTTCACAATTTGGAAGTTAAAGGAAGGAAAGGGGAAAAATATCTGAGACGACTCTTATGATCTCTACACTTATTTTACGCACTCAACAGTAGATATATTTGAAATGCCACTCATATTTTTAAGTTTTTTATGTTTCAAAAGATTTTGTCGGACACATTTGTTTATTTGCAGAAGACATCGCGCTACGTAGAACTAATATTTTAGATGGCTTTGACCTTGAGAAGAATTCGGAAAGAAAGTTTTCTCATAGACTCATAGATTAGAAAGTTTCTTTCTTTTTTTTTTTTTTTTAATATTGTCCTTTGTCTGAAATTTTTTTATTCATCTAAAGAATGTAGGAGGATTGATGTTCTGCTATCTTCTTCAATTCGATAGTTGAACTTAAAATGGCAGAAATAATATTAGATTGGTATATCAAATAAATGCACAAAAAAAATTTGAATACAAACTATCGAAACTTTTCTAGGTAATTAAGAATATTATTTAATAAGTAATTATTAATTAATTATATGTTTACGATTATAGATAAATCAGATATTGTTAATTTAGAAATAAATATATTTAGTACATAAACAGAAATAGCAAATGTTCAATTTAAGCACTTTAAAATGAAACAGAAAACATAATTTAACAAACATGATTCTTCATTTATTAAAACTTAAGATCCATATTCAAAAATCAGAAAAACTCGATTGAAAAAAATTTGTTTCATTGGTTTTTTTGAAGTTTTATTCTGCGTTTACTGTCTAAAAGTTTGATTGCGAACGTTGATTGCGTTTAATGTATTATTTAGTTGTGGCAACCCTATCATGTTATCTCGATAACTAAAATAAACGGCAAAAAAGTGTGTTATGTATCTGCAAGTAAACTAAATAATTTATAAATAATATGAGAAAAAGAGATAAATTACATTGGAGAGGTGATTTTTTCTTGCATTTATACAAATGCTTGATCTTGCTTAATTTAGCTGTGGGGATTTTAAATTTTAAATTAGTTTTGCTGCTAAAACTCCTTTTTTTGTAAATTGACATTTAGCTAATTTTTTGTCGAAAAGTACAAGTTTATAAACCTTACATATAGCAGATGATTGCATAAATGTTCCGATGAACTTCTAGGCGAGTTAGGGCAGGTTATTAGAATTAACATTGCAATGGAAGTCATGCCACGAAATGTCATAGTACGCGGCTGGGGGCGCTTCTCTTTCATGACCTGTTCAAAAGAACAAGAAGAAACTGTTCATAATAGAGAAGAGCTCCTAGCCGCGTATGACGATATTTCTGGACATGGATTTCTATGCAAATTCTACCCTGATAACGTGCCCTAACTCCCCCAGAAGCTTATTGCGTAACATTTATGTGACTCCTTGTTATATATAACTATTTAATAATTGTACATTTCTACAAAAAAATAGATGTTTAAAAAAACTGTAACTTGGAAAGAGAAAACGCTTGCAGATTTGAGATTAGCGATTCGAAAGTATCTAAGATCTGTTTAAAATTCTTATGCAACAGAATAGTAAAAAGAAATAATTCCTCCCTGGTGTTATTTAACCCTGATAACGCGCCCTACAGTTGTAGAGCTTAGCTCCAAGTGTTTAAGAGCACTTAAATTTGAAATGTTCAACAGTAACGGGTAATTTTTTACTTAATGCGAAAATAATGTTTTCTGATTCTTTATGGTTAGTTATTTGGTTATTGAAAATTAAAAATATGCAAGGTGTTTTGTAAGGACTACTCTTATTATACATTTTAAGAATCTTTGTAAAATTAGTCGCAAATTAATATTTAAGCGAGAGAAAAAAAATTGCTATTAAAATCTGAAGGATCCTAATTAAGGAAACCGGGTGTACAAAACAAAGAAGTTAAAAGATGATTTTTGGAGACAACTCCAAACCAATCAAGCATTTTTTGATTGTCTTTTAATTATAGTTTATATAATTTACTCATAATACTTCTTTTTAATTTTAGGTATCATTAATAAAGATTATATTTGTTATTAAGTTTGCATTTTGAAGTAACTCGAATTAATAAGAAGTTTTTTAATTGGACAATCTTTTAGGTACTAATATAAAACCTAAACCAGTTAATCAAAGTAAAATTAGAAAACCCAAATCAGACAATCATTATGGTAAAAGAAAAGAAAAATCGGACAGTCGTTACAATTCAGACGATTCCTATCTTAATCATTTCGGTACAAATTGTTTCGATCAATACGAATTAAACAATAAATAATTTTTAAATTATTTTCCCAAGTATAAACAAATTTTATAAATAGATTAAAACAGCTTTTGATCACACAAACAATTAAGATGTACTGAAAAAAGTAAAAATTAAGAATAATATAAGAAAATTTCGATCGTTTTCCTTATTGATCGCTTTCCTGACTCAGTATTGTGGATTGTTTTTAAGGTAGTTCGATTTTGACTACATAAAATAGTAGCAATCAATATACAGGTAATAATATACTCAAAGTTTCGATCGCGTTCCTGACTCAGTATTGTGGATTGTTTTTAAGGTAGTTCGATTTTAGCTAGATAAAATGGTAGCAATCAATATACAGGTAATAGTATACCCAAAATTTTGATCGCTTTCCTGATTCAGTATTGTGGATTGCTTATAAGGTCAAGAATTTGATTCTAATTAGATAAATAGGTAATAATATACCCAAAGTTTCGATCGCTTTCCTGATTGATTGCTTTCCTGATACAGTATTGTGGATTGTTTTTAATGTCAAGAATTCGATTTTACCTAGATAAACAGATAGCACTTATCAATTAGCATGTTGGAAAAATACCTTATATTTCATTACTACTTGAAAATTCGCTCTTGGATCAAAAGTAATTCAGAGTAAGTTTTCATAGAAAAAAAAAAGAAAAAAGTCTTGTGAAAATTTCATCAAAGCATGTCTTGAAACTTAATACGTTAGATAGAAGTGTTATCTAAAAAAGTTAAGGTGAATAGTTTAAATATGACATATGCCTCCAAAATAATGATAATATCTGTGTATTGTATAGTTAACAGCAGTTTCGCATTTAAGTGCAATTCACGTATTTTTACGTATTCTACAATTTGACCTTAAAACGCTTATCACGTAATATTACGTAGAACTCATTGAAAAGTGGATGTCGTATAATGCTGGTAGGTGAAGGGGGTAATGTAAAAATGAGGCTAATGTGAACAATTGGAATAATTCAGTTATTTATCGGTCAAAGTTTCTTTAAAATTTTTTGGCCGATTCACAAAAATGTCTTACATTTTCATATGTGTAAGCATAACATGTTTGGTTGTTATAAATTATAAAACAAGGTTTTTATGGAGGACAAGTACATTCTTAATTTTCTTTTTAATAGCTATTTTAGACTGCCTTTATTCATTGTTTTGAATAAGGGGAAGAACTATGCTGTAAATGAATATGTCTATTATTTAATTTAAAAGGGGGCGGGGAACATGTGGAAAATAAACACAACCACCAAAACTTTTTTTGAATGCATATAGGTATATATAAAGACTGTATAATTTAAGTCAAATTATTTACATCACACTAATATATGAATCCTTTCAATGACTTTTTTAAAAAAAACATTTAATTATGAAATTCCAAGCAAAGAAATCAGTGAAAAATATTGTTTAAACTTAAAAAGCTTTAAATTAAAAACAATAATATTGCTAACAAATGTATTTTTCTTCATCAATCTTCGAGCTAAATAGCAATTCAACTTATTTAAAAATTTAAATTTATACTAAAATAAAGTATACCTAGTAAGAATTTTGTGCAAATAATAAAATTTCATTTTCTAAATTAGAAATGTTAAATATTTGAAAGAAAATATGTCGCGAAATTAAATTATAAATTTTCTATACTGTTTCATACTAGCATAGCTAAAATAGTATTTAAAGTCGATTTCAGAATAGTTAGGAGTTAAGTAGTTAAGAAGAAATGTGTCAAAACCTCAAGAGAGACAAAATTTTCTTCAAGTAAAGAAGTTTTAAATTTATTTTCTACTTACTTTTCTAAGATTACTTATTGAATGAACATAGTAAAAAAATAAAAATAAATAAATGAATCAAAATCTGTTATTCAAGTAATAATTAACATTAAATAAAATATATCTGGTAATTTTATTATCATTATTTTCCAAAGAATTTAATTTAATTACGTGTCAACAAGTAAATTGTGATTTTTATTTAAGAGTTATTGTTAAGGTTGTACGGCGTTCCTTCATTAGTGCCCTTTACATATATTTTTAGAAGCTTTGTCTGTTATTCAAGTCAAAATTTGTTATGGTTTATCTGTCAAAATCTGTTATTCAAGTAATATTTAACATAAAATTAAATCTATCTGATAATTACATTTCATTATTTATTAAAAAATTATCATCATTATTTTCTAAAGAATTTAATTTAATTACGTGTCAACAAGTAAATTGTGATTTTTATTTAAGAGTTATTGTTAATGTTATACAGGGCGTTCCTTCATTAGTGCCCTTTACATATATTTTTAGAAGCTTTGTCTGTTATTCAAGTCAAAATTTGTTATGGTTTATCTGTCAAAATCTGTTATTCAAGTAATATTTAACATTAAATAAAATCTATCTGATAATTACATTTAATTATTTATTAAAGAATTATTATCATTATTTTCTAAAGAATTTAATTTAATTACGTGCCAACAAGTAAATTGTGACTTTTATTTAAGTTATTGTTAATGTTATACAGGGCGTTCCTTCATTTGTGCCCTTTACATATATTTTTAGAAGCTTTGTCTGTTATTCAAGTCAAAATTTGTTATGGTTTATCTGTCAAAATCTGTTATTCAAGTAATATTTAACATTAAATAAAATCTATCTGATAATTACATTTAATTATTTATTAAAGAATTATTATCATTATTTTCTAAAGAATTTAATTTAATTACGTGCCAACAAGTAAATTGTGACTTTTATTTAAGTTATTGTTAATGTTATACAGGGCGTTCCTTCATTTGTGCCCTTTACATATATTTTTAGAAGCTTTGTCTGTTATTCAAGTCAAAATTTGTTATGGTTTATCTGTCAAAATCTGTTATTCAAGTAATATTTAACATTAAATAAAATCTATCTGATAATTACATTTAATTATTTATTAAAGAATTATTATCATTATTTTCTAAAGAATTTAATTTAATTACGTGCCAACAAGTAAATTGTGACTTTTATTTAAGTTATTGTTAATGTTATACAGGGCGTTCCTTCATTTGTGCCCTTTACATATATTTTTAGAAGCTTTGTCTGTTATTCAAGTCAAAATTTGTTATGGTTTATCTGTCAAAATCTGTTATTCAAGTAATATTTAACATTAAATAAAATCTATCTGATAATTACATTTAATTATTTATTAAAGAATTATTATCATTATTTTCTAAAGAATTTAATTTAATTACGTGCCAACAAGTAAATTGTGACTTTTATTTAAGTTATTGTTAATGTTATACAGGGCGTTCCTTCATTTGTGCCCTTTACATATATTTTTAGAAGCTTTGTCTGTTATTCAAGTCAAAATTTGTTATGGTTTATCTGTCAAAATCTGTTATTCAAGTAATATTTAACATTAAATAAAATCTATCTGATAATTACATTTAATTATTTATTAAAGAATTATTATCATTATTTTCTAAAGAATTTAATTTAATTACGTGCCAACAAGTAAATTGTGACTTTTATTTAAGTTATTGTTAATGTTATACAGGGCGTTCCTTCATTTGTGCCCTTTACATATATTTTTAGAAGCTTTGTCTGTTATTCAAGTCAAAATTTGTTATGGTTTATCTGTCAAAATCTGTTATTCAAGTAATATTTAACATTAAATAAAATCTATCTGATAATTACATTTAATTATTTATTAAAGAATTATTATCATTATTTTCTAAAGAATTTAATTTAATTACGTGCCAACAAGTAAATTGTGACTTTTATTTAAGTTATTGTTAATGTTATACAGGGCGTTCCTTCATTTGTGCCCTTTACATATATTTTTAGAAGCTTTGTCTGTTATTCAAGTCAAAATTTGTTATGGTTTATCTGTCAAAATCTGTTATTCAAGTAATAATTAATTGTGATTTTTATATAAGTTAATTGTGATTTTGTGATTTTTGATAAGTTATTGTTTACGTTATACAGGGCGTTCCTTCATTAGTGCCTTTTATACAAATTTTTAGAAGCTTTGTCAAAAATAATGACAAAAAAAAGTATATGTTTTCTGAGAATGAAAATGTTATTGCAATCTGACGAACCACACTGAGAAAAAAAGTTTGATCATAATTACCAGAATATGATACAATTTATCCAGACTTTATCGATTTATCGTAACATTAACAACAAAATATGGTTTTATAATATGAGGTAAAATTTGGTAATTTTATCATGATATCGTAGAACATGGCATAAGAACCATTTATTCGGTTAAATTTACTTTTCAGTTTCACAATTTTTACTAAATGTGTGGTAATAAGGACTGTGATTTTGAAAACCAGAATTTCTTGTAAGCCGTTAACATATGAACGAAAAAATTACCAAATGCATGATTTGAATACTGTATAATTTGTTTTTATTAACCAGAATTATGTTTTTTTTATCAGAAAATTCATTACCTTGTAGTACGGTAATTTTACCATATTTTTTTTTTCCAATACAAAAACCTGTTAAACCTTAAGACAACAGAAAAGAGTTGAAAGGAAGTAATAAGAAATGCGTATGACAATAAAACAGGTTTCGATCTTGTTAATCCCGTTTATCTCAAAAATGATTCAATTAATCTCATTAGCGTTTTTTTTTTTTTCTTTTTTAAATTTGCTTTATTTATTTACGTTCCCCAAATGCATACTTTTTGAATGCATATTTTTTTAATTTTATTTTGAAAAGAATTCTAAAACTTTATATTAACCCCTTCGTTCTCGCTGCCGTGAAAATGATAAGGTGAGGCTTCGCCCTCTATTTCTCGCTTCCGTTATATTTCCGGGCTGGAGTGCTCAGTAGTAACGCGCCAATAAGAATAAAACTAATTCATTTCTTTTGCCCGGAAAACATTTTATTTCTCATTTTACACACCAGAAGGCAGTACCAGGATATTTTTAAAGTAATTGCAGATAGTTAGTTTATTTTAAACTAGATGTCAGCACTAATCAAATAGCACTAATAAAAAATAGGCACTTTTATGACCGTTTTCTTGAAAATTAACCGATCGTTAAGGGGAGGGGTTAAAAGAAATGATTATGGGTCACCATGCATAACCAGAAATGTTAATTCAATTATTATTTTCTAACTTAAATTAATTATGAGTTTGATATTGGTTTTAATTTAGGTTTTAGGTTGTAATGTGATGAGTATTCAAATCAATAGTTTTTATTTCAAGCAGCTGGTTTTAGTACGTAAATTTTAAAAATTGACGGGTTACATAATTATAGAAATAGAGCAGATATGTGTATTGCAGCAAGCGTTAATTCTTTATAGAAAATACGTTGCCAGATTATTAAATTAGCACTTCTCAGTAATTGATAACCAAACCAAACCTGAAAACTGAAATTTCCGGTAAACCGTTACCATATAAACGGAAAAATTACGAAATGAAAGGTTTAATTGCTGGAAATTTTGTTTTATTCCCAGAACTATGTTTATTTTTATTACGATACTTTGTTTTTATTTGTACGATAATTTCACCAGAATTTTTTCTTTGTGTTTAAACTCTGTATGAATACAAATTTTCTCCGAATTTTAAAATTATTTGTATAAACACGTAAGACAGCATTTAATGCCATAATAGATAATTCACAGATAAAAATTTCTCGATATAATAGAAATTTTTAAAAAAAATAATATTTGCATTATGTAGCGTAGACCAGTATTTCCCAAAGTGTGGTACGCGTACCCCCAGGGGTACGGGAACAGTTTAGCGGGGGTACGCTTTCTTATGCGAAATATCTTGCAATATATGAAAATTTAAAAACTTTTTACTTAAAAACAAAACTAGCCATGAAAATTTACGATTACGTAGTTTTCAATTGGCTATTTTTTGAAGAGTTGACAGTTAATAATTAATGGTGTCAACAGCCAGTTGTGATTTTTAACTCTTATGAAATTTTTTTTTATAGTAAAAAATGCATTCATTTTTTTATTAGGGGTACACAGCGTTATGAAAAATTTAGAAAGGGTACACAAAATTCATAAGTTTGGGAAACACTGGCGTAGACCATAAACATTATCTTTCTGGCATATCCAAAATAAGAATAGTAATTTAATTGTTTCAAAAATTTGTACTCATACATTAATGCTTGTTTTATTAACACTATAAGAGTATTTTTCTATTTCAGGTTTTTGTTTCCAAATTATATTTTACTAAAAAATATAATTAGTTTTTATTTTTATCCTAAACTGTGATATAAGATTGTTCTAATTATTCATCTATTGGTGAGACTAAGACTTAGACGTAGTGCATTTCAAAATAATTATCATGAATTGTTTTGATACATTAATATTATAGTATAACAAATTAATCATTCAATTTTAGTTTGAGATGTTATTTTGTAGAAGATGCGTTATTCGTAGCAACATCTGCATAAATAAACAATTAGATTGCAACATATAATTGCATTGCAATTTTATTTTGCTGCGCATTTTTCTCTTAAAGATTTTGAATTCAATGTCATGTTCCATAAAGGTTAAGGTCGACTACTTTTGAATTTTTTTGAATTCATAAACCGGATTGCATGTATAAAAGAGCTTTTTCAATGATTTAAATCATGTTTGAAAATTTAAAGGGTCAGATTGCAACACAAACTGACATATACTTAAGGAAATAAATGTACAACATAAAATTCAAAACTTTTTGAAAAGATCGCTATTTTTAGCACTAAACACATTTTCATGACAGCCTCTGAATTATATTTGGAATTATTCCAATATTAGAATATTAGTTTTGGAATTTTAATATAAATTTTTTTAAAAATCAGACGGTAAAAATATGATATAAAGAAAAAGGAAAACAGGGAAAATATAAAATCAAAGTTAATAACAAAACCAATTTTTTTAAAACAATCGATAGTTTTTAAATGCAACTTCTAACCGTAATTATTTTATTTACTGAAATGATTTTGACGGTAATAGGTTCTGTGGAGCACCACATGATTTTATAATTTGTTTTTGTACAATTGTTTGATGAAAATAATTTATTTTTAATATTTAAACTTTTATGTGCATTGCAGATTTGCTTTTTAAAAATGAAATATTTCGGACAAAAATAATTAGCGAAGCATAGAAAAGACGAATATATGAAAAAGTAATTTTTCCAAAATATAAACTCCAGATAAATTGCACTGCTCTATAGTTATTCTTGCAGTAAAAATTAGTAAATTGAAGAAAAGATAAATAGTATATGAAAAGATGTTTTTTAGAAAGCTTATATTTAAGATTGATTGCACTATTCTATACTTTTTCTTGCTGCAAAAATATTTATCAATGAGTAGAAAGGATAAATACATGAAAGTGTAGTTTCCCCAAATTATAAACTTCAGATAGATTGCACTGCTCGATAGTTTTCCTTCACTGTAAAAAGATCCAGATCAAATTACGGTAAAAAGTACCGGTAATCAGGGTGCCGGTACTTTTTACCGTAAAATCTATTTTTACCGGAACATGTTACGCAATAAAAACCTGCTATACCGTAATTTTTACTGTAATAATTATCGTAAAATCACTGAATCACTCTAATTAAATAAATATTATTGTTAAGTTTACGGTATAATATTTAACGGAAAAAAGCAGTTTTTTTCAATAAAATGGATTTTACGGATGATGCACTTTAATTCAGCATTAAAGATCCGATACTTTATACTATAACTTAATACGGAGCTTTTTTACAGTGAAGAAAAACTATCGAACAATGCTAAATCTAAAGTTTATACTTTTTGGAAACTACTCTGTCATAAAATCTATTTTTACCGGAACATGTTACGTAATAAAAAACTGCTATACCGTAATTTTTACTGTAATAATTACCGTAAAATCACTGAATCACTCTAATTACACAAATATTATTGTTAAGTTTACGGTATAATATTTTACGGAAGAAACAGGTTTTTTCAGTAAAATGGATTTTACGGATGATGCACTTTAATTCAGCATTAAAGTTCCGACACTTTATACTATAACTTAATCTGAACCTTTTTTACAGTGAAGAAAAACTATCGAACAGTGCAAAATCTAAAGTTTATACTTTTTAGAAACTACTCTTTCATAAATTTATATTTTCTTCAATTTACTAAATATTTCTGCTGCAAGAAAAACTATAGAACAGCGCAATCAATCTTAAATTTATACTTTTGAAAAACTATTTTCTCATGAACAGTTCCTTTTTTAAATTTACTAAATATTTTTGCTGCAAGAAAAACTATAGAACAGTGCAATCTATCTGGAGTTTATGTTTTGGAAAAATTACTTTTACTATGCTTCACTAACTTTACTTTACTCCAAAGTGTTATTTAGCTAAGTTTAGAAAAGATAAATTTATGAAAGAGTAATTTTCAAAAACGTAAACTGCATTATAAAATAAATTTTCTTTTCAACTTTATGCTTAATTCAGCATTAAATCTTTAGCATTGATATTTTTTGATACATAAAAATTATATAAATTGCTTTTTCTTGCGAACGAAAATAATGAAACACTCAGCTTTGGTTTTTTATTAAATTAAATTTTTAAAAAGATGCTGAGAAATTGAAGAAAAAATAACTTTTGAGTTAATAAGTTAGCATATTTCAACATAGCTATTTTTCATGTTTTTATTTTAATTTTAATATATTTCAAATGCTACAAAAAGTAATTGCTTTGAAAATTGAAATACATATTTGAGGTATTTTACTTTGTAAGAAATTTCGTGATAAAAATGGTTGAATAGCAATTTGTTAAATTGTTATTTTACCAAATTCCACCAAAACAGTCAAGTAACCTTAAAAAATGATTTTCAAACTGTTAAGTGTGAGAAAAAACGTTTATTGATTGTTTTTTTTAATACGGTTAAGCAATTAGAAGTCTAATCACGCCAATTAAGCCTACCTTATAAATTCAGTTTGTTCTGTGCAGTTGGGGACATACTGTAGCTGAGAGGGCTAATCGGTCAATCTCATAACCAGGTGGATGGGGATTCGAAGCACAGAGTTGCGGATGTAACACAATATGTTCTATCAGTAACAACCAGTTTTATATTAAAAAAAAGAATTGAAATTTCTGAAAGTTACTAAAAATTAGAGTAAGAGTAAATGAAACCAAGATTTATTTTAGAGAAAATTATTAAAACTTGTTTAATTTTGAATTTTTCAAATTAAGATTTATACATTGAAATTCTGAAAATATGACTTTTTTAAAAACGGTGGAACACATTTTACAATTTTTTAAATAACAAAAAATAGCTGAAGATCAACTTAAATATGGAAATGTTTTTAAAAAAAATAGATAAATAAGTAAAAAGTTGCTAAAATTATTATTAATAATTTGTTAATATTTGATAATATGGTTTTTTCAGTTGTACAAAAATAGAAAATTTTGAATATAAAAATGGGTTAAATGACACAGAAAAAAATCTTAAATATTTTTTCTGGACAAATTGCACAAATTGAATTTAAAACTGACCAGAAATTTTTGAAAAAAATCCAGCTCGCTTAAAATTTAAACCTATATTTAAAATTAAAGAATAAATACAAAATAACACAAACAATTTCAAAAGAATGCATGCATTTTTGAAAAAAAAATCAACAGTTTGTCCCTGTTTCCTTTATAACTTAACGAATAAAATTGAAGCATGAGTAATAAGTATCGAAATAAATAAGCAAATTGCAATTATATTCTATGAATAAGTACATGACATAAATATGATTTGACAGTTAACATTAATTTTAGTTACAATGAAGTTTCAAATGATCAATATTGAAAACATTTGTTCTGTTATTCTATGCATATTATGAAAACATTAAAACAATGACTGTGGCAAATAGTAAAATACATATTAGTTCAATGAAAAGATCATATTTGATTACAATGAAAATAAATAAATATGCATAATTTAATAAATACAAAATGATAATATGAAATGAAACTGGATTCGTTTAATGTATCAACTGACTGTTAATAAATTATTCAATACTAGTGATATATGCGTTAAAAATTAAATATTTAGCAAGCTGCTACAAATGTTAGATTGAGTTAGTATGAAAATACTCGTAAAACAAGGTTGATGTTCCTAAAAAGAAACTGAAATTTATTCCTAGGAGTTGGAAAACATTTACTAATCAATTTGAGAAAACATTTATGCATAGTGAAGGTTTTAGCTAAACATTAATGTATTAGACTTGTACTTTGTTTACGTCATTTAAAATTGAAATTAGATGTTTTTATATTCATTCAGCAATTTGTCATGTTTCAAACTTTTTGTAATTTACTTAGATTTAGCTTTTATATTCTAAAAAAAAAAAAAAAAAAAAAAAAACGAAAACGCAAATTATTTTAAGGAAACTTAATTTGAAATAATGAATATGAAGTTGGTTAAATAGTCTTTTAATATCATTGAAACTTGCTTCTGTCGTTTGGTATCATTGAAACTTGCTTTTGTCTTTTGGAATCATTGAAACTTGCTTTTGTTTTTTGGTATCATTGAAACAAGATTTAGTCTTTTGGCATCATTGAAACTTGCTTTTGTCTTTTGGTATCATTGAAACAAGATTTAGTCTTTTAATATCATTGAAACTTGCTTTTGTCGTTTGGTATCATTGAAAGTTTCAAGATCATGTACACCTAAGTTTACAATTAGCTTAAACGCATATTTTAAATTAAATTCCTTTAAACATTAATTAAAAATTAATATTTTTTTTCAAAAATTAGTAAAATTCCTTTCTAAAGATTAATTAAAATTATTATTTTTTGAAAGATACTAAAATATATCATTTTTGATAAAATGTGAATTGATTAAACAGTCTTTCGGTATTCTTATAGCTTACTAACAAATTTAAGAATTTTCTAAAGTATAGACCTTAGTCAACAGTAAGTTTAAAGCAAATTTTAATTTAGAATTATTTTTTTAAAGATGCTTTAAAAAAATAATATTAATTCACAGTAATAATTTAAATTCACAGTTTTTCAAAATGAAAAAAAAAAATCAATATTTTATTATTTTTAAAATATGCTTAGAAAAAGGTTGACATTAAATATGAATTGTTAAGTACCTTAAAGAATATTTCAAAAATAAGAATTGTAAATGAGCTTTTCTAAAACTGTAAAAATACTTTTTACAACAACTGAAATAATGCATACAATAAAGTTTATAGAAAATGATAATAGGGTATTTTGAAGAGGTAATTAATATAGATAATTATTAGAGACAATAGAGATTACTAATGACATACAATTGTTGAACGTTTTCTTTGGAACCACAAAATATATTTAGAAACAGGTTTTAAATGAAATAGGAATTGTTATATACTTTTAAGATCTTTTCCAAAAATATAATTGTGAATAAAGTTTCCTGAAATTTTAAAAAAATACCTTTTACAACAACTTCTATAATGTTTACAATAACGTTTTTGGAAAAAGATAATAGAGATATTTTGTAGAAATTATTAATATAGATAACTATAAGAGATAATAGATATAATTAATGACATTCAATTGATGAACGTTTTGCTTTGAGCCAAAAAATGTTAAAAACAAATTTTAAATGAAGTATGAATAGTTAAATACCTTTAAGAACTTTTCAAAAAACATAATTATCAATAAATTTTTCTAAAATTGTTAAAAAGTTTTTTTTACAACAACTGTAATAATGTATATAATAACGTTTTTAGAAAATCGATAATAGAGATATATTATAAAGATAATTAATATAGATAATTAATATCGATAATTAATATCGATAATTAATATCGATAATTAATATAGATAATTAATATAGATAATTATTAAAGTTAATAGAGATATTCAATGTCATTCAATTGCTGAACGTCGTGTTTAGAACCCCAATAAAAATATTTAGAGACAGGTTAGTTTTTAAATGAGTTACTTATAAAAACTTTTCAGAAAATACAAGTGTGAATAAATTTTTCTAAAATTGTAAAATATACCTTATACAGCAACTGCAATAATGTTTACAATAACGTTTTTAGCAATAGATAATAGAACGATTTTGCAAAGTGTTATGGTTTCTCATAATTCTAACGCTCATGCTATTGGGCAGCAACCGCATCACAACCGACATCACAACCGCAAAAATGCCCCTATAAAATTGCAGAATGACTAAGGGGTAGAAAATAAGGCTAGAGTAATGGTTAATGTTAGACAAATGTTATGCAAAATCTCTCTATTAATTTAAATTATGACACTGAAAATTAAATGCTTTAAAATGCTAATTGTCAAAATTTGACTTGAATACAAGAAAAACACAATATTCGAAATTAAATATTTAAGTGATAAGTGATTCCGATTCAATTTCTTTGGATACAGATTTCAAAAATTGGTTTTCAACTCATATGATTTGCTTAATACTTTTAATAAATTAGTCGGTTATAGCAAAGAATGAAAATGAATGGGAACATGCCTGATAGATACACTGTAAATAATTCAGGATTAAATATGGATTTTACGTTAAAAAGTACCGGCATTCTGAGTTGCCAGTACTTTTTCTTCTACATAAAATCCAGTTTTATCGGAACATATTACGGAACAAAGTATCTGATATACCATAATTTTTAGAATAATAATTACAGTAAAATCACTGAATCACTCTAATTAAATAAATATAACTGAAAAAATAACGGAATAATATTTTACGGTAAAAGTGGATTTTACGCATGAGGGACCCAAAGTGCCGGTACTTTATACTGTAACCTGATTCAGAATTTTTTACGGTGCTGTAGGACTGAAATAATTTTTCGTGACAAAAAATCAAAAGAATTGAAAAAGATTAAATTTCCATTTTTTAAATTATATATTTTTACTAAATCTAAAAAGTATGATGGTAAGCTTTATTTTGTGATGAAATGCATGAAAATAGTAGAAAAATTTGAATGAAATTAAACTTTCTGAACAATTTGAGATGGTTCGTATTACATATTTAAGGTAATGAACAGCTTTATAAATTAGAATTAGCACAAAACTTAGTTAAATACATTAATTTTATTATAATTTTAAAAATTAATATAGATAAATGTTAGGAAAAATGTATCTTTTCACATATTCCTTTTCATTGGAATAAATGTATATGTTTGGGTCAAAGTTTAAAAATTTTTTTTTTAAAGGCAAGCTGATTTAAATGGCTTAGATATCTCTATGTTTATTATTAAAAAAGAACCTTGAAAGCTTTGTTAATATAAATTCTAACATTTTTAGTTGTTTTAGCACATAATTTTACCTCATAAAATTTTGTCCGTTCTTATTATATATTATAAAGACGGTTGAAATATAAAATTCAACTCACATAAGTGACTATCAGTAGATATATATTTAAGAAGCTTTTATTTACAAACAAGAAATAATTTTCATTTTAGCCGCTTTATCAGTAACCGGTTTTACTGTGTGTCGGAATGGCATACCGGTTAATATTTGGAGATACAAGGCAGTACCGGTTCAAAATCTTCAGTCACAAATTCTTCAAAATAGAAACCGGTGATTTTTTTTAAAAAAAATCTGAAATTAGTGCTTTTGTTAAAATATTTTCTTTTTAAATTTTTAATTACAAATTTTAGCACAAATTTCAAAACATGTAATATTTTTGGTAACGGAAAAAATATTTTGCTGTGTAAATGAGAATAAATCTTGTTAATAAAATTATAAAAATAGTACTGAGTAGTTTTAAAAACAAATTGAATGTGTTTTGAAACAATTATGATGGATAAAAAATTAATCTTTGAAAGTGATTATTAATTAAATATTAATTTTAATAAGCCAGTTCTTTTAGTTAAATAACATTCAGTAGACATTTTTTAGAATGGAATAAGTAATAAAAGCATGTTTTTCTGAACAAAATAAATAGTAAAAATTATACAAACGGTTAATAATAAGAAATATTTAGCATCCATCCTACACTGAGAAAAAAGCATAGTCAAAACTATCAGAATATGGTAAAATTTACAGTGTTTCTGGCTCATGGGAACACCAAAAAAGCTTGATAATTTTTACCGAAGCGCTTTGGTAATGATTTTGGAAATGTTGTTTGGTAAAATTAACAGTGAAATATGGTTTTATAATGTGCGATAAAATTTGGTAATTTTATCATTAAAACACTCATAAAAACATTTATTTAATTAAACTTTAAAAACATGTAATAAATGCTGTTTATAACATGTTTAAAAATGTTGTTAAAACATAAATAAACATATAATAAACTTTCAAAGTATAAAATAAATGATTTCAGTTTTGTATTTTCTGTTAAATATGTTGTATTAAGAACTATAATTTTGTAAACCAGAATTTCTGGTAAACTGCAACCACAGAACGGAATAATTACCAAATAAATGGTTTAAAAACCGTATATATATATATTTAGCCAGAACTAATGTTCTTTTTACCAAAAATGTTATTATCATGTAGAACGCTAATATTACCAGAATTTCTTTTCTCCGTACACCGTTTTCATTTTAAAAAACAGCTATTTTTTTCATTGTTTAAAATTTTTTAACATACAATGAAATTAAGATAAAAAATAAATTTGTTTTTTTCTTATTTCTTATAAACGAGAAGCGAACTATTCAAAACTTTCAAAAACTATTTTGCTTTATAGAATTAACTACATAAATGCTTTTGAACTACTAATATAAGATGCTTTAATAAAAATTAAATATATTTCCTGATCAATAACTTTTGAAAGCATAATATTAGGGGGATCGAAAAGTAATGCCGTTTCGACGCATTAAATATTCGTTAGTCTTAAAAACCAATTCATTTTTTTGATCCATTTCGATTCATTTTCGATCTTGCATTGAAAGGATATTGCTAACGAGGATGAATACATTATTGATTAAAAATAAAATCTTGATAACAAATATCAAATGAAACCGAACCGACATTACTTTCCGGTCTCCCCAGTATAAAATAGATACATATTTTTTGAAACAATAAACATAATTTTAAAAAACAATAAATACAGATATTTTTTGTAAGCGATAATATCATTTTTAAATACTATCAAAATTTAGTACTGAAATATGTATTTAAATTTTAGGAAACTCTGGTACTTAAAGCAAATAAAACTAAAGAAAACATATTTTAATTAACATAATATTTAAGAAACATTTAGATTACCTTTTCTCTCTAAGTAGAAGGAAATTTGTTGTTCAACTGACATCTGTTCATAAATTTAGCAAAAAATGAAATCCCTTTTAAATATTTTCTTATTATTATCAGGATAATTTGAATCTTCAGGGGAATAATTATTTTCATAGTATAATCAGTATACTATTGTACTATTATAAATATCAGCATCACTAAAATCTGTAATACAAGTTTGTATGTAAAATGAAAAGGTTTGTATATAAAAGGAAAATTTTTACACATAAAACCAAAATGTTTGTATATAAAATGAAAATGTTTGTAAATGAAATGAAAATTTCCCTCATTTTATAGATGATGTTGAAATTTTTATGACTGTATAAAATTTTCAGAGACATTTTCAACAAATGCAATCAGTGCGATACGCAATATTAACAGTAAGTTTTTGAATTAAATTAAAAAAGAAGTTTCTTACAGTTTTCTACAAGTGAAGCAAATTTCAGCACATATTTGAAACGACAGATATTATATATCATTTCGGACTTCTGCTGTCAAATAAGTCTCCAAGAACCATAGTACTTGAGGAATATGACTATCAAATAATTCCTTAAAAATCACATCATATAACGACTGTCAAACAAATCTTTGAAAATAGAGTGTTTTTTGACACTACGACTATCAAATATTGTTCTTGAAAACAACAGTATTTTTGAAATATAGTTGTCAAATAAATCCTTGACATCTTTGACGATTGCTATCAAATTACCTCTTTAGAACCATTATTATTTGAACAATGACACTTGAATGATTTATTGAAAACCACAGTACTTTTGGACATTGGTTGTCAAATAAATCCTTGATAACCATAGAACTGTTAAACAATGGCTATCAATTTCTTCTTTAGAACCATTATTATTTGAACAATGGCACTTAAATGAATTTTTGAAAAGCATGGTATTTTAGAAAACGGTTGTCAAATAAATCCTTAAGAACCTCAGAATTTTTTAACAACGGATATCAAATTATAACTTCAGAACCATTATTCTTTGAAAAATTGCATTTAAATGATCTCTTGACAACCACAAACAGTGTGATTGACAAAAGCCATCAGAAAAGTTTTACCTTTACGTTTTCCATTATTTGGTTCCGTCACTCTTATATGAAGTTTGACGATTTCTTCTTCTATTGGCGAGCAAATAAGATCATCTCTTCTACAACAACCAGCATCATTATCACATCTATGGAGAACAACACAATGAGGGTTGTATAATCCATGTGATATTGGATACACGTCTCCCACGACAAAAAGCTTAGGTACTGGATCTTTGCAAACACGTTTCCTCATCATTTGTATGTGTTCTTGCAATTTTCGGGTAGAGTTAGTATAATGTGTTACGTCTTCTTTCAATGGGTAACTGTGACAGATGGTGACAGAAAGCACTATCGCCAAGAAAGAAGAATATAAAACAAAAAACATACTTCTGTTTGTGATGCTTGAGGAATTTCAAAAACGAAACTAATATCTTTTGAAGAAAAAGTATTGGCACTTTTCTAGTAAGCTATTATTTATATCACAAAAATCCAGCTAGAAGAAATATATATCACACTTCTAATGTGAGTTGTAATCCATTAAAATTTTTTTTCCGTTTCCAAATAACGTTGTGTGTATGCTGAACTGGAGTAAATATTGACTTCTTCTACAATAATATCCAATAAAAATCTCTTCACGTTTCCAAATAACGTTGTGGATGGCAAATGGAACAATATTGTCTTGAATTTAAGGAAACAATATTGAAACAATGTTGCTTATTATAATAATATCCAAGAAAAGTTTTTTCTAAATAACGTCGTGGATGAAGAAATGGATCAATATTGTCTTCGATAATAATATCCAATAAAAATGTCTTCACGTTTTCAAATAGCGTTGCGGATTCCAAAGAGAACAAAATTGTCTTGTATAATAATAGAACAATATTTAAATAACGTTGTTTTCTATAATAATATCCAATAAAAATGTCTTCACGTTTCCAAACAACGTTGTGGAAGCCAAATGGAAAGAATGTTCTTTATAATAATATACTAATATTTGAACACTATTATCTTCTAAAATAATATCCAACAAAAGCGTCCAAATAGCGTTGATCAGGAACTATAATTTTTCGTTTAAATCAATATCAGTAATCCAATACGAAGTATTTTACGTTGCGAAAAGGTGATGAGCAAATTCACACAAAATTAATAAACCCGGAACGATAGATAAATAAATTACTCTGTTTAGTTCAATAACCAAACAATACATATATCATTAGTATGTTCAAAACGTTCAATGAAATCCTTGAACGTAATGACGTGATATAACGAGTCCATAATTAGAATGATATGAATCAAGTTATGAGAGACGAGTTTTTATACGAGTAATCTTTAAAATCTGGGAATTCCTAGCCTCTTCGTTTCTGTAAGCGGAAGATAGTTTGTCGTCATGATGTATTAGTTGGATAGTAAGCGTATGTGGTTTCCGACTTTCAACTTGGGTTACCTGATTCATTCTGGCAAACTGTCGCCAAGTTAGTCTGCTCAAGAACGCGGTTTTTTTTTCTATCGCTCTTGAAAGTAAACATTAACTTTACCGCTTGAAGTGTTATTGTTTTTTTTTTGTTACACTTTTAGTTTTTTTTCCATACAGATCATGAGAAACTCTGAATATCTAGATGAGATGTTTTTTGAATTTTATTTAGTTTTGAGTATTTTTATTGATTAGTATGATTATTAATATTTTATACATTGTTAATTATAATTATTTCTAATTATAATTCTAATAATTAATTATATTCTAAATAGTTAATTATAATTATTTCTAATTATAATTCTAATAATTAATTATATTCTAAATAGTTAATTATAATTATTCCTAATTATAATTCTAATTATAATTCTAATAACTAATTATATTCTAAATAGTTAATTATAATTATTTCTAATTCTAATTCTAATAATTAATTATATTCTAAATAGTTAATTATAATTATTTCTAATTATAATTCTAATAATTAATTATATTCTAAATAGTTAATTATAATTATTTCTAATTCTAATTCTAATAATTAATTATATTCTAAATAGTTAATTATAATTATTTCTAATTATAATTCTAGTAATTAATTATATTCTAAATAGTTAATTATAATTCTAAATTTGTTAATTATAATTCAGTTCTTTAAAATTTTTAAATACGATTAATCTCCGCTAAGAAAGGCTTTTTTTCAATTAATTTTGTCGTTGTTGTGTAATTAAAGATAAATTTGATTTTGATTTTTTTAAAAAAATTCCTGCGAATATGTAATTTTGCTAATTCTTGAAAAATGTTTTTAGAATTGCGAGATTTTTAAAACAATTTGTTTGTTTGCTTCCGGACAATGCTCAAAATAAAATAATAAATTAAAAAAAAGTTAATTGATAAAATAAATAAATAAGTAAGCAAGCAAATGAAATAACAAATAAATAAATGAACAAAAATTAATTGATAAAATAATTAAATAAGTACATAAACAAATGAAATAATAGAATTAATTGATAAAATAATTAAATAAGTACATAAACAAATGAAATAATAGAATTAATTAATAAAACAAAATAAAATGAGAAAAAAAATATTTTGGGATCATTGTTTAGACAGAGGAAAAAATTCTCATAAAATTACCGTGTAGTAATTACATTTTGGGTAAAAACAAACAAGCAAAATTCTTGTTAATGAAACCAAAATATACGGTATTTAAATCATTCATTTTGTAATTTTTTCATTAATATGGTAACAGTTTATCGGAATTTCTGTTTTTCGAAACAATAGTTCTCATTACCACACATTTAGTAAAAAATACAAAGCTGAAAAGTAAATATAACTAAATAAATGGATTTTACTCTTTGCTCTAAGGTATCATGACAAAATTATCAAATTTTAACACATTATCAATTTTTATCACATGTAATAAAAATTATATGTTATTGTTAATTTTATCAAAAACATTACCGAAGTGCTTCGATAATAATTACCGAAATTTTAAGTGTTCATACAGAGCCAGAAACACAGTAAATTTTACCATATTCTTAAAGTTTTGTATATTGTTTGTTTCTCAGTATACCTTTATAGCCTTATTAGTCTTGTAGGCAAAAAGTGTTTGAACTAACATAAGAAGGAAAAAAAAAGTATTTACTTTTAAACGTTAACAACTATTTTGCGCCGGGATAGCCTGGTTAGCAGAGCGCTGGCCTCGCGTTTGTGAGAACGGGATTTCGAATCCAGCTGGCCGGAAACTCCCTGTGTAGTAAATGGTGACTGGTGTACGATAAACCTGTTGGGTCACAAAGTCCTACATGTTTCCATAACAAATTATACCTCTTAGGTATTGAATTAGAGATTGATCGTTTTCTGGTTCAGGTCAAAATTACGATCTGTGGATGATTGAATGGATCTATGAATGGGTCCACCCTATTAACGAGTGTGGCGGAAGTCAAATTCTTGGAAATAAATGGCGCAACTGGAAAACCCTAACAATCGTACCCTTTCTGCCTTAATGGCCAACGACGACAACAGCAACAACAACGACAAAAAATAATTTTGATAAGAGAAACTGAAGAAAATTGCGGAAGTGAAAATGAAGCAAAAAATTGCCTGAAATCTCCTGAATGCTCGTATATATTTAAAAAACCAAAAGAAACAATGGGTTTTAGATTTTTATTTACTTATGTTTGCTCTTAAAAGATGGACAGCAAATGCAGTAGAAAACAGTTATAAATCAAAGTTATACTTCCAATGATTTCCCCATTTACAAATTTACTCTGAAATGACATCAGGATTCTCATACAGGCGAATCACGTTTTCTCTGTATCGAATGAATCATTTCTTGTTCATGCGTTCATTATTCAGTTTCGATCCCAAAGCAGTATAAACGCTTTATTAAAAAAAGTGCTTTTTTTTTCAAATGACATCCAAAACAATTAAAAAACCGTTTTTCTTAAAATTTTCTACAACATTTTTTCAGGAAAAAATCTTAATTAGTAACTTTTTTTCCACAATTAAATATTTGCACGGTGTTTCATAAATCCCACTCTTAATATAAGTTTTTTTAAATCCTTTCCAAAAAGGAATAAAAAAACTCACACATTAAGGGTCAAATACTTATATTTAAACAAAGATAAATGCAGAAATGCCAGAAAATTCAACGAATCACTTTTGAGGAAGATGGGAGATGATATCAAAACCTGTTTGATTGCTGGATGAAACTAAGAGGATGTAAAATGCAATTATTAGAAACAGTTTCTACTTTTACTCAGCAATTTCATCTCCATAGTGTTTTTTTTTCAGATTTTGATAACACTTTCACATGTTCTTTGAATAACTAATAATTTTTGTTACTCATGTGTAGATTGGCTTTCTTTTTGGCAAAGATTCTAAAAATATATATTAAGTATGGTGATAACTGAATAACTCCTGGAATGTAGGTAATAATAGTATTTACGCTTTTGTGAGATTTTTTTACTTAGATATATGTAATATTTTATTACAATAACAAATCGAGTAAATCCTTCAAAAAATATGCACTCTTATAAATTTGAATTTTGATATATAAGTTTTAATTGTTCTTCTATTTACCAAGTACAATGAATTGGACGAGAAATTTTTTAACGAAAATATCATGCATTGTATGTAGTGAAATGAAATATATAGTTTTTATTTTCCTGCTTAAAAAAACAACAGCACAAAAATTGTTTTTGCTTAATTGCTTCCAACTAATTTGTTACTTTCTCATCAAAACTGAAATATTTTTGTGTCTTTAAAAATTTTTTAATAGAAAAAGAAGCATCTTCCTGAAATCAATTTTATTGTACTAAAAAATATTCGTTAAATGGTAACGTGTTTTTGAAAATATCCAGAAATTATACACCTGGGTATCAGTTTTTAACAGGTTATACACATTTTTTTTTACACGGAGACAAAAATTCTCGTAAAATTACAGAACTATAGTAACTTTTCAGGTAAAAAATTCCCGGAAATTCTGGTAATAGAAACCAGTATTTAAACCATTCATTTGGTAATTTTTTCTTTCACAATAGTAGAGGTTTGCTGGAAATTCTGGTTTTTAAAATTATAGTTCCTATTTTCACACATTTAGTAAAAAACACAAAATTAAAATTAAATTTAATCGAATAAATTATTTTTTTGCCATGCTCTTCTAAAGTATCATGATAAAATTGCAAAATTTTACCACATTTACCAAATTTTATTAAGTACTATAAAATCATATTTTATTGCTAACTTAAAAAAAGATTCATTATCAAAGCTGTAAAAAGTAACGAGCCTTCTGGTTTTTCCATTGAGACAGATACATGATAAATTTTATTATATTCTGGTAGTTTTGACTATATGTTTTTAGAATGCTATTATTACAAAAAGTGAAATCTTTATTTTCATATTTTTCACGTCCTTAATTACAACACGAAATATTTCATAAATTCATATTTCGTGAAATATTTAATAAATATTCTCTGTATTGCAAAATTTATGTTAATATAAACTTTAAAAATTCTTTTTTTTTTCGTATAAAATGAAAATGAAAGTAATAAATATGAAAACGAAAGTACAAAAATTAAAACTAAAAAAATAAAAACTAAAAAACTAAAAAATATAACTTTTCATAAAATAAATTTTTTTGTGTAAAATGAAAATGTTTTAAACAATTTAATGGTTTTATTTGTTTTCCAAACAAAAATATTTTTTGCTAACATAAATATTTTCCAAACATAATCCAAACATAATATTTAAATACTGTATAATTTGGTTTTGTTAACCAGAATTATGTTTTTTTTCTTTAACCAGAATTATTATTTTATTACCATACAGTACGATAATTTTGTAATTTTATCAGAGTTTTTTTTTCCCGTTTAAGCTTTTATTATTTGATGATTTATAATAGTTCTCAGTAGCTTATATCATGACAGTTTACTTAAATTATATTAAATTATATTAATTAGTAAATTATATTAATTATTATTTTTTAATAATGATTTTTCTGGAGTGTGCAAATTTTCTTAAAGTTCCCTACATGAGACTAGTTTGACTCATGGGAGTTAAGAATTATTAAAATTTACCCAGCAAAAATTAATTGTCCAAGGAAACGTTAAAGGCAATAATTGTGCCTAAAGGAATATTAAACATTTATTTGCTATTGAAAAAGGGCAAATCTGAGCTGAAATTCAAAATTAATTAAGTTAAATATATTAAACTGAACTATCTAAAGACAATTACATAATCCGCTTTATCTTATTCTTTCAAATAAAAATCTTAATATGCATTTATAATTAGATAATAAATTTAGAAAAAAAAACGATGATACTATAACGAATGCTTGGTTAATATTTTCAGAGAATATATTTTAAAAATTTAATCACTGAATTAACTTTTTAAATACCAGTAAAACGAAAGGAATGCAAAACGAGATATCGTTAATTTTTAGTAAATATGTTTGATTATCGTGAATTTTAGCAAATAAATGATTTTATTCAAAACTTTGAAAAACGAAAAAATTTAGCTCTGAGCGGTTTAAAAGGTGTATATTTTTGAACATAAAAAAATTAGTTAATCTGTTTTTATTTTACTGTCGCAAATTTTATACTTAATTAAATAAAATGATTTTTACTGTTTAAAAGCTTAATTTAGCTCAAGTTTAGTGTTAGTGGTTTTTTAGCAAAAATTATTGAAATTTTATTTTTCTTAATTTTTAATGACGAATAATTATTCTGTAAATTTAAGGAATAATTGTGAGAACTGCACTTTAGTTTAAGCTAAAAGGGAAAATGAAACAGAAAAACATTTTGAGCTTTAAGGCTTTGTTTGAAATTAATGTATTTATATCTCTATCAATTATTCTGAAACCATTAGGATTAATTTTGAGAATTGTAATAAATTTAAGCTGAAAGTAAAAATGAAATAGAGAAACATTTCAAGCATCTGAGTTTCGTCTGAAATTGATGTATTACATCCTAAATCTGCAACACATACAGAATTTTGCATTCCCCCCCCCCCCAGATTTGGTGCTAGCGCTTCCAAAAATTACTGATACTTCGAATTTTTCAACCATGAATAATTACTTTGGAATTCTTTTGGACAATTGCAATCACTGAAGGCTGAAAATGAAACTAAAATATGTATTAAGCATCCATTCCACGATTGGAATTGATGAGTTTCATCCAGGATCTGCAACAGAACTAGGCAATAGTGGAACGTGGTCTGTCAACTAAGCAGGTTTATAATTTAAAAGAATATGATGAAACATTAGCCCCCAGCTGTTTTGTTTATCAGCTTTAAACCTTGATTTCGTCTGTAATGCCAATAATTTTGACACTTAACTTAAGTATTCATGAAGTTCAGCCGTTGTCTCTCAAAATATAAACATAAAAAAAGGAAACTGTTTTTTCTCCAACTGACGCGTCTTTCAAATATTTCTTTAACTCCGCCTACCGGACATGCTTACTATCTTCTTCGGCCAATTATTAGACATTCTCAGTAGAAAAAAGAGATTTTTCAAAGGAAAAAATGCTCTGTTTCATTTTCACAGAGACTGCTCTTGACCTTGGTGTTTTAAAAAAAGGATTTTCCCCGTTTAACTGGGCATTTTTTTTGTTGTTGATTCTAAGGGATCAACTCGGCGGGAAATGTGTGAAGAAAGTTCTAAAAGACCTCCTGCCATTTAAAATTGTTTGTTTACTTCTTTTCCTGTCTATAATGATGTTTGTATTATAGCTATATTGTCATTGGTAAAATATTCAACCGGTCTATGATTTGAATGAGGGTATGACCCGTGATTTTATAAACTAGTATATGAGTCATTTTCTAGACGATAGAATTTTATGCCCTGGGCATATTGCAACAAAGTACCATTATTATTTGCATGCAAATTATTTTCCTGAAAATTAGCTAATATATATTGAAATTTGAAAGTTTCATTTTTGAATATTTTTTTGAACACTTTATTTTTGAATATTTTATTTTTGAATATTTTATTTTTGAATATTTTATTCTTGAATATTTTATTTTTAAATATTTATTTTTGAATATTTTATTTTTGAATTTCTTATTTTTGAATATTTTATTTTTGATTAATTTACTTTTGAATAGATTTTTGAATATTTTAATTTTTAATTAATTTACTTTTGAATAGATTTTTGAATATTTTATTTTTGTATATTTTATTTTCGAATATCTTGTTTTTGAATATATTATTTTTGATTAATTTATTTTTGAATATATTTTTGAATATTTTATTTTTGAATATTTTATTTTTGAACGTTTTATTTTTGAATATTTAATTTTTGAACATTTTATTTTTGAATATTTCATTTTGGAATGTATTTTTTAATATTAAATACTAAAATGATAGCGTAGTATTTTTCTTGCCTTAAGTTCAAGACTTGGACTAATGAAACTACGTTTGTACGTATTTATTTATTTTTACTAAAATAAGTATGTATATTTTTTTAGTTTATTTAATACATTTTTATTACTAGGGGGGCTTGCACTCTACTCGCTTCGCTCTTCAACTCCCACAATTGCAACACAATCGGTTTTACTTCTCAATGATATACAAATTGTTGCACCAAAATTAAAAATTATTAAGTTAAGGGATCCCAATTTTCTTATTGTATTAACTTTTTATTGTATTACCGTCAAATTATTTTTATTGTAATGTATTTATTTATTGTAAAATTTAACATAATTTTACTTGTTAGCCATGGTAACTTCGCCTACAACTTTATTTTAAAATTCCAATTCAATTTTAGGTCACTATTAAAACTCGTAAAATGTTTGCCGCCAAAAACATATAGAGAAATAATGGGAAAAGTTAATTTCTAATAAAGTTTCACAAATATGCATTAATTATTTTTATTGTATATGTTGACTATGCCCAATTTTCTATAAAACTTATTTATTGACTAATAATTGTGAAACGGTTATTAACTTATAAACAGTTTTAAATATATTTACCTTGCAATGCTGTGTAAAAAGTTGATATGATCAGATTACTTTATAATAAAAGGAACTTAACTTTAGTTTTTTTAAAAAGTTTTTAATTTTGATTTATAATCGAATTCAAAATGGCAATATTAGTTATGAATAATTCAAAGAATGGTTTGTAAATAAATGAAATGAAATTATTGTTAAATATGGAATAAGTAAGTATTTTACCGGATAAAAATTATTATTATCTTTATTAATTTTATTATTAAAAAAATTGAAATAAAATGAAAATTATTATCTTTATAACTTTTCTTAATTTTATGTTGATGACATCAAAAAACCTGGATTTATGAATTAAGGAGCCATATCATGGAATTCGATAGCCAATTGGAAAATCTTGATCCATGGATTAACGAGCCATATCATGGAATTTAATATACAACCGGATCCATGGATTAAGCAGTGATGATTATGTTTTTCCGTTATATAGCGATATTAATTTAGAATTAAATTAATTAATAAATAATTATTAATAAATAATTAATAAATTACTTTGCTTCATTTTCTCAGCAATTGCTTTTGATTCTGGTGTTTGAAAAATCTGTCTAGGTTGGTCTATCTAGGTATTATAGGAAAACGCTCTAACACAAGAAAAATTAAGGTTTATGGATTCACCATAAATCTATTTCACCGTTCTCACTTCTTTATCAACTAATAGGTATAAATAAATAAAGTATATAAATTTCGAGATGAGTTATTTTTTTTGGATGCATTTTATAAATTGTTTGCTCTAGTGAAAATCAGTTTAGATAAGCTCGTCAGTCAAGCACTATTGCCTTCCTAACTTGGTTAATCAAGTTAGGAAGGAGCGCCTTTCATTTGACAAGCGAACACCGCAAGGGTAACTCAGCTTAGAGCCCCCGGGATAGATGGCAGCACTACTCATTTGAGAGACCACTTCCGCAATTTAGATATAGATATGAAGGGGGAGGTAATATTTTCCTGTTCCTCGTATCCACGGCATTGCTCAGTGACCGACTTCATGGCTTTCGATCCCACAGATTATACAAGCAAGTATATTGCATACACTCGCTGGGTCTTAGCGACGGCGATAATCAAACGACTGGGCTACCCCGGTACTGCCCATGTTATAAAATAAGTTAGCCTATGCACAAACTGAGCAACCTGTTTCTCGTTTCAAGTAGTTGGAGCAATCTACTTGTGTAACGAGGTAGGGAGGTTTTCCACTACACTGTAAAAATTTTGGATTAAATTACGATATAAAGCACTGGCACTTTGGGTGCGTCCTGTCAAATCCCTACCGTAGTAGTAATAATAATAAAAATAATAATAATAATTAATAATATATAAATACTTAATAATATATAAATACGAGGGTTGCTAATTATATTTCTGGCCTTGGCAACAGTAAGTGTTGCGAGGCGACCGCAGACGATTTTAATCGAAAGTTTGATATTTTTAAACATAAATTCAGCAGACGATTTACCATTATAGCTTTATTTGTGTTGTTGACAGTAAATTGAAAAGTTCTTCTCTTTCAAAAAATGGAATTGAATCGTGAACATTTTCGTGTCATTATTTTTCGTAACTTTCGACGTGGATTGTCAAGACAAGAGTGCTTCGATGAACTTAATTCTTTATTCAGCGATAAAGCGCCATCCTACAGCACCGTAAAAAATTGGTATAACGAATTTAATCGTGGTCGATGTTCGATCCAGGACGAATCCCGTGCAGGTCGTCCGAAATCCGTTGTTGTGCCAGAAAAGATCAATGCTGTGCGTGAACTGATAAAGCAAGATCGTCATGTGACATACCGTGAGATAGAGGCGTCTTTAGACATTAGTATGACTAGCATCAATAAAATATTGCATGAACATTTGAACGTAAAAAAAATTTGTTCTCTTGATAATCTGACAAACGCTCAAAAAAAGGCTCGTGTCGATTGGTGCAAGGAAATGTTGGAAAAATACGTTCAAGGTACATCAAAGGCTGTGTATAACATCTACACAGGTGACGAATCATGGATCTATGCATATGAGCCGGAAACAAAAGAGCAATCAACTCTATGGGTCTTCCAAGACGAGGCAAAACCAACAAAAGTTGTTCGAGGAAGAAGCACATCGAAACAAATGATTGCCTGTTTCTTCGGCATTAACGGTCATGTGGAAGTAGTGGCGTTAGAGCAACTCAGGACGGTCAATTATGAATGGTACACAACCATTTTTTTGCCAGAAGTCATCGGAGAAATTCGAAAAAAAGCAGAAGAACAGGCGAATCATTCTTCATCATGACAATGCGAGCTCTCACACATCGACTCAAACAAAGGCATTTCTGACGGAGCGAAAGATTGAACTGATGGATCATCCGCCGTTCAGCCCTGATTTGGCACCCAATGACTTCTTCTTATTCCCACACATCAAAAATAAATTACGTGGACAACGATTTTCGACTCCCGAAGAAGCGGTTGATGCATTCAAAACGCATGTTTTGGAGTTACCTCAATCGGACTGGAAAAAGTGCTTTGAAAATTGGCTCAAACGCATGCAAAAGTGTATTGATCATCATGGAGAATATTTTGAAAAACAATAAAACCAATTTCGATCCTACATATTTGTCTTTTCATTATTAGGCCAGAAATATAAATAGCAACCCTCGTTTATATATATATGTAATACATATATAATGTATGTAATGTACATAATAAATAGGGTACATATTATAATATATATTGTGATATATTATAATATCATACCGAATACAGTAAGATTTATTTAAATAGAGTGATTCAGTGATTTTACAGTAGTTATCAGTATAAAAATTATGATATATCAGATTTTTTGTTTCGTAACTTGTTCCGGTAAAAATGGATTTCACTGTAAAAAGTTCCGGCACTCTGCGTTGCGGTACTTTTTACCGTAATTTAATCTGAAATTTTTTACAGTTTGAGAGGTGATGGCAGTAATCCCATACTCTTTTAAAGCATGCAATTTTATAAAACATTTTTTTGACGCATTTCATGAAAAAAGTTGTCTTATGCGCAAACTGATTTACTATAATATTTATATACTATAGTAAATTTACTATACTATAGGAAATACTATTTTTACTATAGTATTTGATTTGCAATAGTGAATTCAGCGGCCCTCTTGTATTACAAGGTGTAGTGGCTTTCACACCTTCAAGTTGATGGCAGTATCCGGGTGTTCTCTGAAATATAAGCCCTTTGTGCAATTAAAGAACAATTACAGAATAAATATAACCAGAAGGCCTTTTTTTTTCAAAAAATCTTTATTATCATTTTCCAGTGTCATCACATTTATGTTGACGCCAATAGAGGATTTTCAAAGACAAAGAAAATAACATTTTTATTCTTCACAAAAATAAATTCACAATTTGTTTTCATGATTAAAGATACCATACCATTTCAAAATTATCGACACTTCTTAAAATGCTTCCAAAATGTTCTTGTTAGTATTAAAATGCTAGGAAACGTATTTTATATTCATAAACACACTTTTATTCACACAATTCTCGAACTGTCCTCATAAATAAATAAATCATAAACAATTATAGTCGACGCAATTATAATAGGTGTGTAAAGGTCATGACTTATATAATTTCCTTCTCTTGTAACTTAAACAATACCGGATGGAAGTTCATTCACACTTGTTTTAAGCCAAGCTTGTTTTTAAAATGCTGGCAATTCGTTCATATACTAGACTGTAAGAAATTTTTCAACATGTTAAACCGAAATATTGTTCAAATTCGATGCAACCATAATATGGTGATAAGTTGAGTGACAATATCGTTAATGTCAACTGTTATTAAATGTTCTTGAACTACAAATAAGTTTCAGTTTATAACATTAAGGTTGCATCACATTTGCATCGTATTTGTGGTGCAGAATACGGATAATTCAGTATTTTCTGAGACTTAACACCAAAACACTTTCAAGTTAGTAAAGAACATTGAAGTCTTTTTTTTAAAATCATGTAAGTCTTTTTAAAATTTTGACAGCTTGTTTATTCATTACACTGTAAAAAAAGTTTGAAACAATTTAAACCATAATATAGTTCAAATTTGATGCAACCATAATAACCATACTGTTACGTTATCGTAAATCTCAACCTCAATTAAATAATACTATGGTTCATTTTGAACGGGCAACAAGTTTCAGTTTACAACATTATTAGGGTTCCGCCGTATTTGCATCGTATTTATGGAGCATAGTACCAATAAAATGGTTCAACGTTGAACCAGTTTTTCTGAAATTAATCATCAAAAACATCTTTAAATTAGTAATGAACATTTAAGTCTTTCTTTTTCAAATCAAGAAATACTTTTTAAAATATTGGCAGCTTGTTTATTCACCAGACCGTAAAAAAATTTAAACCATAATACCGTTCAAATTTGATGCAACTATAATAAGGTGTTAGGTTATCGTAAATATCAACTTCAATTAAAGAATACTATGGTTCAATACGACGGGACAATAAGTGTCTGTTTGAAACATTATTAAGGTAGTACGGAATTTGCATGATATTAATGGTTCATTGTTCCAATAATACGGTTCAACGTTGAACCTGTTTTTCTGAGACTTAACACCAAAAACACCTTTAAGTAAGTAATAAACATTTAAATCTTTATTTTTCAAATTATGCAATCCATTTTAAAATATTGATAGTCGTTAGAAGAAATTTTAGTCACTTAGAAATTTTGGAACTCGTTGAACCAAATTGAACGCATCCTTAATATGGTGAAAAGTTGAACCATATGATCGTAAATCTCAACCTTGACTATATAATACTATGGTTCGACATTAATGTTTGAACGGAGGTAAGCTTCAAGTCATATTAAGGTTGTAACCACTCTGACTCGTATATATATATATATATATATATATATATATATATATATATATATATATATATATATATATATATATATATATATATATATATATATATATATATATATATATATATATATATATATATTTTAAATTTTGATTTCCAAACTTTAAAGTCTCATTATTTGTCAATTTACGATTTGTAATTGTATTTTTTTAAAAGAAAAAGATTCTTAAAGCATTTTTTTGCACTAAATAGTATTTCAATACATGCATAAATCTCTACCATCTTGAAAGCAAGCGTACTTCGAAAATCGTATTTACGAACTTTATATGGGTAGTATATGTTAGGGTATTTTTTCGCCTACATAAAATGCTTAATTTAAAAAAAATATAATAATAGGAAGATTTTTTTTAAAAATCCATATTAGCGGTAGACTTTGTGACCTCAAATTAACTATTATAACTGCGTTAACTACGATGAACTGTCATTTTATCTCATCATCAATTCTTAACTTAAATAATAATTATTAATCTCACTGTTGGAATCATCCATACAAGATTGATAAAGCAGTTTATAAGAAGAATGGAATGTAAAATTAAAATGCACCACAGTAGAATAGTTTACAGTATAAAAAACACTAGTTTCTTCCAATTTTTAAAGTAATTTGTTTTTAGCTGTTTCATGTCAATCTTTTCTTTTATAAAATCTAGATTATATATAATTATAGTTTAAATAAAAATTAAAAATAAAGAAAAAGGAACTGACTTAAATAATGAAACCAATGATAAATGATGCCACAAAAGTTTGAGTTGGGATAAAGGCAGAGATGGGTTATATACATATTTAAATGAAATAACTGAATAAGGGTGCTCTCTAACCACCTTTCTTAGTATATATATATATTTAAAATCCATATCAAATATAAAGTAAAAGGAGCTCGCAGAAACATAAATTTTTATCGAAGTTTAATAAATAACTATTAAGAAAGACGGGGTTAAAAATGTCCATACCAGTTTGATTGTCGTTGACGTATGCCTGTTTAGGCATAAGGGGTGCGATTGTTCTCGTTTTCCAGTGGCGCCATCTATGGCCAAGAATTCGACTTCTGCCACACCTTACGTCACATCCGTTTATAGGGCGGACCCATTCATACATTCATTCATCCATAGATCGCAATTTTGATCTGAATCAGAGAATGATCGATCTCCAATCCAGTACCCCCAGAGGTTTTGATTTGTTATGGGAACATGGAGGACTTTTGCAACTTGACAGATTTAGCGTGCATCAGTCACTTTACAACACGGCGAGTCTTCAGCCGGCGAGTTCGAACCCTCTCTGACATGAACCAGTTTGATTATCAGATTAAATTGGAACGTGTTTTTGAAAATCATCCTTCACTTTAGTCAGGCAATCAAGCAGGTTTTGATATTTTTAATCTCACTTTTCTCGTTTCTCGTTAATGATTCTTTATATATATATATATATATATATATATATATATATATATATATATATATATATATATATATATATATATATATATATATATATATATATATATATATATATATATATATATATATATATATATATATATATATATATATATATATATATATATATATATATATATATATATATATATATATATATATATATATGTATACACTAATGGAGGTGGTTACTGAGCACTTTGGATAAAAATAATAATAATGATATATAGCTAACGAATGTTAATATTTTAAAATTTTGATCCGCTTTCACATAAAAAATTAAAGTTAACAAAAAACGTAAAAATATATGAAATGATAATTGAAATGCAAAATATTTTGTTTATCATTTTTTGATAATACAAAGAAAATAATTCAAGATAGGAAATAAACATTTTGAACTACGATCACTAAATGACTTAGATAACAATTGTTTTAAAATAATACTTAATATACAATGATGGGATAAGCAAAAGGGCAGGCAGATTTTATTTATTTGTAAACAAACACATATCTTGCTCAAGTATAATAATAAAAAATTTGTTTTGAAGAAAGGTCAATTTAATATTTGAATTATTTGTATATTTCAATCAAGATCCAAGCCAGCGTATCACTGCCCTTTATGGATTTTTGATTTCAAATTTCAGTTTTATTAATAAGCTTCTTTTTTCGTACTATAACACCCCGTGAACAATGGAAAAGTTAAGGAAAACCAGTGACATAAAATTGATACTATTTCGATTGTTAACCGGATGCCATGGCTGATGGTAAGGTAAGTTTTTGTACATTAAACATGGTTAACCAGTACTAATGTACTTATGATAGACAGTAAGCAGTCTTTAAGATCGATATTAGACTATCAATATAGCAAACTGTTAACTAGACTCTAGAATCAATATTAGAGCTGATCACTGTTAATGAATATAATATTATAATAATATTAGATAATAATAATAATAATAATAATAATATATAACAATTATTATTATAATAATTATTATATCTAAATATTATAATAATTAAAATAATTTGAATATAATAATAATTAGAACATAATAATAATATTAGAGCAGACTCTTAAATGAACTGTAAGACATAACGATAGCAACTATGAGTGCATTCTTAATCTAGTGAAATTATCATGATCTTTACGATCGATAACTACGAAGAACTGATATCGATTACGATATAATATTTCTTTGAAAACTTTATTAAGTTAGCTTTCAAGTCTTTTCTGTTTATTGCGATTGAAAAAAAAATACTGATAATATTTATTTTCAACAGACGCGAAAAATATAACAAACTGATTTCAGAATCGATATCAGGATTAGACACTTTTGTAAGACATACTGCTAAATAAAATGTGAGATATAGCAACATCAAAAGTATCAAAATTATAATTAATTCTTAATATGATTGAATTATCTTAGTTGGTTCCATCCGCTGATAAGTAAAATTAATATTGGTTACGATATTGACTCCTTTATAAACGTTTCGCATAGAATTAGGAATATTATAATCATTTTCTGCCTGATTCAACACAATTGCTGATAATAATTTGAACTTTCAACAAATCTAAGAATATAGTAAATTGTTCACCAGACTTCGGGATTGATCACTTTCATGATGCAGACTATTTAATGAACTGTAAGACATAACGATAGCAAAATATGAGTCCATTATCAATCTGATCGAATTATCATGATTCGTACTATTTGCAATTAAGTATGAATAAAACTGATCACAATATTTTGCCTTTCTGCAAAGTTTTACAAAGAATTAGATAGCTTTTAATCGTTTTCTGTCTTTTTCAGATAGCATCAATTGTTGATAAAAATCTTCTTTGCAATAGCTTTGAGAATATAGAGCACTAGACTCGTATCGGTGGTCACTGGTCACTTTTAGATGGCTAACGCTTGATTGAATTTTTAGAATTTACTATAGAAAAAAAAAGAGTCAATCAAAAATTTGATTAAATTACAATGGCTCAAACTAATAGCTATCGAAATTTGATACAATGGCTGTTAGTTGGAGTCATTTTAATAATATGAAAAGGCAGAAAGAGAAAATATTGTCTCATAGAAAGACCCGAAATTTTCCCTTTCTGCAAAGTTCTACGGAGAATTAAGTAGCTTTTAATCATTTTCTGTCTTTTCCAGATAATCTCAATTGTTGATAAAAATCATCATTTGCAACAGTTCTGAGAATAAATCAAACTGTTAACTTTGATATCGATATCAGGACTGGTCACTTTTAGATAATAGTTGACTAACAATTGATTTATTTTTTAGATTTTTCGATTGAAAAAAAAATGAGTCAATCCTATATCTGACCGAATTGCAATTGTTCAAACTAAGCAAAACTAATATCTCATTATTATTATTATTATATCATGATAATTATTATATCATTATTATTATTATATCATTATTATTATTATATCATTATTATTATATCATTATTATTATTATATCATTATCATTATTATCTCATTTTGAACAGGTTTTATAAAGAAGAAAGTAGCTTTTAACGTTTCCTGTAAATCGCACATAAACAGAATTTCTGATATAAATCTTCTCTTTCGACAGCTCTGAAAACTGTTAGGGATATCAAGATTTGATTGGAGTCAGTGCCAGTGATTAAACCGTAGTATCTGACATAGTATTTGGGATATGAACAGCAAGGATTATTTTTTATAATCATCTCATTATTATTATTATCTCATTATTATTATTATCATCTCATTCTGAACAGGTTTTACAAAGAAGTAAGTAGCTTTTAACATTTCTTGTAATAACATTTTCGCACACAACCAGAATTTCTGATATAAATCTTCTCTTTCTCGCTCTGAGAACTGTCAGGGATATCAAAATTTTATTTGAGTCAGTGCCAAAGATTAAACCGTAGTATCTGACATAGATTGGGATATGAACCGCTAGGATTAATTTTTTTTATCTTCTCATTATTATTATTATCCCATTATTATTTGAGTCAGTGCCAGAGATTAAACCTTAGTATCTGACATAGACGTGAACCGCAAGGATTCTTTTTTTTTAAATTATCATCTCATTATTATTATTATCCCATTATTATTACTATCATCTCATTCTGAACAGGTTTTACAAAGAAGTACGTAGCTTTTAACATTTCTTGTAAATTACACATAAACAGAATTTCTGATATAAATCTTCTCTCTTGACAGCTCTGAAAACTGTCAGGGATATCAAGATCTGATCTGAGAACTGTCAGGAGGGATTCAGTGCCAGAGATTAAACCGTAGTATCTAACACAGATTGGGATATGAACAGCAAGGATTCTTTTTTAAGAACTATAAATAATTCATTGATAAATATTTTTCCCCTTTTGATTTATACCATCATTGTACAATACTGACTCAAACTATATTGCCCTTTAAGTGTAACTGGTGAGAGATATATGTGAGATTTCAAAATTCATTAGTTTAATTAAAAAACAAGATTCTAGCGCTCAAAATCAAAAATTTTTAGAAACCATATAAATATTATTAAATTTAATTGAAATTTAAAGGGTATGTTTCAAAAAGAATGTTAATAAAAATTAAAAGGCAATATATATTTGGCCTGTATTTATTGACTATTGTTTCTAAAATTAATAAAAAATGATTATACAATACTCGAAATAAACAACTTAAATCACTAAAATAATAATCCTTTACCACCCTTCAGTTACGTTTGTATATAAGACACTACAATCATAATAAAACCCAAGAAAATAATTCATTGTGCATGGATGAGCGTTATAAGAATATACATTGGAATGTTATTTAGTTAACACTTAACTCCCATTAATCCCCTAAAATCTTTTTTTTTAAATAAAAAAGAGAATGATTAACATAATCTACGTCACCACACATTATCGAATCAGACTGTCTCTTTCATAACCTGATAGTATTTATAAACAATAAAGTTATCACATCTATTAAGTTTCATTTTCTCGTATGAAACGCTAAAACGAGCATGACAAGAAACTATCATGACACATTGATTATTTGTTTGCACGTTTATTGTATTTACTAAGACTAATATTCAAGTTATTATTAATTCAACACATCGTAAGTATATTGAAAAAGCTGAAGATTTAAATTTGATTAACTTATTCCATGCTTTGTATGAAGAATTTTTTTTAAATACTAAAGAAATTTAAGTTCTTTAAGAAAGTACATACTAACTGCACATGCTATAAATCACATTCACTATAACTTTGCAAATTAAATGGTAGATAATGCATAATTTATATGAGAAAATTCAGAAGTATATAAACACAGTTAATAACGCATATGCTTTATAGTTTAAGACATTAACATATTTGGTTTGTAATGTACATGTTTATTTTCTGATATATACCAAATTATATAATACATTACCGAAATATGACATTTCGTCTATTAATTTTTAAGAAGCATTTAAAATTAATAGGTGAGTTAGAAATTTTTGTAAACAACATGTATTTCACTTTTTTAAATTATGCATTATATACTAAAAAACTACATATGGTTTAGTATGTACTTGACAAATAAGACAGGGTTTAACAAAAAAAAAAAATGCCTGATAGTTTGAAAAATTATATGTTTGATATAATAAGTTATGAAAGCAATAACTAATTTATCAGTTTTGTTTGAATTAAATAAAAATGTTTCATTTGACTGTTTTCCTTTTGAAGGATTAATTTAATAAACAGGATCTGGTCCTCTACACATCTAGCTCCTTGAAAACTTAAATGAAGTTCAAAGTATCCTTAACAGCGTTTTTTCGAGATTAATTGATTTTTTTGCCAGCTTGCCTGCATTTGCATCAGCATTATTTTAAAGGTCTTTACCATTAGTCTCGAATGCTTAATGTCTTAAATTTTAACATTAGTTCTCACATTGTGTTCAGTCAAGAGCAATTAGAGATTTCAGAATTTAACATACGAAACTAGCATAAGACTAATTTTATCTTTAACCATTAATCTCCGACGTTTAATGTCTTAAATCTTAGAATGAGCTCTCATATTGTGTTAAGTCAAGAACAATAAAAGATTTCAAAATTTAACATTAAGACTATAAGTACAAATTTCAATTCTTAGGCAATTAAAACTTGGCCTTAACATATTATTAGTCTTAACATATTATATTATTGGCCTTAAACATATTTCATCTTGCATCATCATTTGTTCTATACTTGGTGTCTCAAAGCACCAACATATCGTTGTATGTGAGAGGATATATTTTTACGCAAATTAGAAAAATTCTTCTTTTCATTTTGTATTCATGCTTCTGCCATTAAACATAAATGCATAAACGTCGATATTGACCTTAAATACAATTTATCTTGCACCCTTATTCGTCCTTGACCTAGGGTCCCAAAGCGCCAAACGTAGATAGTTGTATGTCAGAAAATATTTTCTTACGTAAACAGTACAAGTTCTTTTTTTCCTCTTTGTATTTAGGCTTCTGTTATGACAATATAAACTGACTGTCTAATATTATTTCATAAGAAAAAGTGATGCAGTTTAATCTATTCAAGTTAATTTAGGCTTAGTAGATTAAGTTAATTTAGGCTTAGATTAAGTTAATTTAGGCTTAGATTAAGTTTAATTAGGCTTAGTAGATTAAGTTAAATTAGGCTTAGATTAAGTTTAATTAGGCTTAGTAGATTAAGTTAAATTAGGCTTAGTAGATAAAGTTAATTTAGGCTTAGTAGATTAAGTTAATTTAGGCTTAGTAGATTAAGCTAATTTAAGCTTAACACGTACCTTTACCAAAATGTTCCTGGAGGACTGGCCAAGGTGTTCTGAATCAGCAAATTGTTCCCAAAAATAGGCACGGTCAACAGTTACATTTGGCATTGATTTGAACACTTATTTTGTTAATAAAGACATATATTTAGTTTACTACTAGATAATCTGAACTGTACAGGGGTTTCAAAATCAGGTTATTCTTTTTGATATACCCTGCTTATTAAAAATATTAAATAATAACTATTAAAAATGAAGTGCATTTAGAAGAAAAAGTGAATGTGCATTATTATTAAAGAATATAAAGTCATACTTAAGGGTCGAAATATTTGAGGCTGTTTAAAGCATAATAAGTTGATCAAAATTCTCAGTGCTTGTTAAGCTTAGCTCATGATTAAAAATGCTTAATTTACTCTGAACCATAGAGTACTGATGGTGTTAATGATGGCTATAGTTGTTAAATGCATGTTTGGTGTATACATTGAAGTAAAATCTTGTACTTTACAAAATATAGAAATACATTGTTAGATTTCAGCTTAAATTACTTTGTTATAGCCGGCAGGATACAGAATAGTCATTTTTTGAGAATGACAAAAATTTTCTTAATAAGTTTAGCCAAAAGAGGTACATAGCAATTGATATTATGAAAGCATTCATAAAAATATCATAATATTTCTAGAAAGTGCATATAAACAGACACGATATGCGGAATAACACACCATGATCAAGTAATATTATACTACAAGTTACGGGTTTTACATTGAGATACAAGATTTTTACAAGATTTTCATAGAGCAGGTGAAGTTTACCAAAACTCATTCTTGAGTTTTGATAAGATGATGCTATGGAGGTTATTTAAATGATCATTCACTTGTTTCTTAACTGATGATATGCAATTACCAAGATGAAAACCATTAATTTAAAAGTCAATACTGCTGTGCCATAGTATCTTTTTTTTTTCCAAAATATGTTGCTTTTTTATTTTGCTAAATTGATAGATTTTACTCTCTGTTATCAATACATTGTGAGCTTTTATATCCCATCAATCTTAAAAATTTGTGCTGAAATAAAAGTGAAGAAATGTTGGAACGCAAAATCCAAGTTTTGCTTCAGAGGAAAAAAAAATGATTCATTCTTGATATTTTCATACAATAACACGTTTGGAGGGTTCCGATTTGTCTCTGTTCTCCTCATCTCGGGCAACAGATAATTGAGCTCGAAGCTCAGCATCTGAAAAAAATATAAAAATTATTTTTATATAATGGACTTTCAAACGGAGACATTCATAGGAGACAGTGGATCTTCAAAATAACATTCTTTATTTGCGTTGCTAAACCTGACTTTTTTCGTGTAATCCATTAACCCCTTAACGATCAGTTAATTTTCAAGAAAACGGTCATAAAAGTGCCTATTTTGCAAAATACACGTACTTTATTAGTGCTGACATCAAGTATAAAATAAACTAACTATCTTCAATAACCTTAAAAATATCCTGGTACTGCCATCTGGTGTGTAAAATGAGAAATAAAATCCGGGCAAAAGAAATGAATTAGCTTTATTCTTATTGGCGCGTTACTACTGAACACTTCATCCAGGAACTTTCACAGGAGCGAGAAGTAGACGGCGAAACCTCACCCCGTCATTTTCCCAGGAGCGAGAAGGAAGGGGTTAATGCATAAAATATCTCATGCAGAGTTAGAAATTTCTCTGAAAAATGGGTAAATTTATGTAATTGTTATGTTACTATTTTCAACCAAAACATTACAAAAAGAGGGTATTCAAACTGTTAACTGCGAGAAAAATAGTTTATTGATTGTTTTCACTTACTACGGTTAAACAATCAAAATTTCATCCGTGTCAACTAAGCCTGCAGCAAATGGAAATTGAAATTCACACATTCTTTGAAGGATAGAATCTGAGCCGTGTAATAAGTGCTTTTATTCAAAACAACGGATATCTAATAATCTTATACCAATAAGTGCATTATCTTACGAAGTCACTTAATTTTTTTTGCAGTTGAATACATACTTTAGCTATATATATTCTGGTGTCAATACATTACTGAGTGTTGACACCAGAATATTTCCTCCATTCCTTCAATACACGAGGAGTTTTAGTGTCTTGTACTCCTCATTTTGTGACTCCGGACTATTTCAATACGAAATTCCCATTCAAGCATAGATGGAAGCACTAAAGAGTATAAAACACAAAAAAGTCAAGTGTTTCCTTTTTCTCTCGGTAGGTGGCTCAACTAGATAAACAAATCCAGCCATATTCTACGGTTTGCTCGACGAAACGCAACTCCAATGTCCATTGTCAAACATAACTCCAATGTTCAGTTAAATTTCAATTTTAATGTTCTGAAATCATGGTTATAAATAACGTTTGGTGCATATGTTCATTGAAATGATCTATAAAATATATACGCTGACATAAAAAGATTTTTTTTATTTTTCATAAAAAATGCTTTCATTTCATAAAATTTGCATTGTTATTTATGAATGATGAAATTATTTTAATAAAACCTTAGCTGTGATCAAAAATTTAAAAACTGAAATTATTTAAATGCAAAAATTTTGTTGTGCAAAGGACATTTTTAGTTATGAGTAAATAAAAAGTTATAAAATCACCCCTTACTATCTTTTTAAAATTTTAATATTTTTTAATAAAACATTTTATATAAAGTACCATGATTATGTATGGTTTATAATAAAAATCAATAGTTTTCAGGTATCTAAATATATATCAAAATATGCAAAATAAAAAATTCATATTACTTGTTTTTAAGCTTCACTGTCCCTTTAAATAAATCAGCTGAAAAACTTTAAATAAATCTTTTTATCGTTTACTAAAAACGAACATTTAACGTGATTTCAAAGCGTTTCGGTAAAAATTAACGAGTTTTTTGGTGTTCCCATAGGGCTAAAAAATTGTAAAATTTTACCATATTCTAGTAGTTTTGACTATACTTTTCTTCCCAGTGTGAAAATAAATGTTCTTCTAAAGTAGAAAAAAAAATAAAAATTGCATAACAAAGAAAATAATTATTTAAGAAACAGCTTTTTGCTTGCGTGCTCCTTAATATTTTATTACAATCCACGGTAAATGAAAACTTATGATAATTGATATGTAATTTAGCTTGATTACCTTTATGAGTTCGTTCTTTCCATTTCTTTTTGTTTTCTTCTAGAAGAGATACCCAAGGCCTTTTTACTTTAGAGCATACAAAAGGTGCTTTAGGCGATGTGGAAACATTATCATTGCTAGTACTGGGGCCAGGCTCAGATGGAGGGGATTGAGATTCAGTTGAATTATCTCGTTTGATTGCATTAGCCAAAGCTCCTGTTAGAGATTGAGATTTTCTTCGTAGTGCTATAAAAATATATTAAATACACCATAAGAAATGCAATTGCTGATTTGATATATTGCATGTATTATCCTTGAATAGGATGTTACATTCAATTAGGAATTCTGACTCCAGGATTAATTGGATATTTATTATTCAATTATAGTATATCTTAGAAAACGTATTTGGTTTTCAAATTTATGACAGGGCTTTTCGGATGGGTATAAATTATTTATCACTTTGTTGAGAGATCAAATTCCTATTTAACATGATACGTTTAAACAATGTTATATTTTATTGCATTTCTAATTCGGTAACGGAAAATAAAATTTGTAAAAGAAAAATCTTGTTTTTTGTTATATAAGCCTTACTTTAAATGCATAAATAAAAGTTTATTGGAATAAGATTTAAGTTGTATAGAGTATTCTATGTTCATTTTTAGCTTACAAAAAATTACGTAACTCAATTCTTAAATATATTATAAAAATTTTATTGGTTTTTTGAATTTTTTTCATGATCAAGGTTTTATTTTAAATATTTAAACTTAAATGTATAAACTCGCCTAAAGCATACAAAAGATGCTTTAGGCGATAATAAGACATTATCAGTTCTAGACTCTGAAGGGGGGGGGGGAATACGATTCTCTTCTAATTATCTCTTTCAATTATTTGGTTTAATTATCTCGTTTAATTGCATTGGCCAAAGCTTCCATTAGAATTGAGATTTTCTTCATTGTGCTGTAAAAACATATTAAATACATCATAAGAAATGCAACTGCTGATTTGCATATTGCATGTATTATCTTTGAATAGGATATTATATTAAATTAGAAATTCTGACACCGGAACTAATTGGATATTTGTCATCTAATTATGGTATATCTTAGAAAACTTATTTTGTTTTCAAATTTATGATAAGGCTTTTCAGGTGGTTATAAATTGTTTATCCCTAAGTTAAGAGATCAAATTCACATTTAAGAATACAAAACGTGCACCGTTTAACAATGTTATATTTTATTGCTATTCTCATTTGGCAATGGGAAATGAAATTTGCAAAAAGAAGATTTTATTGTTTTTTGTTATCTAAACTTTACTTTAAATGCATAAATAAAAGTTCATAGGACTACGATTCAAATTGTATGAAATATTCTATGTTTAATTTTAGCTAACAATAATTCAATTTCTAAATATACTATAAAAATGTTATTTATTTTTAAAATTTCTTTTGACATCAAGGCCTTGTTTTAAATATATAAATTTAATACATAAATATATAAACTTAAATGTATGAACTTTAAAGTTAAGAGATTTAAATATATGTATGATAAAATTTAAGTAGTATGAAATAGGCAAGATTTTTTTTTATTTAACAGAAAACTGCATAATGCAATTTAAAAATTTCACTTAAATATTGTTTACATCTTTTATTTTTAAAATTTTTTTTTCAAATATACAATTTTGAGATTGCACTGCACTGGAAAAAAATTTGGTGTATACACTGTAAACTATTCCGGATAAAAATCCAGTAAAAATAACGGTTTCTAGTTTTTTCCAGTGACAGTAAACTTAGGGGTTTAATATATGGGTCATTCTCACGAAAACTGTCATTTTTCAGTTCATAAAATCCCAAAAAAGTAAAGTGAATAAAAAGCTCTGAAACTTTTTATATTATTAGAAATATGTAATGGCATTATAAAGAAAGTATATATCCTATAAATTATACTTAATATTTAAATTAATTAATTTTTTATAATTAATTAATTTATAATAATTAATAATTAATTAATTAATTTAATAAATAAATTAATTAATTCAATAAATTAATTTTTTAATTTTTTAATTTATTTTTCAAATTAATTAATGAGTAAATTAATTATTTTCACTATTTGAAAAGTGAGGGAATGACACTAATTGTGAGGGAATGATATTTTATTTTAATACATGTTTTTATCTAAGTTATATCTACCTAAAGTTTGAAAATGATAACATACTAAGTATATCTAATATTTATTATAATTTAGTCTTATATATTTAATAGTTTTTACAGGCTTGGGAAATAAAATTGGCTGGCATGATTGAATAAAAAAAAATTTAATAATAAACTCATCTTGAATCATTCCTTCACTTCAGCGTCATTCCCTCACTTTATGCACTAGTGAGGGAATGACGAATTCAATAAAATTTAAAAAATAACAGTTAGGCCTAATTAATTTCTGAAGTCAATCACATACAATTATATTCATACAAGAAAGCAACATATAATTACCCACTTTCTCGATGAAATTGTATTTTATTTTACTCTATAAAATGACATGAGGGAATGACATATGTAAAAACTTTTACCTGGTTTGATTCATTCAAATTTATTCCACAGCAAAGCTTCTTTAAGTTGAAGATGGAAACATACTGCGATTTTGTTCTATGATGTCAGTTGTCAACTTCTGAAGTTTTTATTAAAATATTTTTATTCTAAGAAGATTGCAGGTGATAAGAACATTGTTGTGAGGGAATGACGCGAAACACTTGGGACAAAGTTTAAAATAGTGCTGTGTTAATATTTTTATCAGAAATTAAATTTAAAATTTATTTTCTGAATTCTATATTTCAGTATTCTGAAATAAAAAACACGAGTTTGTAAAAATTTTTTTTTTTTATTTCAGAAACAATTTTTTTCTTTTTTTAAATCAGCAGTGGGGACAAGTAAGGGAACGACATATTGGTATATTTTAATTACCTAAAATAAAAAAAAAATAAAAATTGATAATTTTATTTTTATTCTTTTGTTAGCTTGCATTCTGAAGGACACTTTCCCTGAATTTTTTTTCGTAAGCTGTAAAACAAACATAAAATATACTGGGGACATGAAAATGACTGTTTTTGTGAGAATGACCCATATACAGTAAAAAATGTTGGTGTATGGTTGCCACCATTTTTGTTGTTGTGGTAATCTAAATAATATAACCAATAAGATTCCACAAATACAGATACATTATGATTTAAATAATTAAGGCATTGAATAAGATTCAACAAATAAAGATAAGAAATAATATTTTTTAAATAAAGATTTCAGTAAAAAAATAGTGAAAGATTTCAGAAATTTTATAATATTTCACAAAAAACGAAGGCCATACAGAAGACAAATACAGAAAAAAAATTTTTTTTTCAGAAAAAAACTGTTAAAAGATAAATTAAATTTTTTTCTGTTTTTAATCTTTACCTGCTCACTGCAAAAAGTTTCTCTTATTTTTAATTTTTTTACAGACCTTTTCCGTATATTCGAAAGTTTAAAGTTGTTTTTTAAGAAAACTATTTTTCTCTGTTTTTCACCATGATCATGAACAGATAAAAACTTTCAATTCAAAATCTAGTTTTTACCACGTGGTTTTGCTTACCGTAAGATAAATTTATTTTTTTTCAAATCATTTTACTATTATTTTCGATACTTGTTCCTACTTTTCAGAAATAATTTTATGGTTCTGAACATCGTATAAATAAAATTGTGAATCAACTTCATTGTCAAATTGATATTCTACCAAATAATTATCTGCCTTTAAATATAATTTTTCGATAATTTAAATTGTCAGGCATTTTTATATGAGTGGGCCATTGTAGTCTTAAACCTTTTTACATTTCAATATGAATACAATAAGTAAGACTTTCAAGATCAAGACAATTAAACAATTGTCTTGATCATAACTAAATGATAGAGCTTCCGTGGCTCATGGGACAGTGCACTCGTCTCCCAATGAGATGTACTCGGGTTCGAATACCGACGTTGATCGGTCATACGAATTTTGCTCTCGGCTCACCCCGACCGCAATGCTGCCCTAGTTATTTTATAGTTTCTTTGGTCAAAATAAATTTTTTTTTGTTGTTAAAATAACAGTTCTTATCTACCTAAAAAACAGGCATCCATTTTCAATTAAGTTTCTTTCTGCGAAATAAACGGTTTGATACTGGTATGCCAGTTGACAATTTTCTTGCCCATAGTTGGCGCCACTAAAAATTAAGAACATTCGCATATCCTCTGACTTAATGGCCGACGACGACAACAACAACAGTTGAAATTTTTCTCAGTCCATTTTTAAAAAACAGTATTTTTCTGTGAAATAAACAGTTTCATACTGTTACACTAACTGAAATTTTTTTTAATTTAGCAGAATTTTTTTGCAATGTAGTAATAAAAACAAATGATTCAAGCAGTGTATTTCATAAAAGTAATTTTCTTACCTGAAGGTTTAGTATCTTCTGTGCTCACATCTTCGCTTACTGATTCCGTAATAGGAGGTGCACGGACGCTTTGCGTTTTGTGTTCAATCTTTTCGAGTAAATCTCCACATACTTCTAAACTTGGAGACACGATGAAATCAATGAAACCTATAACAAAAATGAACCATATTTATTACAATATTTACAATAAATACACCTTAATATTGAAAAAATAATCCCAAGAAACTAAAACGGTAAGATATTACTAGATTGAAAATTAGTAAAATTTACTTGATTAAAACTTGAAGCTCTTGAAACATGTCAACTGTTATTTGCTATTTATATATTTTTGAAGTGAATGAAGTTTTATTTATTATCAAGTAATACCTTAATATTGTTGAAATTCATTTTTTAATCTTGTAGTTTGGTTTATAAGCAGAATTAGGTAATATTTTTACTGCAAAAAAATTGAACAAAGCAGATAGTTCGTAATAAAACGGGAAAATGACACATAGCGGTAAACAGGATCAGTACACATATTTCGTTTTTATTTATAAGCAATATTTTTATAAACACTTTGTTTATGAAAAAAAAAAAGAAAATTGCCCAAAGAAAAAAAATTCTGGTATAATTATCGTACTGTAAAGGATAATGATTAAAGGATAATGACATTACTGGTAAAAAAAGCCATAATTCTGGTTAATAAAGCTAAAAAATAAGGTATTTAAAGCATTCATTTCGTAATTTTTCCGTTTATATGGTAACTGTTCTGGGAAATTCTTATTTTCAAAATTATAGTTTTTAATATACCGTCATTCGGGGCTACTTTGTGCAGCGGGGGCTACTTTGTGCAAATTCGAATTCGGCATTTTTCAAGTGCTGCTATTCAGTATTATGTTTATTTCACGTTAAAGATGTGCGGAATTTGAAGATAGAAGTCTCTTCTATTTCTACAAACATTTTTTCGAATTTTAAAACAATCTCAGAGTGTGTTTCGTTCATCCAATGTCAACAATTTTCCGAGGACGTCGAATGTCGAAAAGTGTGCGTGGAAACTTTAGCTGTGAAATGCAAAGACGTTGATAAAACAATTGTCGCAAATGCAAAATTTTTTATTTGTACATTAATAAACAATTATATCATGTTAGCGTTAAAAAAAAATTAAAATTAATAACAAATAAACGGAAAATGAAAAAAAATGCACTATGGGGCTACTTTGTGCAAAGTCTCATTCGTTTTTTTTTTCGACAGAAAAATTGTCAGACGTTATAAAAAAAAATACCTCGAACGAGAAATTACCTTGATTACACTTCAGAAAAGTTGCATCAATGTTTGCAAGTAGTTGCTGGTGGTATGTCGATTGCAGAAGCTTCTCGGAAGCACAAAATTCACAGAAATACTATCTCTAATAAAATTTACAAGAAACACGTGAAACGTGCTGGTAAACTATTATTTTTCTTCTAAAGAATTAATCAAACGATTTAACACATAAAAATGTATTTTATAGGACATCAGGTGATTTTGACAGAAACTGAAGAGCAAGTTCTGTCGTGTTCATTCAAGCATGTTATGTTCAAATTTATCAATATTATAAATGTTAATGAATATGCAATAACTATTATTTTTGAAATATCATTCATTTCAATGTTAAAGAAAGTATATGGTTTCCTTTTGTTTAAACGCAAATGTTTTGAAATAAACATTCTTTTTAAGAAAAAATTCTTTAAAAAAAAATGGTTTTTTAACGATGAAAATTATTTTCAAACTAATATCTTTACATATCTTGATGTTTTTGTCTTTAAAAATGTCAACAATTAACCTTTTTAACAATTTTATATCAATATTTTACTAAAAACATGATTATTAAACTGAATTCCTATCACTGCACAAAGTAGCTCCATTTGGGGGCTACTTTGTGCAAGGTATGTTTTGACTTATTATTCGTGAATATTACATACAAATAATGCCAATATTGATCAAATTCACTCGTCAGAGTCCAGTTATGAATATAATATCGATAAATTTTACTAAAGTTTGAATTAACATAGTTTTTTTACATGTCAAAGTTCAAAAACTGCGAAATCCTGCACAAAGTAGCCCCGAATGACGGTAACACAATTAGTAAGGAAATACAAAACTGAAAAGAAAGTGTTTAACTAAATAAATAGTTTTTATGACTATGAAATGACTACTCCGGTGAAAATCCATTTTCACCGGAGCATGTTACGGAATAAAAAATCTGATATACTCAAAATTTTACAATAAAAATTACAGTAAAATAACTGAATCACTCTAATTAAATAAATATTACTGTAAAAATTACGGTTCAATATTTTATGGAAAAATGGATTTTATGGATGATGCCGGTAGTTTTTACCGCAATTTGATCAGGAATTCGTTTCTGTGCTGTAAAAAACACTTTACCAATTTCATTAAATTACATTGGTAACTTTCTGTCTCTTTCATGAAGTATCTCAATGAATCCATATCAATTCTTTCAAAATTCGAATCTAAAATTTCGTAATCCCCTGATATAAGCATATAAACTGCATATTCTTAAAAAAGGTTTAATTTTTTTTATTGCATCTCAAGATATCTCTGTATCTGTAATTAAAGGATAAATTGTGACCTTCTGTTATTGAATATTTCCAATACTGAAATTTAAAAGATTTATGAAGTTTATTTTTTCTGGAAAAATACAAGATTTTCTTTAAACCTTTAAATCTTAATATTTTATTTTGAGTTTATTAGCTCCTAAAAATTCTGCCGGAATACAGGATTCCACAGAATACAGGATACTCTCATCGCTCTAAGTATATATATTTATAATCATTGTCAAAAATGAAGTTGAAAAAGTATGAACATTATTTAGCTTAAATCAAAAATGTACCAAATTAGAAACAAAGGTTTATTCACATTTTCATCTAATCATTAATGCGTATTTAAAAACATCAAACTCAGTTTAATTGTCTGATGGAGTTGTTTGCTGTAAACACCTTTGATATCTTCTCTGTTTTTTTTCTCCATCAATCTAACGTTTCGGTGTATGCAGCCAGCCTTTTTCAATAGTGATTCGTTAGATTTCCGGTGCTTTTTTTTCCTTACATAAATGTTTAATTTACGATCTACAATGTATATACTTAAATTTCATTTTAGACAAATATTCTCAAACTGTATATTAAGGATGGACGAACCACTGCGGCTCAGGTGATAGAGCATACGCCTTCTATAAAGTGACGCAGGCTCAAATCCCAGCTGTGGCTGATTGATACGAACTCTGCTTCCTGCTCACACCGACCATAGTGCTGACGTAAAATATCCTGAGTGGTAGACGGATCATGGGTTAGAATCTCATTGCTGTCATGTTATCCATGGAGGTTTTCGTGGTTTTTCCTCTTCACATAACGCAAATGTGAGTTAGTTCCATCAAAAAGACCTCCACAAATGTTAGTTTGTCTCATACTTGATCCAGGAATTCCCCTGTTCTCTGTAATGGGTTTAAAATTGCGAGCTGAACATTGATGGTCGAAAACTCAGAATTGAGTCGGCTGTTCAACGCCAGTTATTCATATATGCATAATAAAATAAAAGATTTAAGAGTTTGATTTTTTAACCTACCTTAATATATGATAATAAAAATATAATTATAATAAATAAATACAAGTACTTTAAGCTTCAGATATAATTAAGAAAACTTTTAAAAAGGATCGTTTTTTTTTTAATTCTCATTCTCGAATAAATAATTCGAACTGTGTATTATAAATCTTCATATAAATCTTTTCCTTTAAATTTTTTTCCGTAGTCGACTGCTCAATACCGGTTATAAAATAAAATATTAAGAGTGGACAATACAGAACACCTGTACAAAATATTTATTTATATTTTTCGATTTGTTGTGATCTTGAAAGGTGAATCTTATAAGCAATAAAATACCTTCTCCAAGAAAAATCAGTTTTTTTTAAATCTCAGATGACATTCTATTAAGGTCATGAAGTATTGGCAGATGAAAATCTTTATTGATTTATTTGTATTTTTTGCAGCTTATTTTCATCCGGGCTTGAAATATTGTTTTATTCTTCTTCTTTGGATTGTGGGGGAGATTACATTCGGAAGCTCCGCTTAACTAAATCCACTGAGCTTTCATCTGACCAGCTGCTGTTCATATAAAACATACAAAAATAACTTTCCCACATTTCTCGTTTTTCTTAGGTAGCCATTTCTTTTTTTTCATCGCAAAAATGACAGCTGAGTCAATATAAATATACTTTTATCAAAGTGATGATTTTTTTTTTCAAGAAGCATTTATAAAGCTGCATATTTGGAAGTTTTTAAGAACTTTGAAAAAGTTAGAAAAGTGGTAAAAAAATTGTCTTACTTTATAAGAATTTCTAGATGAAGTAAAAATGGTAAGCATAATTTTTCTTTAATTTTAACACGCTGTTGATCATTAACGGAATTAAAGCTACCAATGTTTAATTCCACAGCTTTAAAGTTATCTGTCCGACCGAAAAGACAAGGACATTCTTATAATTATCGCCCCTTCGTTAAGAAATTTTCGAAGCTACTAACCCGCATTTGATAGGTAAGTACTTTACTTACGTAGCACTTAAACAGCACAATGGGCTATCGGTGACGGTCTAGAAAAATCACTGAGGATGTTCCGAAGACATGCCATCACAAGTTCGATCCTCTGCAGAGGAATGGCTTCTCCACTTTGGTATCCCGGCGACCTGCACCTGAAGTCAAGCACTTTACGGTTGAACAATTTAACGAGGACCGATACCACGCACCTTCGGTCTCGATGCAGGCTGATTAAAATCTTCACCAACCCGCTTACTGACCGCAGCCAGTGGTGCTTGACTTTGGTGTTCTATAGGGAACCGTGTCCTAACGATCAGTCTACTGTGGGTCAATCCGCAATTGCATTACAGGCAGAGGTAAAATTAATAAACCTCCTGTGGTTAACTCACGCACAAGGAAATCCTGATCCTATACACATGACTCATCTATTGTGTGGTTTTGAGGAGAACTCTTCCAGACTAAAAGTTTGCGGCTGTCTGCTGCTTTGGCAACAAGCGAGATCACATTTCTAATGGGGGTGCAATGGAGTAATGATGGTGTCGATTGGTTTACTCAAGCTGACCTATGCCAAGAGCAAGACTAAACTATTCACACCGCACCCATATTTGAAGCGACTTTTCCTTGTAACCATGGTACCCGCCACGACGCGAGACTGATGTCTGGAGGAGTTCTCTTGAAGGCCGAACTATACCAATGGGTATATTTTACTTTAGCATTGTGGTCTGGGTAAGGTATACGAATAGACCAGTAATGACTGATAATCTAACCTTTTCAAGAGGCGATTGCTATATTCCCTGAACCATTCTGGCTGCACTGTTTAATTGCAAAAAAATTATTAAAAAAGTTTTTTTTTGAAGAGATTTAATGAAGAAAAAGTTTCGAATTGATATTTTTGTTAACTTTGGAGTGTCATCATTAGAAAAAAAAAACCATAAATGAAACACAAACTTAAAATCATCTTATTTGTTGAATCGAAAGAAAATACAAATACTTTACCAAAGCATTATTTCAAAATATTTTATTTTGATGAAAAAAAAATGGGTTGGAATATTTAGTATTACTTTTTAAAACTAAACTGTAAGGAAGTCAATGTTTCTTTTTTTTTCTTCTTTAACAATTCATAACATATTTAACACTATTTTTTATTAAATTTTCCTAATTGTGGTTTGTTATTGTTTCAGCACAAGATATTTTAACATTATAAAATATTTTATCATTATTAGCAGCTTCTTAAATATCGTTTTTCACATTAGCGCAACGTCAACTAAGTACAACAATATATAGTTATAACACACACAGGTTACGTCATGTTAAGTAAACCTGGATATAGAAAAAATTAATAAATCGATAAATATAATGAATGCATGAAGTGCCTCGATTGAATTGTCCAGTTGAGGATGAGAAAATCACAATCAAGATGCCATTTTGTCCGTCCAGGGTCAATTTACTTGCCTTTCCGTGGTTTCCAGTTGGATTTAGGATTGAGCACGAAAATTGTAATTTTTAAGGCAAGATGTATCTCGCAAAGGAAATACCTAAATATTTCCCATAATATTTTAACCTAAAAAATCGTACAGATTAACTGAGTTTGAGAAAAGAAAATGCATTACCTATTTGAGATTCAGCTATGAGCGTGGTATTCCTGTCACACAGAGGAGAATAAGGAAGTCCAAGGACCTTTTCTTTGTCACCCTGAAATAATAATTAATAATTAATTAATAATAATGATATAATTATAATATTTAATAATATTTAATAATATTTAATAATATTTAATAAAAATTAGTAATATTTAATAATACTTAATAATATTTAAAAATAATTAATTATTATCACTTAATAATAATAAATCATTATCAATTAATAATAATTATTATTATTAATTGATAATAATTAATTGATAATTATTATTATTAATTGATAATAATTAAATGATAATTATTATTATTAATTAATATTATTAATTGAATGATATTAATAATTAATAATAATAATAATCAATAATAATAATAATCAATAATAATAAATAATAATAATAATAAAAATACTTATTATTATTATTAATAATAATTATTAATAATAATAATAATTAATAATAATAATAATTAATAATAATACTAATAATTAATAATAATAATAATAATAATAATTAATAATAATACTAATAATTAATAATAATAATAATAATAATTAATAATAATGACTTAATCTGAAATTATACGTTTACAATCATTCAGGGTTCCGAAGCATGCAAAGAGACTCAAAGATGCACAAAGCAGAGCTTATTACGTAAAAGAACCAGTTGAACCTCTTTCCTTGATTATGAGGGTAACATAAATATTTAAACGTAAGCAGTTAAGAGGTTAAACCTTTCGCGTTGGGCATTACCTTAAACATACCGTTGATCTCGAAAATGGGGAGTGTTAACCATCATGACCCTTTTAGCCGACAATCGTTTGTTGCGAGAATACTTTATATTTAGGCGATTATTATATAATCACATTAACTATGATGAGTATTAGAGTACTTAAGTTAATATTAGAGGTTCAGATTAGAATGAATATAAGAATATTTGAGATAGAATTAGATAGTCATATTAGTTCCGATGAATATTAAAATACGTAAAAGATTATTGGATTTAATAATTTAGTTATAATGAATGTTATATGGTCAGCTTAGTTGTTATATATCTTAGTTGTTATATATATATAGATATAAATAATTTAATGAATAATTTAATAAAAAGAGGTTATTTTATCTACATATTAATTAGGATGAATGCTAGAGTAATATATTTTATATGGTCAGCTTAGTTGTTATAGTTATTTATTCCCATTAGCTCCAGTAAATATTAGATTACTAAAATGAACAGGTTTCATTATAAGATTACATTAGGTTACGCTACATTAGAAGTTAAAATTAGGATGAATATTAGAGTACTTGAGATACTCGTAGAATTAGATAGTCATATTAGTTATGGTGAATATTAGAATACGTAAAAGATTATTGGATTTAATAATTTGGTTATAATGAATGTTAGAGTACTTAAAAGATTATATGGTCAGCTTAGTTGTTATAGTTATTTATTCCCATTAGCTCCAGTAAATATTAGATTACTAAAATGAACAGGTTTCATTATAAGATTACATTAGGTTACGCTACATTAGAAGTTAAAATTAGGATGAATATTAGAGTACTTGAGATACTCGTAGAATTAGATAGTCATATTAGTTATGGTGAATATTAGAATACGTAAAAGATTATTGGATTTAATAATTTGGTTATAATGAATGTTAGAGTACTTAAAAGATTATATGGTCAGCTTAGTTGTTATAGTTATTTATTCCCATTAGCTCCAGTAAATATTAGATTACTAAAATGAACAGGTTTCATTATAAGATTACATTAGGTTACGCTACATTAGAAGTTAAAATTAGGATGAATATTAGAGTACTTGAGATACTCGTAGAATTAGATAGTCATATTAGTTATGGTGAATATTAGAATACGTAAAAGATTATTGGATTTAATAATTTGGTTATAATGAATGTTAGAGTACTTAAAAGATTATATGGTCAGCTTAGTTGTTATAGTTATTTATTCCCATTAGCTCCAGTAAATATTAGATTACTAAAATGAACAGGTTTCATTATAAGATTACATTAGGTTACGCTACATTAGAAGTTAAAATTAGGATGAATATTAGAGTACTTGAGATACTCGTAGAATTAGATAGTCATATTAGTTATGGTGAATATTAGAATACGTAAAAGATTATTGGATTTCATAATTTGGTTATAATGAATGTTAGAGTATTTAAAAGAATATTATATGGTTACGTTAGTTGTGTTATATATAAGAGTTTATGAAAGACAATTATTTATTCACATTAGCTCCAGTAAGTATTAGATTACTAAGATATCTAATACTTAATTATAAAAATCTAATACTTAATTAGAACACTTAAAAGGTTATTGAATTTTCATAATTTGGTTATGATGAATGTTAGAGTATTTAAAAGATTATTATATAATCACGTTAATTGTGATGAATATCAGAGTTTATAAAAGACGATTGTTTATTAACATTATATATTAAATTACTAAAATGAATAGATTATAATTTAATAAATAATTTAATAAATAATTTAATAAATAATTTAATAAATAATTTAATAAATAATTTAATGATTAATTTAATAAAAAGAGGTTATTTTATCTACATATTAATTAGGATGAATGCTAGAGTAATATATTTTTTTGGGATGCAAATGCTATCGAAATGTGACGAATCATTATTGACAAAGACAAGATTAAAGACAACAAAGAATATTTGATGGCTCATGGAAATTGAAATGAATCAAGAAGAAATTATTAGCAACACTGGAATTTTACAATGACAACCAGAAAAGATTTGATGCCTTTATTACGTCTTCCTCAATAGTAATTCGTCTGATTTTAATAACGGTTTTGAGATTCGCAATGTTACACTTTTTTGGTAAGGATTCTTAAATTATGTATACAACACTTAAATTACAGAATAATCTGTATTAATTATTATATTATAATTTGAATACATTAAAAGTTCTTAGTAAATATTTTACTAAAAAATAAAATCGCTCTTTTAAACGCAGTTATTTCTTTCTGAACAATGCATAACTTTCCTAAAACCTTTAAAGGATTAAAGTCATCTCCATTAAAAAATGTATTCATTTTAAAAGGCACTACAAAAACTCGACAAATTTCTTTTCCGAAATTGAATTAATTACTTGATATTTGTATCAGATAAATTAAAAAATGTATTGTAACGACTTTAATCTTTCTGCAAAGAGTAATTAAAATGAACTTCGAAAAAAATATATCTCTTTATCAACTTTATTTCGAATCTTTTGTAAATGGTTTAAAAAAGTTGAAAGAGTAGTTTCTTTTATGTAATTCTGAACACAGGTAATAATTCACTTATTTCATTAGGAGAAAACATTATTAGAAGTTGAATTATAAAAAATCTATTGAAGAACCACGTAGAAAAAAATATATTACAGGGAATTTGATTTTAATAATGAAATAAAATGTGACATTAATAAAATATTTTGAGACAAGAATAAATTAAAAAAATAAAAAATAAAAATGTATGTGGATATCTTTTTGATTTAAGAGTACCTATATTAAGTTAAAACTGTTTGTATTTTTTAACATTCCCCAGTTAAATAAATGGTTTTTATTTAGTAAATAATCCCAAAAAATGGAAGCCGCAAGACATTACTTGATTAAAAACGTTATTTGCTTCAAAAATATACAAATTGGAAATAACAGTCAACATGCTTCAAACGGTCGGAAATAGGAGCCCATTTCAAAGACTTAACAGAAAAAACAAAAGTGGTTTAAAAAAAATAAAACATTAAGTTGGGAGGAGGAGAGGACCTAATGTTATGACCTCTTCATAGCACTTGGAAATGCATTTTACCCTGATTTGCTCTTCTCGGCCTCTGTGGTTTTTCAAGTTTTGTTTCTCACCTTTATTTTTCCATTTGTTGCTGGCAACTTTATATTTTATATTTTAAATCACTTTAGTATCTTCTCATTCACACCTGGCTAGTCTTGAAATTGGCGCCCGTTTTTGAGATCTTGAAACATGTCGATTGTTATTTCTAATCTGTATAATTTTGAAGCTAATGAAGCTTGAAGTAAAATGGTTTTTATGTTAGAGATTGGAAACAAAAATCTATTTTTAGAAAGAAACTGATAAAAACCTGAAGAAAAAACTCTTCCATGAGCAATAATGTCCATCGATGGTGCAAATCCCAGTTTTTACTTGGATGACTTATATCACAGCAGTGAAGTACCAAGGAAAGGGCTTTCGACTTCTCAATACTGAAAAACAAAAATAATCCCATTAAAAAACTAGGAATCAGTAATAAGGAATCAAAATACGGATCAAATTACGGTAAAAAGTACCGTCACCCAGGGAGTCGGTACTTTTTTCCGTACGATCTATTTTTACGGAACAAGTTGCGGAGCGAAAAATCTGATCTACCGTCATTTTTGCGGTAATAATTACCGTAAAAATCACTAAATTATTCCAATTAAATAAATATTACTGTAATCTTAATATTAGGTTGCTTGAATGTAAAAATTACAGTATAATAATTAACGGTAAAATACATTCTACGATAAAAAGGGAATTTACGGTAAAAATGGATATTACGGTAAATATGGATTTTACGGTAAAACGGATTTGACGGATGATGCACCCAAAGTGCCAGTATTTTATACCGTAATTTGATCCGTAATTCTGTGTATTTGAAGATAAGCTATCAATTTTAAGGTCAAAAGTTCAATATTTGAAAAGTAAATAATGAAAGAAAGAGAATATTAACTGAAAAAGGTTTTTGAAAAAAAAATTGGAAGGTTAAATGCAAATTAAAAAAAAAATCACTTTTTTGTGTACACCTTACATACAACCGAGAAAAGCTTAATTAGAACAATTGTATCTAGACTAGTGAGGTGTTGTTCGGATTCCTTTTTACTACCTATTTAAATTCTGAATGACTGATATATGATTTTACTGATTTGATCTGTTGAAAATGGGAAGACTTATCTGTGTCTAGAACCATGATTTATAAACATTCCCGTAGAAAATATCTACAAGCTAAGACAACTTTTTTTACCTACCTAAATTCTGAATGTCTGATTAATGATTTTACTGATTTGATCTGTTGAAAAGAGGAAGACATATTTGTGTCTAGAACCATATCTATGATTTATAAACATTCCCGTAGAAAATATCGATAAACTAAGACAACCTTTCTTACCTACCTAAATTGTGAATCACTGATTAATGATTTTACTAATTTTATCTGTTGAAAAGGGGAAGACATATTTGTGTCTAGAATCACATCTATGATTTATAAACATTCTCGTTGAAAATATCTACAAGCTAAGACAGCCTTTTTTACCTACCTAAATTCTGAATGACTGATTAATGATTTTACTGATTTCATCTGTTGAAAAGGGGAAGACATATTTGTGTCCAGAACCACATCTATGATTTATAAACATTCTCGTGGAAAATATCTACAAGGTAAGACAACTTTTGTTATCTGCCTAAATTCTGAATGACTGATTAATGATTTTACTGATTTTATCTGTTGAAAGTGGGAAGACATATTTGTGCCTAGAACCACATCTATGATTTACAAACATTCCCGTAGAAAATATCTACAAGCTAAGACAACTTTTTTTACCTACCTAAATTCTGAATGACTGATTAATGATTTTACTGATTTGATCTGTTGAAAGTGGGAAGACATATCTGTTGCTAGAACCATATCTATGACTAGAGTACGAAATTCTCTAAAATAGAAAGATAACAAAAGATTAGATATTGCCGTAATATTTTTCAAATAAACATTAAATATTCCTGATTTTTATTGTTATTGCATTAAAATATTAAAAAAAATTACAATATTGTACAAAGTAATTAAATGCATAAATTTATATTCATACATTTAATTACTTTTAATAAAGCTAGGAGTTAAGTTAAAATATACTATGTCGAAAAAGAAGATAAGTTGATACATAAATGCGAAAATACAAAAATGAAATAAATGTATGTTGAAGGTTTTAGAATATAGAAACGCAAGGGAAAAGGAATATAAAGACATGAAGAAAATATTGATGCAAATGAATAATTCATGTAGATGAATAATTTTTGTAATAAAAATAAAGGCTAAAGTTCATCGCAATTCACAATTGAACTTGAATAATAAGTGCACTGTTAAAAATTTCTCGGAAAAATTGGTTAAATAACAATTTATTTAATTGTTATTTTACCAAATTCAAGCAAAACAGTAAAATAACCATAAATAAGATGGTATTCAAACTATTAACTGTGAAAAAACCGTTTATTAACTGCTTTCACCTATTACAGTTAAACAACCAGAATTTTATGGCACCAACTAGGCCTCCCTAATATCAATGAAGGAAAACGATGGATAAAAAATTATAATGCTATAATTGCTTAATTATTCGAGTATTTTTTATTATAAACAAAACTGTAGATTTCTTACTTGAACTCATCTTTACTTAAATGAAACAAGATGTTACAATCATCTTCTCGCATCATACGAAAAGCTGTGCTGACGTGATGATTTTCTAAGACAGCTCGATCATTATACAATAGAGCAGTTTCAGATCTGAAAGATACAATACGAGCCATGATCATGTAAAAAAACTCTACAACAATCGATTTTATTTATTTACAAGAAATGTTTTGTCAAGATGTTTCAATATTGTGAAATACATCGTGATAAGGTGATTATTAGATTCCTTTTTATTTTTTTTTGTTGCTTAGTTTTATACGATAGCATTCAAAAGTTCACAAAAAACTATTAAAACATGGAGATATTTTCATAAATAAGTTTTTCTTTTCATTTCTTGACAAAGTGCAGTGTTAAGAACAAAAAATAAGTATCTTTACATAATTGTTGCTTTATTTGAAAAACTTAGAATGATAGGCTATTTGACAAATAGAAAGATGTCATTTATTTCCTTGGCAGATAGACAGCTATTTGACATACAAGTGCGATGGAGTGCTGCTCGACAGTTTTTTTTTCTTCTTTTGAATAAAAAACGAGAGTTAAAAGTATTTGAAGAGAAAAACTTTATTTCACTAAAGTTCTTGAGTGCAACGAAAAAAGAAATACATAATCATACTATTCATTATTACATCGTAATATTTATTGCATTAAAATGTAAAAGAAAATTACTGTGTAAAAAAATACCATAACACTGTGAAACCCTAATGCTTCAATTGACAGTTATAATAAGTTTTCGTTTATGAATGAGATTTTAGCTTAAACATTTTAGAATTATAAATGTCAAAAATTTATTTTCAAGCCATTAGAAAATCAATTTGCCAGCTTAAAGTTTATTTGATATATTATATCAGGCTTGTTTTAGTGCAAAAACTCACCTCAATCTGTGCAACGTAGAATTATAATTTTGATACCCATAACCATAAAAATCATTATACCGCGCGGATTTGCAGGAAATCAAATAAATTGTTAAACAGCTCAGGATATATTGGCAATGTAATTTAATATAATATGATTCAATATATTTTATTGAATACTATTACGGTTCAACTTTACTCAGTTAATTGATTCCTGATTTCTTTGAACATTATTATGCTTCAACTTTATTCATTTAATTGATTCTTGGTTAATTGGAACATTATTATGGTTCAACTAGATTAAAAAATTCTAACTATGAAGCATACTAGTATACGGAGAAAAAAAATTAAAATTTTTTTTTTCTCAACAAGTTTTCAAATTCGTAGGTTCTTATCCAGATTTTCAGTATTAACATAAAAATCATATTTTTTTCACATTAAATGTCATTGTATTTTATTTTATAACCGTCGTTGAACAGCCGACCCAATTTTGGGTTTATGACTACTAATGTTCAACTCCGTAACCTTGTAGTTTTGAACCAATTCAAAAGACAAGGAAACTTCTAGATCAGTACCCCCAAAGGTATGATTTGTCATGGGAACATGGAAAACCTTTTGACTCGACATAGTTAATGCGCATCAGTCACCATTTACTTCACGAGGAGTCTTCGGTTGTCGGGAATCGAACCTACGATCTCTTGGACATGAGCCCAGTGCCCTACCAACCAGGCTATCCTGGTCCTAATGTCCTTGTATGTCAAAAATAAAAGAAAAACTTATTCTTCTTTAAAATAAATATATTTTTAGAAATTAAGGAAGTACTACTTACTTTAAATAAACGCTATTTTAACTCCAAAAAATAATTAAATAAAAAAAATTATCTACCTGGACATAACATGGAAATTATTCGTGGTCCCAGTGTGATCGTAGTCATGAATAATGGCTGCAACAATAGCGGCAAATATTTCCAAGTCGGAGAGCCAATTCTGTAATTGTAGAAAAAATAAATCATACACTACACTGGTCAACAATAAACATTATACGAGAGTTCCATTTATAATTTTAGTACATTTTATTTCAAATGTAATTTTTCACCTTATGCTCGAATTTTAAAATCACGCGTTTATTTAAAAGGAAATGAATAATATGAAATTTAATTAATAGTTATTGCTTAATTTTTTTTATTTAATTAAGCTGAATTTTTATATGCAATTTGAATGCAATATTTTGAAACACACTCATAAAAATGAATGCAATATTCAATCATTCAATTTGACATTTAAAAAAAAATTAAAAGTTATACCAAAAATTAATAATCAAGCGCACAATTTCAAAATTAAACCAAATAAGGAATTAATGAAATCAAAATTTACCAATTGATTCAAAGTTTAAACTTTATAATTAAATCAAAAATTTAAACTTTATTATCGAATAAAAATTTAAATATTAAATTCAGAATTTAATAAATAACTCAAAGTATTTTGTAGTTTGAATTATTTCCTTAGCAAATGGAACTCACGTCAATTTTAATTGACCAGTGTGAATTAATTATTTTTAAAAAAAAAACAAAAAGATTAAAAATTAAAGCCTTTCAGTTGTTAATTTGAGCATAAGGTGTAAAATTAAAGACATGTTTGAAATCAAAATATTGTTTAAAAATTTGTTCAAACAAAAAGAGAGCGAAGTGTAAAATTTTAGTAAACAGTAGCATACGTTTGTAAATGTGTTTGCAAACATTAATATATTTGCCATAAATTTCACAAATACTAATAGATAGATTATAAAGGCTAAAATAGATAAAAAAAATGGCGACCATTTTTGAAACAAAGCAGTTAATGATAACGATTAAGTAGAAAATAGTTACCTAAATCGATACTTACTTTGGTTGAATGGTGAAATATGAGATTTGCGTGATCTAATCTTAAGAACAATCAATAACTTACCTTTATTTATAAAGCATTTAACCCTCATCTATAAAACCTTTTACTGAATAAAAGTACAGCTTTTGTAAATAAAATCAAGAGAATAAAACTTGCAATTTGTATTCGCGATTTCAATTGAATTTTTTTAAATTGCGAAAAAGGTTTTGTCCAATTTTTAAATCATTTATATTCATTCAATTTGTCGCTTCTGCTTTATGCTTCATTGAATTTCTCAACTTTTTGTTCAATTTTATGCGTAATGGCAGTATAAATTTGCTAACTTAATCGGATGAAGAAATCAGCTTATTAGTTGAGATTAAAATTTGAGGAAAACAAAAATTAAGTCTTAGCGTTTCGAATTAATTTGGTGATAAGTTTTTAAATCAAATTAAATAATTATTTATTTTCGATAGAATACAGCGAAAAATACAGCTTTTATAAATAAAATCCAGACAATAAAACTTGCAATTTGTGCACTCAATTTCAATTGAGTTTCTTTAATTGCAAAAGATGCTTTACATAATTTACAAATCATGTATATGCTTTCAATTTGCAAGTTTCCTTCTACTTTGAGTTTCATAATTTTTGTTTCATTTCACATATTAAATAATAATAGTTTAGGCTTGCGGGCTAAATTCGATGAACGATTCGACCCACAAATTGCAAATAAAATTTGAAGAGTATAAATATTAAAACTTGCTGCATAATATATACACGATTTTAATATCATTAATTAACTTGCGAATTATTTGTGTATAATTAATGTGAGAGTTTTAAGCTAATTTGAATATTACAAACTTAAAAATATTATTCTACATATATTATAAAAATGTAGCTTAAATTTGCTTAATTTTTCTTTCAATGTTACTGATGAAATAATTGGTCTAAAAATTGAAAATGAAATTTGAAGATGCAAACTAGGTATTGAAATTTGGCATATTGATTAGTCTTATAAACATTTTAACCTGAATTATAGATTTACTCAGTGAATCATAGAAAAAAAACTATTTTCAAAATAGGTACTTGATAGTAATTTAGCAGAAAATGCAAAATTTTTTGAAGAAAAGGAACTATCAACAAAGTTTGATCCTTAAAGTCTTAAGAATACAAAAAAAAAAAAGTTTTGCGGTAGATTACTTTGTATAGCATTTTGAGTGACGAAACTCTATTAAAAAATCCAATTACAACAGGCTCACCTTTAAACTTTAAATGCGTTTTTCGAGAAACATAATTGGAAGGGAATTTAATTGAGAATTTTCGTTTAAACCATTTATCATTATCACATTCTACAATATGGAAATGGAACCACGTAGATTTGATTCTTTATTAACGCTGATTGGTTTTAATTGACAGTTTAATATATAAATCTACATTTAGTTATCGATCAAATAAATAAAAATTAAGATAAAATAATATTTTTAAAGGAAACATGAAATTCTCAAAAAAAAAAGAGTTAAAATTTGTTATCTGAAAACTTCAACTGCAAAAAAAAATAATTTTCAACCTTAAAAACATAAGTATCACGTGACGAGTATTTTATATAGAATAATTACCAATTTAAAACCTATACGAAAATTTGATAACTTAAAAATAATGTATTATTTGGGTTTAGAAAATATTTTTATTGGATGGAAAACGGCTTTCAATCTGGTTTAAGGGATCATAAAAATCTTTTACTGACGTATTTAGAGTCTCATAAAATACCACATCAGCCTCAGCTTCGAACTTAACTTAATAAATTAGTTCATGGTATCCAAGTTAAAATCTCAACTACGAACTTAGGTAAACAACTTTTGAAGAATTAAATGATTTTGAAACTTAATTTTAAATGAATTAAAAATTATAAATTATTTCAGTTATTTAAAACCATTAGTGAATTATAAATAAAAATTATAACACGGCGAAAAACATTTTGGCAAAGTTACCGTGATGCATGTAAATGGCATTTCTGGTAAAAAAAAACCCAATTTCTGGCTAAAAAAACCCAAAATATATAGTATTTAAACCAGTCATTTAGTAATTTTTTAGTTCATATAATAACGGTTTGCTGGAAATTCCAGTTTTCAAAGTTATAGTTCTTATTAGTTTCAAAGTTTAGTAAAAACTACGAAACTGAAAAATCAAATTTCGCTGAGTAAATGGTTTCTATGCCATGCTTTAAGATATTTCAGTGAATTTAAAATCATTATTAGATAATAAAAAAAAAGTATTGCACTGAAAAAAATTGGTAAAATTACCGTAATGTGTGTAAATGACATTTCCGGTTTAAAAAAAACATAATATTTCTGGCTAATAAAACCAAAATATATAGAATTTAAACTAGTCATTTAATAATTTTTTAGTTCATATAATAACTGTTTGCTGGAAATTCTAGTTTTCAAAGTTATATTTCTTATTAGCTTCAAAGTTTAGCAAAAACTACAAAACTGAAAATCAAATTTAGCCGAATAGATGGTTGCTGTGCCATGCTTTAAGGTATCATGATAAAATTTTCAAATTCAACCACATTTATCCAAATTTTATTACATACTATTAAACCATATTTTATAGTTAATTTTACCAAAATCATTACCTAAGTGCTTTGATAATAATTATCAAGCATTGTGGTGTTTTTATAGAGCCAGAAACACGATAAATTTTACCAAATACTGGTAGTTTTAGCCTTATTTCTTTTTCCCAGTGCATGCTTAAATTGTTTCTGACTCGAATTGATTGACAAATTTGTAAGAAGGGGAAATTTTAATTATTTTCCCTATTTCTAGCTGCTCCAAAAAATTTGAAATTGTATTAATACTTTAAATAACTATCAATTGCTCTCACGTACAAAACAATTTTACTTTCTACTGCACACAAATATTATTTAAATGTATACAATGATTGACTCCCGGCGAGAAGTGTAAGATTTTTTTTAAATATATTCTTAGGTATTTTTCATTTTCTTTCTGAAAATTTCAGGACAAACAAAAGTAAAAATCTAAGCGTTTTATACGGGTGTAAGAAAATAATTATTTAATTCAATTATATATCGCACTGCGAATAAAAGTATGGTTAAATTTACCTGAATAAGGCAAACTTTACCGTGCTTCCGGCTCTATAGAAACACAACAATGCTTGGTTATTATTATCAAAGCACTTAGGTAATGATTTTGGTAAAATTAACTATAAAATACGGTTTTATATTATGTAATAAAATTTGGGTAAATGTGGTTGAATTTGAAAATTTTATCATGATACCTTAAAGCATGGCGTAGCAACCTCTCTTCACAATGATTTTAGTAAATTTAATTATAAAATATGGTTTTATAATATATGATAAAATTTAGTAAAAGTTGTAAAATTTGATAATTTTATCACGATACCTTAGACTCTAAGGTAATAGTCTCAGAGCACGACTAAAAAACCATTTTTTCAGTCAAATTATTTTTCAGTTATGTAGTTTTACTAAATGTGTGCTAATAAGAGCTTTACTTTTGAAAACCTGAATTTCTTGTAAACTGTTACCATATTAACGAATAAATACCAAATAAATGGTCTAAAACCGTAAAATTTGGTTTTTATTGCTAGTATTACGGTTTAAACTAAATATTACCATTACCATGTACTATGTAATTTAACCAGAATTTTTTTTTATGTGGGGAACTACTCTGATTTTGTGATAATTCAATTGAATTCTCTATTCAGAGTCCCATAATATTTACCATAGCGTAAACTGTATACGGTAATAAAAAATTACACGCGCTCGAGTTACACGTAAATTCTTTATGATAAAAAGATAATATTGTTATCCAAATTATTAATATTCTCTTCGCGAATCTGTTATAAATACGTTTCACAAGAGTAGACAAATGGTAATTTATTGCGTCTGTATTTGTATTATATTGTTATCGATAAAAAATATTCTATAAACAAACTGATGATCTGAAATCGGGAAAACGTGGCCGTATCCAATAATTATGTTTATCATAGAATAAATTTTTTTTGTTACTTGTAAGCTTCTAACTCTGTCTTAAATTGTCTGTTAATTTAAACGAATTCTCTGTCAATCAATTTAGGTTTAATAATATTTATAGTTGTTTTAACTGTCTATGATTATAAACCAGCTATCTTAAGTGAAGTTGGAAATTTTAGTAATAAAAAGATTTTTTGTTACAAAAAAAAAAAAAAATAAATAAATAAATAATATATATATATATATATATATATATATATATATATATATATATATATATATATATATATATATATATAAGTTCAAAATGAAGAATAAAACAAAGAAAAATTATATACATATGAAAAAAAGAGGGGTGGGAAATAATAAGTAAAAAATAATATATCTATATATAATATAATATATATATATATATATATATATATATATATATAAATAATATATATATATATATATATATATATATATATATATATATATATATATATATATATATATATATATATATATATATATATATATATATATATATATATATATATATATATATATATATATATATATATATATATATATATATATATATATATATATATATATATATATATATTATATATATATATTTAATATTTGTTCGACATTCATTCAAATCTATTAAGAAGTATACCGTAATTTTGACATTAGTCACTAGTGCTTTTATCAATTAATGATATAAAACTGATTTTTGTAGTCTTAGTTGGTGTATTTCCCAAAGTAACGTCATAATGAAAATACAATTTTGAAACTATTATGTTAACGAACTGTTTTTGTTGGAGATTTAATCGGGAAATTAATTTACTACGATGTAAAAATATATAACTATTACAAATTCTAACTCCGTCTTAAATAGTATGTTAGTTAAACGAATTCTAGTTCAATCAATTTAGGTTTAATAATATTCACAGTTGCTTTAACTATATGTGATAATAAACCAGATATCTTAAATGGAGTTGGAAATTTTAATAATGAAAATATCATATTGTTACCAATAGACTAATATTTGTAACAAAATCATGTCACAAGAGTTATATATAAAAGTAGACAAATGTTAAAAAAATACAAATATCTTGTATTGTTATCTATAAGATACAAAAATCCATCCATAAATTGGTAAAATTTTTTACCAATCCACCAAGGATTGCTAAAAAGTTAAAGAACTACAAAAACATTTTAAATAGTTTCTATAAATGTAATATTTGTTCTACATAAATATGAAAATAGAACTAAAATTGGATAAAAATGAAAAGGTTTTGAAAATAATGTTATATTTATGCCAATAATTTGATATCAATATACTATCAATCACTAATGTCTTCAATTAATGATGAAAATTGATTTTGTCGTTATATTTTCCAAATTAACTTCACAATAAAAATACAGTTTTGAAACAACTATGTAAAGGAAGTGTTTTTGTTGAATATTTAGTTCGGAAATTGAATCTTCCAATGATCCTTCAATAAATTAATAATCAAGGTTTGGTGAAAAATCAAGAAATTGCAGTAAAAATTTGATATAATTTCTAAAAGTTTAATATTTGTTCCGCATTAGTATTTAAATGAAAAAATAGGAAAAAAAAATAATTAAGAATTTTGAAAATAATATTATATTGTTATCAATAATATTAGCGTTAGTTGCACTAACGTTTTTATCAATTAATAACGTAAAAGTGATTTTGACGTCATAATTGGAATATTTCACAAATTAGCGTCACAATAAAAATACTATTTCGAAACAATTATGTCAACGAACTGTTTTTGTTGGGAATTCAGACAGGAAATTGATTTACTACGATTTAAACACGTAACTTCCTATTTTATTTGAGAACAAGGTAGTAAAATACGTTACTAAGAAATTCAAGTGATTTATCTACTTGATCCATCCTAAACGTAAGGAGAATTATCTCATTAAATAATAGCGTTGAAATTATATTAATCTTTATTCTTCTTTTTCAGCGTAATACTTACGTATGCATGTTAAAAAGACAATATCCATTAAATATTATTTTCATAATTAGGAGATGAACGTATAAACATACAAGCTCAAAATGAAAAAAATTGGATTAAAAATTCCTAATTATAGGATTAATCAAATTTTTGTAGTATTTCTCCGGCAAGTTGAATTTTAATAATGAACTAGCATTAATTAAGAAAATTAAAAAGGACTTTTTATAAGTATAGAAGATTAAACGATATTAAAACTATTTTTTTATACTTTTATTTATTTTAGACAACAAAATAATTATAAGCACTGCAATCGTTCTTTTTTTTGTGCGTGTAAAATAAAGCGTAAATAAGCTTTTAAACTTTAAAAATGTAAAAGAAATTGGTTTTTAATTACCTTGATTGCCTTTGATTATTATGAAAGCATTAGAAGGATAAGCAAGCAAAGAAAAAATCAAAGGGTTTTAAATGCTTATTAACTTTCAGTAATTATAAAATGCAGGTATTTTTTAAAAGTATTGTTATATTTCTGTTAATCCCTACTCTAAAAAATCAAAAGTATATTTGAAACTAATTAATAAAAAAAACACTTTGTGGTACTTAATTTTGCAATTCTGAGATTTGATATTAATGACTTTTAAGTAATACCCAGGTTATTGATTTTTTAATACTTTTAATTCATTTATAGTTTAATTAATGACTTCACGTGATATGCACGTAAGGTATATCGAATAAATATATATATATATATATATATATATATATATATATATATATATATATATATATATATATATATATATATACATATATATATATATATATATATATATATATATATATATATATATATTATATATATATACATATATATATATATATATATATATATATATATATATATATATATATATATATATATATATATATATATATATATATATATATATATATATCATAAATTTTGGCAAACTGTAACGAAATTTCTGGAAAATTGAACAAAGAGCCTTGGTTAATAAAACCAAATTAGACCCAAATAGAATTTCTATTATTCATTTAATAATTTTTCCGTTCATATGGTAATGATTAACCTGAAATTCTGCTTTTTAAAATTACCGCTCTTACTGCGAAAAAATTAGTTACAAAACTGAAAAGTAAATTTAACCGAATAAAAGGTTTTTATGCCCTTTATTCATGGTCATTTTTTAACACTTTAAGGTATCGTGACAAAGTTACTAAATTTTACCATGTTCTGGTGGTTTTCTTAGTGTGTGACCTATCTATCTATCTATATCTATCTATCTATCTATCTATCTATCTATCTATCTATCTATCTATCTATCTATCTATCTATATATATATATATATATACGTATATATATATATATATATATATATATATATATATATATATATATATATATATATATATATATATATATATATATATATATACTGCTAACTATAATTTTCAAAGTATGCCTGTGTGTGAGTAGGTGTGCTGTAAGTGTATTATTATTAATCTATACAATCTATACACATATTAAAATGGATGCAAAATAAAAAATGCGTACAAAGAAAATCACATTCTGAGACATATTTTGAGATATTAAAACGAGGCTAAAAAACTCGGAATAAATAACATCTCTCTTAATATTTTAAGTTTTTTCTTAACGTTTTATTCTAGAAAGTAACTAACAAATGATTGGCTGCATGACTGTAAAATCTTCAGAGAACGGAACTTAATTGGCGTGAAGCATCCTAGGAAAAAGCGATGCTCTGATAAGGAATGTCATATAAAGGATAAGACGAAGTTTTTAAGGTCGAACACTTAAAAAAAAAGGAAGCACTTAGACATCTTAATTCACCATTGTTAAAAAATCTTAATTTACTGAGCTAATCAACGAAGAGTTGCCAGCAAAAGTAGCAACATTCGTAAAAGTAGCATTGCGTGATAAATTGCAATTTAATATATCCTCAAGATATAGTCCTCTTTTGTTTTTGTCTGGAGAAAATTAAGACTTGTCATATTGTATTTAAATATGCATCTGTATCAAGTTGTATGAAAAAATCTAATTAATCAAAAACTATTTTGGAAAGTTTTACTAAACATGAGTATCATTTTTCTTTGTGGTTGGAGAAAAGATTTCGAGATAGGAGAAAATAAAAAAAAGAGAGAAAAGATGGAGACAAGGTCATTATTTACCGCTAATCCTTGTTGACATAACATATAGTGCACTGTTTGAGTGACGTCAGCAGCATGGAGATCATTGTGGTAAGGGTTTTTGTGACGGGTATAACCGTGCAGTACTTGTGTCATGAAATTTTCCATTGTAGAGGTCGGAACCTGCAAATATAAAATAATACGAATAAAATATTAATAAAAATTAAATATAAATGAATTTAAATGTCAATAAATTAGGCGCTCAGATTAAATCACTAAGTACTTAATAATACGAGGCCAGTCCCGAAGAAAAGTTCTAAAATTCTTTAATTTTCTAGAATATTTTATCCTTTTTAACCCTTTAACGCTGAATTTTTATTAAGCATATTTTCCTTACTTTTTTCATTATTTTATAATAATTTAGGCCAAAATACGTAAAAAATATTATATTTAGCATTTTAGTAATTTATGGTTATGAAGTACAGCATAAAACATCGGTGTTTTTTTTCTGCGTTAAAGGTAAAATCTTCCAAACACGTCTTATTTCCAAACAATAACTTTTTCAATTTGCAGTTATTTAGATCTAATAAAAACTGTTTTTCATTATTGAATTGTCTTTAATCAACAAAATCAATTATTGATAAATGCTTAAATATGACTGAAAAAAATTTAAACTACATTTTTTTTTTGGATTTTATATTTTAGTACAAATATAATTCTGATAATCTAAAAGATTTTTTTAAAAACTATTAGACTGTTTTTTATAATTAAAATATACCAAAATATTTTTTACTAGTAATTAGAGTCTATCATTCATTCAATAATTTTTCCGTTCATATGGTAATGATTAACCTGAAATTCTGCTTTTCAAAATTACCGTTCTCACTGCGAAAAAATTAGTTACAAAACTGAAAAGCAAATTTAACCGAATAAATGGTTTTTATGGCCTTTATTCAAGGTCATTTTTTAACACTTTAAGGTATCGTGACAAAGTTACCATATTTTACCATGTTCTGGTAGTTTTCTCAGTGTGTAACATATCTATCTATCTATCTATCTATCTATCTATCTATCTATCTATCTATCTATATATATATATATATACCTTCCCGTGACGTCCTTACATTTAGCCTCGTTGTAGAAGCTGAGTCATATTTTGGTAAAATAGTATTTCAATTTGTGCAGCTTGTCTTTGGGGGTGAGGTTGGACTATAGAGTGTGTGATAATGTTCTATTAAAACTATTGTAGAAGAGTGATGTCGGGAGACTGATACGTCATGGATTTAAATACGAAGTTGTTGCCGTAGTTGAGTTTCATTTACGTTGCACTAGAGCTGCACAATGGGCTATTGGCGACGGTCTGGGAAACATCCCTGCGGATGATCTGAAGACATGCCATCACAATTTTGATCCTCTGCAGAGGGGATGGCACCCCAGCTGCGGTAGCCCGACGACCTGCACTCGAAGTCTAGCCCTTTACGGAAGAACAGTTTAATGAGGACCAATACCGCACACCCTCGGTGTCTACGCAGACTGATCCAAGTGGTATCCCACCCTCACACTGACCGCAACCAATGATGCTTGACTTCAGTGATCTGCTGGGAACCGTGTCTTAACGATCTGTCCACTGCGGGACTAAATGCAAAGTGATGATCATGTAGAAAGGTAGAAAAATGTTTTACTTTAAAACGGTATAGTACATTATAAAAAAGGGTTTCTCAAAGTTTACAAAAAAGGTGCACAATAGTTCCGAAACAAATATGATCGATTTTTTAAACCCCATGTACTCAAAATTGAAGCAGCATAAACTCATGTTTGAGCAAAACGCATAGATCAAAAGTTAGGTGGAGAGAGAAATATGAAAGAGAAATGTTCGTTGGCTACGAGTAGGATTCTAGCAAAGAACCTACGGGTTCGTAGTAGAATGCTCTAACCACCACAGTTGTACACCATAGGATAGTTAGGAAGCTTTATATAGTGACCACCGCTATAACGCATCATGACCTAATAATTTCCGATTTCAATGGTACAATGAGTTGCAATTTGGAAAATATGGTCCATCAGCTTAATCAGAAGATCGGCAATTTTAATTTAACTTTTTGCTTATTTTGATGTATCTTAAAAACTTTTAAGCGAATGGAATGTATGTCAAGATGTGCGTTTTTTGACCATTCTTCTGAGAAATTGTTTACAGGAAAACTGAGCCCTCTCAAGTCAGTTATTATTGTTGTTTCTTATGCCACTTGCCACACTAGCAAGCCTGCTTGGTGAAACCGAGCTAATTTAAGGTAGAGGGTGCGTTTCCTGTTTTTCAGTGGCGCCGAGATATGCCATCTAAGCGCCATCTATGGCCAAGAATTCGTCTTCAGCCACACACACAACACAGCCCGTTTTATGGAGCGGACTCATTCATATATCCATTCATTCATCCACAGATCGTAATTTTGACCTGAATCAGAGAATGATCGATCTCCAATCCAGTATCCTCAGAAGTATTGATTTGTTATGGGAACATGGAGGACTTTGCGACTCGACAGATTTAACGTGCATCAGTCATGATTTACCACACTGGGAGTCTTCGGCTGGCGGGGTTCGAATCCGTGAACTCTCGGACATGGGCCCAGCCCCCTACCAACCAGGCTATCCCGGCCTTGTCAAGTCAGAAATATTCTTATCAGTAGAACGAAATGAATCAGTTAAATGAAAATATTCAAATCATTATCTTTAAAACTCTAAACATTGCCTTTCAAAAAAATTTAAGAGCTGAGGTAACAATTAATAATGTTTGTATTAATAATTACAAATAACTTTAAAGTATGAAAAAAAATCTATATTTTAACTTATTTCAAATTCTATGAATAAGTGAAAATCTAATCACTGAAATTAATTCTAAATACTTGAATGACCATGATTTTGTTTTTCAATCGCTGTTTCCATTTAAATTAGACAAATCAATTCACTATAACTATTTCCGCTTTTTATCGACACGTATATCTCTTTTCAAGATTATTATGCAACGTTGGATAAGAAAAAAGAAGCTAATTGGAAGCTCTTTTAAAATCTAAATTAAGTTTGTTCATTTAACAAAAGAAATGCGCCTTTTTAAGAAATGCATTACTATTATTATGCAAATAATAATTTTAAGATGGAGCTTGAAACTAATTAGTATTTTTACAGCTCTTACAATTAAATGATGTTGTGCAATAAGATGAAAATCGGAGATACGCACGTTTTTCTCTAATAGCATAAACTGGGGGATAGAATCATGCAATAAACATTTTTATTGCTTGATTCTATTTCTAAATACCAAGGGCATTTCAAGGTCACTTTCTATTATAAGTATATATTTATGACGCGATTTTAATGTTGAATGTAGTTAGCTTAACTGATAACATGTTAATTTAATTAACAGAGAATGAAGAATGGCAGGACGAGAGTTAGAAGAGGATATTGAGATATATCAAATTTTCAGGATTACACTAAGGTTTATTAGAGAAAACAATCGAATCGAGAGCAAAGAATCCATATAAATCGAATTTTAAATGAACGACTTTTCTAAAATTTGATGAATATTCGACCTATTTCGTTGAAATGTTGCTTTTTGTTATAGGAAATCACTTTCTTTAAAATGATGTAAAAAGTTGTATAAAATTCAAATGTTTTTCGACTATTATTAAATAAAATATTGAAAAAAAATTTGTTAAAAATATATTTTGCATGATATTATCTTTGGAAAAACGAGCTTTATAATTTTGTGCAGAAATTTATTGATTCCCTTAAAAGTTCTCGAGATAGGGTGCAATACGTAAGAAGTAAAATAAACACTAGGGGTCATGACCAAGGTATTGGGACCATATTTCCCAGATTGAAGCGGCCTCCCTTAACTTGAGAGTCAGAATTCCGAATTCATCGTGTTCGATTCCGTAACGTAAAATATTGTAGGCACTAATTAATTAGTAAATTTGAGGTCACCTTTTTAAACCAAAAAATTTAAGTTCTATCAGGCGAAAATTCGATCAATTGATTAAAAGTTATTTAGGATGATTCACTTTCACTGTATAATAGTAATTATGGGAATTTTTATGGGGATTAATAAAACTTTTTCACGGAGCTTCCGAATGATAATTTAAATCAAAATGATATTTTATGCGTGAAACATATCATTTTCAGAAAATCGTCAAATATGATAATTTTATTGCAAAAAACTCAGAGGAATATTACAAGGAAAATCTTAAAAGCAGGTATTTTTAGGAATTACTTAAGGGACCCTTCTATATTTCAATTAAATAGTCTATGTAATGCACGGTATTTTAAACAACGTAAAGTATTCTATACAATGCATGACTTTCCATACAATGCATGGCATTATATACAATTCCTCGGGATTATATACAGTGTATGACATTCTGCACAATGTATTGTATTCTATTCATTCGCTTTGGCATTCTATACCATAAACAAAAATATATAGGGCCGGGATAGACTGGTTGGCTGGGTGCTGGATTCTTGTTCGTAGAACGGGAGTTCGAATTCAGCCGGCCGAAGACTCCCCGTGTATTAAAAGGTGACTGGTGCACGTTAAATCTGTCGGGTCACAAAGTCCTTTATACTCACATAACAAATTAAACCTCTGGGGGTACTGAGCTGGAGATTGATTGATCTCTGCTTCAGGTCAAAATTCGGATCTATGGCGGATTGAATGTATGTATGAATGGATCCACCCTATAAACGGGTGTGGCTTATGGATGTGATAGAAGTGGAATTCTTGGTCATATATGGCACCATTTGAAAACAAGAACAATCGCACCCCTTGCCTTAATGGTCTACGATAACAGCATACAACAACAAAAGCATATTTTTTAATTATTCTGTTTAATATTTAGTCTGAAAATGTATGTGTATCTCCATACATTTTTCAACCTCTATTTAAATATTTAAAATTTTTTTTGAAAATTCATTATCATTTATTTTAAACTTGTCTTTTAATTGTATTGTACATAATTTCTGTGCTACTTAGACAGAAATATCTTTTAGGTGATGGATATATTTGTCATATTTTTGCATTTCTGTTTGTATGTTTTTTTTTTTTAAATAAAAGTGTAATTAATGTTGTGAAAAGATTTTTATATTCTACAGAATAGATAATTCTCAAGAACTCTTGACATTCAGTACAATGTTTGCATTTTATAATGTGGTAGTAACAATAAAAATCTTCACTAGATAATCAATAGATTTGTGAAAAAGAATATGAATTATATTTGGCTCGAACGCCTTTCAATCACCCCACCGTATTACAAGCTATAAACACGCAACAACTTGTAATGATAAGTCATATTTGTAACACGTCATAATTTTTAAAAATACTTTTAAGTAATATCTGACTCTTTTTGAAAATTTCCAATAAAAAGACCTATTAGAAAGGAAACTATTAACGGAAGCGGAAATTTCCCGGAAAGTTTACAATCTCAGGGAAAAATTTTAGGAAATGATTAATTTGAACTTAGAGCATTGTATTGGTGTTTTGAAATAAATCGATAATCATGAGTTGTATCAAGCATAATGATTGGTCATATCCACGTCATTATTGATTTGCAATGTAAATTTTAAGTACGTAGATTCCCATATGTGAAATAAATTCAACCCTGCCGTCATAATCATATCGTCATACTAATAATGCTGAATTACGCAATAAGTTTATTTTACAATTCGTTGGTTATTCATTTAAAAGTTTCGTAGTAGTGGAAATTGTTTTTCTCCCAAAAATAACAACACATAATCATAAACGTTCTAATCATGATACCGAAATGTTTTTAATCTAAAAAAACATAACATAACCTATACTTAGTTTCTATAATTTGAATAAATAGACAAAGTTCAAAATAAGATAATGAACGTAGCTTAATACACGTGTTTAAGAGGCTGAACTAAGATATGAACTTAAGAAGATGGACATAGCATTTTATTCTATTTTTAAACTACACTGTAAAAGATTCCGGTTGAAATTGCGGTAACCGGCACTCATCAGGGTGCCGATTCTTTTTATTGTAAAATCCATTTTTATCAGAACATGCTACGTAACAAAAATTCGATGTACCGTAATTTTTACAGTAATAATTAACGTAAAATCACCGAATCACTTTAATTAAATAAATATTATTATGGAATTCAAGGCATACTATTTTACGGATGATGATCATCAGGGTGCCGATTCTTTTTATTGTAAAATCCATTTTTATCAGAACATGCTACGAAACAAAAAACTCGATGTACCGTAATTTTTACAGTAATAATTACCGTAAAATCACCGAATCACTTTTATTAAATGAATATTACTATGAAATTCAAGGCATACTATTTCACGGATGATGATTTGATACTTTATACCGTAATTTGATATTTTATACCGTGATATGTATCGGATTTTTTTTACAGTGTGATATTGTTACAATTGCATTTTAAAGGGACAAATAGTGATTATGAATGAATTCGTAATGCATAAATTACTTTGTACATACTTTTTATCTGAGTTTATATTCAACACATTTTAAAGGCATATAGTTTTTTCTAAAACTCGTGGTACGTAATGATTAGTTTTAAGTTTAAAATAATGAAAGTGAATTTTGAAATTGATTTGGTTCACGGCTTTTTCTAGAGCAACGTTCACAGTAATTGGTGCAACGCAGAGTTGCTGCTACTTTGCACCAAGTAGTGTGAAATTATATCTTTGATATTTCATAACACTACGAACTATCTTTGGTTTACGGTGCAGTGTAACACACGAAGAACCATAAATCATCGGTGGTGTTTCATTACACCACTTTTGGTATAAAATAGTTTCCACCATTCTTGGTGTTAGGATACACTAAAATTTTTTACAGTGTAGGTGTTAAAAAATCTGGTCCATTTTTAAAATAGGCTAACGCATTTTGCACTTTTTTCACTTTATTTTATTGATTGTTTGATGTCCATTTTGTCCATGTTCATTTTTTAAAACTTGAATTTTGAGCTATGTTTGATTTCTTCAACTCGCTTTTCGAACTCTGACCCAGACAACAAAGAGCTGGTGTTGGTGTTTCATTATACCAAGAACTATCCTTGGTTCTTGGTGCAGTGTAACACCAAGAACCATGAGTCACCCCTGGTGATTTACTACAACACATTCAGTATAAGAAAGTTACCACCTGTTGTATAAAAAAGTTGGTGCAAAAAACCATGAGTCAATTTGAACCATGAGTCACCCATGGTGATTTACTACATCACATTTAGTTTAAGAAAGTTACCACCTGTTGTATACAAAAGTTGGTGCAAAAAAGTTGATATTAAGTATTAAAAATCTGGGTTAATTTTTCATTCATTTGCTGTATAAAAAAGTTGGTATAAAGTTTTAAAAATTTTGGTTCATTCATCAATCTGTTGCATTTCGTATTATGTTCAATTTATTTAATATTATGTTCGATGAGCATTTTTGGTAGCCTGCATTAACTTGAATTATGAGCTATCTCTGATTTCTTAAATTCTTTTTTAAAATCTTTTTTAAAACAATAAGTTTTTCCTAGATATTAGTTGCCGTTGAACAAAGAATTTGAATGATGATTTTATTTTCTGATGAACTAAATATAAATGCCTAATATTAAAATTTTTTTTCTTCTGAATGTGTCTTAAAGGTTAAAATACATTTTTTAAAATTTTCTAAGTAAGCTAAATAAAATAGAATAATACCAGATAGTCAATTTCATATAATATATAGTACTTCCGACAGTCGGGAACTAAAACATCTTCAAAATGCTTATTAAATTTCGTGAAATAAATTCCTATCCAAATTTAGACTTTCCGTCCTTTAAGGGTAAAACTCCCTTTATTATAGAATTCTTTTTAGACTTAAATATTGAATTGATTGAAATATGTGTTGCTATTCCTGGGTTGACGCAGAATTTAACGTTTATCTTATAAGTATTTGATCCTTCACATTAGAATAAATTATTTTACTTATTTATTTTCTTTAACGAAATTCCTTTTATAATTTGAAGTAAACAATATGCAAATTGCATACAAATTAAGCAAAAATTGAAACTAAAGAAATATTAAAAAAAATAAAATTAAGAAAAACATGGCGTTTGTTGTTATCAGATATTAAAGAAAAGCTTACGTTATCGGCTATATGAATAATAAGTTTCTCAGAATTTCCTTAACTTCACTGAGAAAAAAAATTCTTTTAAAATTACCGTTGTGTACGATTATTAAATTTCTAGTAAAAAAGACCCATAATTTTTGTCAATGAAACCAAAATATGAGGTATACTAACTACTCATTCAGTAACTTTTTAGTCTATATAATTTGCTGGGAATTCTGATTTTCAAAGTTTTTATGACCACGCATTTAGTAAAAAAATACAAAATTGAAAAGTAAATTTAATCGAATAAATGATTTTTATACCATGCTTTATGGTATCATGATTAAGCTATCAAATTTTATCACATTTACCAAATTTTATAGCTTATTATAACACAATATTTAATCGCTAATTTTAAATAAATTTTTGCAAAAGCGCTTTGATAAAAGTAACCAAGCTTTTAAGCGTTCCCATAATGTCTTAAAACTCCAATTATATAATGAATTTGAGAAGTAAAAAATGTTGAAGATAATTGTCCTATCAATATAAGAATAATTAATCATAACTTAAGTTGTTATTCAACTTATGCCTAAGCAAGTAAAAGAGCTCGTGATAAAACAAAAAGAAAATTCTATTTTTAGATGTCCTTTTCATAAAGAAGAGAAATGCCAAAGGAAATTCCCTCTTTTTAAGTCGATTGAGGTTTAACGATGTCGTAGAATAAGAAATATTTCTGAAAATGATTATACGACAAAATTACACAATCATTATTGAAGTGGGACATTTAAAGTCTGAAGCCGGTTTAGTATTATCAATTAAAACGGTAAAGTGATTCTGTAGTAAAATTGTAAAAATATGTTGGGGAAATTCTTATTACATTGCAGGATTTTTTTTTCGTAATTGATTCAAGTTCATATCTTTACTGAAAAAATATGGTTATGATAAGAATAATTATTAAATAGAAATTCGGTTTTCTAAAATTGTATTTTTGATGTTAATGAAAACATTAAGTGCAAAAAAATCTATATAAAATGAGAATTATTGCGCTAGAATACGTATTATTTTGTTTTCTTAGCATCAAACTTTTTGGAAAAAAATATTTCTAAAGATGATTATACGGAAAAATTACACAATCACCATTGAAGTGGGAATTTTAAAGTCTGAAACGGGTTTAGTATTATCAATTAAAACAGTAAAGTGATTCTATAGAAAAATTGTAAAAATATGTTGGTGAAATTCATATTACATTGTAGGAATTTTTTTTTTCGTAATTGATTCTAGTTCATATCTTTACTGAAAAATATGGTTATGATAAGAATAATTATTAAACAGAAATTCGGTTTTCTAAAATTGAATTCTTGATATTAATAAAAACATTAAGTGTAGAAAAAAACTATATAAAAAAATGGGAATTATTTTTCTAGAATTTGTATTAATTTTTGTATTCTTAGTATCACTATATATATATATATATATATATGATTAAGCGTGAAAATTTTAGAATAATTATGAAGAAAAATTTCCAAAGTTTCATTTTTAGTGCTTACTTTGGGATAAGTCTATTTTTATAAACTAAGAAGAAAAAACTATGGTTATAACTACCAGAATATTGTAGTATGTGACTCCTGGCTCTACGAGAACACCAAAAAGCTCCTTTTTATTGAAGAGCTTTGATAATGAATTTGGTGAAATTAACTATAAAATATGGTTTTGTGATGAGGGATGAAATTTTGTAGATGGGGAAGAGTTCGGTAATTTTATCATGATACTCTATAGCATGGCATAAAAACTATTTATTCACTAAAATTTACTTTCAAGTTTCGTATTTTTTACTAAAGTGATAATGAGAACTATAAGTTTGTAAACTGGAATCTTCGATAAACCGTTAATATATTATCTGAAAATTTACCAAATTAATGGTTTAAATACCGTATATTTTGGTTTTATTTTCCGGAATTTATATATATATATATATAATTTTTTTTTTTTTACCAGAAATGTCATAAACATACAGATTGGTAATTTTACCATAGTTTCTTTCTCCGATACAAACTAGCCCTCGTCTAGTACTTATTGAGTCTAATGCGTTTTTGAAATAAATAAAAAATATTAGCACAAAAATCTCTCGCTTTTAGCCTGATGGAAATATGGTTCTTAGTCATGATTTGTCTGGGTTGGTGGGAATATCTTCTCCCAACCTTGCGATCAAATCGAGATGGGTAAATAAGGAGTTTTATTAAACCATGTTTTTGTTGAGTAGTATCCTGTAATCTTGTTTGAGAAAACTCATTATATCGTTATTATTGTTCATATTTTCACTGTATTACGAATGCATCAAATTTGAATGATATTACGGTTTAACGCGTTTCAATTTTTTTTAACAGTGCATAACAGCATAATGTTTTTTTTAGCAAAAATTTTTTTCGTAACAATTTTAAGAATATATATCACAATCGAATTACCTACAATTTTTTAACAAAATATTTTTTAAAATAAAGAATAACCAATTTCTCTTTATATTTATGCTAAAAGTTCTTAAAAGCATTGTGAAGGCAAAACTTTTAATTCTAGCGTTAAAAATTTTTAATTCTAGAGGAATGCGTGAAGCTATACTATCGTACAGATTTTTCGTACCTTTATTATTGTGCTATGTTGAACAAGATTAGCATACATATTAATTCTTGTTAAATTCGATTGCACTATATAATAGTTTATTTTTAACGAAAAAAGTTTTAAATTTAAAGCACTATTAAATATTAAAGAATTTTGTCCTATATTAAGATTTAAAGTATCAATATTATGGTTTGGTTTCCAACCACAATTATAATGCTAATCAGATTTTGTATAGCATTTATATGGTCCTAAGTTGAACTATATATCTTGCAAAAATTTTTACTTTTATTTTATTTTATAACCGGCGCTGAACAGCCGACCCACACTTTAGGGTTTACAACTACTAACGCTCAACTCGGTACCCAAGTGATTTTGAACCCCATCCAGAAGACAAGGGAACTCCTGAATCAAGAACTTTGCCTTCGTGGAGGATTTTTGATGGAACTAATAAGCATTTGCGCTACATGGAGAGGAAAACCACGAAAACCTCTTACGGTTTGCCTGACGGCAAGGGGACACTAACCCATGATCCGTCTACCACTGATGATATTCTACTTCACTGTGGTTAGTGCAAGCCGGCTGCGGAATTCGAATCGACCAATCATCGCTGGGATTCGAACCCGGTTCACCTCATTGGAATTCGAGCGCTCTATTTCCCTGAGCCACCACGGCTAGCAAATTTATACTTGTAAAATTTCATTATACAATATTTGGGTACTTTTTAAACGAAGAAAGGGTTAAATTTAATGTCTTAACTTTGAAAAAGCTTCGCTTGATATTATGATTCATATTACCGACAGTATGGATAATTTTTGAACCATATTGGGAAGATTTTGTATAAAATTTATATGGTCCTAAGTTGAACTATATTAATAAATTCTTGTTTAATTTGATTGCATGACTTTATGGTTTAAGTTGGAACGAAAATATGAATAGTAAGTGCTTTTTTAATCGTAGGGCGAATCTAAAGCCTTATTATACTGTAAAGAATTTTGCATGATATTATGATTCAGAGCACCGATTATATGTATAATTTTTTAACCATATTCTTAATATCGGGCAGATTTTATGTAACCTTTATATGGTTCTTTTGTAATTTTTATATGGTTGAACTATATTATCCTGCAAATAAACTCTTTTATTCGGCTTTATGGTTTGAATTGAACAGAAAGATGATTGAATTTAAAACCTTATTAAATTTAGAAAAAAATCTACATGATGTTGCGATTCAAGTACTTATAAAACAGTGAATTTCAAATCGAATTTCGTGAAAGTGCGTATTAAACACATAACGTATGTAAAACATTTTAAATAAAAATAAAATTGAATCTTTTAAATAAAATTTGTTTTGTTAAGAAGATGAAAAGTTCAAAAAAAAATTTAAATTTTTTCATGCTAATCACTCAATATTTATCCAAATTAAATTTTTATTAGCGTTTGATTTCTGCTAAAATAAAACTGCTTACAAAAGATCTTTGCATTTATGGTCCAAAGGTGAATCATATTATGATGCAAATAAATACTTTTTAAATTTACTTATCCTCCGACCAGGTGGCCGAGTGGTTAGCGTATCTGACTACGGAGCCATTGGCCGCAGGTTCGAATCCTTCTCAGGGCAAGGATGTTCCTTTTTCTCTCTGTGTTCTATGTCCTTTCCTCTTTGTGTGTGAATGTGATCCGCCCTATAAACGGGTTTGTGGTTGTGTGACGTGGGCGACGCTGCTCCACCGCCGTTGTTTCGCCACAGGTGCCCACTGGGTAACGAGAAGAGAGTAGCATTTCTGTGGCCATTGGGACAAACCCCAAGTGCCCACCATTAAAAAAAATTACTTATCCAATTTTGAGGTTCTAGTTGAACAGAAAGACTATTAAATTTAAAAAGAAATTTTCGTGATATTGTGATTCAAGTACTGATATTAGGGTTCAATTTTGAATCGTATTTCCTGAGAGTGTATAATCAGAACATAACTTATGCAAATCATTTAAAAATAAAGTTGAGTCTTTTAAATTATAGCTGCTATGTGGAGAAAATTAAATGTTAAATACAAATTTAGATTTTTTTAATGCTAATGATTGATCACTTATCCAAATGAAATTTTAATTAGTGCTTGATTCTTGCTAAAATAAAACCGCTTAAAACAAATCTTTACATGTATATGGTCCAAAGTTGAACTATATCATGGTGCAAATAAACACTTTAAATTTTACTTATCTAATATTATGGCCTTAGGTGAACAGAAAGTTGATTAAATTTAAAATCGCATTCAATTTAAGAAGAAATTTGCACGTTATTGTGATACAAGTACTGATATTAGAGTTCAATTTTAAATCGAATTTCGTGCGCTCAGAGCATAACTAATGCAAATTATTTTAAAGAAAAATAAAGTTGAGTCTTTTAAATTAAAGCTGATTTGTTGATAAAATTAAATGTTCAAGAACTTTTTAATCTTAATCATTGAATACTTATCCAAATGAAATTTTGACTTCTGCTAAAACAAAACCACTAACAACAAATCCTCACACGAATGATGTTTAAAAGGGAATTTCCATACTTATATTTCCGTATTAACGACAAGAATTTACGGTTACAAATTTCCGACATTCCTTATTTCCCTTTTAGAAAAATAAAGAAAAGCCTGTCTCGAATTCGCCCAAAGAATGAAGTTGAAATTGATGGCGAAATTCCTTATCGTTCCCAGAAGTTTATTTTCTTAGCGGCTTTTATCGCACTTCAAATAATCAGCTCTGTTTGAATCCTCAACCATTTAATTAAGGAATGTGTTAACAGATTTAGTTGGGAAACTGAAGAACTTTGCTTTATTAATGACAAAATGTTATCCGATTGAAGTTGGTATTTATTCTTGAACATCGAATCGAACATGGCTTTTACAAGAAAACGACATATTTATTTTTGCTTCTGTTGAGTTTTTTTTAAAGATAACAAGTATTTTACGATCAGTTTATCTTCATGTTTTCATTTGCAAAGTGTTGTATAAAATAAACTATTAAATAAATATGAGTTTAATGGTAGATTTATCATCGTTTTGCTTATCTGATAGATAATATTTAAAAATATTTAAATTAGAAAGAATGAGTTCATTGAGTTCTTGGTACTAACCCATTAATGCAAACACTTTTTTTTAGGGTTAGTTCTGAAAACGTTACTGAAATTTACAGAGTTATCACAAAGATTCGTTCTTTTTTTTTTAAATTCCTTTTAAAATATTCATTTTATTATTGTTATAGAAGTATTTTACGATCAGTCTATCTTCATGTTTTCATTTGTAAAGTGTTTTATAAAATAAACTATTAAATAAATACAAATTTAATCACAGATTTATTATCGTTCTGCTTATTCGATGGATAATATTTAAAAATATTTAAATTAGAGAGAATGAGTTCATTGAGTCCTTGGTACTAACCCATTAATGTAAACGGTCTTTTTTAGAGTTAGTTCTGAAAACGTTACTGAAATTTACAGAGTTATCACAAAGTTGTATTTTTTTAAATTCCTTTTGAAATATTCATTTTATTATTGTTAGTACATAACAAAGCTTTGACTTATAATATAGACTTTCTAATTTTCAACTCAGACTGAAATAATTTTTATATTATTAAGGAGAAAGCTGAATTAGTTAATTAATTAGTTAGTACATACAAGAGTGGTAATTTTACCGGAATTTTTTCTTCGTGTAAAATCCGTTTTGCCATAAAATTTATTTTCATTGAAAATTTTTTAACCGCAATTTTGATAGTAACATTTATTTAGTTACAGTGATTCAGTGATTTTACAGTATTACTGGCACGCAGAATGTACTTATCGTCGTAATTTAATCTGGAATTTCTTACAGTATTGCCTACTTGATAAGTACGTTTCAGCTATGACGGAATTTTCGATTTGTTACTCTCCTTCGAATAAAAAAATTGCATAAGAAGATGTATATGCTTTTTAAAAATACAATCAGTTAAAAAATGAAACCATTAAGTTAAAATACCTTCTGTCTGAAAATTAATGTGACATGGCATGACTTTTTCTTTTAGAATTGTAGGTTTTAGTTTAAAAATATTTTGACAGATGGCGTTGTAAGTCTTTCTATTATTTTTTCCGTCTCGTTTAAAAAATATATCCCTTGAAGTCAAGCATCACTGGCTGCGGTCAGTGTGCGGGTGGGTGACCACTTGGATCAGTCTGCGTAGGGACCGAGGGTGTGCGGTATTGGTCCTCGTTAAACTGTGCTACCGTAAAGTGCTCGACTTCGGGTGCAGGTCGGCTGGCTACCGAAGTGGTGCCATCCCCTCCGCAGAGGATCAAAATTGTGATGGCATGTCTTCGGATCATCCTCCGGGATGTTTCCCAGACCGTCGCCAATAGCCCATTGTGCAGTTCTAGTGCGACGTAAATTAACAACAATAAAAAGTATATAAGTTTCGTTCTCTGATTACAACCGATGATAGTGTCTTATAAACATTTAGAAAATATTGTGATGTGATTTTCATGCATTGATAAATTTTAAAAGCTAGTTATGGTATTTCTTTCATTTACAGGTTCATATCTGCTGCAAGATGCGTAGAAAAAATTTTGAACAAAAACAAGAACGTTGGGAAAGGTTTATGCTCCGATACAAGAATTTGCTGAAAAATTTGCTTTTAACCACGAATTTTATAATAATAAATTCGTTAGAAAACGTTAGTTTAATTTAGAGCGCGTTGTATTAAGTGTTATGAATTCCATTACAACATAAAACACAGAAAATCCTATTTTTTTTCTTCAAAAAATTGTTATTTTGAAACAATTAAACCGTCAACTTGTAAAATAATAAAGTTTTGGATATACTAGAACTCTTAAGAATGAATAACGTAAAAAATTACTAACATAAAGGCATTATTGTCTTTGGAAATATTTCAAATATGCAGTCATATTAGTTGATAGTGAAATATATATCCAGATTTGTAGATTTTCATACAAGTATCTTTTCTTGAAAAAGAAATATTTACTTTTAATAATAACATTTTGAGTACTGCTTAATAGAAATTCCGACATGCAATAGATTAATACTAATATTTATTTATTACGAGTTGAATTATTTCTTTGAAAGCCATTTTTATTCTTCCTGTAATTGATTTCTTTCTAATAATAGGAATTTTATTAACCATAATTTCTCTGTAAGCATTAATTTATTAAAAATTAATTAAAATATTTATTTGAACTGTTATAATATTTTCCAAATGAAATCAAATCCTAATAGTTAAGCAGTTAAAATATTTTTCATTAATATAGAGTAATTATCATTTTTATTATAAGCTGCAATATGATACACTGTAAAAAGTTTTGATTCAAATTACTGTACAAAGTACCAGCACTTGGGGTGCATAATTTGTAAAATCCATTTTTACCGAGAAATACTGTTCCGAAATTTTTACGGTAATATTTATTTAACTAGATCAATGGCGAGTATTTTATGACGAGTATTACTGTAAAAATTACGGTTTACCAGATTATCTGCTTCGTAACATGCTCCGGTAATTTTACTAAAAAAAGTTGGCCGGGAAGCCTGGTTGGCAGAGCGCTGGATACGCGTTTCAAAGAACGGGACTACGTATCCAGCCGGCCGAAGACTTCTCGTGTAGTAAATGGTGACTGGTACACGTTAAATCTGTCGGGTCACAAAGTCCTCCATGTTTCCTTAACAAATCAATACCTCTGAGGGTACTGAATTGGAGATTGAGTATTCTCTGGTTCAGGTCAAAATTACGATATGTGGGTGTATGGATGTATGGGTCCGCCCTATCAACCGGTGTGACGTATCAGTGTGACAGAAGTCGATTCTGGGCGATAGATGGCGCCACTATAAAACAAGAACAATCGCACTCTATCTGCCTTAATGGCCGACAACAACTACTAAAAGTACAGTCATCCTGAGTGCTTTTTACTGCAATTTGATTCGGATTTTTACAGTGTAGGTTCTGGAGTTGAAAGGTATATGGAAATGAAATAAAATAAATTACATTAAAAAAAGTTATTGTACTACATGAAGAAGATTGTTGTTAGGCTGATTTTTGACATTCACAATAATTGTCCATATAAAGAGGAACGTAAATTTACCGTACTAAAGTAAGCTTCATGTAGCTGTTTAGGTTCGGAATTTTCTCTAAAAATATAGGCAATCTACGCTTTTTGTTAAATGAAAGTTAACAAACTTTTTTATTATCTAAGGGATTGCTTGAAATGAAAGTTGTCAAAGCTATTTCTTTCTTTCATGTAGTTTCAGTTTTGTTGCCGTGCATATCAGCTAAACTCAAATTTATTTCAGTTTATGTTGAGTTAATTTATATATTTAGAGCTTTCGTCGTGAATTCATTAATTTTTGGATTAACATGTTGAGTTGGTGTTGTATTTGTCCCTTGCCAGACATATGGACCAGTTTAAAACATGGAAAAATACTTTTCTTATCCAAAGAAAATTGAGGAACTTTTGTTCAATAAAGTGATAATAAGTTAACAATTCCTATCGTAGATTAGAAATTTTAACGTTTATTTCTTAAGTTTTTTTGAAAGTTAATAAGTTACAAAGTAAATATTCAGACTCCTTTTGATGTTACGTTACTTCTTTAAGAGTTGGTGGCCCTCAGATCACCATTGATTTTGCAATTTGCCTTAACATCGTTTCTGCATCAACATAGAATTTTCAATGATAATTTTATTACTTACTTTCATTTTCAAAACAGTAGATTTGATTTTTAAAACTAAACATTGCATACAAATTAAGCAAATCAATTAATTAACGTTGTGTTTTTTTTATTTTTTTATTGATAGGGAAACGCATAGCTAAAAATTTAGTCATTTAAAAAAAAAAATTATAATTAAAAGTATATTTTCTCATAGTTTAGGAGTTTCAACTTACATTTATTTAAATTGTTTAAAAGTTTACTTTTTAGAAGTTATAAAGTAACTAATTAGCTTGTAGCTTTCTTTTAGTAAGAAAGAAAACAAATAAAATCGTAAAATAAATAGTTTTTAATTCTGTTGATTATTGCTATGGACATAATTTTGGAATTTTGATTTGAAATCGATTGACTTAATTTGGAATCGATTAACACTCGTCATTCAGGTATCAGTAAGGCAGATTTGTTGGCCACTCTTCCAAAGGCACCATATTAAGGTATTCGTCTATTTTCGACGACTGTTTTGTGAAATATTAGTATAAAATTAATAAAAAAACTAGTTTATTTGTTTTATTATGAGTAAAAATCATAAAACTAGAAAAAAAATTATCATTATTATTATCCATTGATGGTCAGCTAAAAATCTCAGTTATTTTTTTAAAAAAAATTACAATTAAAAATATATTCTCTCATAGTTTAGGAGTTTCAACTTACATCTATTTAAATTGTTTAAAGTTTATTTTCTAGAAGTTATAAAGTAACTAATTAGCTTGTAGCTTTCCTTTAGTAAGAAAGAAAACAAATAAAATCGTAAAATAAATAGTTTTAATTCAATTGATTATTGTTCTAGACATAATTTTGGAATTTTGATTTGGAATCGATTGACATGATTTGGAACTGATTAACACTCGTCATTCAGGTATCAGTAAGGCAGTTTTGTTGGTCACTCTTTCAAAGGCACCATATTAAGGTATTCCTCTATTTTCGACAACTGTTTTGTGAAATATTAGTTTAAAATTAAAAAAAAACTAGTTTAATTGCTTTATTATGAATAAAAACTAAAAACTAGCAAAAAAAAAATCATTATTTTCTTTTTATGTGGCCATGTTTAGATAAAAAAATAAGGCATTTTTTGCATATACGCTGAACATTGTAAAAACATTTCGAGAGCCTAAAACGGGAAATACTTTGAGTATTTTATTTAGAAGGCTACTAAATATGTTTTAAACTATTATCCTAAAATCAAGTGCATATACTACTGAGTTAGGTATCAATGCAGTGAAAGAAGCAAGTTTTTAAAAATTGTCTCCGAGAGAAACATGCATAAAAATTGAAATTCAATTTTTTATTTTTAGTCTGTTGTTTAAATCATGTGTGCTATTATCATAAGCACTCCTGAAAAGTTGTAAATAATTACTTTTAAAGCAACATGAGAAATTATGTTTAAGGTGGTGTAAAGTGTGAAAAAATTTGAAATTGAGATAAACGTATTTACGGTCTTAACCTCATTTGTCTATCCACTGTTTTCATCTTGCTCAAAAACTGATGCAACTTTGTACATAATTGAAATAAAAACAAAACTAAAATAATTTTAGAATTCTAAGAGTACAGAGATTCTAAACTTATAATAAACTTTAATTCGAAAATTTTGCCCAGAATGATTTTTTTGCTTTAGTCAGATGCCTTAGTAGGCCAACGCTGTTCCCACATAAAGGACAGATAGTACAGAGAATAAAAGAACACCCATGCCTTGTCTGGCAATCGAACTCAGGACCTTCCTGATGTGACGTCAGTTCCCTGACTACAACACATTCCGATCGGCATGATTTTGAAAATTAAAAATTGTATGCAAATTAAGCATATACTATATTAATTAACGTTGTGATTTCTTTATTTTTTAATTGATGGGAAAACGCATAACTAAATACTTAAGTCATTCTTTTTTGAATTACAATTAAAAATATGCCCTCTTACAGTTTAGGAGTTTCAACATCAATAGATTGAAGTTTTTTAAAGTTACTTTTAAAAGCTACAAAGTAACTATTTAGATTGCAACTTACTTTTAGTAAGGAAAAAACAAACAAATAAAATCCCCAATTATCATATATATTAGTTTTCTATGGTTTATTCGTAAACCCTCTCGGGAGGGACAGTAAAACCTCTCGGGAGGGACTATTCTCCGTTCCACAGTAAAATGGTCCTTGATGGAGGTTGGTAGTTCTTAGAAGTTACCTCCATTGACTTCAAAATTGTTATCGAAAGTACATGATTTTACAAAAACGATTTCAATTTTAGTCAGTATAATTTTCTTGGTGCGGAAATGCTACTGTTGGCGTCATGAAAAGACGGATCTGTGAATAAAATTTAGTGTATATAAAAATACTTCCTACTGATTTAATTACGTGTAAAAACATATTTACTAATCATGAGGGATAAAGCTATTTTAAATAAATAAACAATTATGATTTTTGTTAAAGTTTGCATTTAATTTCATATCATAAAAATTAGTTACTTCAAAAGATGAGAAATGAATTGTTTGTTTGAGATGCTTGTTTTTTCTAAAATAACTTTCTAACTTAACTTTCAATTATGAAAGTAAACCATTGATGATATGAGGTTGCATCGTAAAAAAGAGCTCTCTAAATAAGAGCCTCACTCAAATATTTTGAATGCATTTAAATCTACTAATTGGTTTTGTTTAATTTTTTGTTTTGATATTTTTTCGTGTTTCCTTATTTGACCATTTCCGCATTTGGTTCCTCATTTCTGCCCGGTCGTTGGGAGAGGTTTTATTGTTCTCACCAAAAGGTTTTCTTCAAGACAAAGCCCATTGAAAAAATTCCGTGCCTCCTAAAATACGTCGCAAGGAGAGGTAGTCGCTACATAGAGATGGTCGCTATATAAACATGGTCGCTGCATAGAGGTGGTCGCTACATAGAGGTGGTCGCTATATAAACGTGGTCGCTACATAGAGGTGGTCGCTACATAGAGGTGGTCACTACATAGAGGTGGTCGCTACATAGAGGTGGTCGCTATATAAACGTGGTCGCTACATAGAGGTGGTTGCTACATAAAGGTGGTCTTTCCAGGAGGTTTCACTGCATTAATAATAAACAGATAATGTTGTAATTCTTACCTTAAACTTGTGAGTAAGTCCATAACGATTAAGAAGATCATAAGCCAAGTATCTCAGACCTTGTCCATGCGCTTTTTCGTTTAAACTAAACACATCGAATGAGTAATCATCGATACCCTAAAATAAAATAGTTAACAGTTTATAATTTAATTAACACTAATGTTTAATGTTATTATTTCAAAATTGTTGAACACCTTACACAAAATCATATTAATTTAAACTTGTGGTTAACAGATATATTTAATCAAATAGATTGTGTGTGGTAGAAATTAATCCGATGACTGTCTTTCTCAGATGAGCGAAGCTCGATATTTGTCCGTCACTGTTCGTAAAGTCGTTCGTTTATTCGCGTCAGAGTTAATGTGGAAACGCTATTGCGAGTTAAATGGAACGATGTCGTATGAGAGAATCTCAATATCTGTCAATCCCGGTTCGTAAAGTATTCGTTTGTTTATATGGAAACGCTATTGTGAGTAAACTGGAACAACTAGACAAATCTAACAATAAAAAATCTGAAGGTAGCAATTATTTCTAAATGCACCAAGCTTTGTTTTTGCATAGATATGAAGAGCGCAGGCCACAAAAGTGACAAACCACATTTTTTTCTAAAACTGGAGTCTTTTTCCTTTACACAGAGAAAAAAAGTACGGTCAAAGCTATCATAATAAGACAAAATTTACCGTGTTTCTGGCTCTATATGATACTAAGAAGCTAGGTAATTTTTATAGTACTCCTTTGGTAATTATTAGCAATAAAATATGATTTGATAATGTGTGATAAAAATTTGGTAATTGTGGTAAAATTTGGTAGTTTTATCAGAATACCTTAGGGCATGGCATAAAAACCATTCATTCAAATAAATTTACATTTCAATTTTGTATTTTTTTGAAACAAGAACTATAATTTTGAAAACCAGAATTTTCGGTAAACTGTTACCATATGAATTAACAAATGAATTGCTTAAATACCGTATATTTTTGTTTTTATTACCAAAAAAAAAAAGTATTTTTTTACCAAAAACTTCATTACCATATAGCACGATAATTCTAGAAGAATCTTTTTCTCTGTAAAGTATTTTTAACTTGTAAGTATTTTAAAAGCTTCCAGAATTTCTACTAATTGGAAGAATACTATACAGTTATTGGCAAACTGGAAATCGTGGTAATTTTAATCAAAACGTTTTCCGGAACAATCTGAAAAATGTGGCTTTTCTTTATATTTTGTCTAGCCATTCATATGTACTGCAGATGAATGACTAAATCATTAATTCCTCACATTTATTGTATAGTACCGTTGTTGCTATGTAATAAATGTAAAAGCTTATAGTACCATTGTTACTATAAATTTTTAAAGGTCTTCTAAAATTATATTTGGAAGGACGGATTCTTCTCTTGGCTTTAAAACGAGACGCATACAATACACTGTTAGAAATTTCACGAAAAAGTTGGTTAAACAACAATATATTTAATTGTTATTTTACCATATTCAAACAAAGCTGTCAAACAACCATAAATAAAACGATGCTCAAGTTGTTAACTGTGAGAAAAACTGTTTATTAACTGCTTTCACCTAATACGGTTGAAGAACCAGAATTTTACCGCACTAACTAAGCCTACCTAATTGAGCAGCTTAGTTCCTTGCAACTGCGTACGTATTCTAGCCAAGAGGGCTAACCTGTCAGTCTTATGATCGACAGAACTCAGGTTAGAGTCCCAGCGTTGACACCACGCAGTATTTCTTACATTCCCTTCAACACATGAAGAGTTTTCAGAGTCCTGCACTCTCCAATTTGTTTTCTGATTCCCCCAATGCCCATTATCTAACAAAAAACTTAACTCTTATGTCCAGTTAAAAATTTTTTTTTTACCGATTTGAAACCATGCTAGTTTTAAATGGTTAAAAACCGTATCGCTTTGTATTCATGGTTTTATAATCATACTAGTTATAAACGGTTCCAAAACCGTAAAGGTAAAAAATGTTCTTTACCTTAAACTTTACGGTTTCAGGTTTACGGTACTAGTTATAAACGGTTTCAAGACCGTAAGGGTAAAAACTTTTCTTTACCTTAAACTTTACGGTACTAGTTATAAACGGTTTCAAAACCGTAAAGGTAAAAAAGGTTCTTTACCTAAAACTTTACGGTGCTAGTTATAAACGGTTTCAAAACCGTAAAGGTAAAAGATGTTCTTTACCTAAAACTTTACGGTACTAGTTATAAACGGTTTCAAAACCGTAGAGGTAAAAAATGTTCTTTACCTTAAACTTTGATGTACTAGATATAAGCGGTTTCAAAACTGTAAAGGTAAAAATGTTCTTTACCTTAAACTTGACGGTACTAGTTACAGACGGTTTTAAAACTGTAAAGGTAAAAAATTATCTTTACCTTAATCTTTATGGTTAAATGGATGGATTAACTGCTTGGATGGACTGCCTGTTATTTTACCATAATTTTGGGATGAAAATTCTAACTGTGCATGTTTAAAGAGCAGTAAAAAAATCTATGCAATTTGGAAGCAATTAAATAATTAAGTATATAAGTTTTAATTATTGTCCCGTTTTAAACAGATATTAATTAAAAAATATTTTTAGATATAATTTTAGAAAAATATTTTCGAAAACAGGCATTGTCTATTACAAGAAAAAAAATGTTTTAACAAATACTCAGAGGTGTTCTCAATTAAAACAGATGACATAAATTTGATTTTAAAGCTACTTTTTCTCGTTAAGTAAAATATTTTTCTACTCTCTATTACAACGAAAAAAGCATACAATCAAAACAAAATAAATAAAACTTTCACCAAAACCTAACAAAATGTAGTTTTTCAATTTAGGAAATCAAAAGTTCTTTTTTCTGTTGCCGAAACTTTTAATCAAACGATGTTCTTTTTTTAGTTAACTTTAAAACAATTGAGAATGATAGCAAACTAAATTATTCAGGATTTCTTTCAATATCGAAAAAGAATCTTTCTTTTCTTAGTCTTTGCAGACATATTGAATATAAAACAAATCGTTTCAGATTCCCAAGAGAAAAGACGAATATCTTGGTTTACTTAGATTTTGCTTGCTTTCGATTTCCTTTTTATCACGTCAAAGGAATAGCAAGAATAACTTTTTGAAAATTGGACTGAAATTTATTGGTTGAATAACTCCAATTTTTGACTGTAGCACGATAGCAAAGTAAGAATTCGACCAGCTTTTGTAGCTGGTCTCTATAGTTGGAATTTATTAAAATTTTACATTTGATTAAAATTCAAGTATTTTTGGATAATAAATCTCCCGAAGCTATTATTTGGTTCAGTGATACAAATTATATAACTGCTTTCCCCCCAGCTAAATTAGACTAAGAGATTTTAAAAATTTATAACAGAACCAGACAACAAATTCTGCAGCAAATTCACATGATAAGATAGAAACTTTGTCTGCATAAATTCCTGTTTTCAGTTCAAACAGCTTTCAATAGATGGCGTTTAAAGTTGTTGTTACATATGGCTTTATTGGAAATATTAATCCATAAACAATGTTCAGCTTTAAGTGGGCATAAACAAGGAGTAAAAAAAAAAAAAGTAGTAACCTCATAAAGTAGTAAAAAAAGTAGTAACCGCTTAAAGTAGTAAACCTCTAAATTAAAGAAAATAATAAAAATCACATCAGAATTTTTCTAAATTGTTCCAGGAAGGCAAATAACTTTATGATATTTTTTATGATATTTTTTGATTTTATTAATCAGTCAGAACTGGATGGAAACGTTAAAATGCAGCGGAAAACTTATTGAAGACACTTGCAGCGCCGTGTGTCGAGAACTTAATGAGGGAGGCAGAATGCTTGACCTGTCACCTGAGTTTGCTGCAAGATTTTTTTTAACCCCAACTGTTTACTTATTATTCACTTTTGAAAACCGTCAATCTAATTTAGGACAAGCTGTATAATACGCTAAAAAATTTGAACGTGTTAAACAATTCTTTCATTTGTAGAGCTCAGCCCTTTTCACTTATTTAGGTCAAAATAAGTGAAAAATATTATGTTTAGCATTTTATTAATTCATGGTTATGAAATACCACATGAAACGTGGATGTCTTTTTCTGCGTTAAAGGTAAAATCTTCCAAACACTAATTTTTTCAAATTTGCACTTATTTGCAGTTATTTATATCTAAAAGAAACAGTTACTCATCATTGAAATTTCTTTAGATATATTCTAAAGATGCATCGTAAAAAGATAATCCTGACGATATATCATAAAGATAAAGATATCTAAGATATATCCTAAAATGATGACTACACTGTTAAAAATTCCGGTTAAAATGGCGTTGAAAAGTACTCAGGTGCCACAGATTTTTCACAGCAAAATCCATTTTATCATAAAATTTCAAGGAATAAGAAATCTGATAAACTATAACTTTTACAGTAATATTTTCTGTAAATCCATTGAATAATTGTAGTTAAATAAATATTACTGTAAAAATTACTGGACTAAATTTCACGGTAAAAATGTATTTTACGGATACAGCACTCAGGATGCCAGTACTTTTTACCGAAATTTTGTTCGGAATTTCTTTGAATGACTTCTGAAATGTTTTACTTACAGAACTTTTCTTTTAGCATATGCGAGGAATATATAAATCCCATTAAATTAAATAACGAGTACTCCCATAAATTTCCACGTCCGTGAAAAATTGGCCTGATTTAAAATTCTCAGTAAATTTGCACGAAACAAACATTAATTAAAATGTTGTGAGTTCAAGATTTGAGAAATCCGATATTTGAGGTGCAAAGATAGTTAACTATTCAGAATAATGGTTTCTACAATATATGTTTCTTGTAAAACATGCTTATAAAAGAAACAGATTTTTTATGAACTGTCTTTAGAAGTATAAAGCATACGTACCTTTTTGCTGAGAGTACCAGAATCAAGACCCTAGAAAGGGAAAGTAAATTTAATAAAAGTTATATCAATAATTATTTAAATCATTATATCAATTATATTAATTATCCACTTTCTGGGACACATAATCTTGAAAAATGTGAAATTTGTAGATAATTTCGAGAAAAAAATACTAGTGACCTTCTTATAAACATCATCTATTTTATTACGTGAGATAGCTCTTAATTTCTTTTTATCTTTAATCAGTTTCAAGCAATGCTAAAAATTTAAAGACTCATTTTCTCATTGATAACTTGTAAGTTTTTTTAAACTCAAAAACAATGTTTAAATGATAAATGCCTAAATTTTTAATTCATATATTTTAGTTATATTACCTTTATTCGTTTTCAGAAAATTAAAAAATATATTTTGTTGCATTAATTGTAACAGAAAGTAATAAAATGATATATACATGAGATATGCAGTTTATAAATGGTAATGAAATATGCAGTTTTAAACAGTAATGTTGAAAATAAATAAAAAAAAGCATGTTTCTAGGTAACTTTTTTTTTGACTTTTATGAAATCAAGAGGATTATTCCTAAAGATTTTAAGTTTGAAAAAAAAATAAATATCCAAAATGAATAAACCTTTTATATTTCAAAATTTAGAAGTTCTTTTGCTTACTACTAGTGAAAATATCGGTAAATAAATATCAAAAATATCGGTATTTTATTAAGAAGATTTGTGCAGATTAAATCATAACACTTTCAGTTATATAATTTTTTTTATTTTATAACCGTCGTTGAACAGACGCCCCAATTTTTGGGGTTGCGACTACCAATGATCAACTACGTAGTCTTGTAATTTTGAACCCAATCCGGAAGACAAGGGAACTCCTGGATCAAGTATTGGGAGAAATCTGCCTTCGTTAAGGACTTTTTGATGGATTTAACCCGCATTTGCATTAAATGGAGAGGAATACTGCGAGAACCTCCCACGGTTAGCCTGACGGCAAAAGGACTCTAACCCATGATCCGTTTACCACTGAGGATATTTTTACGTCAGCACTGTTGTTGGTGCTAGCCGGGGGCGGAATTCGCATCGACCAGCCATTTCTGGGATTCGAACCCGGTTCACCTCATTCGAAGGCGAACGTTCAATCCCCTGTGTCACCACGGTTCTATATTAATTATTAAAAAAATTATATACATGCATTTTATAATTTTTTTAAGGAATATTAAAACATTTAAAAAGGAGTTTTGCATAGTAATAATTCAGCACTATAATACTGAAAAATCTTAAACTACACGCAATGCTTACAATTTTTCAGAATTATTTTTTTGATTCCTACTGTTTAATTGACAATGCTGTAAGTATGAATGTTTAGCGGTTTCAATATTATTCTCTTAAACAATTGATTGATTAAAAATTTTACACAGAAAAACTTCTTACACAGGATTATAAAATGAGTTGAATTCTTGAAAATTTGTTTAAGTAACAATAATTAAATTAATAAAGTAATGGTGAAATTATGAAGCAAACTAAAATCATCATCATTAAATATGACAGAAACTTTCAAATTAAATTAGAAATAATAATTTGAGTGATATTTAATGCTTAAAATTGCCTAAACTAGTTTTTTTTTCTTGAATTTTTATTCGCTCATAGTGCGTTACAAATGTACAAAATATTATTTTTTTTATTCTCAGAAGAGGACTGATCAAATGTTTATTTTTTTATCAATAAATAAAAATAATTAAAAATGATAGATTTCAATAATTCAAGTTTATCTCTCATAGACTATCTCATAATGTAAGTTATCTCTAATAAGTTATCACCCTACTAATCTAATTCCACTAATAAGTTCTACTAATAAGTTATCTTTCATAATACTACAGCATTATATTGAATAAAAACATACCTTAAGATGAGAGGATATATGACTTGGAATGTAAAATAATGTGGAATTGGACATCCGCCTGTACAATCTGAAAAATAATGTATGTTTATTTGAATTTAAAACAATTTATAGTATGTTCAGTTGAGAAAAATATGTTATTTAAAAATCAAAAATAAGATTCAAAAATGAAGATTACGAGAATAAGTCTCTTCGCAGTTTAAAACCCCCTTTAATTATTGTTTTTGGCCCATTTATGCTCTCTAAAATAAGGTTTAAATATTCGTTTAATATGAAGCTGAAGTCGAATTCTTGACCATCGAGAGCGCCACTGGAAAACAGGGACAATCACACCCCCTCCTCCTTAATGGCCGACAACAACAAAGACAACTTCTGAAGCTGAAATTCAAAGTGGCTTAGATTGAGTTATAATGCAATATTGTACTATTGCAATTATAGTAATATTGAGTACTATTGTAAAAATAGCATTTTGAAAAACGCGATAGGGAATATTAATGCAATATTTCATAAATTCTTTTCATAATTTATTTAGTATATTATTATTAGAAATATTATATTCTCTTATTTCTATTTAATTGACATTTCATTTGAAATAATTTCATAAAGGGAATCAAAAGATTAAATAAATTATGAATTATTGGTTGTATTTAAATATAACCAGAAGTTTCAAAACTCATCACTAATTGGTTATAAAAGTTCCAACTCACGGAACTCTTTTATTTCTTCTACGGAACCCTAGGATTTTTCGGAACACTATTTCATTAACCACTGCATTAGAGCATGGCTTAAATTAACTTTTCAGATTTGTATTTTTTACTAAGTGTGGGTTTATAAAAACCATAATTTTGAAAAACCAAAATTTCTAATAAACCGTTACCAACTGTAAAATTAACGAATGAATGATTTAAATACCGTATAATTCGGCTTTATTAACCAGAATTATATACATACATTTTTTTTACCAGAATTATCATTACCATACAGTACGGTAATTTTATCGGAATTTTTTTCAGAATGTAACAATAATAAACGGGTAAATGAATCAATATAGGTCGGAAGCGCTAATCTAAAATTTGTCTTGGTTTTCACAAAAGTAGTATTAGTAGCACATTTCAAACATTTATTTACAATATCTACAGTTTTCCTGCTGAAAATAAAAGCTAACTTGATGCTTCAAAATCATCGGAATTCCCAAACTGATACTTTAACGGACCGTTAAATTTCGATGTACGCAAAGTTTTACATTCACGCTATATAAACTTTAAGCGTGATAGAAAGCTATGCTATTGAACACTATGTGCTACGAAACATACGGTTGCAAATGCAAGTGTCAATATCCAAGGGGACACTGCATCAATGATCCTTAGACTACATAGGGTTTCTTTATGTCAGAATGATGAAATATTATTATAGCACTGTTTCTTATTTTACGAAGGAACTTAAAAAAAGGTTTTCTTAAATGAAGCGCATATTTGCACCATGCAGAAAAAAGATATCACTATTTGTTTTTTAAAAAATGTTCTAAAAAAATCCACTAATAAAGGCGAAAGTAACTCAAAATGTTCAATCAAAGTAAGTTCCCAAGTAAAAATTTATGATGGTTCTCCATTGATGAACCAACATAATCTTGATGGTAACCATCAATAATTCCATCATGAACCATTATATTTTCAATGGTAACCAACATAAGTAGCCATCACCCCAATGTAGGAATACGGACGGATTTTTGATGATCTAACGTAAGAATAACAACTTGTTTTGATGGTCTGTTCATGTTAAACCATCAGGAATTTCCATCATAGTTTCTTAGAAATCAAATGTTGGAACGATAATAAACAACCATCATCCCAATATAGGAATTCGGACTCATTTATGATGGGCCATTGTAAAAGAAGCCAAATTGTTTTGATGTTATATTCCTGAGAACCAACAAGAATAAAATCCTATTGGAACTGTATAGCTGGAACCCTTATGGACAATCATGGATCAAACCTCTCTTGATGATTAGCCATTATAGTATTAAAGTAGCATTTTTCATCATGGAATGATGGAAGTTTGATGGCATATCAAAAACCATGAACGTGATCCATGATCCAAAACCATGAACAAAACCATGATGGAAAATGTTGGATGATGGTAACCATCAAATGATGTTGGACCATCATGAATCGGACTGAAGCCAACGCAAACCATCACAATGTTTTGGTAGGACCATCAGGAATTTCGACTTGGGTCGAACCCTTATGGACCATCATGGATCAAACCTCTCTTGATGATTAGCCATTATAGTATCAAAGTAGCATTTTTCATCATGGAATGATGGAAGTTTGATGGCATATCAAAAACCATGAACGTGATCCATGATCAAAAACCATGATCAAAAGCCATGAACAAAACCATGATGGAAAATGTTGGATGATGGTAACCATCAAATGATGTTGGATCATCATGAATCGGACTGAAGCCAACATAAACCATCACAATGTTTTGGTAGGACCATCAGGAATTTCGACTTGAGTCCAGGAGCAACTTAAAACTGGATTGAATCAGTGTTTACTCTGTATTATTTTTTTTTCGTTTCTTTTACCAGTAATATCATTTCCAAACAATACGGTAATTTTACTAGAATTTTTCCTCCGTATATGAATAAATAGGTATATCTATATAATAGATATCAGATTGATATATGGAGTTTTAAGCATTCAACAAAATGTCACCGTGTTTCAATCCTTAAAGAAAATGGAAAACTTATTGGAATAATAAACTTATTGGAAAATATGAAAACTTACTTGAAAACATGCTAGAATATGCTTCTTGTGATGCTAAACCTTTGTGAAATGTAATAAAAAAAATTCAAAACTTATAGTTTTAAATGATTAAATACATTTTTAACTAATTTCTGTCTTAGCATATATTCTATACGATATTTTATGATTTAAAATGTTTCAAATAGAATGGTAAGATTATGATATTAAAAAATTTATCAAAGAGTATGAAAAAAAGTAAGTTACATTTCACAAGCAGAACAGATCCACTTTTTTAATTATAATTTGTTCTACCAAATTCGAAAATACTTTTATTAAATTATATAACGAAAGAAAAACATCAAAAATGCAGGAACTTACTAAAAACGAACTTAAGTGATTTTAGAAAAATTATGAAAAGACTTTTAGTGATTTTAGAAAACATCAAAAGGAAGTATTGGAAATTTACGAAAAAAAAGATAAACTGAAGTTAGCGAAAGAACAGTATTCCATGTAATGCAAAAATCAATGAAATACTCGAAAACATTTGTAGAATCGGATTTTGTTTGGTACTTGATATCAAGCATCTCGAACGAAGTAAAAATATTTATTCGATTTCAGATGTTATAATTTTTAGAAGTTTTCAGTAAATATGTTAAAATGTATATCTTAGGCTTAACGGCGCATATATTTTAAAACTTTAAGAGTTAGTTTTCAAGATACGAAGAAACAACTTGGATACTTGGTAGCATCGAAAGATGTAGCTCTTGAATTTCGAAAAGTTCAATTTTTGATTTTTTGATTTTGTATTGAATTATTCTGTACTTCAGTATTGATTTCGTGTTTCAGTATTGGTATCTATTCTTAAACGATTTTTTCTATTTCGAATTTAAGTAAAAATGAAAAGGAATTAAAATGAAAGTATAAAATATTCCGTTTTTCCTAGTGTACAATATGTAAGTAACATTTTTTGTATACTACCTTGCTAAATGGGTTTAGAAGTACTTTTTAAATGTTTTTTAAACTTAACGATCTAAAAAAGTATATAAAAAATAAATACATTATTGATTATTAAGTCAGTACTAAGTTTTTGTTGGTTGAGAAACATATTGATTGAAAAACATGCGGATTCTTTAAAAAGATATGTAGTTCTCTGTTCTGAGAGGTATATTATAATATGAGCTATTTTTTAATAAATGTGCATAAAAAAGTTTCAGAATTTGAAATGTTCGGTGACTTGCAAAACTATCGGCTTTACCAAAGAAGTAATACTGAGAAAATTTTCATTGATGCAAAACATTGCATATCTATTTATTTAATATTTATTTATTTCCAATATATTTACGCCTGAAATCTCTCAAGTACATATAATATACCTATAATATACATATATTTTCATTCATTTTAAAATAACCTTATATCTATAGACTTAAGAGTTGGTAACATGCTCTTTTTCATTTTAAAGAATATGTAAGCTAAACAGTTTGCGACGAACATAAATTGAAATGTCAGTGCAAATTTTTTCTTGAAATGAAGTTATTATTTCACTTTTGCAATAGAGTTTTTGCTAGAAGATAGATAGATAATTAAACTATAAAGTCAAAGAAAGTATGTAATTGTTAGTTCTGAAACTTAAACTGAACAAAAACTAGAACTAAATAATGTACCTCTTTTCATTAATTATTTACTTACTAAATCGAGAACAATTATGTGCAGTTTGGGTAGTAATTTTTAAAAACATTCATTTGCTTACGTGTTATCTCATCAATGTTTTCAAAAAGTAACATTGAAATTCTATTTCATGAATACAAATGCTTGAAAAATAAATTAAACAGAAAATTGAATTATTACATAACAAAGCTTGTAACCATTCTATTAGTTGCATAATTTTTTCTTCTAAATTTCTAACAATTATTTGATAAAAGGACAAAATTTTGAATAGGTGATAAGTATCATTACTATCATTAAGATAATTTTTATTATTATTATAAACTCTTTACTTATCGTTTTTATCATCATAGCTTTGATTATTATTATTAGTAGTATTATCAGCTTTATTTTTTTATAAGAATCATTTTGCTATCAGTAATTTATTTCTTAAATTTCTTACAATTATTTGATGAAAGTTCGAAATTTTGGAATGGGTGATTAGTATCATTACTATCATAAAAATAATTTTTATTATTATTATCAATACATTAATTGTCATTATTGTCACCATAGCTTGGATCATTATTATTATCATCAGCTTAAATATTTTTTTGCAAATTTTCCTTTGTAATCATTAACTTTTTTGCGTAATTATTATTCCATCATTAAATAATTATTATCATATATTGCGCAACTGATATTATACACTTGCAAATGTCTAGTTTTTATGCGAAGTTGTCGCTTTATGTTTATTAGCTTCATCTTGTTGTCATGAATTTATTTCTTAAATTTCTAACAATTATTTGGTATAAGTTCGAAATTTCGAAAAGGTGATTAGTATCATTACTATCATCAAATTAACTTTTATTATCAATATTTCAATTATCATTATTGTCACCATAGCTTTGATTATTATTATTATAATCAGCTTAAATTTTTTTTCTCACAAATTTCATTTTGTAATCATTCTCTTTTTCGCGTAATTACTATTTAATGATTCTTCAATCATTAAATAATTATAATAATTTATTACTCATATGATATTATACAGTTCCAAACGCCTAGTTTTTATGCGAAGTTGCAGAAAATAAATTCATTTTTGGAACCAACCTTTATTTTATGCCATAAAAACGTTTACAAAAGTAATGTATTAGCCATTTGGTAAAAATTGTTATGCAGTAAAGATCTCAATTGATAAATATTTCATAAAACAAAACAGGAACTAACTTTATGATAAATTACATTTACAATAAAACTTAAAAAGTTCTTTTAAAACCTATGCTATTGACGACAGTAGATGCTTTGGCTTCTGTAATGTTGTTGAACCCTTTAGAGAAACCTTAGGAACGACTAAAATGTTGCCAAAAAGAAATTGAAAAGATAGGCTATTCCGTGCTATGAATAAAACATTAGTTTCATTCTAGGTGATACAGAATTCAGAGCCTAGCCTTCATGCAATTTTTCTTAAAAATTCCGAAAGCAATAAAACTTGCTAAGCGCTATTCTACCGGTTGTCAAAAATAGATATATCGATATCAGATTAAATATGGTTTACGTTGTATATTTCATACGCCGTAAAATCTAGTATAGTTTATAAAAAGGATTGATAGTATATGGAGTTGGATTAATAAAATAAATTGACATTTCTATTTTCTTACAGTTATAATGGTGATTTTTTTTATTGTTTTAGACTTTTTAAGTAATAAACAAGATTATTGGCTGATAAATAGCAGCTTATACCAGTAAAGCTTTTTGTGAAAATTGCTTTTATACTACTTTATATTTTGTCACCAGACTTTAGCCACAGAAAAGATACTACTATTTATGTTTGGTTGAATTATAGTTTTATATCAGATATGTTAAATTCAATATTAATACATGATATATTATATATTCGATATGGGCTAAATAGATGGACATGTCTATTTTCTTACAGTTATATTGGTGATTTTTTATTGTTTTAATTAGTTTTATATCAGATATGTTAAATTCAATATTAATACATGATATATTATATATTCGATATGGGCTAAATAGATTGACAAGTCTATTTTCTTACAGTTATATTGGTGATTTTTTATTGTTTTAATTGGCCAATAAATAGCAACTAATTCTAATAAAGCTTTTTGGAAAAATTGTTTTTATATTTCTTTATGTTTTGCAGCCAGATTTTCAGTCACAAAAAAGATACAACTATTTATGTTTGGTTGAATTATAGTTTTATATCATATATGTTAAATTCAATATTAATACATGATATATTATATATTCGATATGGGCTAAATAGATTGACAAGTCTATTTTCTTACAGTTATATTGGTGATTTTTTATTGTTTTAATTGTCCAATAAATAGCAACTAATTCTAATAAAGCTTTTTGGAAAAATTGTTTTTATATTACTTTATGTTTTGCGGCCAGATTTTCAGTCACAAAAAAGATACAACTATTTATGTTCGGCTGAATTATAGTTTTATATCCGATACTTTAAATTCGATTGCTTAAGTGAGCCAAAAATAAGACAGTTGATCATGCCGCCTAAAAAGATCAAATTTAAAGCAAGTTGTAACACATAAAATTTTGATTTTTCAATTGCCTTAATTTTTTATTACGTAGATACAAAATTCACAATCTCATACAAATGATCGCAAATTAAATAATTAAAATAAATTTAATAATTTTCTTAACTCATAAACGGGACGTTTATAAGCTGACTTTTTATCGATGTCAACTTATAAATGGGAATTAGATTGTTATGACAGCTAGGCACTTAATCTTTATATTTAATTTAAATACATATAAATATTATTATTTTTACTTGTTTTATTATTAATTTTATTCTTTATTTCATTTTTTTATTTTATTCCTTATTTTATTCCTTATCTTACTATTTATTTTATTCTTTATTTTATTAATTCCTTTTATTAAGTGTGAGGATAGTAGAGATAAAAATTTTTGCATCCATAAATGCTTAAACTATTGATATGTGCAAAAAATGTGTGATTTTTATGCATAAAGCTATGCAACGATTACATTTTCTAAAGCAATCGAATTGTTTGATTGGAGTTGCCAAAGAACTCAATATTTGTTTAATTGTTACTTTCCACAAATGTTTTCTCAGAAAACTTTCAGAAGTTAGAAATGCTTCTCTAATTTTAAACTTTCAGAATATATTGCATCAAACAACATCAAACAAACGGAACTTTAATGTCAAAGGCTTCAGGCTCCAGCATAACTCCTAAACTCAGACAAAACGATTCTTTTATCTCATGAAAAACTTTGCGGCTGTATGATGACTACAATCAAACATATTTGAATTTGTTCTAGGAAATAAGTTCAAAAACTTCAAAAGTCACTCTTTTTTTTATTATCAATATAGCGGTATTCCACAGAAAATGTTTGTTTTGTGTATTTTATCAGCGGACGGATATAGCAAAATCATACCACGACGCAAATAATTTAATATTTTTCTGTTAATAATATTTACATAAAATCGTTTGAAGTGAAACGAAAAAATTAATTTTAGGTTTTTCTGCGGATTTTAGGTTAAATGCAATTATATTTTTCAATTTATCGTCTGTTCGTGTTCGAGGAAAAAAATTAATTCAAAACTAGAAAGCGATTTTGATAAACTTCTTTATTTTTTTAAATAGTGAAAAATATGAAATTATTGTATTTTGCGATGTACTCTAGTTTAAAATGAAATAAAAATTATTAAATTTATGAAAATCAATTGATTATGATGAAAATCTATGCTAATTTAATGAAATAGTATTCTCTATTTAGCATGCTTTAACTAACTATTGTAAAATACTCATTAGTTTTAATACTTCTATCTCGTGTGATTTTTGAAGTTTTTATCTGTAAACAAAAGAGTAATCAATACGAAAATAACATTTAATCATTAAAAAAAGAGCAGTTTTTAATATTTAATATTAATTTTTTTGTAGAAATGCATCTCAATCATAAATTAAGATAGGCACTGTTGATTTTTCCCTACAACTCTAAAATAAATTAATAAAACAAAAATGATTTATTTTTTTAAATCTCGACCTAAAATACTTCTTTTTTTAGTTTTATGAAACTAAAAAAATTCCGATCATAAAAGTATATTAAAATTAAAATTATGCTCAAAACTACCAGAATGTGGTAAAATTAACCCGTGCTTCTAGCTCTATGAAAATATCAAAAAATGCTCAGCAATTTATGCATAAACGCTTTGGTAATGATTTTGGTAAAATTAAGAAAAAAGTATGGTTTTACAATAAGTGATAAAATTTGGTAAATGTGGTAAAATATGGTAGTTTTATCTTGGTACTCTAAAATAAATTACTAAAACAAAAATGATTTATTTTTTTAAAGCTCGATCAAATGGCATAGAACATGGCATAGAAATCATTCATTCAATTAAATTTACTTTTCAGTTTTGCATTTTCTACTAAAGGTGTTGTAATAAGAATTAAAATTTGAAAACCTGAATTTCCAATAATACTGATCAATAAAGATTCTATATAATACTAATCAATAAATAAATAATCTATATATATAAAAATGAATGTCTGCTTGTCTGTGTGTGTATTTCCATTACAGACTCCTAAACCAACAGACCAAAAGCTATGAAACTTGGCATACAGATAGTTCAAAGCACGAGGAAGGTCACTGTCGACATTAGAACATTCTACGACAAATCGTTCCAGTGGTATGAGCGAACATCAAAAGGGAATTTTCTGGCTGGTTAAAAGTTAGCCATTGTTTTAAATTTTGCTATAAGCTATTCAGTTTTCAAATAACTTGAAGATATCAACAGTGATATTTTCTATCCTATAGCTCTATTTATTTAGAAAAGTAAACTAAAGTAAATTGCGTTTACTTTAATGTTTAATTATAATTCGCGCAAGTTTCTTTATGTAAGGTGAGCACAAGCAAGTAAAATCAACGAGAACATATTTCGTAATTATTGGTAGCATTACGGATTTAGTATCGTGAAAACTGTTTAATAAAAATCAAGGCAAAAGCAAATTTCATTCAGATTGCACGTTTTCAGTAATTACTTATATTTATTATGCAATTTTAGGTTAGCAGAATGAAATATAGTTTTCGAAGATTTCATTGCTGACAGTTGTCATTTGAAAACTATTAGATTGTTTATTATTGCAAAGTTTTCGAATTTATTCATTTTATTTCTTCATTTAAAAAATAGATTTTTGTTCTAAATTGTATCATTTTTATATTTCTTATTTAATTTATTTCATTTTTATTGCTTTTATTATCTAAAATAAATATGTGAATTTGCGGTTTAGCAAATTTGCGACCACTGTCAACTTTTACATTTCTTTTTGTTCGTTAGAGAGAATATTTGCTAAAATATGCCACATAAACGAATCGCTCTTAGTCGATCAACATCTCAAGAGCGCAAAAAGAGAACTACCAGTCTTTCATAAACATCGGAGCAGCGGGAAAAAAGACTGCTAACAAATCAACTACATACTACTCAAGCCCGTTCGTCGGAAACACCAGAGCAACGGGAAGCAAGAATGAAAACCGACCGAGAATGCACTACTCAAGCCCGTTCGTCGGAAACCTCTGAACAACGGGAAGTAAGAATGAAAACCAATCGAGAACGCACTTCGCTATTCAGACGCTGCCAAAACTCTGATTTGAATCTTAGTGCATTTCACTATGACTCGACAACTAACTACAGTTTTCACCCAAGCATCATCATCGGAAAAATGGATCAATTATGTATGTTTGGCAGTGCTCTCAAATTTAAGAACGAAACAGCTGGAATTTGCTGTTCTGGAGATAAAGTGAAACTACCAGATTTAACGTCACCAGCCGAGCCATTATCAACGTTCTTATCAGGTCAAACAAACCAATCGAAACATTTTTGGTGAATATACGCCAGTGCAATTCGTGTTTCCAAATGACTTCATTCGGTGCTACACGTATCGTGAACGAGAATTACATGCCAACATTCAAAGTGCAAGGACAAATTTATCATTGTGCGGGATCACTTCTGACATTGCCTGGAGCAGATTATAAATTTCTACAGATTTACTTCATGGGTAACACAAATGATCAAATCAATCAAAGTTGTCAGTTAAACAATGGCACTAAATTAGAAATTGTTGCCACATTACAAAAATTTTTCAATCAACATAATCAGTTAATTAGGCTGTTCAGAATTGCCCTTGGCAAAATGCCATCCGATAATTACAAAATTGTTATTAGAGCTGAAAAAACACCTGCAGGCCACCACAAAGGAAAATACAATGCACCAACATTGGATGAGGTAGCTATTGTTACAGTTGGCGAAGAATTTACCTCCCGCGATATAATTCTTCATCGCAGAAATGGTGACGTTCAAAGAGTCTCAGAAACGCATCGATCCTATGATGCATTTCAATATCCTATTTTATTTTGGCAAGGAGAGGATGGGTAAAGTTTTAACATAAAATTGAGAAATCCACAAACAGGCGAGAAAACCAATAAGAAAGTAAGTGCAATGAATTATTATGCATATAAACTAATGATTGGCCAAAACGCTGATAATCATATTTTGAAATGTAGACAATAATTTCATTAATACATTGTCGATATGTATTCGAAAATTGAAACTGAGCGCCTACTGTATAATAAATTAAATCAAACCAAATTACGTTCAAAAGAATACATTCATTTACGGGATACAATAATTAATTATTGTAACGTTAATCCTAATGATGTGGGGAAAATGATTGTACTACCGGCTACATTTACAGGGAGTCCAAGGCACACGTATGAATACTCACAGGATGCAATGACATATGTTCGCGCACATGGGGGCCCAGATTTATTTATTACAATCCTGTTTGGGTTGAAATTAAAGAGTTTTTGTTACCAGGACAACCATTATCGGATCGTCATGATATTACCGCACGTGTGTTCAAACAAAAATTAAAATCTTTACTTGATTTCATTGTGAAGCGTCATGTTTTTGGAAAGACACGGTGCTGGGTGTATTTTATTGAATGGAAAAAAAGAGGATTGCCACATGCACATATTTTAATTTGACTTATTGAAAAAAATCCCACCGTGCCAAATTGATCGTATCATATCAGCAGAAATACCTGATGTCGCCATTGATTCAGACTTTTTTCAGGTCATTATCCAAAACAATGATTCATGGTCCGTGTGGCTCACTCAACAACACTTCTGATGATGGAAAATGCATCAAACGATATCCAAGAGAATTAACTGCTGAGAATAGTATTGGCAATGACGGCTATCCGATTTATGGAAGACGATCAAAGGAAGATGGCGGAAGACCCATCGTTTTAAAAATCCGGAACAACGATGTTTAAATCGATAATCATTGGATTGTACCGTATTCACCGTTGTTCTCGAAAACGTACAAAGCACACATCAATGTCGAAAATTGTAATTCGGTGAAAGCGATCAAATACATTTGTAAATATGTAAATAAAGGAAATTATATGGCAGTTTTTGGATTGGAAAATGCTATTTCAATAATCCATGGAATCAATCAATATCAACTGGGACGCTGCATTAGTAGTAATGAAGCAGTCTGGAGCATTTTATCATTTCCAATTCATGAACGACGTCCAACCGTTTATCATTTGGCAGTACATCTTGAAAATGGACAGCGAATTTGCTTTACAACAGAAAATGCCAATTCAAAAGCATTATCACCACAACAAACAACGTTAACTGCATTTTTCTCATTGTGCAGGGATGACGCATTTTCAAAGACGCTTCTTTACTGTGATGTGCACATATTACTCATGGAGTGTTTCGGTGAAACATTTTCAACGTCGAAAGCAAGGTAAAGTAGTTGAAGGACATCCCAATTTATATTCAACTGATGCATTAGGTCGTCTTTACATCATCCACCCTAACAATGCAGAGCTTACCATTACTATTAATCAACCTACAAGTACCGACATCGTTTTAGGAATTAAGAACAGTAAACAATGAAGTATGCGCCACTTATTGGGAAGCTTGCCAGAAATAAAAATTTCTTGAAAACGACGGACATTTTGACGCTTCAATGACAGATGTATCTAATGCTGCTCGACCATAGCAAATACGCACGTTATTTTCAATAATATTAACTATGTGGTTTCCATCCAATCTAAAAGATCTTTGGGAAAAATACAAAGACAACATGAGTGAAGACATACTAACAATGCAGACCCTAACAATGCAGACCCTAACAATAACATATCCACCCTAACAATGCAGAGCTTACGATTACTATTAGTCAACCTACAAGTACCGACATCGTTTCAAGAATTAAGAACAGTAAACAAAGAAGTATGTGCCACTTATTGCGAAGCTTGCCAGAAATAAAATCTTCTTGAAAAAGACGCACATTTTGACGCTTCAATGCCTGATGCATCTAATGCTGCTCGACCACAGCAAATACGCACGTTATTTCAATAATATTAACTATGTGGTTTCCATCCAATCTAAAAGATCTTTGGGAAAAATACAAAGACAACATGAGGGAAGACATACTAACAATGCAGACCCTAACAATAACATATCGACCCTAACAATGCAGAGCTTACGATTACTATTAGTCAACCTACAAGTACCGACATCGTTTCAAGAATTAAGAACAGTAAACAATGAAGTATGTGCCACTTATTGCGAAACTTGCCAGAAATAAAATCTTCTTGAAAACGACGCACATTTTGACGCTTCAATGACAGATGTATCTAATGCTGCTCGACCATAGCAAATACGCACGTTATTTTCAATAATATTAACTATGTGGTTTCCATCCAATCTAAAAGATCTTTGGGAAAAATACAAAGACAACATGAGGGAAGACATACTAACAATGCAGACCCTAACAATAACATATCGACCCTAACAATGCAGAGCTTACGATTACTATTAGTCAACCTACAAGTACCGACATCGTTTCAAGAATTAAGAACAGTAAACAATGAAGTATGTGCCACTTATTGCGAAACTTGCCAGAAATAAAATCTTCTTGAAAACGACGCACATTTTGACGCTTCAATGACAGATGTATCTAATGCTGCTCGACCATAGCAAATACGCACGTTATTTTCAATAATATTAACTATGTGGTTTCCATCCAATCTAAAAGATCTTTGGGAAAAATACAAAGACAACATGAGTGAAGACATACTAACAATGCAGACCCTAACAATGCAGACCCTAACAATAACATATCCACCCTAACAATGCAGAGCTTACGATTACTATTAGTCAACCTACAAGTACCGACATCGTTTCAAGAATTAAGAACAGTAAACAAAGAAGTATGTGCCACTTATTGCGAAGCTTGCCAGAAATAAAATCTTCTTGAAAAAGACGCACATTTTGACGCTTCAATGCCTGATGCATCTAATGCTGCTCGACCACAGCAAATACGCACGTTATTTCAATAATATTAACTATGTGGTTTCCATCCAATCTAAAAGATCTTTGGGAAAAATACAAAGACAACATGAGGGAAGACATACTAACAATGCAGACCCTAACAATAACATATCGACCCTAACAATGCAGAGCTTACGATTACTATTAGTCAACCTACAAGTACCGACATCGTTTCAAGAATTAAGAACAGTAAACAATGAAGTATGTGCCACTTATTGCGAAACTTGCCAGAAATAAAATCTTCTTGAAAACGACGCACATTTTGACGCTTCAATGACAGATGTATCTAATGCTGCTCGACCATAGCAAATACGCACGTTATTTTCAATAATATTAACTATGTGGTTTCCATCCAATCTAAAAGATCTTTGGGAAAAATACAAAGACAGCAAGAGTGAAGACATACTACATCACTAACGTGTGACAAAACAAAATCTGCACATTCAATTCTCTCCAGACGTATATAATGAGGCTTTAATTCCAATCAAGGACATATGTTTAACAATCTTCAATAAAACACTGTTACAACTGGGAATTCCTGCGCCAAATAGATGTGCAAAAAATTTTTTCAATCGTACTTTTCGATGACAAACACATTTTGATATCGACAAATTAAGTTCATTTGCTTAATCAAATCTTTCAAAACTGGTTATCGAACAATGCATTGCATACGACAAAATCATGACAGCTGTTAGAAATCGAGGCGGTGTATTGTTTTTCTTAGATGCACCTGGAGGAACAGGTAAAACATTTCTAATTTCCCTTATCCCTGCAACAATACGATCACAAAATAGAACTGCATTGGCTTTGACATCCTCTGGAATTGCGGCAACTCTTTTGGATGGTGGCCAAACAGCGCATTCAGCACTTAAATTACCTTTAAATATGCAATTTACTGAAACAAACGCATGTAATATCAGAAAAAATTCTGTAATGGGTAAATACTACAATCATGCCAACTTATAGTTTTGGATGAGTGTGCTATAGCAGACAGAAAGGCATTAGCAGTTCTTCATCATACACTAAGAGATTTGAGTGAAAATGAACAACTTTTCGCCTGCGCACTTATTTTATTGTCTGGTGATTTCCTACAAACTCTACCAGTAATTCCACGTTCAACTCCTGCTGATGAATTTCATGCATGTCTCAAATCATCAGCGTTGCGGCAACATATGCAAAAATTAAACTTAAAGACCTACATGCGTGTTCAGCTACAGCATGATGCATCAGCAGAACGTTTTGGAAAGCAATTATAGGTAATATAATCATGGCAATAGATAAATCCACCCAAAGCATTACACTACCAACGGACTTCTGTAAAATTATTTCAACCATATATGAACTTTTCACAACGCTTTTTCAAATATCGCGCAAAATTACAAAAATCTTCAGTGGCTCAGTGAACGTGCTATATTAGCAGTAAAAAATAGCGATGTACATGACATCAATAACATTCTAAACATCAATGACATTCTACATGAAATTCCAGATTATGCAAGAACATATAAATCCATCGATATTGTAATAGATCAAAACGGGGTTGTTAACCAGGGCTAAAGAGAATAGAAGGGCTGGTTCACTCCTTTGAAGTATCTCTTGCCGAGCCGATCCTCCAACGTCACTCTAGTGACGTCACTTTGGCGTAAAGCTCGCACTTTTACTTCAAGAACGGAGCGTTCGGCCTTACTAACTCTAACTAATATTGGATCATTTCCTTTTGCGAGATGTTCTAAGACATTTGTTATTTTCTATAATGACTTTCCTCAGTTTTTGCAGTGAATTTACAAGAATTTAAAACTATTATCGAAATGCCAGTTTGCGCGATTGCAACTTGCAAAAATTCTGATATAAAAACAAAAGGAAAAAGCATAATTTTTCGCGTGTTCCCTAAAGTAAATGAACAACTATGTAAAGAATGGATTCCGAAATGACACAGTTAATATAAAACAGCAATACGTTTATTCTGTCGTAAAGAACTTTTATAAAAATTCATTATCTAAATAGAAACCGCCTCGTTACTTCATAAAGAAAGGCAGGTGAAAAGAATTAAAAAATAGATAAAGTCAAAGAAAATTAAAATGTAAGTAAAAAGTATAAATAAAATATATAGTATACAGTTGAAATTCTCCTAATTTCATAACATATTTTTTAATGTAGTTATTCTAAATATTTATGATTTTTTTAAAAAATTATATTCTCTTCAATTTAACTATCTATAAATTGTATCATCGTAAATTTAAATGTCTATAAACAATTGTAAAATTTCTAATGTCATTATGAACCTAAATTATTATTTTGTTTCAGTAATTAGCGTTTAAGGTTGATGTTTCCTAATGATGAAGTATGAACAAATTGCTATTAACGACATATTTTAAAATCAGGTATTCTAAATTTAACTTAACTTATCTTTATAAAAGAATATGTAGATAAAAAAAGTGTCGATATATGCCTTCATTTTTCTTAATAGTTAAAGTTAAAACTGAACTTTTTAAAATAAAGTATTTATCGTGTCATTTTCACCAACTAGCAAAACATTTTTATAAGTTTAAAATGGTATTTTTTTAATATAATAACCAAGAAAGTTTTTTTTGAACTATGTTTATGAACGGAAATAATGTGTTAATTACGTAAAGTTTGAAGGCTAATAACCAGAAAAAGTCTAACTTACTTTTACAAAGAGAAAGATGCAAAGTTATCATATCTTTGCTTGCGATCTCCGAGATCTGTGGACACAGTGACGTCATGAGGAGGGAAATCGTAGCTTCAGCTCTAAGAGCGGAGTGAACTAGCCCTTGTATTCTCTTTAGCCCTGGTTGTTAACTACCCAACTGAATTTCTGAATTGACTTGATTTGCCAGGTATGCCGCAGCACGTTTTGACATTGAAAACTGGAGTATCTATCATTCTCCTCCGAAACATCAACCCACCCAGACTTTGTAACGGTACGCTTCTTTCAGTGAAAAGAATAATGACCAATATCCTCGAAGCTAAAATTCTAAATGGCAAATTTAAAGGAGAAGATGTTCCGCAACCACGTATTCCACTGACCTCCACAGATATGCAATTTCAATTTAAACTTTTGCAGTTTCCGGTGCGACTTGTGCTTTTGCCATGACCATCAACAAAGTCCAAGGTCACTACAAGTATGTGGTCTGAATTTGAAAAATACATGCTTCTCCCACGGACAGCTCTATGTGGCCTGCTCACATGTCGGAAGATCTTCTAATTTATTCATGTACGCTCCAAACGGTAAAACAAAAAACGTTGTTTATTGAAAAGCACTTGAATAAATCTGATTATAACGAGCCATGAAATTGCAAAATGCTTTCCAACAATTAAATATATCTCTGACCATAATTAACATAAATACAAAATCTGAAACATCTGAGCAACAACAAGCAAAACTGGTTATCAATCGACTGCACATTTCTCAAGCCCATTCCTCTGAAACATCTGAGCAACGGCAAGCAAGACAGGTTACCGATTTAAAATACATTGCTCAAGCCAGTTTATCTGAAACATCAAAGCAATGGGAAGTAAGAAAAGAAAACGATAGAAAACTCACTTCTCTATTCAAACGCCGCCAAATTGCTGGTTTAAATCTTAATGTATTTCACTATGATCCAATTACTAATTATAGTCTCGATCCAAGTCATCATAGGAAAAATGGATCATTTATGCGTGTTTTGTAGTGCTCTTAAATTTAAGAATGAAACAGCTGGAATTTGCTGTTCTGGTGGAAAAGTGAAACCGGGCCAACCGTGCCATTTTCAACGTTGTTATCGGGTCAAGCAAATAAATTGAAACCTTTCTTGGCGAATATATGTCGGTACAATTCGTGTTTCAAAATGACTTCATTCACTGCTACAAGTATCAGTGCACATATGAGCAGCCAGATTTGTTTATTACATTTAGATGCAATCCTGCTTGGGATGGAATTAAAGAGCTTTTGTAATCTAGGCAAAAATCATCGGATCTTCATGATATTACCGCACATGAGTTGAAACAAAAATTAAGTAGTATACTTTATTTCATTGTGAAGCGTCATGTTTTTGGTGAGACACCGTATTGGAGTCGCGGTTTAATGCATTCTATTGAAAGAGGATTGCCACATGATTTGGCTTATTGAAAAAATAACACCATGCCAAAGGCACAAACGATATCCTTGAGAATTAACTGCCGAGACTATCATTGTTTTTTTCACCAACAACTAAAATTCTTATTTCAAATCGCAATCGCAAATCTCATTTACACACTTAAATACAAAACTGCAATTCAAACTGAAAGCGTTTGCAACGCACGCAGGGTTCAGCTAGTATAATATAAAACAACTATGACAACTCTGAAACTACTAATTAATTTTTAATTTAAACATTTTTTTTTCCATTGAAATGTAAGATTTTTTTAAAAAGGGGTGTTAAATTCTTGTATGATAACTCTCAATAAAATTATCATGCAAAACAACAATAATAACTTACATCACAATCATGTTTTGTTTTTTAACAGAATTATAAGCATTTTTTCTTTTCTATTTTTTTAAAAGGTGTTAAATTCTTATAGGATAACTTTTAATAGTTAGATAATATGAAATAAACTTAGACAACTCTAAGTTTGTAATACACAATACACAATAATTTATTATGGAAATGTAAGCATTTATTTAAAAGGGTGTTAAACTCTTTTATGATAGCTCATATTAGTGAAATAATGTAACACAACAATGATAACTCTGACAATATAATAATGTTTTACTTTTTTAATGGAAATGTAAGCATTTTTTTCCAAAATAATGTATTAAACTCTTATAGGATAACTCTAAATAATTAGTAAATGTAAAACAAATATGACTTCTCTAAAAATTGCAATAATGTTTTTTTAATAAAAATATAAGTAATTTTTGTAGCCTTTTTTACTTTGTTCTAGTTATTTTTTTACAAATATTTTAGATACTTTTTCGTTGTATATATAAAAGTATTGTTCGCATAAAAGTTTGATTTAAAAAAAAAAAAAACAATATATGCATGAACTATTGTTTGCATAACAAGTAAGTCAAAATAAAAAAATAAGATTATTTAATGATAGCTTACGTTTTTGAAGGAATCTAAAATGCTACATTTTATTTTTAAAATAATGTTAAATCAGGTCCTATTTGTTCAACGCGAATGCACTGTTTTGTTACTAGCAGGGTAAACGTATATATTTATAAACACTATGTAAATTCTGGTAATTATGAGTTAATTACTTTGGAAAATGAATGCATTTTAAGTTAATAATAAATTAGAAAACTCATTCATAGTTGGCAGCATTAGAATGTAATTAATATCTAAGTGAACAACGAATAATTAGATGTAGTTTCCTTGGCAAAAAAAAACTGTGTATTATCATGTAATCATTTCTGTGTGTTATCATGTAATCATTTTTGTGTGTTATCATGTAATCATTTTTGTGTGTTATCATGTAATCATTTTTGTGTGTTATCATGTAATCATTTTAGCACTAAAATATTATCATTACCTATCAACCATGATTCCTGCTCTGATAGCATGGGCAACAGAACGAAACTTAGGCTTGTCTTCGGATCTTTTTCTTTGTGTTGCTGTTTTCTTTGTAAATGTTGAGGCCAACCAATCTCGTACTTCAGTAGGAACTGCATTTGGATGAAATTCTGAAAGCTCATCATCCTCGTCCATTGTCCTACGACTGACATATTTCAACAGATTAGTTTGATACATTTATAGGCAATTTTGGGGAGATTTGGGGTTAGCATGTTTTTGGAGTTACAGTTAGCAATTGATAAGCAACAAGACAATTTTAAGAGATTTTTCGCAAATTATGGTTATTATATTTCTGGAGCAATTGGCGAATGGAAAGACATTTTTGCAGAACTATGTGTAAGTTACTGTTAGTATATTTTTGGAGTAACAGGCAAGCATCAAGATAATTTCGCAAAGATTTGCGCAAGTTACGGTTTGTATATACTAACAGTATATACAAACCGTAACTTTTCTGGAGGGATTGATGGTCTTAAACCACAAGATATCTTCACTCTCATCAGCTGATTTGAAATCACTTGCATCAGCTAAATTATGTTCTGTATAATTTATGTTTAAATTATTCATTCCACACTATTGGCACATTAAAGCGTTTTAAAAGCAAAAGTCAGTAGACAAAGTGTATAGTCTACAGTCAACGTTTTCAAGACAGTTTTGGGTGAATCAGGGTGAGTTACGGTTAGTATAGTTTTAGTAGGTTTGGAGCTTTTTAACTATGATCATCTGCTTTGAAAATACTAGCAACAACTTCAACAAATGTTCAGTATAATTTAAGAATAAATTTACTTCGTTGTTGGCAGATCGTTATTGGCAGATGGGTCATTGGAAGTGTTTGAAAAGCAAAGAAAGGCAAAATTTTGATTACGTCTTTTCTATAAGAGAAAAGAGATCTACACTCTGATCATTTACTCTGAAAGTGCTCAGAACAGCTTTAGGATGTTCAGTATAATTTATAGTCAAATTATTTTATTCTTTCGTTATTGGCAGATGGGGCATCGGAAGTGTTTGAAAAGCAAAGAAGGGCAAAATTTTGATTATGCCTTTTCTATAAGAGAAAAGAGATCTACACTCTGATAATTTGCTCTGAAAGTGCTCAGAACAGTTTTAAGATGCTCAGTATTATTTATAGTCAAATTAATTTATTCTTTCGTTATTGGAAGATGGGGCATTGGAAGTGTTTGAAAAGCAAAGAAAGACAAAATTTTGATTATGTCTTTTCTAATTGAGATAAGAGATCTACACCCTGATCATCAGCATTGAAAATGCTCGAAACAGCTTTAGGATGTTCAGTATAATTTATGGTTAAATTAAATTATTCCTTTGCTATTGGAAGTGTTTGAAAGACAAAGGTTTGATTCTGTATTTTTAACTGTAACAGATAAGAGGTCTACACTCTGATTATTTGCTTTGAAAGTGCTCGGAGCATATGGTTAAATTTATTTATTCCTTCGCTATTGGCAGATGAGACATTAAAAGTATTTGAAAGGCAAAGGTTTGATTTTATCGAAGTATTCTAGATAATATAGGGAGAGATTTTTGAACTAGGCTTAGTATATAGTTAAAGGGATTCGAGATCTTTAACTACAATAGATCGATGATCTGTATTTAAAATATTTGAAGCGCTTAAGGACAATTTAAGCGAATTCAGTATAAGTTGTGGTTAGAATTAATTATTATCTCATTTTTTGCTGAAGGGTAATTGAGAGCGTTCCAAAAAAAGTTTAATACAATTCACAGTTAGAATAATTTAGGAAATATTTAATTGCATTTAATTTCTGGAGATTAGGCGCTTCTAAAATAATTTAGAAGAAAACATTGCAATTAAAGACTTATTCCAATCATATTCTTGGAGTGATGGGTGCTTTTTTCTACAAAAGATTATACAGTGAAAATGTATTAAAAACGTTTATCGCAAGATGAGGGAGATTAATTAAATATATTTAAATGATTTATTATAACCATAGAGTAATTGTTCATTTTTTAGGGGGGTATAAATTGACGCTGTACTAAAAGCGTAAAAAGAATTAAGAGATTTTAAACACAGTTTACGTTAAATACATTTTAAGCTGATAGGCTGCAAAAATTAACCGTCAAATTACGGTAAAAAGTACTTGCACACTGAGTATAACATCTAGAAAAACCATTTATACTGTATAATTTTTTACAGTAATTTTTACAGTATTGTTTGTTTATTTACAGTGATTCAGTAATTTTACAGTAAATACTACTGTATATAACAATTGCGGTGTATCAGATATTTTTGTTCCGCAAAATGTTACGGTAAAATTAGATCTTACAGTGAAAAGTACCGTTGCGCAGAGAACTAATGATTTTAACCGTACTTTGATCTAGAATTTTTACAGTCTAATGGCATCTCTCTTCTGTAGAATAATACTCTGATGCAATGCACTGAAGCGTTCAAGAGGCTCAAATTTTCTAAAGTACTTAAAAACTTTATGTTATCATAGTGATGTACACATTAAAGTTGATGAAGATGATGATACCATTTAAAAGAACTAAAAATTTTAGATTTTTCCAGCTTAATTACAGAGATTCAGTGACTTTACAATAAATATTACTGTATATGAATTACGGTATATCAGATTTTTTGTTTCTCGAAATTTTACGGTAAAATTGGATCTTACGATAAAAAATACCGGCACCAGTACTTTTAACAGTAATTTGAACATGAATCTTTACAGTGTAGTGGTATCTTTTTTCTACAGAATAATGCTCTGTTACAATGAGCTAAAGCATTCAAATTTTCAAAATCATTAAAAGTTCTACATCACTTAGGCAATTTATGTCTGGAAGTTGATGCAGATGCTGATAGCATTCAAAAATACTAAAAGGAATTAGGGAAATAACTAGGGAATAAGCTTGAATTAGGGAAAATATACTTTTAACAGATTGTTTTAAATTTCCACCTCTCTCTCTCACTATGTATATATATATATATATATATATATATATATATATATACATATATATATATATATATATATATATATATATATATATATATATATATATATATATATATATATATATATATATATATATATATATATATATATATATATATATATATATATATATATATATATATATACATATATATACATATATATATATATATATATATATATATATATATATATATATATATATATATATATATATATATATATATATATATATATATATATATATATATATATATATATATATATATATATATATATATATATATATATATATATATATATATATATGTATGCATAATGCTATGAAATTGTAAATTAATTAATCTAACCTCCTATAAATTCATTGATTAAATATAGAATGATTTTGTAAACCATGTATTAAAATCATTTAATTTATGATTATTATCATTTATATTTATTATTATTTATTTTTATTTAATTTATAAAACATGTAATTTATGAAACATAACGTTTGATATTTTTAGAAAAAAATAAATAACACTATTCTGACTATCTTAGCTTTATAAAAAGACATAAAATTGTTTTCTAGTTATGTAGTTTTTTTTTGCAATATTATGAAATTGAAACTAATTAAGCAAACCTCCCATAAATTCATTGATAAAATATGAAAATGATTTTGTAAACCGTGTATTAAAATCATTTAATTTATGATTATTATCATTTATATTTATTATTAATTATAATTTAATTTTATTTAGTTTATAAAACATGTAATTTATGAAACATAATGTTTTGATATTTTTAGAAAAAAATAAATAACACTATTTTGACTATCTTAGTTTTATAAAAAGACATAAATTTTTTTTCTGATTATGTAGTTTTTTCTTTGTAATGCTATGAAATTGTAAACTAATTAAGCAAACTTTCATTGATAAAATATAAAAATGATTTTGTAAATCATGCATTAAAATAATTTAAATTATGATTATTATCATTTATACTTATTATTAATTATCATTTATTTTTATTTAAATCATAAAACATGCAATTTATGAAACATAATGTTTTGATATTTTTGGAAAAAAGTAAATAACACTATTTTGACTATCTTAGTTTTATAAAAAGACATAAAATTGTTTTCTAATTATGCATTTTTTTAATACTATGAAATTGTGAACTAATTAAGCAAACCTTCTATAAATTCATTGATAAAATATAAAATGATTTTGTAAGAAATGTATTAAAATTTTGAATAGGTACTTTGAACTAATAATATTATATATTAATAAATTTTGGCAAGTTAGTAGCAATGGTTTATTAAGAAAAATAACAGAATAATTGTTATTTGCTTAGTAAATATTCTTCATCTCTAAACCATTTTTTGAAAAGGTAAATAAATACTTGCTTAATATTTAATTCCTTCTACAATTTAAAAACTATTCTTTAATAATATTCGTTTCAGGCACATTATGGGAGCAACTTTCATAACTGTTTAAAAGGTATTATGTAAACTTAAATATTATGGGCAAAAGGAGATGGATATCTGTTAAGAGGAAACTAATATTAGTTTCGGAAAACAGATACCACTTAAAGGAAACAAATATTTGTTTGTTTCTTCTGTTGTTTCTGAATTATTCCTATATTGCTTGATTGAGTTGAGTGGAAAAATAAACACGAGCTTGATATCTTTACCATATTGAATTATATATTCGAAGTTCTTATAAAATTCTGAAAGTAAATTCTTAAATATTGTTAAGCTATCAAATTGTAATAAAGGTGAGATGTAACACTTACTGAATAATGTCACCGAGATTTTCTGTTTCAAACAATATAATTTGTAGTGGATCTACCATTACAAAAACACAATTCCAATTCCCTAGCATATAAGACATGTTAACTCAATTTTACGATAGGTACCTTTTCATCAATGAAAGTTGACGTGGTCTATGTGACTCACTCTCACCACATTGGTGACCCGGACGTGATTTGAACATGCTTACCCTGACGGATACTCCCACCTCGGTATGAACACGCCTACCTCGCCAGAAACTCCCACTTCGATTTGAACACGCCTACTTCGATGGATGGTCCACAGTGAACAGTTGAATTGCTATTTGAGACTGCGACATTACCCAACTCCTCGCACCGTTGCTACTCAGTCTCGATCATACACAATGTCGGCCTGTATACACTCGACTGCTAATGGCAACACAGGAATTATCACGGCAGTGAACTTAATACAGCTCTCACGGTCAGCATCTAAAAATACGGTGATCTTAATACAGCTCTCCCGGCTTTACACAAAATAGCAATGAATCAACTAGTGGTATCCATTCATCGAATTCTATCACAGATAAAATTCTGGTGGGGGAGTACTGTAGTACACTACAAAAATACGATTCCAATTCCCTAGTATATAAGACATGTTAACTCGATTCTATGTTAGGGTTCATAGATGGGGTTTCATAGATGAAGGTTGACATTGTCGATATCTACTCTCCGCACATCGCTTAATACATTAAATTATTTATAAAACTATCAATGAAATTTAATTTTTTATTTTCGAGAAAAAGTATTTAAAAATTAAAACATTGAGTTTGAATATTGGTTGAGTGTGAATGATGAAACAGTAAAATATTTTTAGAAAACTAAGGCGTTACAGTTATATAAACACGGAGAAAAAAATTCTGATAAAATTGCCGTATTGTATGGAAAAGACATTTCTGGTAAAAAAAAAATGTATAATTTTGATTATAAAATCAAAATATATGGCATTTAAACCATTCATTCAGTAATTTTTCCGCTCATATGGTAATGGCTTACTCGAAATTCTAGTCATATATCTTATTTCCACACATTTAGTAAAAAATGCAAATTTGAAAAGTATATAGAATGGAATAAGTAGTTTTCAAACCTTGCTTTAAGGCATAAAGAAAAAATTACCTAATTTTAAACCATAATATAAAACCAAAACATTTACCAAAGTCATTACCGAAGCGTTACGGTAAAAATTACTGAGCATTTTGGTGTTTTCATAGAGCCATAAACACTGTAAATGTTACCATATTCTGGCAATTTTGACCATACTTTCTTCTCAGTGTGATAACGTTTAAGAAAATTAATAGTTTAACATTGCTTGTATATAAAGTAATGAGTTAAAAGATTTTGTATATAAAGTTATGAGTGTATTGGTTTTGTAAATAAATAAAGCTATGTAGTATATAATTGTTGAGTATGATTGCGGTTATTATATTAATAAACTTATGCGCGTTATACAAATTAAATTTTAATTGTACTTAATATGTAAATAAAATTAATGATTGTAATTACTAAGCAAATCAAATCGCTTAAAATGAGGCAAGTGTAAAATGTTTAGCGATTTCTTACTCGCTGTAAATATGCACACTAACTATTTTTATTTTAAAATTGAGGTTACTTAGCTACTTACTTTTCAAAAAAATAAAAGTAAAATAAAATAAACATTACACTTACATGAAAAGTAAAAGTAAACCAATACAAGATTATTTCTTTGGCAGGGATAAAAGAATAAAAGGAAGAAATTTAAATAAAAAAAATATTTCAAACACAACTAAGGCGGCGAAAAATATTTAAAGCAAAAACTTTAAACCATGTAGTTGAATGTTTTTTTTCTTCTCTTCTTTTTTTTCTTTTCATTTAAAGAAAAAATGAGAAATGAACACTTGGAGTTTTCTTTCAAAAAAAAAAAAAAAAAAAGAAAAAAAAAGAAAAGAAAAGAGCTATTGAGATGTAAAAAACTACTAACTCATTTCAATATTTTATCGTGTCTGCAAATAAACTAAAAGAAAAATAAAAAAAAATTTAAAAAAACTGATTTAGAAGAAGTAACACTGAAGTTAATCTATTCAGAAAAAAGCAATTATTTTAAATAAGAATAATTTTTTAACATCTCTGCGAAACCAATAGCTATTCCTAAATGTGAGTCCTCCTGAAATTTTAAAAGGATGTAATAAAAAATAAATGAAAACAAAAGGATAAAAAAATATACAAACAACGAAATAAAACTAATAAAAAACAACAGCCTTTATGTTTTAACTATTTAATTTGATAACATTTAAATAATGTTATTTGGCAGAGTAATACAGAAAATATATTAATTTTTGTCGTGTTGAATTTATAAATAAAATACAAGCCTATTGAAATACTGAGAAAAAAGTATGGTCAAAACTATCAGAATATGGTAAAATTTACCGCTTTTTTGCCACAATGGGAACACCAAATAGCTCTGTAATTTTTACCAGAGTAATGATGTGAATAAAATATGGTTCTATAATATGTGATAAAATTTGGTGAATGTGGTAAAATTTAGTAATGCTATCATGATATCTTAGAGTATGACATTAAGACCATTAATTCGGTAAATTTTTTTTTTCAGTTTTATATTTTTTTCTAAATGTGTAGTAATAAGAACTATGATTTTGAAAAACAGAATTTTCGGTAAACCGTTATTATATGAACTGAAAAATTATCAAATGAATGGTTTAAATACTGTATATTTTGGTTTTATTAAACAAAACTAAGCATTTTTTCTTTACCAGAAACGTCATTACTATAGAGTGCAAGAATTTTACCAGAAATTTTTTTCCCGAGAACTAATTAACTGCAATTTAAGTACGGATTTCCTAATTTTAATGATAGTCAGAAAAAAAGTTTACATTCAAGATCTGAATAAATTTTCCTATTAGTATTGCGAATTGATGTAATTTAACGAAATTCTTTTTTAGTCACTGCTTTTTCATTTTTAAAGTATCATATTATGGAGTTGGATTTTTAATTTTAAAACTATTTTCAGCTTTCCATTAATTCACTGCTTGAATTTTTAGCAGAAAAAGAAATTTTCTGAATTTCTACGTAATTACATCATTCATTTTCTGAATTTAAAGACGCATTTTTCTTCATTCAAATCGATGATTTTTAAATTATTATTATTTTTTTTTATTCAAGAGCAATAGCGGTATTTCTTAACTGAACATGGATTTCTTTAACACGAAATTTCCAGCGAATGAATATTTATGTAGATAAAAGACAGAAAAAAATGTTTTTAATTTTTATTTTAATGTAAAAGTATGAAAAGCAATATTAAGATTATATCTTCCCAACGTTATGAATTAAAATACTTTTTATTCTAATCTAAACCAAACAAACATTTTGCTTGAATTTAAGTTAATGTAATATTTTTAAGGTTTATCAAAGATTTTTGCAGAAAGTAAAAGAGTAGATTTGTATAGCCTATTATCTGAAAGTTACTGTAAATGTAGTAGATAGTGTTATACTTTGGACCAGTGTAAATAGTTGTGACACATTACCAATAAATTCTGCATTAAGTATATGTAACAGAAAACAACGTATGCTGCGTTAATGACCATTTAAAGTATTAAAAGCGTTCATAGAAAACTATTTTTTTTTTATTACCAGCCCTCGCCAGCCAATCAGGTGAACCGGACACGAATCCCAGCGATGGTTGGTTGATACGAATTCTGCACCCGGTTCGCTGCGACCCCAGTTCTGACCTAGAATATCCTCAATGGTAAATGGATCATGGGTCAGAGTCCTCTTGCCGTTTGGCTAAACTAGGAGGTTTTCGTGGTTTTCCTCTCCATGTAGCTCAATTTTTGGTTAGTTCCATTAAAAAGTCCTCCGCGAAGGCAAAGTTTCTTCCAAAACTTGATCCAGAAGTGCCCTTGTGTACTAAATTTGGTTCAAAATTAACGGAGCGGCTGCGGAGTTTACTTCAATAAAGAGTCGTGGGGGCTCAGGGGATAGAGCGTTCTCCACCCAATGAGGCGAACCGGGTTCGATGGCTGATAGATACGAATTCCTCACTATATATATATATATATATATATATATATATATATATATATATATATATATATATATATATATATATATATATATATATATATATATATATATATATATATATAACTATATATATATATATATATATATATATATAACTATAACTATATATATATATATATATATATATATAAACAATGCGAGCCCCGGCGACTCAAGGGATAGAGCACTCGCCTCTTAATGAGGTGATCCAGGTTTGAATCACAGCTATGACTGGTTGGTATAAATTCAGTTTCATGGTAGCATTGACCTTAGTGCTGACGTAAAATATCCTCTCAGACGGATCATGGGTTAGAATCTTTTACCATAATGCTAACCGTGGGAGTTTCATGTTTTTCCCCTCCATGTAACGCAATTGCGGGTAAGTTCCATTAAAAATACAACCAAGGAGGTTAAAATCACTGGCGTTAGATTCAAATTTACGAGTCCACTGAATTAAATATTAATTGTCGCAAACCTAAAAATGGGTCGCCTGGTTAGCAACATTTTAACATTTTTCTGATCGAAAATACCAAAATTTTCCCTTTTGGTCTAAAACTTTTAAAATGGAAAGACTTTCCGATTCTAAATATTTTATCTGAATACGGTTATGGTAAGGATTCCAAGTTCGATCATTCATTTTTAAAGAAATGCAAATTTTCGTTAAGCTTTTATTAACAGTATCATTTCTCTTATAGGTAAACTCATGTTTGTTTCAAGTGCTTTTTTTAAAAAAAATTGAAATACCGTTTTTTTTCTTTCTTGAATATACTTGACTCTGTATATTCCAGGGTATTTTGTTCCATGTACCCTACGCAGCTGCGTTCCTGATTCAGAAAATTTAACAAATTTGTAAAATAAATTTTGCTGTGTGTATAAAATACAATAAATAATGTCAATGATTAAAAAAAAAAAATGGAATCTAACTTTTTTTGTAGAAATCTTTTTTTTCTGTAACAAAATATGAAAGAAGCATTTCTTCAACTTTTTTTAATAACTTTTCAATTCCTTTTAAAAGTTAATATGATTCATGTTTTAGTGAAAATATGATTGCTTTAATATTTAAAATAATTATAAATGTAATTTAAAAGTTAAAACTTTAGTATGTTTATTAAAAAAAATTTTTATTTAAGTTTTATAACATGCTTATTCAATTGAAGTTCATTAAAAATTAAATATATAATTTTGAAACTAGAGTACCACGAATTTTATGAACTGAATTGCATATTTATGGTTATTTCACGAACGTAAGAAAAAGCTTTAATTAAATACTTCTGAAATAAAATCAATAGATGGCGCCACAAGAAACATTGAAACAAACGCTTTTCCAACGGAATAAAAATTTGTAATTGAATTCATGTCTAAAGAAATCGCCTTCGAAATAAAAAAAAAAAAAAAAAAAAAAAAAAAAAGTGATTATACTCTTACAAGAGGTTTTTGTATTTAAGACACTAATCAATTTAGTTTGGATATAATTTACGGTGTCTGAATTTTGATTAAATGAGGAAAAGTAAATCGGAGATTTACGGGCGATTCCCGAAATCTTGAGCAGTGGGTCGCAAAATAGGCTCCGTAAAACAGCTGTTCGTCATTTATAAGTAATGGAGATTGATAGGGACCCAATGGAATGGAATCTTTCGAAATTATCTCATTTAATTTCAATTGCCATTTGTATTATGGTTTTAAATTTAACTAATTTTTAATATAAGAATTTTATTTAATTAAAAATTTATTTAAAGAAAATTTGTTTAGCATTTATAAAAAGTTAATACCGATAGGAAACGCTCTATTTTTTTCGCAAACATTTTAAAGAAATTTTGACTAGCGTGGTCTATTATGGTTTTTCAAAAATTTTAGACTTAAATTAAAATTTAAGGACAATCACAATGAAATTTTAAGTTTGCCTTGAATTGTATAAATTCTTCTTTAAATTAATAAGATATACTACTAGATAAGATATACTTTAATAAGATATACTACTGTGAAATTTTTTAAAGATTTTTAGGGGAAAAAAAAATGCTTAGCGATTTCTAAAACGAACCCGAGCTTAAAAAATGGCAAGTATCTAATTAGAAGGTTTTTCTATGCACTCGCAATATTTATGTTATAAACTATTATGAAATGCAAAAACGAAAGAAAAAACACGAGAAGTATTGTATCCTTGAATCTACGTAATATGCATTTACTTTGATGAAGAGGAATGATTACCTTAACAGAATGCATGATATAAGTGAAAAATTCTTCTTGAATCTCTGACGTTTTTTTTCTTCAATAAGTAAACTAACGCAGAAAAAAGCTTTATAATTACTCTATTTGTCCCATTTTTCATAAAATCGTACGTCATTTATCCTATTTTTCATCAATCCGTAAGTCATTAGCCTAATTTCTCATCTAATAGTATGCCATCTGCCAAAATTTTTCACGAATCCGTAAGTCATCTGCACTATTTTTTTTTAAAAATCAAAACGTATGTTATTTCCCCAATTTTTCATCAAATTGCAAGTCATCTGCCCTATTTTTCACCACATCGTTTGCCATCGGCTTAATTTTTCACTGCATCATTTGTCATCTGCCCAATTATTCATCAAATCGTTTGTCATCTACTCACTTTTTCATCAAATCGTTTGTCTTTTGCCCTATTTTTTGCCACATCGGCCCTATTTTTCATCACATCGTATATCATCTGCGCAATTTTTCATTAAATCGTATGTCATTTGCTCAATTTTTCATCAAATCGTATGAGTTTTGCTCTATTTTTCACCACATCGTTTTTCACCGGCCCAATTTTTCATCAAATCGTATGTCGCCTGTCATTCAGAACTAACATTAGTATCGACAGCTTACGGATAAAATTGTCTCTCTGATCATTTGGGATCGTATACTCCAGAAAAATCATTTCAATGTTGTACCATAATAATACCTCGAAGCATAATGCGGTGGTAGTTTATTGCAACCGTTATGAGGTGTTACATTGTTCGCGTTCTTGTTCCAGCTGTACTCAAATTCATCAAGTACGATAATCAAATCAAGTGTAATCAAGTTCAAGAAGTACGACATTAAGATATTAAATTTAGCACCATATTAAGGTTGCAGTAAAAATCGAATGATATCGTGGTGCAGCACGGTACGAAATTCCTAAAATCGTAGCTTGTGTTTATACCTCTAAATAATACTGAACATGACAATTTTTATGGATTTATGAGGTGAAAAATTACATATTAACTAAGTGAGTTTGCAAATAAAAAAAATTTTCGACATAAAATGTTCAAAAGATTGATATTGCAATGGATAATAAAAAAAGTTTCATTGTAAGTTAAAATAATTAGTTTCAACTGAAACTCTTTACAGTAATCATCGGAAACATGAACTTTTGAATTAAAAATCTGTTTCAGCATGCAAATTAAAATAACGATCATGTCAATCATTTTGGCACGTAATGATGCTAATAATGTAATTCAGAAATGTGAAATATAGGATCACGATATCCTGCTTTACATATTTCGAGTTGCTTATGTTCTATAAAACTTTATTTTAAAAAATGATTAAGATTTTGAGTTTATGTTCTTGCTTTTGAAACGTAAAGTATAAGTTAACTTGATCTACACAAACTTGCAAAAGTTTTTGTTCAACCTATGGAAGGCATTTTGGTCCTTCTGTGCATTTTCTTGTAGAGTTTGTTCCGATTGTTCTAATTTGAGCTAACATATATGTTATACTTGATATCTGGATTCTTGCTATTTCCATTTAATAGCAACGTCTTATTGAAGATGTAACCTTTTGTTTGGATAAAATCTAAATTTTTGCCCGTATTTCTGCTGAATATTCCTTTTTATATATTTTGAGCCATGTAAGAAAAAATTCTTCAAGCAGAAATGTCAGTATTAAATTAATAGAATACATATAAAATTACGAAAATAAGATGTAAAATGTATGACATATAAATGTACGATAGTAATTAAATACGCAAAACCTAGACTTATGAGTTAAAATTACATTTCAATTAAAAAATCTTGTTATAAACAAAGAAATGATCCAATGCACTTTCAAAGCGTTGACTTAGTTTTATTTTTGATAAGCATACTAAGCAAAAATTGTTATAGTTCGCATTTTATAGTATGCATTGAGTTAAATTTTCGAAACTTAATTTTCGTAGTTTTCGAAATTTGACGTAAATTTTCGAAAATTTCCAAATTTCCTTTAAAAAATAACTCATGATTAGTTTGTATTCACTTATTAATATGATTTGAAATTGAACAGATCTATGTTTAATATTCATAAGGAGATAAATTATGTATTATTTTATATATTCATGACTTGCGGACTAAATTTATGGTATAATAATGGATACAACTAAAAATGACGTACATATAATCTAAGTATACTTAATTTACAAATGCAGGTTTAAATAGCAATACTAAGCAGTTGTAGATAGGATTTACTTTGAAATCAAAGCAGGACGTGTTAAATTATTTAAAAGCAGATATTATAAGGTGAGACTGGGAAAAAAAACAGGCACTATTTGATGCGGGTTGATAAAATCAAACACTATTATATGTGGTTCTATAAAAGCAGACACCATTAAATGTGATTAAAAAAACGCAGACAACATTATATTTGGTTTGTAAAAAGTAAGCACTACGACATGTTGCTTAAAAAAGCTAACAGAATTATAAGTGGTTTGTAAAACGCAGACACTATTGGTTGTGTTTAGAAAAAAAAGTTGGTTAAAAAATTAGACATTATTAGTTGTGGTAAATGTGAATCAGAAAAAGTAGAAACTATTAAATGGGCTTCAAAAAAAAGCTGGCAGCATTATTTTTGGTTTGTAAAAAGCAAGCACTATCACATGTGGTTTAAAATAGCTGGCAGTATTAGGCGTGATTTGTAAAAAGCTGACTCTATTGGTTGTGTTTTGAAAAAAAAATTGGTTAAAAAATTAGTCACTATTAGATGTGTTTTTAAAAAATAATATTTCTGGTAAAAGAAAAAAACATTTGTCACAACTTTACAAATTTAAAAATTAAGTATAATTATATTGGGTTTAAATAAGTTAGGGCGATGTTAGATGAATGGAAATATATTACGGTATACGGAAACAATCACTTCGAAAATTTACTTAAAAAAGGGGAAAAAATCAACAAATTGTGCATTGTATTGGAAAGTTTTGAAAATTTACATTAACAATAATTATCACTTTCAATGTCACAGTGTTTATTTTTTTACCTAATTATTTAATGAGAATTCAATATTGATATCTGATGACTGTAAATGCTTGTTGCAAGTATGTAATAAAATGGAGATTTCATTAGTTGTTTTATTTTTAAAAAAAATTAAAACTTCGAAGTAATTTGAATAAATACTTCATATATTATTTACAAATAATTGTTTTAAGTTCATGGATACAACTTTTTAACAATTTATGCTATCATTATAAAATGATAACGTAATATTGAATTAATGTTTGATTAACATAAGTCTAATGTTTTATATTTGTTTGATCTTTTGTTCATATGGAGTTATAAAACAAACAATTATTTATTATTGCGCAATTCTAATCATTCAAAGCATTTAATACTCTATAATTTTAAATTGGTAACTCAATATTGTAAACTTATTAATTTTGATCCATAATTGTATGGTGTTTAGGACACATTTGAATTTATTGTTCCTACAACATGGGGGGGGGGGTATACAACCAGTTATTTTTCTATTCGAATCAACTAATCATTTAATTATTATAGCATATTTTTAAAATTATTTTGGTGTCGTTATCAATATAAATTATAAATTGGTATTATAACATTATAAATTTGTTAATTCCCAATTGTTAAATGCTGAAGATTTATTAGATTTTTTAGTTCATTTATATATAGTTACACTATTACCAAAAATTTTTTTGACACTATTCAAATCATTTATTAAGTTAATTGCTATTGCACTATTTGAAACATTCATATGGAACAAATAATCATCACGTATTAATTTTAGAATGGTAACATATTATAAACTCATTAATTTTTTAAGATTTGTTCGATTTCTTGGTTCATACAATGTACAGATACAATACAGCCAATTAATTTTTATTATACTATTTAATTCTTTCAAGTAGAACTTTAATCAAAATTAATGGATTCTAAACGTTGCTGCCAATCTATTAAAAGCTCTTTTGTGAAATCAAACTAAAACGACCTCGCTTTAGAGAATTCAGAAGATGCTTAAATTGAGCATTTAATTTCCTAGGCTTATAACTCATTATCGGTCATTGGAAGATTATGTATATTCACAATATAGCACGATTTGAACTTTAATCTTGAAATTGCTCATTCATTCCTTCTCAGTTGGAGATAGATATGTTTGTTTAAAAATGGATGCAAATTCTCCGCACTTCAGAAATTAATGAGAGAGTCTTCATTAGACTAATATACCATCGATTTAGCTTTTAATATCCCATTTCAATGCGTCGCTCTTTTCTTCAATGTTCATATTTAAATGAGAAGAGAAGTATAGCTACTAAAATGGTATTGTGTTTCAGTTATTGTTTAGAGTTGCATGGAATAAGTAAGTTGGGAAAGGATTGCTTAATTATTGGCAAAAATAGCGTTTCATAAACAAACATTAATATTTTCTTAATATTTTTTTTTAAAATTTATGAGTAGGATCCTGATGTGCGCTTAAAGTTCTTCCTGAAGCGTTATGCTAACACTAAACGTACTTTGTGAAAACATAAGATTTTTATCAGTGTACACTATCTAAGTGGACGAGTAATTACGTTCTATGTTTGATTTTTACAACTGGGGTCGTGTGTCATGGCTTCACTAACAAAAAGTGTACATTGTGTTATTATAAGATTTATATCAGTGTACTCTATCGAAGTGGACGAGTAATTACGTTCTATGTTTGATTTTTACAATTGGGTTAGTGTGTCATGGCTTCACTAACAAGAAAGTGTACACTGTGTTATTATAAGATTTGTATCAGTGTACACTATCAGAGTGGACGAGTAATTGCGTTCTATGTTTGATTTTTACAATTGGAATAGTGCGTCATGACTTCACTAACAAGAAAGAGTATATTGTGTTATTATAAATTCTGTATCAATGTGTACTGTATTAGTGGATGAGTAATTAAATGCTATGTTGATTTTCATACTTGAATTGGCTTATGCCAAGCGTTTCCCTAACAAGAAAACGTATAATGTGTTAATTTTAAAACTGTATCAATTGGCGCTCAGTTGAGTAATTACATACTATGCTTGTTTTACAATTCAGGTGGTACAGTGCCATACTAACAAGAAAATGCACACAGTGCTATTATAAAATGTGTATCTAAGTGCATTGTTTTAAGAGTTGAGTAACTACATGCTATGTTGATTTTCACAATTAAGGTGATGTATGTTACGTCTACACTGTCAAGAAAACCTACGTTGAGTAAATATGTATCAATGAGCTCTTAAAGGAAGAGTAACTACATCCTATGTTGATTTTCACAACTAAGGTGATGTATGTTACGTCTACACTGTCAAGAAAACCTACGTTGAGTAAATATGTATCAACGAGCTCTTAAAAGAAGAGTAACTACAAGCTATGTTGGTTTTCCCAATTGAGGTGATGCATGTTACGTCTACACTATCAAAAAAACGTACATTTTGTTATTTTAAAATATGTATCAATCTGCACTGTTTTATCAGACAAGTAACAACATGCTATGCTGATTTTCACAACTGAGGTGATGCATATTACGTCTATACCATCAAGGAAACGTACATTGAGTTATTATAAAATATGTATCAATGTGCTCTTAAGGGAAGTGTAATTACATGTTATGTTGATTTTCACAATTAAGGTGATGTATGTCACGCCTACACTATCAAGGAAACGTACATTTTGTTATTATAAAATATGTATCAATCTGCACTGTCTTAAGAGATGAGTAACTACATGCTTTGCTGATTTTCCCATGGTGATGTATGTTACGTCTACACCATAACGGAAACGTACATTGAGTTATTATAAAATATGTGTCAATGTGCTCTTAAGGGAAGAGTAACCACTTGATTTGCTAATTTTCACAATTAAGGTGATGTATGTTACGTCAACACAATCAAGAAAACTTACATTATGTCAATATGAAATATGTATCAATGTGCGCGGTTTTAAGGGAAGATAAACTGCACGATATGTTGATTTTCTCAGTTGATTGAGGTGATGTATGCTACATCCACACTATCAAGAAAACGTGAAACATTGATCATGAAATATGTATCAATGAACTTTGTCTTAAGGGACTAGTAATTACATGCTATGTTGATTTTTAAGTTCCTTATGAGAGTTTAACGAAGTTAAACTATTTTTTTATTCCTTGTTGTTATCTTTGAATGTAAGAGCAATACCTAAAGTGCTATTTAATTGAGTAATAAATACAAATTATTTTTTATTTTTGCTGACTTCGATGGGTTTGCTTATTTTTCGCAATATAAGACTTATTCACTTTTTGCTGTGATTTGATGAATGATAAAAAAATGAATTTTTGTCTTGTGACTGATAAAAAATTTGATTCTTTGTGCTGTGAATGTTAATATTGTCTAGAGTAAGATAGGGATATGCAAATATTTTGACGCCTATTTCGCTTTGTGTGTGAATATAATTTTTGCTAAAAGGGTTTCTTTATTGAAAAAAATCACCTGTTCCGTTTGTGTCAGCTTCAAATTTATATGACAAATATTACTGAAATGCTGCAGTGCAGTGTACGCTTACTGAAAATCTAACAATATAGTAAATAATTTAAGATTAAGCCGGTCAGATATTAGTGATTTTTTAAAACCAAGTTTGAAAAAATTATTCATTTTAGAAAATATATATTTCCAATTTAAAAGCAAATTAATCAAAAATCCAGAACTAAAATATAATGTCAATTTTAAATCATATTAATTCCTTTAAAATTGCATTGTTGTCCCTCATAGGAAGAGAAACTGGTTATTGTAGTTATTCCTGATTTAAAATTACATGAACGTTAAAGAAAAAAGAAATATATACTTATTTTTTTATTGCAAGCAGAGAAGCATGCAATTTGTGGTTATACCTGATACGAAATTATTCTAGCTTTAATTAATTTCAGTTTTTAAAATAAATTTTTTTTTTTCAAAAATTCCTTTCGAAAATAAATACATGAAATACAATTAAATAAAATGCTTAAATATTGACACCAAGAAATATATTGCTTTGGCAAAATTGATAAAATAAACGTATCTTTTTTTTGCACTTTCTAGGCTACCGATTGAAGGAGGGAAAAGGGGTGACTACTAGAGGGATAGCATAAAAAGGGAGGGCAAAAGAAGGGAAGCATTCTAAACTAGTGAGATTGCTATTATTTATCAGAATACTTTTTGGAAACAAGGCGTGTCAATGGTCTTCTATGAAGCGATGGTCGTTCCGTAGGCTGTGTTGAACCAGGAGAACTAACACTATTTTCTTGTAGCTTCGCCCTGAATAATAACAGAATATTTGTACTACAAAGCTTAGAAAAATACTTACACAGAGAAACAAAACACCATTCTGTGATAAACTTGCACATTTAAAACAGCGAATGTCCCAAATATGACCAATGATTGAATTTATCTGTTATAGAAAAGGAGGAGAAGTTGTTATATTCTTCTTGGGAAACCAGGTAATTTATTCTATTTAAGTTTTAAAATTAACTGCCAAATTCGTCAACAGATGTAGCTGCTGACTAGAATCATTTTGCTGTTTGTAGAATCATTCCAACAAAATTATTTGTAAACACGTCTGTTAATCTTGTTCATAGACTGCGCCACGTTTTTGGTTCAGATGGTGGTTACTTCGAAACTTTTTTTTTCAGATAGCAAAGCTATCTATTTTAACCAATAAATTATCCATTGCAATGAATCAGCCATTTGCTGTAATCAATTTTTTTAAGGGTAAACAATTGTTTTCCTTCGAAGAACGCAACAAAACTTGTCTATCTTGATCATGTATCTTTTTATGGATTTTTTTTAATTCATCGATCATTTTAGGGACATTCTGTACATGTATATGTAGTTGTAAGAAATATATATAATATCAAGCTGATCATTATTAATTATAAATTTTGTCAGTTTTTTTTTATTCAACTGGAGTTTCTTTTATTTGACTGATTTTAAAGCTAAAATTTTTACTGAAACAAGAAAAAGAGTAGGAACATTTTTTTTAAAAATTAAAAAGATTATTTATATTTTCCTTAAAATAAATTTAATAAATAATCACACTTCAATTATTTACTTTTTCAAATTGAGGGATAAAAAAAAAGATTTTATAAGTTGTGATGATGATGGTGTAGTTAAAAACATTAAAAAACGATTATTAGAATATATGCATTTAAATTGGCTTATATATGAAGATAAATGTTAAAATTTTGATAAATGTTACAAAATGAAGATAAATGTTAAAATTTTAATAAATGTTAAAAATTTTGATAAAATGTTACAAAATGAAGATAAATGTTAAAATTTTGAATAAAAAATACCATATAGGTTTAAAATAATGATTAGTATCCTTTTTTTCAAGTTTTTAAAAGTTATCCACATTAGCCGCCATCTCCTCTGTTCCAATTCAAAAGAAAAAAAAACATCGTTCAATTTAAAAATTAATATGTAATTATGTAAGTATAAAATTATTAATTTTATATAGGCTAAAGCACGTTACAAAATCGTTATTAAGTTAAGGCAATATTTGTGAATTGAAGCAATATTTGTGCACGAACTTTTAAACGTTTTAACATCAAACTAATCTGCATTAAAAGTTCATTTTGATACAGCGTGTAAGGGTTCGCTCAATTTTGGGCGACAGTTTTCATGAAACAAAATTCATTCATCACTCATCTAGATCTAAATTCCGTGACATCTCACATGGCATAATACAAAGAAAACAAATGTGCTATATACAGATCATGGGGTAAGTTAAATCGATTTACATTTACATTTTAGCAGTGAGTTTCCCTAAATGGTTTATTTATGTACCATATGGTACCAGTGGCTATTAAATATGAGATTCATGATGTATCCTTTCTTGTTGATTACAGGATATCAGCTCAACTGGCACGCAAGTAAAAGATTTAGAGTTATATTCGTTTATTTTAGGTGTTTCAAAAAAGGAATTAAAGTCACAAACAGCACTGTCAGAAGTTTCTCGGAAAAAATCGTTAAACAACAGTTATTTTTCCACATTTAACCAAAACAGTCAAGTAATCATTAAAAAAAATGGCATTCAAACTGTAAACTGTGAGAGAATCACTTATTGACTGTTTTCACCTAATCAAGCTAAATAACTAGAATTTTATTCGCGCTAACTAGACCCATGTCATGAAGCCACTAAGTTCAATATAGCTGGGTACATACTATAGCTGAGAAGACTAATCTGTCAATACCATGGCCGACTGAACGAGGATTCAAAATCCAGCGTTGACACAGCAATATTTCTGCCATTTCTCAGACGTGTGAAGAGTTTCCTGTGACCTCCCACGTACCACTCGGTGACCTTGAACTAATGGAATACGAAACTCTCATCCGTGTATAAATGACACCTTAGAGCTGTTTAATCCAGAAAAACCTAGTAGTTCTCACTTCTCACAATAGATGGCACCACCTGATGTACAAATCAAGCCACATTCCACGCTTTTTTTTTTTTTTTTTTTGACGTAACACAACTTTACGTTGACGTACCACAACCTAACTCCAACGTCCATTACCTGACGAAAAGCCTAATTCTGATGTTCAGTTAAATTTCCATTTTACAGTTTTGAAAACATGCTCGTTTTAAACGGTTTAAAAACCTTGAAGGTAAAAAATGTTAAAAACCGTAAATTTTATGATTAATTGGATGGACAAACAGCTGCCGTTTATTTTACCGTAATTTTAAAATGAAAATTCTAACAGTGAGTGAGGATTACGAATCAATGAGGAAAGTATTCAATGTTTTACTTGCCAATCTGACTAAAGTTTTTCACAGACAGTATTTTTTTTTTGGATCCGAAATCATACATAATATTTATTTTATTGCTTTTAAAAATATTATAAAGTTATGTATTATCAAACACTACTACTTCCTTCCCTACAGAGTTCTGTTCATTGAACTCCAATGAGAAATAGATATTTAGTAGAATTCTTATTAAACATATGTGTAAAATGTTTCCAAGGTGTTAAAAGCAATTTACAGAAATAGCAATGAAAGTGTTTAAGTAGCAGCAGACTATGTTGAGTTAAAAAGTGAAAAAGAGAAGACTATAGCTTTAAATAGCCGAAATTCGTCTATGTATATTTATTGATTTTCTTTTTCTTTACTCACCTTTCCTTTAAACTTTAGTGAATAGCTGTGTTTCTACTTTGTTTTTTTCACTTATTTATACAAGTTGTTCCGAACACGTAGGATTTGCTTTTACACTTAACACATTTATAATCTTAAATATTTATCCCTACTAAGAAAACTGTTTAAAATGTTTTCCAATAAAAGTAAAAATAAATTTTAATGGCTTCCTTGTGTTTACTTTTATGACGACGAAGAAACAGTAAAAAAGAAGCAAACTTAGCAGAGAGCTTTTAGAATCCTGTAAAAATTCGCAGATTCAAATATTTTAGCAGTCTTTAACACATTAAGTTTCAGTTGTTTTATAAGATTTGAAAAAAGCTGTGCTCTTTAATCTCATTTATATTTTATTTTAAGCTCTATTTTGAGTAAAAAGAAGGAATGAGTGTTTTGCTAAATGATTTATGTTTTTAGGTAGTATTTAAAAACGATACATTATAAATGGGAATTAAAATTTTATAGATTTTAATATTAAGATTTGGACAGAGTAAAGTGATAGTAAAATTATGATATTCATAAGAGGATTTTGACTGAAATTTTATACTGAAAAAAAAAGTGTCATATAGATTACTTTCCATAGTATGTAACTTTAACAGCTAAGTTTGCTAAAAAAAATCGTGATAATAGCGAAAGAAAATATACAATCAAATATATTATTAAATTTTAAGTACTTTTTTCTTATTTCGGGTCTTCTCAATTTCATTATTTTATAATTATTCTTATAAGTTTCTCTTATTATTTGGTTCAAATATTTAATTATGTGATTTCAGATTTCCGAGTTTATACCGTTAAAAGGAATTTTACTATACAGTTAATTGAACCATATAAATTTAATTAATTTGTTTAAATATTTATAAGTCAGTGATATAATTGATTTAATCCTTTTTACTTTTGATAATTTCTTATTATTCATATTAGTTTCACTTATTATTCGGTGTAGAATATCTAAAGATTATATTTCCGATTTGTAATAATATGAAAAAACAAACAAACAAAAAAACAATGTAATTTTAAATAAAATGAATTAAAAAAAAGTCAAACACCTATTTTATTTTTATTTATTTTTTAAAATATTAAGAACTCAGTCAATATTTTTCGATTATTCTTTTTACTTTTGTTATTTTCTAATTATTCATATTATTTTCATTTATTATTATTCGGTTTAGAATATTTCAATATTGTATTTCATATTTGTGTTTAAATAAAGAAAGTAATGCTATTCCACTTTTATTTTTTTTTCAAAAATTAATAACTCAGTGATAAAATTGATTTAATTAGTTTTGATTTTGTAATTTTCTTATTATTCATATTAGTTTCACTTTTTATTCGGTGTAGAATATTTAAATATTATATTTCAGATTTGTGTTTTGATAAAAAAAAAAATAATGCTATTATAATTAAAGAAAATTTCACAATACAATTAACACACCTATTTCGTTTCCATTAATTTTTTTAATATAAATAAATCAATGATAATTTATTTTATTCTTTTTAATTTTGTTATTTTCATATTATTCTTATTAGTTTCACTTATTGTTCGGTTTAAAATATTTAAATATTATAACTCAGATTGTACTTAGATAAAAACTATTGCTATTATAATTAAAGGGAATTTTACAATGCAGATAGATGCCTGTGTTATTTATTTGCTTATTTTTATATAAATAACTCTGTGATGTAGTTGTAGTTTGATTCAAATAAAATTAGATGCTTTTGAGTATTAGTTTGTACTTCCAAAATTTATAAGGAAAATTAATTTATTAAAAGATGAGATAAATTTACATTTTTACCCATTAATAGCTTTGTGTGATTTAGTTTTTTATGTAGTTTTTACTAATTTTATGGTAGAAGAGGGAAGATAAAGTCGGAAAGTGCAAAGAAGTATAAAAAGCATTTTTTTAAAAAATATTTATGATATCTTGCATTTTTATAGTTTTATAAGCCTTTGGAATCAGAGAATTTTGTTTTAAAACAACGTTATATATTAATTCGTGTAATTCTAAATTTTAAGTTATTGTGAAAACCATTCATTTTTTCTACTTCTTCATATAAGAATAAATTTAATTTCAAATTTTAAAACTAATAATAAAAAGTTTCCTTAACTATGGCAACTGTTGCGATAAAGGAGTCTTGGTATGTTTAAAATTCAAGATAGAAAAATATTTTATTTTGCACCAATGATACACGGAGAAAAAAAATTCTGGTAAATTCCAGTACTATAATGGTTTCTGGTGAAAAAAGCCATAATTCTGGCTAATAAAACTAAAATAAACAGTATTTAAACCATTTATTTGGTAGTTTTTGTCATTTATATGGTAACGGCTTACCGGTAATTCTGGTTTTCAAAATTATATTTCTTATTATCACAAACTTAGTAAAAAATGGAAAATGGAAAAGTAAATTTAACCGAATAAATGGTTTTTATACCTTGCTTTAAGGTATTACGATCAAATTACCAAATTTTACCACATTAACGAAATTTTATCACATACTATAAAACCATATTATTTTGTTAATTTTACCAAAATCATTACCAATACGCTTTGGCAAAAATTACTGAGATTTTTCGTCCTCCCATTGCATCAGAAACATGGTTAATTTTACCATATTCGGGAAATTTTGACCATACTTTTTTCACCATGTAGATTTAGCAAAATCATATTCTTTGGACTATTTTAAATTATTCTATGATTTATGATTTACTTTTTATAATTTCTTCTGAAGAGTAATCGCGAAAAAAATAGTTAAAAGGAAAAATAAAACATTGTTAAAGATAAACATAATACATAAAAATTTTTGTCCATAAAACAATTATTTCGAATTAATTGGCATTTTATCATTGACTAAATTGTTGACAAATAACTAAATAAGTATTTTTTAATATTTTAAATTTAAAGTATTTTTTTATTATAAGTTTATGACGGGATAAAAATAAAATCTTAGTTTTTAATTCTAATCATTATTTTTCGATAATTGCTAAGCGATTCTCCATTAAGCAGCTTTTAATGGAGTCAGAATAAAATGCCTTTGTTTTTAAACAAAACAAAACGATGTGTTGTTTATTTTAAAAAATGTTGATAGCAAAATATAGCTATCAAATTTGCTTAAATATAATTTTGTTTACATAATGTAATTAAATATAATATTTCTCAGAGTCTTAGAGTATTTAAAAAAAAGTGCCGAAATTTAATGCTTATTTTATAAAATTTAATCAGTAAAAGGGAAAAAAATATCTTCTTCTTAAATTTCAAGTAAGTTGAGGATTTACTTGATAATTAAAAAAAAAGGATTTAAAACTGTTTCATTGTTTGAAAATATTTTATTTTAAATTTTTCCGCAGTAGAATTTTGAGATTAAGTTTGATTATAAATTCTTTGTTGGATTAAAAATAACTTTATATAAATTTTGAGTCTTTTGAGCGAAGAAAAATTACGCGTAATTTTAAGAACACAGCCTCGTAGACAGTAACTTAATATATATATATATATATATATATATATATATATATATGCAGAGCCATTACATTATGACTACCCTGCTAATAACAAGTAGGGCCACCTTTAGCCCTCAAAACTGCTAGCACCCGCCGTTGCATTGATTCCACAAAGTGCTGATAGGTAGTCTGAGTTATCTGGTACCAAGCGCTCACCAACTGGTCCTGCAATTCCCTCACATTGCGAGGGGGGTAGCGTGGAAGCACGAATTTGGTTTTCCAAGTAGGACCACAAATGCTCTATTGGATTAAGGTCAGGAGAATTTGGGAGCCAAGACATGACTTGAAAGTCACTGGAATGTTCCTCGAACAAATCCATGACGATTCGACCCTTATGACATGGCGTATTATCCTGTTGGTAAACACCATCCCCCGCAGGAAAACTGTTGCCATGAATGGGTGAACCTGGTCTGCAACTATGTTCAAGAAGCTTAGAGATGTCAGGGATTGCTCTATGTGGATTATGGGTCCTAATGTGCCCCATGAAAACATTGTTCTTGGGAGAGAAAGCATGAAAACCTGGGCGAGCCCATTGTTATAAATGGAGGGTGGTCAAAATGTGTATATATGGTGTATATATGGTGTATATATATATATATATATATATATATATATATATATATATATATATATATATATATTATATATATATATATATATGCACACATTAGCAAATTAGAAACGAGCTATTTATGATGGAAAAGTAAATAACCCATCGATGAAAAATAATGTCTTTAAATTTTAATTTATGCTAAGTCAATTCTTTATTTGATACATCAGAAAATATTATGTTACATATGAATATGCTCATTACACGTTTCTCATTGTCTATTTTTATGAAAGTTAACGCAGGCGCAATAACAGGAGAAGTTTTCACAACCAATTTAGAGACGTTGAACAATTCAATTGAGGTCCATATTATTATTTTTTTAAAAATTTAGTTGAAAAAAGCCAGTGACTTTTAATAATAGCCGTTTTTAATCATTAATTAACGGATAAATTGGAGTAATAAGAAGGCATAGATGTTTGACCAGTTTATACTTGCCCAGAATTTTTGACAGATTGGACAGAACTCTGATTTATTAAGATACAGGGCTATTGCCCGGTATACATTTGCTCGGTATTCCTTAAAGTGTTTTCTTTTCAGGTTGAGTGCCACTGCCCGTCATTCCCTACACAGATGTTTTTTTAAGGTAAAGTATCACTGACCACCTGGCATATATTTACCCGATATCCCCTACATTGATTTTTTTAAGGTGAAGTGCCACTACCCACCTGGCTTTTATTTACCCGATATTCCCTACATTGATTTTTTTTAAGGTAAAGTGTCACTGCCCGGCATTCCCTACGCTGATGTTTATTCAAAAGGTTCAATTAAGATTTGCGTGTCATAAAACATTTGATTTATTGAATTAAAAAATGCTTTTTTTGTTCCCAACTCAGCAACATTAAAGAAAAAAAAAGGAAATAAAAATAATGCAATGCTTTTTTTCCCGTGATATAAATTTCTTCAGCAATCACATTGATTCAGGCAGCTCAACTGAAAATATTCTCGATTTAAACTTAATAAATTGCAAAAGCAGATATTCTTATCAAGCTTCCACCAAATTGCAGCTTTCGGATCTTCCGGAAAACAGCGATGGAATAGCAGAACTGCGCATGTGTAAATATTTTAGCGAAAATAGTATTCTCATGACTTTCGTAAAAATAGCCAGTGTCTTTATGATTTAGTAATCTCTTTCGATCTGTGTTATCGATCTGTTTCGATAGTGAGTTTTTAGTGAAAAGGCCAATAACTCTCGCTATTTAGTGATAATTATAATTGTCGGTGTGAGCAATGCTGACCCTATTTTCACCATCATGTCACTGATTACGAAACTGTGACACCTAAACCTCCACGACACTCTTGGTCTACAACAACCTGTTGCAGAAATGCTTCACTTTTAAGCATTTCTAACCTTTTGCTTACGGCTGGTACAATAAGTGGACCAGAATGGCTTCATCATGCTAAGTGCCGTAAGCAAAAGGTTAATATTATTTATTCAAGAATGTTTGTTTTATTTGTTTTATTGCTTTACTTGTTTTATTTGCTTTTTCTTACGGCTGGTACAATAAGTGGACCAGAATGGCTTCATCATGCTAAGTGCCGTAAGCAAAAGGTTAATATTATTTATTCAAGAATGTTTGTTTTATTTGTTTTATTGCTTTACTTGTTTTATTCGCTTTTTCTTACGGCTGGTACAATAAGTGGACCAGAATGGCTTCATCATGCTAAGTGCCGTAAGCAAAAGGTTAATATTATTTATTCAAGAATGTTTGTTTTATTGCTTTACTTGTTTTATTTGCTTTTTCTTACGGCTGGTACAATAAGTGGATCAGAATGGCTTCACCATGCTAAGTTCCGTAAGCGAAAGGTTGATATTATTTATTCAAGAATGTATTTTCATACAGAAATTTGTTTTATTTCATACACATTTGCATTTTCATGACTAACAACAAATTAAATAAAAAATTTATGATATGTTCCACTATCCCAATGCTATGGGGCTTTTGCACATAAATTATAAAATTTCTTAGTTAGTCTATGCGTCATTCAAAACTAATACATGTATTATTAAAAAACAAATAAAAACTTGATATATTTAAAATTATCCTTAATTTTTTTACCAAATAAATTATACACATGTAGCTTGACAGCATAGAATTTTTAATATCAAACTACTAGAAAAAAATTCTTTAAAAATTACCGTACTGTATGATAATGACATGTCCGACAAAAAAACTCCCCCATAATTCTGGTTAATAAAACCAAAATATACGGTACTTGAACCATTTATTTGGTAATTTTTCCCTTCATATAGTTACGGTTCACTGAAAATTCTGGTTTACAATATTATAGTTCTTTTTAGAACACATTGAGCAAAATATACAAAGCTAATTTATAAATTGAACAGAATAAATGGTTTTTATGACATGCTCTAAAGTATCATGATAAAATGAACAGATTTTTCTACATTTACCAAACTTTATAATGTATCGTAAAGCCATATTTTATCATAAATTTTACAAAAATCATTACTAAAGTGCGTCAATAAATATTATCGAGCTTTTGGTATTTCCATAGAGCCAGAAACACTATAAATTTTACCATATTCTGGTAGTTTTGTAAATATATTTTCTTCTTTTAGTAGAAATGTGCTTGAATTTTGAATTTCAGTTTATTAGATCATAAGATCAGGCTCTTGATTGGGTCACAAGATTACGTTAGATAAAAATGCAAATTAAATTTTTTGTTAAAATCGTGAAAGATCACGGAAACGGTCTCTTACAAAAAATATGCTCTATTTTCAATTCCACAAAATTAATACAAAACGATTTGCTAAAATTTATTACTGACTAAGATTTCAGAGTTAAGAAGCAGTCTGTTTTTGTGCATGGCGAGTTTGGCAATAAAAATAAATAGCTTTCCTCAAAACGTGATATATTATGTATTTTAAAATATTTCCCGAAATAACGTCAATTTTCAATGATGTATAAAGGCTTAGAAGGCAATTTATAAGCCAGCGCATTTTGCAAAATGAACTTCATAACTCAATCCTGTCCATTAAAAGCTCCCAATTTTGTAAAATAATGCGTCTTTTACATTTTGTGCATAAATTTATTTTAATTTCAAATATATTCATTCATATCTATATCGCATTAAAAATTTAAATTCAACTCTATTCCAAACTTGATTCTCTGTGAAATCCACAAACGGAAAATTAATATCAATATCATGAATTATACAAATTATTTCATTAGAGAGACATTCAATTTTAAAGAAATTGAATTGTATAACTTTTTGCATGAATAAATTTTAATAAAATAATTTTAATTCTTTTGAAGACGCGTTGATAAAATTTTCAGAAACATAACACTCATCTTTCAAGCTTTATATTTAAAATTATCATTTTCGAATAGATAATTGATGCATCAAAATGTGTCTTTATACTTTAATAATGAAAAATTCCGTTAAAAACATTAATAGTTTATAATAAAATATTATTAATGGTTATAATAATTAGCTATGAAATGTTTAAAAGCCTTCGAAAAATGAATAGATAAAACTTACGAAAAGATAAAATTTTTTTTCTTTAAAATACTCAATTTAACATATTAACTTTTGAATTATTACTTTATTTAGAAAGAAACCTTATGTGTATTTACATAATACTTTAATTATAAATTATTTGGTTAACATCAATAATGATTTTTTTAATAAAATATTAGTAATGGTTATTATAATTAACTATAAAAGGAGTAAATGATTTGAAGATGTTTACATAAAAACTCTTAAAAAAAAAGAAACCTTCATCATAGTACGCCGCTAAAATTTTCGTTCTAAAAATTACGGTAAAATAACCGGCAGCCATCTGTCCATCCAATTATTAGTTAGGATTAAGGTAAAGATCTTTTTTTACTTTTACGGTTTTGAAACCTTTTGCAACTAGCTTGGCTAAAAAACAATGAATCAAAAACTATACCGTTTTTCAACCATTTGCAACTAGTATGGCTTCAAATCTGTAAAAAAGAAAATTTAACTGGGCATCGGAAATAGTTTAGCAGCTGCCATCTATGGGTGAATGAGAGTTTCGTTTTCTAATAGTCCTGGGTCACAAATCGGGAAGTGAAGGACACGTAAAACTCTTCATGCGTTGAACTAAATAGACGATGTATTATAGTGTCAACGCTAGTACTCGAACCCCAGTTCTGTCGGTCATGGGATTCACAGATTAGCCCTCGACTTATTATGTACCCATCTGCAAAGGAACTAAGTGGCTTCATAAGGTGGGCCTAGTTTGTATGATAAAATTCTAAAATGAGTTAATAAACAATTTTTCTCACAGTTAACAGTTTGAATACCATCTTATATATGGTTATTTGATTATTTTGGTTGAATGTGGTAAAATAACCATTAAATAAATATTTATGTAGCCATTTTTTAAAGAAATTTCTAAGAGTGTACAGAGTGACGAAAGACAATGAAGCGTTACAACAAAAATCATTTACGGGGATCACTTGACAATTCTTGACCAAAAACTACTTAGATCAAGTTTCATTGAATAATAAAGATCAAACTTTAATGATTCTAAAATAATTTTAGTTTCTAATCTAGTTGCATTCAAAGTTTATTTCATTCTTTTCCAAATTTTTTTGTGCAATTTGAACCTTTCGGTGGCTTTTTCCAAAAATTTGAAATTTTAACTAAAAAGAAATTTTTTTTTCCTGAAAGTTTTGGTGTACAGTGGATAAAAAAAATATCGAATCACCCTGAATAACTTTTAATCCAATGATGGGATCTGCACGTTCTCGAAATTAATCTTAATGATTTGAGAGGTTGACCTCAAATATGCCAATCATTTAGTACAGGCGGTATTTTAAATTAAGAAATCCAAACACAAAAACGTACTTTCTCTGAATAAACATAACCTTTTTTTCAACAGATTCGGATTTCTGACCTCCGAAACACAGGGCGTAGCTGCAATCTGAGAAACATGGTCCCAATAGTTTGGTATCTCTTAATTTTACGTCTAAATTAAATTTGTACCTCTTAATGTTGATTTACACTTTTGCATATTTTGCCATATCTCAAAAAAGTTTATATCTAAAAACTTTTGTGCATAAAAAAACTATCGAAACTTTGATATATAAAAAGGTGTATTGTAACAGATTGGTGAAAAAGTTTTATCTAGTTTCATATGTGTAAAAAATGAAGCATATTTAAGCGTAAGTAAACAACGTCGGATTAAAAACGTATTTAAAATTGCAAAAATAACTCCAAACACACTGAAATTTTTTTTAATTTGATAATTCACTGATTGCACAGTAAAAAAAAGTAATACGTGTTGATAATTTTCTATGTTTCTGACTGTATGTAAAATAGCTAACAAAAGAGATTCTATAAGCACTTGCATGAAAGATTAAAAAAAAATGCAATTGTTTTGGAAGTTGTGTGCTCGATTTTATCTTTAGTTTCCAGTAGACTTATTTATTAAAGCAATGGAATAGTATCAAAATATACAGTTTAAGGATGAAATTGATTGCAAACGCGAAAAAAAAGAAAAATCTAAAAACTTTAATATCAAAAATGTTTTATATTCAATGAAACTTAAAAAGAGCAACTCTAAAGTCTTATTCCCCCACTTGAGGCTTGAAAATAATTAGTAATCATATTTGTCAAAAATATACTTCATAATCCTATGCCTAAAATGTTTTAGTATCAAATATGAATATATAGAAGTAATTTCATTAATTATAGAAGTAAATTAATTACAAAAAAATAGTTTATGATTTCATCTGTGGTCATTATTTTTTGAGTTTAGTTCGTAAATAATAATTAAAATAACTAAACAAGTTCTCTACTAATCGCGTATCAAGCCGCAAAGGGTATCAAGAAATTCATTTCACCAATTTAATACCTAAAAAACGTGAAAAACTAGAAAAAGAACATAAATTTTAGCGCTTGTTTGAGATTAGGGTTATGAATTTTAAATTATAACAGGAAAAAATTCCCTTTGTTCAGTTTTATTAAATTTTTCTTCTGTGTTAATGTCTTTGACACAAATTCATATAGTTTTATTGCGAAGTAAGTAGACAGAACAAAATACCATAACTTTTTTTTAAAGGATTTATTTTTCCCAACTTCTCTTTCATAAATCATTTAGTATTTGAAATTAAAGGAGGGCATTCCTTTACCTAATGCTTTCTAAGAGACGGCCAACTGGTCGGCGCTACGCTTCTTATAAAGCTTCAAAGACTAGAAAACTATTTGCCAGGACAATAAAGAGAGATGGTGCGAATGACGTCACTTCGTGGGCTAAGCGAGCTCAAAGTATTCCTCTTCAGTCACTTACAGTGGATTCGTTTTTTACCTCTGCTATCATCATTAACCTATTCATATCCCTACGAGTTTTTCTATCAGTTGCTTAGCCACATAAAAGTTTTTGAGATAGTTTAGGGACTCTCGTTACCCAAATAGATGGCTTATTGTGATCTTTAGTATTGCGAATCCAGAGGAATTTCTTAAAACGGTGTTTTAAGAATAGATAAAAAAAAAAGTTTTTGCCACATATTTCTAAAAATTACACAGTAGTTAATATTTGATAAACTAATAATCGTATGATTATAAATATTGAAATGACACGGTCTTTTTGTCAATTGTTTATCAACATAATAGTCTTTGAGACAGTTTGAAGGTTGTCTTTACCCAAATAGTTGGCGTATTGATTTTTAGGCTTACGAATCCAAGGAAATTTCTTAAAATTATATTTTAGCCTCATTAATGAAAATAAGTTTTTTTGCACATAATTTGGAAAATTAATACAGCAATAAAAATTTCTCGAATCATAAACTTATAATTAAAAATAAATTGGCAAAATTAAAAATAAAATATTGTTTTATAATATGTGGTAATTTTATCATTATACCCTAAAGCATAACATAAAAATAATTTATTCAGTTAAATTTACTTTTCAGGGATGTATTATTTACTAAATGAGAGGTAATAAGGAATATAATATTTAAAACTAGAATTTCCATTCAGCCGTTACTATAAATGAATGGAAAAATGACCATATAAATGGTTTAAATTCCGTATAGTTTGGTTTTATTAACCAGAATTTTTTTTCCAGAAATGTCATGACTAAGGCCCGGATTTTGATGACATTTGCATTTTTTTGCATTTTTTGCATTTTTGGGCATTTTTTGTCTTTTAGAGCATTTTTTTAGATTTATAGGCATTTTTCTTTAAATTTTGGGGCATATTTTGCATTTTAATGCATTTTTTAAAATTTTTTGTTAATTTTTTCCAATTTTTATTATTTTTTATCAATTTTCATTATTACACTGGCTTCCAAACAATGAAGAAAATCTATAGGATATTAACAGGTGAAGCAAAATCTTTTCAAATTGAAGAAGAATTGTCAGTAAGTGAGACCGTCTTTTTCAAGTACGCACCCATAACATCAGTAGACGTTGAAAGAAGCTTCTGCAGGAATGAAATTTTGCTTTCAGACAAGAGACGCTCGTTTACATTTCAAATTATCAAAAAACATTTAATAATCCAATGTAAGTCTGATATTTAGTAATATTATGAGATGGAAGTTGTTATATTCATTAAAGTTTCTATACAAAATAAAAATATTTTGGTGTCAATATAATTTCCTTTTTTTTGTTATTTTAGGATATAAAACATATTTTTCAAACTTTAATGAACGTAGAACAAGTATTGCAATGCTTTATATTTTTTAAATGACTCATTATAATTTTAAAGAGCAAAACATTTTTTTAATTCAATATTTTTGCTTTATTTAAGGAACTTTTGCGCAATTTTTGAATTTTTAAGGGCATTTTTTGCACTTTTTAAGGGCATTAGTTGAGATTTTTTAGGTCATCAAAATCCGGGCTCTAGTCATGACTATGTAAAACGGTAATTTTGCCAGAATTTTTTTCCTCCCTGTATAACGAACTACACGGTTTTTCTACCAATTGATTAGTTACATAAAATTTTTTGAGATATTTTCTAGATTGTTTTTTCTTGAAAAAATTACATAATATGAGTAGTTTGGCTGAAGAATCCAGAGAAACTTCTTGAAATGCTGCAAATTAGGTATTGCCGCAAATTTGGAAATATATTGCGATAATTTAATACTTCTCGAACTGGTAATCTTATTGAAAGAAATATTTTATTGACAGAGTGTCTCTGCCAATTGTTTAGTTACGTAAAGGTTTTCGTAGCAGCCAAGATACTTTGTTTACGAATTCGATTGACTTATCTTTGAGTCACAGGTTTAAGAATCTAAGGGAATGTCGTAAAATAATGCTTAAATATTTTCAGAAATTTTAACTAGAAAATGAGTATTCTGACTCATAATTCGGAATATTAGATATCAGAGTTTAATAATCTTTTGCAAGGATAATTATAATATATGAAATATTTAATATATATGATTGTTTTATTAGATTAATTATATAAATGTTTTAAGACAGTTTGGGAAATCTCTTTGCACTAATTGACAAATTTAAGTTTGGGTAATAGCTTATAGAAAACAGAAAGCGTTAAAATGATGTTTTAAGTATTGTCAGAGATTTAAATTGTAAAAATATTTCGACACAATTTGGGAGATTGAATATCAATATTTAATAGCAACATTTCAAAACTGTTAGAGCTTAGTGTCAGAAGATGCAAAGTATATTGATAATTTTATTTGCACTTCGTTAAATTTAAGCTTAGAACCTTTATCTATTATTAAGCCTTTATTTGTTATGATCGTTTAATATTTTCTTGCCATATCATACTTGTATTCTAGCCTCTAGCTCTTAAATCAGGTAAGTTTATTTTCTAAAAGTGAGGCGTATAATTCAAAAAAGGAGATTTAATTCACTTTGTATGAAAAAAAGTCAAATTTTCATTTACTTACATTCAATCATATTGATTCGAGAGGTAGTTATTAAATAAGTTAATGAATTAGAGAAACCGATACATTGAATCAAATTACGGTGCACTGGAAAATTCCTTTTAACGTAACATCCTTTTTGATCGTAAGATTTTATACCGTAATTTTTACAGCAATATCTATTTAATTAGAGTGATACAGTGATTTTACGGTAATTATTAATTTAAAAATAACGGTATATCAGATTTTTTGCTCTGTAACATGTTCCGGTTTTCATGTTCCTGAGTTCCGGGACTTTTTACCACAATTTGATCCGGAATTTCATGCATTGTATTTCATGTTTCAAGAAACCATTCAAACATACCATTTATTGTAAAATTGGAGTTTTTCTCTTTCAATATATGAAGGAGAAGGGGCATTTGCACTCTAGAAGAAATGGTCTTTATGATTTAGGTAAAACGCAAGCACGGTTTTCATGTCGTTTGGTATGCGGTTTTGAGCAGATATGCAATCTGAAATGTGTTTTTGACCACAGATCAGAGCACGTGCTACATCATAAGTGACAGGTGATACAGGTGGCAATAACTCAGAGTGATCAAATTACTTTCTTACTATCTTACCACAAGAATGCCATGAATCAGTTGAGAATAAGATCTCCGAAATGTTACTTTTCAGAACGCATGCCAGATAGTGCGTGGTTTCGAAATCCCCAAAGAGAAACCGTGTTTGCGTCCGACCTTAGCAAGGAGAGGGGTCGAAATTTTAATTTCATTAATATTAATTTCCAGATTTTTGAGTATTTTCTCCTATCTTTCGTTTCTCAACTAAAAACTTGTTTTGAAGCTATTAACACAAAACAAGAAGCTAATCATAAATTCCTAAAATTTTTCAAAGGAAAAAAAGCATTAAATTATCTACGAAGGTAAACTTAAAATATTTTTTTTTAACTTTTAAAAGAAATCCTTAATTTTTATATAAAATATTCTACGGAAAACATTCAAAACAACTATTTACAAAATAGTCTTTTACTTTTATTTTATAGGTATTTTCCCCGAAATAAAAAAGTAATCTTTGGTAATTGTTCATTTTTTATTATTTTATCTTCTCCTATTCCTTTCTAAAAGAAAAATCGAAATATTTTGATCCTAAATCTGAAATTTATATTCGTAATTTGGTTCTTTTAGCGAGTTTAAAAATCACCGAAGTATTTCACGTTTCACTGCAAAATATTTTAGAAAAAGAGAAATATTTGATTAAAGTAATATTTTCTGAAAAGGAGAATAAAAATTGCTCCAGAAAGTATAAAAATAGTTTAAAGTATAATCTTTGGAATCTTATTTGTTTTCAAGCTTCGCTGGTTTCATTAGCCATGGTAACGGGTATAAAAAATATTGAAATATATTTCTATTCAAGTATGCAAATCCTATGAATGCTTCAGTAGCTAGTCTATTATATTTTGAGATTAAATCAAGCTTTTCGTGTATTTTTGTGCGCAATTAAAATAAAATAAAAATCCTGTACTGAGTTTTTGAAGGATATTTTATTCTGTTATGCAATGATGTGATCTCCTTTATTTTATGTTTTCCGAAATAATTCACATTCATGATTTCAAGAGATTTTTTAATAAAATATCTAATGAGATATTTTAAAGAAGTAAATAGAGGCTTTAGCATTGTAACTATAGTTGTTTCTGGCTTTCCATCGAAAAGAAATATTTTTACTATTTGGTTATAGTATAAATAATAATAGCACATTCTCATGTTACTTTTTAAAGATGCAAAGCGTCATTTTTTATCAATGTTTCTGATTCATAATTTTCTTATTAATATTCTAGCTTATATAAGTATTTTATTATATTATTAGAGTCTTAGAATGGAATCTATAAGACTCTTTTATAAACTGATACAACGTAATACTTAATGAGGAAAAAAAAGTATCGTCAAAACTACTAGAATACGATAAAGTTTACCGTGTTTCTGGCTCTATGGGAACAACAAAAAAATCATTCATTTTTATTGAAACTATTTGCTAATGATTATGATAAAATTAGCAATAAAAATTATAAAATTAAAAATAAAATAAAACTATTGTAACTATATTTGCTTCCACTTTACCATCGAAAAAAAATATTCTTACTATTTGGTAATAGCATAAATAATAATAGCACATTCTCATGTTACTTTTTAAAGATGCAAAGCGTCATTTTTTATCAATGTTTCTGATTCATAATTTTCTTATTAATATTCTAGCTTATATAAGTATTTTATTATATTATTAGAGTCTTAGAATGGAATCTATAAGACTCTTTTATAAACTGATACAACGTAATACTTAATGAGGAAAAAAAAGTATCGTCAAAACTACTAGAATACGATAAAGTTTACCGTGCTTCTGGCTCTATGGGAACAACAAAAAAATCATTAATTTTTATTGAAACTATTTGCTAATGATTATGATAAAATTAACAATAAAAATTATAAAATTAAAAATAAAATAAAACTATTGTAACTATATTTGCTTCCACTTTACCATCGAAAAAAAATATTCTTACTATTTGGTAATAGCATAAATAATAATAGCACATTCTCATGTTACTTTTTAAAGATGCAAAGCGTCATTTTTTATGAATGTTCTTGACACATCATTTTCTTATTATTGCTCTAGATTATATAAACATTTTATTATATTATTAGAATCTTAGAATAGAATCTATAAGACTCTTTTATAAACTGATACAACGTAATACTTAATGAGGAAAAAAAAGTATCGTCAAAACTACTAGAATACGATAAAGTTTACCGTGCTTCTGGCTCTATGGGAACAACAAAAGAAATCATTAATTTTTATTGAAACTATTTGCTAATGATTATGATAAAATTAACAATAAAAATTATAAAATTAAAAATAAAATAAAACTATTGTAACTATATTTGCTTCCACTTTACCATCGAAAAAAAATATTCTTACTATTTGGTAATAGCATAAATAATAATAGCACATTCTCATGTTACTTTTTAAAGATGCAAAGCGTCATTTTTTATGAATGTTCCTGACACATCATTTTCTTATTATTGCTCTAGATTATATAAACATTTTATTATATTATTAGAATCTTAGAATAGAATCTATAAGACTCTTTTATAAACTGATACAACGTAATACTTAATGAGGAAAAAAAAGTATCGTCAAAACTACTAGAATACGATAAAGTTTACCGTGCTTCTGGCTCTATGGGAACAACAAAAGAAATCATTAATTTTTATTGAAACTATTTGCTAATGATTATGATAAAATTAACAATAAAAATTATAAAATTAAAAATAAAATAAAACTATTGTAACTATATTTGCTTCCACTTTACCATCGAAAAAAATATTCTTACTATTTGGTAATAGCATAAATAATAATAGCACATTCTCATGTTACTTTTTAAAGATGCAAAGCGTCATTTTTTATGAATGTTCCTGACACATCATTTTCTTATTATTGCTCTAGATTATATAAACATTTTATTATATTATTAGAATCTTAGAATAGAATCTATAAGACTCTTTTATAAACTGATACAACGTAATACTTAATGAGGAAAAAAAAGTATCGTCAAAACTACTAGAATACGATAAAGTTTACCGTGCTTCTGGCTCTATGGGAACAACAAAAGAAATCATTAATTTTTATTGAAACTATTTGCTAATGATTATGATAAAATTAACAATAAAAATTATAAAATTAAAAATAAAATAAAACTATTGTAACTATATTTGCTTCCACTTTACCATCGAAAAAAAATATTCTTACTATTTGGTAATAGCATAAATAATAATAGCACATTCTCATGTTACTTTTTAAAGATGCAAAGCGTCATTTTTTATGAATGTTCCTGACACATCATTTTCTTATTATTGCTCTAGATTATATAAACATTTTATTATATTATTAGAATCTTAGAATAGAATCTATAAGACTCTTTTATAAACTGATACAACGTAATACTTAATGAGGAAAAAAAAGTATCGTCAAAACTACTAGAATACGATAAAGTTTACCGTGCTTCTGGCTCTATGGGAACAACAAAAGAAATCATTAATTTTTATTGAAACTATTTGCTAATGATTCTGGTAAAATTAACAATAAAAATGATAAAATTAACAATAAAATAAAACTATTGTAACTATATTTGTTTCAAGTTTTCCATTGAAAAGAAATATATTTACTATTTGGTTATAGTATAAATAATATTAATAATAATAGCACATTCTCATGGTACTTTTTAAAGATCGTCCTTTTTTATGAATGTTCCTGATACATCATTTTCTTATTATTATTCTAGATTATATAAACATTTTATTATATTATTAGAATCTTAGAATCTATAAGAGTCTTTTATAAACTGATACAAAGCAATACTTAATGAGAAAGAAAAAGTACGGTCAAAACTACCAGAATACGATCAAATTTACCGTGTTTCTGGTTCTGTGGGAACAACAAAAAAAATCAGTAACTTTTATTGAAACTCTTTGTTAATGATTGTGGTAAAATTAACAATAAAATATGGTTTTATATTATGTGAAAAAAAATTGGTAGTTTTATCATGATACCTTAAAGAATGGCAATAAAACCATTTATTCGGTAACATTTACTTTTTAGTTTTGTATTTTTTAATAAATGTATGGTAATAAGAACTACGTTTTTGAGAACCAGAATTTTCAATAAACCGTTAACTTATGAACGAAAAAAATTGTCTTATCAATGGTTTAAATAACGTCTAATTTGGTTTTATTAATCAGAATGAAGTCATTTTTTTCCTCTGTGTACAATGGTAGAAAATAATTAAGTAACTCTAGAGAGCATAAAAACAATTTATAAAATTTAACAAATAAGAAAAAGTAATCATTTCACCACGTTGATGATTGGTATTTTCTAAATGTATGTTGGAGCTTTGCAAGAGTTAAATATATAGAATTGCCTATCTTAGAAATCATTAAAAAATTAAGTACATGCAATGAAACACAATTACAAATTAAAAACTAAAAATTAAGTATTAATATTACTTGTTGTTGTTTATAACACATACTGCATTTTTTACTATTATTTAATAAAATCGAACTATTCTTTAAAAAATACCCGTGACCATTTTACTATACATATATACCATGTTCATAAGATCAACGCTGCTGTCCCGAAGAGGAATTAAAAGGTCTGATTTTTTCAATCTTATGTGTTAAGTGGTTTTTTTGTGAATTTGAGAAAATAAGCTGTTATAAGAACATAACTATCAGAACGTAAATAATTTAAACCACCTATTGCATCACTTTGAATATGTTTACTATAAACCGCCTTTTGAATATACTTGAAAGTTTCTATTCGATATATGTATCAATATAAAACCATCTATTTGACTATATCTGAATTAGAATGCACTCCTTTGAAACCATTCATCGCACCTACATGAGAATATTTATTAGGGAATTTATATTTGCTTTGTATGTTTCGAAGAATGAATGATGTTAAGCAAGTAATATAATATTTCCAAATTAGAAAAGTAAGTCTTTTCAAAATGTTATTTCGAGATTTCTATCACAAAGATCTTCATTAAAATGTTAAGAATTTATCTATTATGTTTATATATGTATGTAGTATTGATTTATTTTATCTACTAGAATTGTTTCAGTTAAATTTACAATTATATCTATTTGAATGCATTTTTTGAAAACATTTTTTCTAAGCTTAAGGAAAATTAATTTGTATTCTCAATTTATAGCTATCTATGTCATGTGTCAAAATCGGAAAAATTGAATATAATTAAAATGTGATTCTTATGTTCGTTTATTAAGTTCAGCCTTATCTAATTATACATATCTCTTATAATTTATTTAAACAAAACCACATACTGTGACGATTTAAATTTATTTTCGCAATCGACCAATTTAGAAAGATTTCTATCTCTTATTCAATGCATCTATTCAAATTGATATAAGAAATGTTACCAAAACAAAATTTTTCAAGTGCTTCCTGTTAGATTAAGTATTAGACTGTATCTATTTTAATAAAATTAAATAAAAACATGTATTGTATCGATTTAAAATAATATATATATATATATATATATATATATATATATATATATATATATATATATATATATATATATATATATATATATATATATATATATATATATATATATATATATATATATATATATATATATACATTTGAATGGATATAGACAGGACAGTATAAATTTAAATATACTTACAGCCGACCATGAAATATTTCTAAATCAAGAAGTTTAGATATATTCAAAATGCGATTTGCAAAGTTCTTTCAATTGGATATAGCATTTCAATCTTAATGTAAATATTGTAATATATTAATATTAAAATACAGATTGTATCTAATTAAAATTTTCTTATCTATCTATTTGAATGTATCTATATTTAAAATTAGCTGATACTAATAACTTAGAAGTGATTAGCTCTAAGATGTGTAGAGCAGATATATATTTGAAACTAAGTGCCGACGATAACATGCTTCTTTACCTAGAAAATTATTTTCAAAATGTAATAGTTTCTTAACGTCATTAGAAATTCAAAGAGCAAAAATTACTGAAGAATTTATTTGAATGCATCTATATTAGAAAATAAAAGGTTGAAACTAATAACTTGGAAAGTAGCTAATTCTAAGATTTGGCAGAAAAGATATATATTTCAAACTTACAGCCGGCAATAACATGTTTCCAAACTTAGAAAATTATTTTTAAAAGATAATAATTTTATTATTTAATTATAAATTTAGAGAATGAAACTTGATTTATTTGTTTAAAAAATTATAAATTTATACAAACCTATTATCATCCACGCAAACAGTATCTAAGACACATGCAGCATATTGTAGAGCTTTTTGTAACACAGACGCAGGAACTTCTCCATGCTGCAAGTGGTTCGCGAGTTCTCTTAACCTGTAAATAAAAAGAAAATTAAAAATACAAAAAGAAAAAAAAAATTGGGAAAAAATTGCATATTATAATGGGAGGTAGTGTTGCTTCTTGAACCACCTTATATTTTTAAACTTTAATTAAGTGACAAAAGTATAAATTGATCCAATCAATCCCCAACTGAAGATAGCAATGGAATCATCAAGTGCCGGGGTAGCCTGGTCGGTAGGGCACTGGGCCCATGTCCGATAGTTCGCGGGCTCGAACACCGCCGGCCGAAGACTCCCCGTATAGTAGGTGACTGATGTATGTTAAAATTCTGTCGAGTCGCAAAGTCGTCCATGTTCCCATAACAAATCAATACCTCTGGGGGTACTGGATTGGAGATCGATAGTTCTCTGATTCAGGTCAAAATTACGATCTGTGGATGAATGAATGGATGTATGAATGGGTCTGTCTTATAAACAGGTGTGACGTATGGTGCGGCGAAGTCGAATTCTTGATCATAGATGGCGCCACTGAAAAACAAGAATCGCACACTCTGCCTTAAATTTGCTTGGTTTCACCAAGCAGGCTTGCCCGTGTGGCGAGTGGCATTAGAACCAACCAAACAAGAATCATGAAACGTCAATCAAAAAGTCAGTTAATATTTTGAAAATGTTATAAAAAATAGCTTAAATTAGAATATTATTATTGTAAACATTTAAGTATTAATTGGCTCCAAGAAACAGTTGATGTATTACTATGCTGAAATGTTTAAAAATATTAATTTGTTCTGATATAGTAAAAAAAGACAATTTATGTTAATTTGTCATTCGTAAGTTATCTTCTGGAGCAAGATTGAATTATTTTTAATGAAATTCAATTAGGAAACCGTGCAAGGAAAAATATCACCCACGGGTATTAACTTAGTTTGTCCATAGGTGTCAAAGTTAGTTTGTTCATGCTTGTCTTTGTTCATGCATATTCATTTCATTTTATCATTTATCTACAAACCAGAGCAAATAATAATAACAATAATCAAGGCAAAAAGGATTTTATTATCTTTCACAAAGTAACATCAAAACTAGATTACTACTAGAACAGAACGTTTTCTTCCTAACCTACCCTATAAAAAAATCCTATTTGTGAAAGCTTTAAATGAATTTCTTTAATTTCATTTCCTAATATACACAAATACTTTTTTATTTCTTTTAGTTTAACGCTATCGTGTTTCCTAAAATAACCTCATACCTCTAAAAAATCATGCTAAATCTATAGAAATGCTTTTTTAGCTTAATGAGATTTTGGTAGATTCTAAAGTTTCATTGGAATCTACCGCTTCAACAAATTGATTTAAGCAAACAAACTACCTACCATATAAAATTCTTAAGATCGTAAGAAAATTATCTAGTTATTTTTCGCCAAGAATACATTTATTTTATTTTTTAGCGGAAGTTAATTTAATCCATAAATTGTTGTATTTAGCGTTTCACTGAGTAATTGAATATTTTATTTCTCAAAAATTTTCTCCTTGGAAGTATAATGTTCACTTTAAGAAGTAACTAAAAATTTCTAAGCAAGGTATTCTTTTTGCTTTTTACTATACACTACACAGTTTTTCGTTTAAATATCCTATACTTGAAAAATCATTCGCTTAGTTATTTATCTTAGAATATTTCGCTTTGCTTACATAATTACGGAATAAATGAGTTTTTCTAGTAGAACCATTTTCTGAATGAAATTTTTGTTTGTACTGTGGACGTTATTTAAATGAGTACTAATCAGTATAGAATAAGGAAAAAATGAACAAATTTAGTAAGAAAACAGCAGCATTTAATTTTGTAATGGTACCGTACACTGTTAAAATTTTCACTCTAAAATTATGGTAAAATAACTGTCCATCCGATTAACCGTTAAGTTTACGGTAAAGAAAATTTTTTTCTTTCATGGTTTTGAAACCATTTACAAAAAGTATAGTTATAAGACCATGAATACAAAACTATACGGTTTTTTAACCATTTACAACTAGCATTTTTCAAAAACGTAAAAAAGAAAAAAATTAATTATGTAACTAGACATAGAAGCTCGATTTTTCGTAAGGTAATAGGCATTAGAGAGTGCCGGACACTGGAAATTTTTCCTGTGTTGAAAGGAATGGAGGAAATATTGTGATGTCAACACTAGGACTCGAACTCAAGTTCTGCCGTTCATGAGATTGACAGATAAGCCCGCTTGGCTATGTTATGTACGCTTTTGCAAGCAACTAAGTAACTTCACTAGGTCGTTTCAGTGGGAGCGTCAAAATTCTGGTTATTATACCGTATTAGGTGAAAGCAGTTAATAAACAGTTTTTCTCAAATTTAACAGTTTGACTACCATTTTATTTACGGTTATTTGACTGCTTTGTTTAAATATGGTAAAATAACCATTCAATAAATTGTTATTTACACATTTTTTCAGAGAAATTTCCAACAGTGTAGGAATAGAACTTATTAATATAAAAAGTATTTAATTGGTTTTCAACTGTTTGATTCTGTCCTTTAAAAAAAACAAATAAGTTAGAAATGTTGGAATTTTTAAATTAGTAACCTTTTTAGTACTAGGGTTATTTTTTAAGTAAGGGCTCAGCTGTGTTCAGCAGCTGTGCAGGTAAACTGTACTGTCAGTTTGTCCCTTAAAATGCTCAAATTTAAAAAAAATCACCATCCACGCATGACATACGGACAGTGATGTGTTTTTAGCCGGCAAGAAACCTGTCTGTTGCCAAATTGAACCACCGAGTTAAGGGGTACAGAAAACATCACTGCAAGTACTTAAATATTTGAGAGAGAAAAGAAAAACAAAAAATTATTCATATTCAATAGTTAATATATCTTCTATGATAAGCAATTATAGTTTAAACTCTTCATGACATGCTTCCCACAAGTTTTTCTCTGACGTTAAATGGTATTTTTTTCTCAATGATCTTAATATATCTTCTATGATAAGAAATTATAGCTTAAGCTCTCCAGGGCATACTTTCCACAAGTCTTTGTATAACGTTAAATGGTATTTTCTTTCATAATCTATCTTAATATACACCGAAGAGCCATTACAATATGATCACCCTCCATCTATAACAGCGGGGTCGCCCAGGGTTTCATGGTTTCTAGCCCAGGAACAATGTTTTCATGGAGCACATTAGGACCCTTAATCCTCATAGAACAATCCCTGACGCCTGTAAGCTACTTGAACATAGTTGCAGACCAGGTTCACACATTCATGGCAACAGTTTTTCCTGCGGGGGATGGTGTCTACCAACAGGATAATGCACCATGTCATAAGGGTCGAATCGTCATGGATTGGTTCAAGGAACATTCCAGTGACTTTCAAGTCATGTCTTGGCCCCCAAATTCACCTGACCTTAATCCAATAGAACATTTGTGGTCCTACTTGGAAAACCAAATTCGTGCTGCCACGCTACCCTCTCGCAATGTCAGGGAATTGCAGGATCAGTTGGTACCAGATACCTCCGACTACCTATCAGCACCTTGTGGAATCAATGCCACGGCGGGTGCTAGCAGTTTTGAGGGCTAAAGGTGGTCCTACATGTTATTAGCAGGGTGGTCATAATGTAATGGCTCTTCGGTGTATACCTTCTATGATAAGCAATTATAGCTTAAACTCTCCAGGGCATGCTTTCCACAAGTCTTTGTATAACGTTAAATGGTATTTTCCTCCATAATCTATCTTAATATATCTTTTACGATAAACAGATATCGTTTAAACTCTCCAGGGTATGCTTTCCATAAGTTCATTATGACATTGAATGGTATTTTCTTCAGTCTGGATTGAAGATGACTCCTAAGTTCCTTCATTCATTTGGAGCAATTTTTGTCTCTCTTAATTCTCAGAGGTTGTCAATAGGTTTCAGGTAAGGGCTCTGGACAGGCTAATGTATTCGGTCAATCCCATTGTCATCCTACATATCCATAGTGGGCTTTACAAAATTATAGCTATCATGATAGATATAATCTATCTTAATATATCTTCTATGATAAGCAGATATGGTTTAAACTCTCCAGGGCATGCTTTCCATAAGTTCATTATGACATTGAATAGTATTTTCTTCAGTCTGGATTGAAGATGACTCCCAAGATCCTTCATTCATTTGGAACAATTTTTGTCTCTCTTAATTCTCAGAGGTTGTCAATAGGTTTCAGGTAAAGGCTCTGGACAGGCTAATATATTCGGTCAATCCCATTGGCATCCAACATATCCATAGTGGGCTTTACAAAATTATAGCTATCATGATAGATATAATCTATCTTAATATATCTTCTACGATAAGCAGATATGGTTTAAACTCTCCATGGCATGCTTTCCATAAGTTCATTTGACATTGAATGGTATTTTCTTCAGTCTGGATTGAAGATGACTCCTAAGTTCCTTCATTCATTTGGAGCAATTTTTGTCTCTCTTAATTCTCAGAGGTTGTCAATAGGTTTCAGGTAAAGGCTCTGGACAGGCTAATGTATTCGGTCAATCCCATTGGCATCCTACATATCCATAGTGGGCTTCACAAAATGATAACTAGGGCTGTCGTTTTGGAAGTAACATGGGTCAAAGAAACAGCCCGTAAAACTGCCACAACGTAGAAAGTATACTGTCACTCAAAATAGTGCAGAAGGTGTCAGTGTTGAGCTTATTATAAACTTGAACCCACAGATCCTACTCCAAACCAGGAAAAATACTTCCAGACAATAATACAACAACCATATCCATGGGTGTTAAATGGACAGTGTGATATGTTATGATGCGTTATGAAGCATACACATTTATTGTAAGAGGCGCATCCAGAAAGTAAGTTACCCTAATTTATATATAAAAAAAGAACTCACACTTTCAGGAATATATTTATTGGCAACAAGTACAGCAATGTTTCAGCTATTTTTCAACATAGCCACCACCTGAATTGAGACACTAGTCGTATCGTGGAATCAACTTTTGTATCCCTCTGTCATAGAACTCTGCCGCCTGTGAATGGAACCAGCATGTGACAGACGTCTACTGTTACTGTGAAACACAGCGGAAATTGTGACGTGCCATTCAAAACAAGAGACGTGGAATGCTTACTGCAGGTGTTGCGCTCCTCCATGACAATGCTTGTCCACATACGGCACGACGCACACCAGCTGCTTTGACGGAATTTGGCTGGGAGTTGTCTCATCATCCACTCTACAGCCCTGATATTGCTCCCAGCGATTTTCAAGTTTTCTTGCACCTCAGGAAATTCCTGTCCCCCGGTGAACGTTTTGGCAACGACGAAGAGCTGAAGACGTCTATCACACGCTGGTTCCATTCCCAAACGGCAGAGTTCTATGACAAAGGATACAAAAGTTGATCCCACGATACGACAAGTGTCTCAATTCTGGTGGTTGCTATGTTAAAAAAATAGCTGAAACATTGCTGTACTTGTTGCCAATAAATATATTCATGAAAGTATGAGTTCTTTTTTTTATAAATTAGGGATACTTACTTTCTGGATGCGCCTCGTACTATCCTGAAACTAATTTCATAATTAACTAATTTCATAATTGCGTGCTAAATTTTTCGGTTATCTTAAAAAATTCCAGAGATGTGAGGAAATGAGCAAAAAAATAACATTGATGGATCTGAACTTTGAGTAGCTCTCCAGGGTAAACAATTGGGACTATATTTCCCAGATTGCGGCTACCCCTTATATTTTAAGGGTCAGAAATCTGAATCCGTCGGAAAAAAAATTATGTTTATTCTGAGAAAGTTTTTGTGTCTGATTTTGCAACTCAAAATATCGGTTGCGTTTATTAATTAGCATATCATATACCACTTCTTTAAATCATTAAGATTGAGTCCTAAAACGTTTAGATTCTATCATTAGATTTAAAGTTATTTAAGAATTCCGATTTTTTTGCACACAGTGCTTTTACATCCTTTTATAGTGTATTTTACCATATAACAATTAAGATTAATAAACAACCTATTTGACAATCTATTATTTAATATCTTATCTATATCTTTATTATTTATATCTTATGCGAATGTTATCGTTTTTAAAATAATATATAGAGGATTACATTGACACGCCATACTTAATAGTAAGAAATGAATGAACTATGTGAAAAGTAGCCATAAATCCTACTACGCAGTTTAATTCAGTTAGACAGATTGAAATTATCTGTTGTTAATAAAATAAAGATACCATAATTTACCGTGGTAGTCAAGTAAGTAAAGAATAGGACTCCTGACCAGAAGGGCTATTCTAAGACCCACCGAGTACATACGATACATATGCTCATAAAATATATGGAATTAGAAGTCCTGGAGTCGGTCGCTGAGCAGTATCATGGGTACAGGGATCTAGACAAAATTTCCATCCTTTTCAGATCTATCTCAAAACTAAGGCCTCATAAGTGGCCTCACTTAAACAAATGAGTGGTGCTGCCATCTATCCGGGAGGTTTTGAGCTAAGACATTTTTTTACTTTTGCGGTGCTCTCTAGTCAAGCGAAAGATGCACTTTCTTGACTTAATTTCAAAGGCCAATGGCTGGCGAGCGTGGTTTGTCTGAGTGACATCAGAAACGAAAACGGAGATCATATAAAAACGTTGGAATGGGATATTTAAAAATATAAAGATTTCTTGATATCTTACCTCACATTACATGGTTTAATATGATTTTTAATCAATTTTTATGCTTTCAACTCTAAACAGAATATCCCTCGATTACTTTATTTTGCAGAAAAGTAGAAACTTTTTCTTTAAAGTAAAAAAAAAAAAAAATCAAACGAATCTTTATAAATTAGAAATACCCTATCTCGAAGTTGAGAAAGAGAAAAAAAAAGAAAGAAATAAAAGCTTCAAAAATGATTTTTCAACGAATGTAATATTTTCATTCAGTTTAGTCGGTATCTCTAAACTGATTGAATTTGTAAAAATCGAAATGAAATCGAGTAATCGGATATAGAGTGTATTCGAATTTAACATTTTCATTACACTTATTCAAAATTTCATTTAAAATAAGAATATTTTACACCTTAAATCGCATTGAAGATATGGGATTTATCGAAATTCAAAAGATATAAAATTGATTGAACTTTCTTTATGTGTGCGTTGGATTTAAAAAAAAAATTAAAATAAAGAAATACAGTGTGTGATTGAATTTTTATAGCACATAAATCTTTAAACGAAAAATCTAAATCCGGTATCTTGGAGATTTCTACATTTTTAGAAACAGAAACATAAAGAGTGAAAAATTCACGCAAGTCTTAAGTTTTATTTAAATTTTCATTTGCGTAATAAATTTTTTTCACCAAAAAAGGCATCAGATGATTCAAAGTAGTATTTAGAAGTAGATCTCCGGTAATAAGAAACTTATCAATGGTTATTTTATTTTCTTATATTTGGTTTGGTTTCATCAGTTTTCACAGTTCGGCAATTATTACAATATTTTGACAATACTTGACTTTACAATATTTGACTAAATATTTTGAGTCGTGACGACTGAAAATTTTGAGCAGTGATGGCTCAGGGGATAGAGCGTTCGCCTTGCAATCAGATGATCCGGATTCGAATTCCGCATCCGGCTTGCACCGACCATAATATCCTCAGTGTTAAATATCTTCGGTGGTAGATGGATAGTGAGCTAGAGTCAAAGAAGTATGCAAAAAAAGAAAAATGCTTTTTAAAACCTAAAAATGGCCAATTATGCAAAAAAATAATAATATTTTTTTTGCTAGTTTTATAATTTTTTACACGTAATAAAAAAACTTGTCGGATACCTTAACCATTCAGTTTTTTTTGTCTTTCCAAAATGAGTTTTGTTAGAATAGACAGATAATCGAAATAATCGATTTAATTAAAATAATTTAAAAGGAAAATTGTCTACAAATTACAACTTCTAAGCTCCTTTGCCTTGATATAGTTTTTGTTTTAGTAAAACAGCAATTTCTAAGCTATCTCCAGAGCTATTTTTTACCATGAATAATTTGGATAATAATACCACTCTTCAAATTAAATATTCGGGATTTTATTTTCCCAACAGAACAGCAATCTAACTAAAATAAGAAATACGATTTCCTTCGCTCGCTTTTTAAGTTTTACCCATCTTACAAAAGTAGCTAGTTCTTATATTATTTTCGAAACAACCGCTACGTTTTAGTTTAAGAGGGAAAAAAATACAGAAGCACGGAAGTTTTATTGTGTTGTTTTCTTGAGACTAGTAAAAAATGTATGTCACTGTGAAGTTACGTGATCATTTAACTGTATATGTCGATGCAGAATAAACCAATGTAACTTACTTCTTTGAGAAACTTGCGAGCTTGCTCAGCAGTACTTTTCTGCCAAATTTAAACTGAATTTATTCAACCATTACAAAACTCGTTCGCAAACTTATTTTTCTAGAGCTCTAGTTTACATTTGCATAAAGATTTGAGCGTCATTTCGTCATAGCTGTTTGAGTTCAGTTTAAAATATTACTTTAATTTTTTTTCTTCTTTTTTCAATTACCATATGAGAAATGTATAAAAATACTAAACGGAAACACAGCTAGTTTTATTCTTAAATTCAAAAGACAGGCAAAGAAATGTGCAGTGCTTAAAAAAATATACGGGACCATTCTGAATAACTTTTGATCTAATGATGGAATCTTCACGTTCTATTGCTCAATCTTTATGGTTCAAGGGGGTGACTTCAAATATGCAGGCGATATTTTTAGTTACGAAATCAGACACAGATTTCTGAATGGAATCGATTTTTTAAATTCAATTTCTCAGAAACTATTTGATTGATTTCGATCAAATTTTGTATTTTGTCATGTAAAATTACATTCTCTAAAGCGATGTAAAAGGTTCAATTCTAACCTTTCTTCTAAAGACCTCTCAATTCAATTTTTTACTACTATTAAATAAAATAATATGAAACAAAAAATATTTACAAAATGTTATTGTAGGCAAAAAGTTCTCGCGATATGCAAAATACGCAAAAAGTAAAATTAGCATTTGGGGATCTAAACTTTGGATTGCTGTCCTGACCAAACTACGGACACCATATTTCCCAGATATCAGCTACCCCTTATACCTTGGGGTTAAAAATCCAAATCCGTCGAGGAAAAGTTATAGTTATTCAGAGAAAGTGCATTTTTGTGCTTGATTTCGTAACTTAAATATAGTCTGCTCGAACTAATTAGCATATTTGAGGTTGCCCCCTCGAGCCATTAAGATGTCCAAGAACGTGAAGATCCAATCATTAGAACAAAAATTATTCAGGATGGTCCGTTTTTTTCCCCTCACGTATGTTTGCTGAATTTCAGCAATGGGCAATTTATTGATAAATTTTCTTTATAGACTTAAAACACGCTCAATTAAATCATTTAATGTATGTAAATACTCTTATTAAATAGCAAAATATAGTTAAAAAAATAATACAGATAACGACATGTGCGTACCCTTCATCACTTGAAAATTGCGCAAAGTTTTTTTTAAGGGGTAGTGCAAGGTAGCAGACATTTTTAAAACAAACCGAATTTTGATAAAACTTTTAACAGAATTTAAAAGCATGGCTTTTCGGTCGATCTGACCTTTTTATAATTTTAATTTAAATTTTTTTGAAGTTTAATTTTTTTATGTAGTGCTTGCTAAGAATTCCTTTAATTCTAATTTATTATCGCATTAATACGCTACTACGTACGCATAATACGCTACTACGTACAAATAATACGCTACTATGTAAGCGTAATACGTATTCCTTTACCACTAAGAAAAAAGCTATGTGAAACTTCGAAAGTTCCATAGTTGGAAGGATTGCATGTGAAAATATCAATGTAAAAGTATTATTTATATATCATTATTTTTCTAGTCCTTAAAATGCAAGTTCATGAGATCTTTCATATGCATATTTGAAAAGTTTAGTGGATAAACCAAGTATGATTTTTTCAGAGGTATTTATAAATCAGGGAAAATTAAATAAAGCGATCGCATCTATATGGGTATGTTTAATTTTGCAGAATTGTTTTTGCGTCCACTTCAATATAATTAATACACATCTGTTTTGACTATGCATGCAGGGTTTTAATTTCAAATTAGGTAGTGGTAAATATATTGAGGTAAAGAATTATCAGTCCCGCTTTCTCGATAAATCTATAATGAAATAGTTCAGGTGTTCGGATCTTAGATTCGGAAAATGTCACTACCTGGTTCTTCCACTAAACTATTTATATGTGTGTCGTGAATATTAATCTAAAAATATTATTTCAGTGTGGCCAAAGCCTAGAAAATTTTTATAAATAGTAATAAATAAGTTCTGAGGTTATCCTGCATATTATAGGTTTAAATTTCAAGTCAATTTTATGAATTCAGTTGGTCAGTTGTAAGGCAGATATTTAATTTGCCAATATTTTTATTAAAGCATTTTGGTTTCTTGACTTTTTATTTTTGGAATGTGACTAACTTGTTTTCATAGATTATTAGTTTTCCAACTCCCAAAATTTAAGTTTATCAGGTATTTCTTAAACGGATTTACATGTTGGTTGTTAAAACATGTTTCAAATCAAAAGATAAAATAGGAATTTTTATCACTGTAAATAGTTGTTAAAAATCTCCGGATAAAAGTCGGATGAATTAGCACATTTTTAAATGTCGAAATTCAACGGCTTTAACCCCCTAACTTGTGCGCTCGAGTTAATTCGAGCGCGCTAAACAGGCCAAACTGTGCACACTGGAGATAATTCGAGCGGCGTTGTATCTTATGCTGCTATAATTTTTCCCACTCGAATATAATTAAGAATTTAAAATAACTATGTGAAAGCTAAGAAAAAAATCGTTTTATAGATATTTATCATTTACATAGGATTGTAAGCTATAGCACTTATTTATTCAAGGATAAGATATAGCCTTTTTCCATGGAACGAAACTGCAGTATATCAAAATTGTCCACCAAAAGAAAAGATAATGTTCTAAAATGTGTCTTTTTACATGAAAAAAAATAGATTTTTTTTACTGTTTTTTTCCAAACAATCTGCACGTTAAAGGGTTAATTCATATTTTTTTATAAATAAATGTGTACTCAAATAAAAAAAAAATCAAAATAATAATTAAAAGAATAAGTCAAAGGATATATTATTCTTGAAATTCAGTTGCTTTACTACAAGCTTTCACTGTGTCTACAGATAAAAGCTTATTTTTTATTTGGTCAAACTTATTTTCTATTATTTCTATTTTTATCACTACGAATTCTTCTTCTTCTTCTTCAGCACAACAGCCCCTTAAAGGTCTTGGCTGTCTCAACCACGCGTAGCCTCCAACGCCTCCTATCCATGGCGACTTTTTTCCAGTTGTTAATCTTTATTACTTTGAGATCTTTAGTAGTGTCATCCAGCCATCCTAGTTGGAGGTCTTCCTCTGGCCCGAGATCCAGAAGGATTTTTAAAGGTGGCGATTCGTACTGCGTTGTTTTTTTGGAACTCTCCAGATATGGTCAAGCCATCTTAATCTATTGCTTCGGAAGACCTGCACTATCTGTGGCTGTCCATAGAGTCTATATAATTCAAAGTTGTATCTGATTCGCCAACAGTCTCTTTCCTGTACTGGGCCAAAAATATTTCTAAGGATTTTCCTTTCAAGAACACCAAGAGTACGCTGAGTGTCTGCGTTTAGTGTCCATGCTTCACTTGCATAGAGCAATACAGGTAGAATAAGAGTCTTATAAATTTTAATTTTGGTTTTTCGACTGATTAGGCTTGATCTCAATTGCGTTCTTAGTCCAAAGAAGCACTTGTTTGCCATTTAAATTCGGTTGTCTACTTCTGTTTTTATGCTGTTTTGGTCATTGATCATTGTTCCAAGGTATTTGAATCCATTAACCTTATCAAAGGTGTAACCATTTATGAATAAAGGATCATGATTTACAGTTGTGGCTGGAGATTCCATAAATTTAGTTTTATCTTCGTTGATGATAAGGCCCATATTTGTGGCAGAAGTTTCAAGTGCCAGAAAGGTATCTCTCACTGCTCTCTCTGACCTCCCTATGACATCGATGTCATCAGCTTCACTACGAATAGTTGTTGAAAATATTTGGATAAAAGCCACAGTAATTGGCTCATTTTCAAGTGTAAAAATTTAATAGCTTTGATGCATATTTCTTTTAAATAAATGTTTACTCAAATTAAAAAAATATATAAATAACTAATTCTTACCTTTCAGCTGCTTTATTACAAGCTTCCATTGTATCTACAGGTGGAAGCTTATTTTCTGTTTGGTCCAAACTATCACTTTCTTGAGCTTTAGATCTTAGGAGAGATCCTCGGGGATTCATTCTTCGAATTAAAACTACTTCGTCACCATTTTCACTAGTGCCGTTCTCTTGGTTGCCTAAAAATTAAAATAAAATAAAAAGAAACTTAGCTTCATATCTTTTCTTACCTATGACACTTATCCTTGGTATTAAAGGATTTGTGAAGGATAAATAATAGATATAAAATTCAGACTGTTATCGCTTAAGTTTTTGCCAAGTTTCAATTCATATTTATTACGAGAATGTGCGAAAACTCATTTTATTAACCAATTGAAAATCAATATTCTATGCTCTATTTTGCTAAGAAATGAAATTTTAATATTAGGAAAGAATAAGTTTAGTACAAAGAAAGAATACAGCAATCTTTCTGTTATTAGGAGTTCCTCAAATATAACAAAATTCAACTTAGTAAAATGAATTTAAGATTATGGTAACAAATTAAATGTGCTTGTTGTAGATGCCAACCAAATTTTCATTCACAGTATATTAAATTAAAAACGATGTGCTGAAATAATAATAATTGAATTTAAAATACGATATTTATTTCATTCTACTTTTTAAACTAAATAATTTAATGATCTGCTGAACTCGATATTTGCAATATTATATTTACTATTTTTAGCGCATTTTATTATTGGTTTTTATCTGAGAGAAATAAAATTTACCTCTCTGCCGAGATTTATAAGCAATTAAAAGATTCTATTTTGATTTAGAAATGATGGCAGTATAATTTACTTTCACACCTAGATGGTAACAAAAATAGAGAAATTCAACCTAATTTTAAACCTAATTCAAGCTAAGCTAAACCTTCCACCTAATTTTAAATCTAATCTAATCAGTGCTCAAAAAAAAAAAAAAAAAAAAAAAAAACGGACCATTCTGAATAACTTTTGATCCAATAATCGGATCTTCACTTTCTAGGATTCAATCTTAAATTCTATTCGATTTTAAAGTTTTCGAGATATGACAGAATACGCAAAATATAAAACTAGCACTAAGCGATTCAAACGTTAGACTGCTCTACTGACCCAACTATTGTGACCATATTTCACAGATTGCGGCTAACACCTATGGGGTCAGAAATCGGAATTCATTGAAAAAAAAGGTATGCTTATTCAAAGAAAATACATTTTTGTGTCTGAATTCGTATTTTGAATTATCGTTTGCACTAACTGATTAGCATATTTGAGGCTACCCTCTCAAACCACTGAGTTCTAGAAGGAGCTGAGTTCTAGAAAATCTGATCATTAGTTCAAAAGATATTCAAAAAGGATCTTTTTTTGGTACACTAAACACTAGAGTTTGGTTGAGCTAGATTTGCGCACTGCGCTATCAGTTTTCTCATTAACTAGTTAAGAATTTGTTTTTTGTATATATACATAAGATGAAAATGATTAAAATAAACCAAATAATGACTTAGTTCGAAGTGAAAACTTAAAAGAAACAGTTATAAACGACGAAAATGGTTATTTGGGAAGCATTTTTACTTATTAAAGAATTTAATTATTTCTTTTGAAAAGTGCGATATGAATTACTAATGCAATATTTCATAAATGCTTGTTTTTTCATAATTTGTTCAATATATTGTTATCGGAAATATATTTCATTTTAAAAAATGCCCTTTCTATTTCATTGGTTGAAATAATTTCCTAAAAGCAAACAAAAGATTAAATAAGTATAGGTTGTATTTTAAGATAATCAGAGATATCATAAAAGTACTAACTAACTTGAGGTAATAAAATAACTATAAAAATACTCATCAGTGGTTATAAGAAATAGTAAATCGTGGAACCCCTTTAAATCTTTCTTGCAAACCTAGGGTCATGGAACACCAATTAGGAACCTCTGCTATAGTGAATGATAGTGCTTAATTGTGCTTGTTGATATCCTTTATGCAGTGTAATTTCAATAATACCTCTAAGAGAGAGCTGTGATGGCTCAGGGGATAGAGCGTTCGCCTTCTAATGAGGTGAACTGGGTTCGAATCCTAGAGATGGCTGGTCGTTACGAGGTCTGCATCCGGCTTGAAATGACAACAATGCTGACGTGAAATATCCTCACTCGTAGACGAATCATGAGTTAGAGTCCTCTTACCGTTGACACCATGGGAGGTTCTTGTGGTCCTCCTCTTCATGTAACGCAAAAGCGGGTTAGCTCCATCAAAAAATCGTCCACGGAGGCAAATTTCTCCCAATACTTGATCCAGAAGCTCCATTGTCTTCTGGATTGAGTTCAAAATTACAAGGCTACGTAGTTGAAGATTAGTAGTCGCAATTCCTGTCGGCTATTCAACGACGATTATAAAATAAAATGAAATATCTCTAAGAAGACTGAAAATAAATATCAAACATCGCAGAGTGATAAAAATTTCTTAAAGATTTTCGTTAGATAGGATAGTAGAATCTGAATACTATCAATCGATATGAACTGATCGATTTCAGGTTAGGTCTAATTTCGTGTAACATCTCGTTCTATCACATTCAAGGAGATTTTCTAGCAATTTCTTTTTGCAAAAAAAGAAAAAAGAGAACAAAGAAATTCAATATGAATGTTTAGCAAAAGACTTATAAAAATTATAAGATGATTTAAAGTCTTTAAGATGAAGAAAAAATCATAAACGATATTTAAAAAATATATATTAAGGGCAGTGATTGCACAACACCCTGCATATCGATTAAATGGCTTTGTTTAAGCATTTATAAGCATAATCATCTTTCTTTTTGAATTTCTTGCTTGAGTGTATTGTTTGACAGTTTTCGCGCAACGTATCTTTAATGCTGACAATAAATATGCGATACGAATCTCTTAAACATCTTCGTTAGATAGAATAATAGGATCTGAATACTATTAATCGAAATGAACTGACCGATTTCAGGTTAGAAAAAATTTCCATGTAACATCTCTTTCTATCCCATTTAAGGAAATTTTCTTGGAATTTCTTTTTGCAAAAATAGAAAAAAAAGAACAAAGAAATTCAAGATGAATGTTTAGCAAAGACTTATAAAAACTACAAGATGATTTAAAGTCTTTAAGAAGAAAAAAAAAACGATATTTAAAAATATATATTAAGGGCAGTGATTACACAACACCCTGTATATCCATTAAATGTCTTTGTTTACACATATAAAAATATAATTGTCATATTTTTAAATTTCTGGCTTAAGTGTATTAGTTGACAGCATGTGCAACGTATCTTTAATAATGTGTCTTTGAATGCTGACAATAAATATCCAACGTCACAGAATGATAAGAATCTCTTAAAGATCTTCGTTAGATAGGATAGTAGAATCTGAATACTATCAATCGATATGTAATATAATTGTCATATTAATTAATTAAAAGTAAAAATAGTAAGTAAAAATATAAGTAAAAAAGTTTGAAGTAAAAATATAATTGTCATAGTTTTAAATTTCTGGCTTAAGTGCATTAGTTGACAGCATGTGCAACGTATCTTTAATAATGCGTCTTTGAATGCTGACAATAATTATCCAGCGTCACAGAATGATAAGAATCTCTTAAAGATCTTTGTTAGATAGGATAGTAGAATCTGAATACTATCAATCGATATGTAATATAATTGTCATATTAATTAATTAAAAGTAAAAATAGTAAGTAAAAATATAAGTAAAAAAGTTTGAAGTAAAAGTATAATTGTCATAGTTTTAAATTTCTGGCTTAAGTGTATTAGTTGACAGCATATGCAACGTATCTTTAATAATGCGTCTTTGAATGCTGACAATAAATATCCAACGTCACAGAATGATAAGAATCTCTTAAAGATCCTCGTTAGATAGGATAGTAGAATCTGAATACTATCAATCGATATGTAATATAATTGTCATATTAATTAATTAAAAGTAAAAATAGTAAGTAAAAATATAAGTAAAAAAGTTTGAAGTAAAAATATAATTGTCATAGTTTTAAATTTCTGGCTTAAGTGTATTAGTTGACAGCTTTGTGCAACGTATCTTTAATAATGCGTCTTTGAATGCTGACAATAAATATCCAACGTCACAGAATGATAAGAATCTCTTAAAGATCTTCGTTAGATAGGATAGTAGAATCTGAATACTATCAATCGATATGAACTGATCGATTCCAGACTAGGTAAAATTTCCATGTAACATCTCTTTCTATCCCACTTTAGGAAACTTTTTCGCAATTCCTTTTTATAAAGAAAGAACAAAGAAATTCAAGATGAATATTTCGCAAAGACTTGTATAAAATTATAAGATGATTTAAAGTCTTTAGGATAAAAAATAAATGATAAACGATGTGATAAGATAGAATAAAGGCTAAAGATAGAGACTTTTTATTTTTCATGACGTAGTAAATTTTAAATTAAACATAATGGTTTCGTAAAACTTTTATTAAAATGCTTTCTTGTATTAGTAGAAGATAATGGATTTAAAAAAATGTATTTGTTTCGTATATAATTTATTGATGCATGCATAAATTTAATTTATCGATGTACTTTTTGTATAAAATAAATGGTTCAAAATGCTTTAAGTTACTTTTTTTTGTGCTGTTGGTAATGCAGTTTGGATTAGTTTTAATTTATTAAAAACGACAATTAATATTCTTAGATATTCAATAAATATTATCGATCTTTTATTCTGTTTTACACATTGTTTAATTTCACTTGTAATGCTTATAGAATTTGTTTTGAATAATTAATGATAGAACGATATATAAATTCATCTTCTAGCCTTTATAAAAATATGAACACCGTGCACATTTCCTAGATATGCCTTAAGAAATAGAAATTCTAAAAGTGTTAATATTAAAATAATATAGTTAATTTAAGATTAGTAGCTAAAATTAGTTTATACAATTCTTTCTTAAAATAAAAAATAATCTTACTGTAAATAACAAATACGATCTACATTATCCGAAGATTTACTGAAATTACTTAACAATAAAGTCAAGAAAATTGATTATAAGTTACTGATATTGCAAGTGCAAAAAGTCAATGAAAACAATAAGAACAACTGATATTTATATATAGAAGGAAGTAAATTATCTTCATTATTATTTCATTTCAGATTTGTAATCAGTGCAAATGTTCTTAGAGTGTTACAACAATTGACTACAATTAGATTAAAGAGGGGGGGGGGAGAGAATAACCTAGGACTGGTCTTAGCGGCATCATCAAGATTAAAATACAAAACCAAATGCATCTGTAATGTAAATAAAAATTAAAGGTATAGGTATACTAACTCTGGGTAAGAGACTCTGAGGTAAGAGTTCTGACTGTTTTATGCTTTTAAAAGCAGGACCATGAATGCTCATTAAATTCTGAGCGGCTGATCTAATTTTAAGTTTACGACTACTAATGTTCAACTCCGTAACCTTGTAATTTTGAACCCAATCCAGAAGACAAAGGAACTCGTGGATCAAGTATTGGGAGAAATTTGCCTTCGGTAAGGATTTTTTTACTGGAACTAACGCGCATTTGCGTTACATGGAGAGGAAGATCACGAGAACCTTTCACGGTTAGCCTGACAGCATAGAGACTAGCCCCTGATCCGTCTACCACTGAGGATATTTCACGTCAGCACTGTGGTCAGTGCAAGGCGGATGCGGAATTCGTATCGACCATCCATTGCTGGGATTCGAACCCGGTTCTCCCCTCACTGAAAGGCGAACGCTCTACCCCCTGAGACATTGCTGCTTAAGTGATAATTATAGCAAAAAAAAAAAAAAAAAGAAGAGAAAGAAAGGAAAAAAAAGGAAAAAAACTATAAATGCGTCAAGGAACGGTAAGAGACACTGAGATGTGAGTTCTGACCTTTAAATGCTCATGAAAACTCACTTAAATTCTGAACTAGTTAATCAAAAAGAAGGATATTACAGTGGGAAGTTAATTCTAAATTGGATATTTGATTGCTACTTCAGATTACTTTTTTAATTGTTTTAAATTATTGGTTATATTATTCACAAATATGCATATTACATACTTAAATAGATATTCTTGACTTTTTTTATTTAAGTAATAATAGAGTAAACTAACATATGGCTCCATGGAGCTAAGGTGAATACATGATTGTGGGGTTACAGCGAACATTTGAGCTTACTGTGATAATGTTTGTTAATTACTTACACATTAATTATTAACGCATTTATTTACTAATCCGAAATGATTCTATAAAGTGATTTTGTAATTACAGTTTTTCTCAGATATTTTAGAGTTTAACTTATATTAAATTTGATTTAGTAGGAAAAACCTCTGCCCTAATCCAAATGAAGATAATGTAAACTTTGTGAAGAAAAAAGCTAAACAGCGTGAATAAAGGTGAAAAAACAGGTAGCATTTATCTGCAATTGTTTTGTCTTTTTTTATGCCATTATTGTGCTTCATTTGTATTACTTAGCTATGTTCTTAATGATGTAAAGTATTTCAAGATATTTTTTCAAAATCGATGATTAGTTTTCGAAATGTACAGGGTGAAAAAAAATTCTAGTAATTTACTTGACTGTATGGTAATGTCATTTCTGGTTTAAAAAAATAGTAATTTTGCTAATAAAATCAAAATATGCAATATTCAAACCATTTGGTTAGCAACTTTGGTAATTTTCGGTTTTCAATTTAGCAATTTTTGGTTTTAAAAATTATAGTTCATGTTACCACGCAGTTAACAAAAATAAATTCAACCGAATGATTGGTTTTTCTGCCATACTCAAATTATATCACATATTATAAAACCATAATTAATTGTTAATTTTACCAACATTATTACCAAAGCACTTCGGTAAAAATTACACAGCTTTTTTGTTTTCTCATGAAGCGAGAAAAATCGTAAATTTCACCATAATCTGGTAGTTTTGACTATGTTTTTTTCATTGCAACAATTTCAACATATGTGCTTCCTAGCTAGCAATTGTAAGTGCAGCTTTTAATGGTTAATTTACTTGATTAATTTGACTTGCTTCTAAGCTAACATTTAATATTAATCTGTCAAAAAATTAAGAAAAAAAGCGCTAAATTCCACGAGTTAACAATTTTTTTATTAAATGAATATTAAAATAAATTTCTACTATAGTAAGTTGACTTCTAAAGTAATGATATATAAAGTTGGGCTAGCATTCGGCTCACAATTGTAAATTAACATTTTATTTTATAACCGTTCAATTTTAACTTTACGACTGTCAATTTTCTACTCTGAAGCCTTGTAATTTTGAATCTAATCCCGATTACAAGGGAACTCCTGGATCAAGTATCGAGAAAAAATTGCATTCACGGAGGGCTTTTAGATAGAGCTAACTCGCAATTGCGTTGCATGTAGAGGAAAACCACGAAAACCTCTTACGGTCAGCCTGAATGCAAGGAGATTCTAATTGATCCGTCTACCACTGAGGATATTTTACATCAGCACTTTGGTTGGTGCTAGCTGGGTAATTAAAAACAATCGGCAGTGGTAGCTTAGTAGTTAGAGAATTAGACTCCGGTGCGGAGGGTCTGGGGTTCGATCATCGACTCCACTGAGACCAACCAAGGACATATACGTGCTCATAAAATTTGTGGAATCTAAAGTTCTGCGGTCCGCCGCTGAGCAGTACCAGGGGTAGAGGGATCTAGATCAAATTTCCGTCCCCACATGTTTCCCAGATCATAGCCTATAGCCGCTCTTTGCACAGCACGTCTCTTCTTCTTCTTGGGCACTACAGCCTATGACAGGCTAAGGCCGTCCCAATAAGTTTTTGCCATCTTGATCTATTCTGTGCCATGGCCTTCCAGTTAGTTATTCCTATTATCTTTAGGTCTCTCTCAACTGCGTCCAGCCCCCTAGTTGGTGGACGCCCCTTTCTAAGTTCGTGGTACTTTATTTATGTTGTACAGCTCTGGAGCAACATAAATAAAGTTCCCTACCTTTAAGTAATATTCATTTAAGAATATTCATCTAAGAATGTACTATTAGGTTAAAATTACTTCCTTTTTTTAAGAACCCTTATACACCACCTCTAGCTGTTGCAGTTGTTGCATAATTTTTTATAATTTTTGTGTTTGGTAAGGGTCTTTAAAAAACTAAAATACATTTCTATAATATAGTTTCTGTAGTTCATAGTACTGTAGTTTTCTGTAGTATATATTATAGTTTCTGTAGTTTATAAATAGTTTTTCTTTTAATTAAGATTTGGAGAAAAGGTTTAAACTATTGATACCCATAGTTCGTATAGTAGATACCCTATGATAATTTATTTAGAGAATTTACACTTTCACGTAGCATTACCCCCATTCACTCAAGAAGATTCTGCGTAACAAGACTCTGCCTAAACAAGATGATAAAAAAGGAAGATAAGGTTTGAGGGAGTAGGATTGAAAATGACAAGTGTTCTGACTTTTTTTTTATTGCAAAGTTTTTGTCTCTTTTTTTCTGTGTTTCGACATTAAGGAAGGTTCTTGTTTATAAAACTGAAACTGCAGAATAGTTTGCACACTACAGAAAGATCTCCTCTAGCCCCAAAGTCTAAAGCCGTTTGCTGCTATCGAAACAAGAATTAGCATGTTTCAAAGTTGGGAGCCTCTTCCTGCCCTGATTCCCTTTCTCTCGCCAACACGAGCCAAAACCTATCTTAAGTATATTCATGTAATATCCTCATTTGAAGTAGTTAAACCTCGTAACCATAGTTACCACCACTGCTCGAGACGAATAGCGAGGGAGTTCTTTCCACAGTCAGACCATAGTTTGTCTGAAGTAAGAACTCCCCATGTCATTCGTCTGGAATCGTGACTGTCACTATGGTAACGAGGTATAGCTATTTCAGGAGAGGGAGTGGGGCCAGTGTTTATGGCAGGTTTTGGCTAGGAACGGCGAAAGAAGGATAATATTTTTCTTCGGTCTATTGTGTTAGCCCTAGAGTGAAGAGAAGCTACCTTCCCTGAAATGCGCTATTCTTGTTACCATATTCTAACCGTCGTTAAACACAGCCAACCCAATTTTGGGTTTACGACTACTAATGTTCAACTTCGTAGACTTGTAATTTTGAACCAATCTAGAAGACAAAGAAACTCCTGGATCAGTACCCCCAGAGGTATGATTTGTTATGGGAAATGGAGGACTTTGAGACTCGGCAGATTTAACGTGCATCAGCCCCCATTTACTACACGGGGAGTCTTCGAATCCACGATCTCTTTGACATAGGTTGTTACCATAGCAGCAGGCGGCTTCAGACTTTGTGGTGGGAGGAGTTGTTACAGTAGACAGACTATACATGTTTAATAAGTGCACCATAATTTGTGCCATATTCACGTTGTTTTGCATTGTTTATGCGCAGCACTAAGTACATTCTATCTTCATTTGGATGCGGAAACCGATTTTATATTATGAATTGCAAATTTTTAACGCTACATTTTATTCACTTACGTTTCATTCAAAGCATTATAAAGCAGTTATTTTTTTTTCTTTTAAATTTCAAAGCTTCCATAAATGAGAAAGAGGAGTTAGTTCAAATACTTTTGCTCAGCTTTGCAAGTATTGACAGAAAAGCTGAACATGGATTGGTTTTAACTTTATTTACTAAGTGAAGCGAAACTTTCTCTGGATAGAAAAAAATCCTCCTCTTTAGGATTCTTAAAAACTACTTCAAGATAAAATGTTTGACTGGTGTCGTTGAAATTCTTTTCTTTCGATCTTACAAAGTCTTTGTCTAGAAACTTGAGAGCAAGATTACTTATTGTAAGCACAGAAGAAAGTTACTAAAAAGAATGAAGACAAAGAACTAGTAAAATTCGATTCTCCTTTTTTTAAAAGGAAAAACATATAAAAAATAGCTAAATCATTGAATTTTTTTTGGTTTCTTTATAATTATTCTGTTGTAGTTTGCAACTTACCAGAATGAAACAACTTTTTTCTTTTTTAAGGAAATAAAATAGAACTCATTTCGTTAAATGAGGATGTTATTATTAAAATTAAGTTATTAAGTAAAAGTTCTGATAATAAAAATTAGCATTTCTTGATAATTAAATGTTTAATTTTTTTTTAATTAATTCGGTCTAGGGACTCCATTTTAATAACGCATGCTCTTAAAGTAAACTAAATCATTGAATGGAATTTTTTTATGATTATACTGTAGTAGTTAAATTACTGATATAAATTAAATGGCTTTAGAATTAATTCAGTTCGTTATTAAATTAACATTATTAAATTAAATAACAGATAACAAAGAAGCTAGTGCATATTGATTATAACAGTTTGTTTATAATACTATACATATACACACTACCCTACAATAATGGAAAAGACACTTTCTGCTTTTTTTACATTTTTTAAAAATTTCTCAATGAATAATTAAGGGATCGTTTTATAACTTTAGAGATGTTTAGTTCATGCAATTTTTCATACTTAGCCAAATAATTTAAAGCTTTCAACGGTTTGGGAGACCGACAATAAATTGCGATAGAAAACAAGCATTTTCGAACGCCCTATGCCAGAACATTAAGTAATAAGCTTATAATTTGTACCAATTACTTTTGTTGTTATTTTTAATAATTGCATAAAATTTCGTAAACCTAGTATGAACATTAATGGAAGTTTGGACATTTTTATAAAAAAATTATTTTTTTTTGCATTACGTTATTTTAGCTACAACTTAATTATTCAATGAAATTAAACAAAATTTTTAGAGAAATTTAAAATTTATTACAAAATTACTGATTCAAAATTTTTTTATACTGTGCATGCTTAGAAAAAATTTAGAAAAGTTTTTTTTAATAATTTTGTAGTGAATCGTATTTGGCAACTAAACATTGATTTGAATATCTTGAAAATTTAAAAAGTTTCAAGCAATTTTCTAAGTAGTTTTTGAACTTTTTTTTAAAAAAAAGTTTAAAACGATCAGGGACTTTATTTTTGTATCAAGAAATTATATTTTGTATCATATAACAAAATTTAATAACAAATGATAATATCTTAAAGTAATCATCCTCAAACCAAAATGTGATGGCATAAGGAAAAGAAATTTTAAATTTAAAATAAAATTGATTTAAATCTTAAATTATTAAAAAGAATCAAAAATCTTGTGTGAGTTTTTGAATTTTCGAACTTATTAAAAAAAATATCTTTTGGGTGCTTTAGTGTACGCGGAAAAAAAATTCTGGAATTAAATGTTTCGTTCATATGGTAACTGTTTACCAGAAATTCCAGTTTTCGAAATTCCAGTTCTTATTACCACACATGCAGTAAAAAATAAAAAATGAATTTAACCAAATAAATGGTTTTTAAACCATGCCCTTAATTATCTTGATTAAATTGTCAAATTTTACCAGATTTTGAGAATTTTATCACAAAATCATATCTTATTGTTAATTTCAACAATCAAACTTTTCAGTAAAAATATCGAGATTTCTGGTAACACCGTAAACACCGTAAATTTTACCATATTTCTGGTAATTTTGATCATATATTTTTCCTCAGTGTACAGATCTATTAGTCCTTATTGAAGAATGATAAATAGTAAACAGAATAAGAAAATTGTGACAAAGGACATGAGTTGAGAGTTAAAAAAGAGTTCTAAAAATGAAATTTTTTTAATATTTTTGGGCCTTTTTTTCATAATTTTAAAAATTAAGGTATGCTTTGTAAAAATTGTGTGGCCAGTAAACTCTCCAGATTTTAATTCCTCAGCAAAAGTATAAGTATCTGAAAGCAAAGACTAATAAAAATGGATCACTGGACATAAGTTAGCTAAATTTGTTTAATAATTAAAAAGAAGTAGATAAATAATAGAATTGTTGAAAATTGTAAAAGACTGATAAAAAAAATGTACCAAAAGTTGTGAAAATAATTCGAAAATCGAAGGTATAGTATATTAAAAATGAAGAAAAATTTATGAAATATATGTTGGATTCAATTAATACGTTCACTACTGTGGTAGAATTTGAAGTCGCTATTAAAGTTTAAAAAAGTTGTATTTTTAGAAGTAAAACAAAAAGGTTCCTTAAAATATCGCCTTTTAAAAGTAAAAACAAATGTGGTGAAAACCTGAAAAAATTTCAAAAAAATCTATAGTTCTTATTTATTAAAATAGTAAATTCTGATAAGAAATAATGTTTTGAAAAATATATCACCAACAAAAGAGGTAAAAGAATATAATAATACTTTATAGGAACAAAACAATTTAAGTCTCGAATCTTGTTTTTAAGCTTTAAAGTGTTTTATTGACAAAATAAACTACTTTAAGTGCAGGCAATAGTGGTTATCGTTTTAAGATAAAAGCAAATTTTGGCAAAATGATATTTACCTTCAAGGCAAATAAAATATTGTTTGTGGGCTTAAATAATCTTTAAATATATGAAAGCATTGTGTTTTCTATTAAGACTCATTATTTGGTTCATTGAATTTTTAAATAAAAGTGGCCGATCTCTTTCATGTTAGAACTTAAGTCTCTTAATTCATTTAATCCTTTATGTCACTGCTAGAAATTTTTAGGAAAAAATGGTTAAATACCAATTTATTTAATTGTTATTTTGCCATATTCAATTGAAATAGTCAAATAACCATTAAAAGATGGTATTCAGACTTCTAATTGTGGGAAAAGCCACTTATTAACTGCTTTCACCTAATACGGTTAAACAACCAGAATTTTATCGCACCAACTAGAACCACCTAATGAACTTCCTTGCAGATGGGTACATATTATAGCCGAAAAGGTTAATCTGTTAATCTTCTGACTGACAAAGCAGGGATCCAGCGTTGACACTACAACATATTCTCTATTCTCTTTAGTACATGAAGAGTTTTCAATATCCTACACTCCCCCATTTGTGACCCTGAACTCTTAGAATACGATACTCTCAATCACGCATAGATGATTGCACCATGAAGCTGCTTAACACAAAAAAGTCTAGTATTTCCCCTCTAACAACCAGATAAACTAATTAAGCCGCATTCCACGGTTCATTTAATAAAACACAACTCAACCACAACCTAATTCCAATGCCCATCACCTAACAAAAAACCTAGATATAGTTTCCAGTTAAATTTATTTTACAGTTCAAAAACAATGCTAACCGTATAGTTTTTATATCCTTGGCACTACTAGTTGTCCTTACTAGTTGCAAATGATTTTAAAATCGTAAAGGCAAAAAATGCTCAATACCGTAAACTTTACGGTTAATTTGATGGGCAGGCTGCAACCGGTTATTTTACCGTAGTCTTAGAATGAAAATTCTAACGATGTAGCATACTAACTTGAATCTAAATTTATAAGCTTGAAATTATTTAAAAAAAAAATTTGATTCTGAAATTGGTTTCAAGTTATGTAGGCTCTAACTTATAAATCGGGAACTAATTTTAGAATGGAATTTTTTTAAACCAATGAAAAGATTTATAAGATATTTCAACTTGCTATTATGCGAGGGATATGCGCGTTTTATCATAAAAATAGTAAATATTATATGGGACTTTGACAAATATTTTTTTTTTTCATAAAGACTGAAGGAATGTATTTGTATTATTAATATTATTGCGTTTTCTAAAAGTGTTGTAAGTTTCAACTATACAAGTAAGTTTTATTTATTATATTATATAGAAAAAATTATATATTAAGTAATTGGGGAGTATCTTCTGAATAGTTAATAACCGTAGTTGAAAAGTCGACCCAATTTTGAGTTGACGGCCATCATGTTCCAATCCGTCCCTTTGTAATTTTGAACCCAATTCAGAAGACAAGGGCCTGGATGAAGTATTGGGAGAAATTTACCTTCGCGGAGGACTTATTGATGAAGCTAACCCGCATTTGCGTTACATGGGGAGGAAAACCACGTATACCTCTTACGATTAGCCAGACGTCAAGGGAAGTCTAACTCATGATCCATCTACCACTGAGGATATTTTACGTCAACACGGGGGTAGGAGTGAACCAGGAGCGGAATTCGCATCATGCAGGGATTTGAAACAGGGTTACCTCACAGGAAGGCAAGCGCTCTATCTCCTGAGCCACCATGCCTCCTCCCCTTACTTTAGAATTTTTCTCTTAGTTAATGTACTAGTGAAGCTATAGCAAATGACCAGCACTTCACATGGATATTAATTCTCTCTCAAATTGGCTAAAGATTTAATATTTTGCAGTTCAAAACATTATGATTATAAGTTCTCATTGAAACAAAGTCCAAAAATTGATAGTTAAAAAATTGACATATGAGGCCAACAAATATAAATAACAATTCTTAATTCTCTAATACCGTTATAATATTAGCATTAACCAATGTGCATCACGTGGAGGTTGTTAGGAGGTCGTGGACGTTGTTTCCAGCCCTTATAAGGACTGATTGCTTTAACATAAAGATACTTGTATGTTTGCAAACGTATATAGTTACGCATAAACATAACTAGTCATCAATTATTTGAATATTATTTGCATTTTGTTCGGGGGGTTGATAAGCTGCATCATAGATACTTTCTATTAACCTCGGAGACGCATACTTGATGTTAATGCTATACCGGGCATAGTATAACACTCGCAGTGTATGTGCAAAAACGCAATCTCTGATGCTGCGCGCAGGCGCACTTCAAACACTCTTCACCACTTTGACCGTTGCCTACATCTTTTATGCCTGAGGCTCCGTATCTCGGAAACTATCCATTTTTGTACTTTATGTCAATAAGAACCTTTGCTCAGAATATTTGGGGATAAAATATATTAAATTTTCAGTTAATTTAACGAAGAATTGATTTCCGTAAGATTTATGATGGGATCTTTATTAAAATTCATAAAAAATAATTTAGCTTAAAAAAAATAGAAAAATATATTCATACAAGAAAACAACTTACAATGATTGACTGTTATTGCTATAATTTAATTATAAAATCATAAAAAAATATTTGTTTGCGAAAAAAAAATAAAATATGATAGATTGAACAAATATCTGTTTCTTTCTTATTTTTTTTAATGACTTTTGAATTCTACACGGAAAAAATCTGATAAGAATTACCGTTCTGTATGGTAATGATATTTCTGTTAAAAAAACAGACAAACAAACATAATTTTGTTAAATAAAATCAAAATACATCTTATTTAAACCACTCATTTGGTAATTTTTCTGTTCACAAGGTTTACCAGAGTCTGGTTTTCAAAATTATGGTTCTCTTTACTCCTCCCTCTTTGGTAAAAAATGCAATACTGAAAAGTAAATTTAACCGAATAAATGTTAGTTATGCCATGATCTAAGATATCATGATGAAAATTACGTTTACGAAAATAAGTTTTTCCACATTTACCAAATTTTATCATACATTTTGAAACCATATTTCATTATTAATTTTACCAAAATCATTATTAAAGCGTTTTGGAAAAAATTACTGAATCTTTCGGTGTTCTCATAGAACTAGAAACAGGGTAAATTTTACCATATTCTAGTACATTTGACCATACTTTTTTCTCTGTAAGTATTTTTAAACTAGTTTTAGCAATTGAGGCAGCAGAAGTTATCACTGCAGAGGTATAAGATTTTACTTACTTCTTATGGTTAAACATCTTTTTCACACTATGTCAAAATATTTTCGATTCTTTTATGATTTGTTTCAATATTATTATTTTAAGCATAAGTATAGCATAAAAATATTTTTCTTCTATATTCAGCATTTAAACTGGGATATACTTTTTCATAAATTTTCAAAAGTTAAATTTTATGTTAGAAAAATTACTACACCTACAATATACGTGAAAATAATATTTTAATTATTTCTATACCATTTAACTTAGTAAATACAGCTAAAAAAATTTTAGCATAAACTAAACAAAATTAAAAAAATTGATTTAAAAAAAGTTCTCTTTGTTGCTCTGTTAGAATTTTCATTCTTAAATTGCGGCAAAATAACCGACAGTTTACGGTTAAGAACGTTTTTTATCTTTACGGTTTTGAAACTGTTTACAACTAGAATGGGTAGAAAGCCATGATTACAAAATTATTCGTTTTTTTAAAACCATTTTCTACTAGCATGGTTTAAAAAGCGTAAAAAAGAAACTTAACTGGGCATAGGATCTAGTCTTTTTGTTTGGTAATGGGCATTGGAGTTAGGTTATGGAGTCGTGTTTTATCAATGAACCATGGAAAGTCGTTTAATTAGTTTATCTTGTTATTTCACTTATCGTAAAACTAGACTTTTTTGTGTTAAGCAGATATATGGTGCTGTCCCGAATAAGTGTATCGTAATCTAATAGTCAGGGGCCGAAAATTTGGGAGTGCAGGACTATGAAAAGTCTTCACGTGTTGAAGAGAATGGAGAAAATATTGTGGTGTCAATGCTGGGACTCGGACCCCACTGTTTTAGTCACGTGATTGACAAATTAGCCCTCTCGGCTAAAATATGTATCCAACAGCAAGAAACTAAGTGGCTTCAGTAAGTGGATCTAGCTGGTGCTATGAAATTCTGGTTGCTTAACCGTATAATGAGAAAACAGTTAATAAACATTTTTTTCACAGTTAACAGTTTGAATATCATCTTATATATGGTTATTTAACTGTTTTAATTGATTATGGTAAAATAACATTTAATAAATTCTTATTTAACCATTTTTCAGAGAAATTTCTAAGAGTGTACAAATTAGTAAAGAGGTCAAATAATATTTTCTTTTCTTTTGAATATTATGGAAGGAAAATAGAGGAGGAAAATGTTTGAACTATTAAGTTATTGAATGCTAAATGGCAACATATTTTACGCTTAGAAAACTTTTGAAATAGAGCCGAAAAAAGTTCTAATATCCTTCGTCTAAATCGAAATCGTCTGAGTATTTTGGAAAGTTGCGCTGCACATGTAAAATCAATTTAAGGGATCGTCATCTAAATGAAAAATATCGGAATGGGGAATACGGTGCGAGAACTTCTTAAAAATTTCTTGTATCTCTTGTACATATCTTTAGAAGGTGTTTTTGAAAATAACCAAAGATATATTTTATTTTGAGATGTCTTTCAAGATAGTTACGAAAAGTTATAAACCTGAGGACATCGTAAAATAGTATAAAATTTGAATTTCAATGAAATGTTCTAAGAGTTTAGCATATTGCAATGCTTATCTAAACAGTTTTAGTAACTCTAGACAAAAAAAAAATGATGAAATAATGTGTTTATTTTTCAAACTAGTTAATGTTAAGTTTAACTTTGCTAAAATTTTGTATATTGCTACACTAATTATTATGAACAAAATTCTCAACGAAAGAAAAGTCTGAAAATGTTGTGAAAAAGGGTGATTTTTTTACTGGTAACACTGCAAAAATTGCGGCCAAATATGATATTGAAGTATTATAAATACCAAAGTTTGTAAAGTCTCTGTATTCAACATCCTCCAGATACACTGTGTTTTGTAGTATCCACCCTTAATATTCATTTTAAGAATCCTTGTCAAAATTAAATTAAAAAAAGCATATTTAGTGGTCGCAAAAAATTAATATTTAACCGAGCACAAAAGAACTTGGCGAATTTCCTATGACTCAAGATTCGAATGTCTCACGCAATATCGTTATCATATAGATTATTAGGAACACTTTCAAACTTCCACCGGCAATTAAACTGCACTGTAAAAACTGCGGTGTAATATCTCTCCAAATATAATGTTGAACAATCCAAAAAAATGTGGTTATCCCCTTTTTTCTAAAATCCACTTTTTTTTCAAGTTAACAACAAATCGTGCTTTTATATTCTTTTTAAATGGTGTATGAAAGCTCTAAACACGATCTAAAAATAAGAAGTTTGATTCCAATATCACGTGCCTTCACTTCTCACGTTGAATAATTTCATTTCCGAAAGCGCCACACTTAGCACGCTTTTGATACGTCTGTAATTGTTTGCAATCGATTACGATAAGAGTTCGTGCGGAGTTCGTAGCTATCATCAATCATATTTTTCATCCACAGAGCCTAAAGTTATCCGTTAAAATATGTATGCATGTTTTTAGTTGTTTAATAAGGATATTTATATTTTAATTTTTAGTCTCTGTAAATAGTAAATGATTTTATAATATATAATTTTATAATATATAGTTTTAAAATATATAATTTTATAACATATAATTTTATAATATATAATTTTGTAATTTCTACCTGATTTTGCTCTATTAATCCTATGTCGAATATTTCTTATTACTCTCTCTGTTAAGCATATGTTTGATTTACAAACTTATTTTATTTTACGAATTAGTATATGCATGCATTTAAAATTACTAATTCTTTCCTTACATTGTCTCGTAAAAATAACTTTACTGATTCTTATATGTACCTAGCTTTACTCGCAAAATTACCTTTACTGACTCTCATGCGTATCTTGTCTCACTCGTAAAAATAACTTTAGTGACTCTTATGTTTATCTTGTCTTACTCGCAAAATAACTTTACTGACTCTTATGTGTATCTTGTCTTACTCGTAAAAATAACTTTACTGAGTCTGGTGTGTATCTTGTCTTACTCACAAAAATAACTTAACTGACTCTTATGTGAACGCAATCTTACTGTAATTATAAATATTTCTGTTACTGAATACTAAAAATGGTGGCAGCTACTTTACACCAAATGACTTAAATGTTTCCCCACACCAAAGACTATTACTGATTCTACACCACTTTAATGTAAAGTAGTTTCCATCATTTTTTTGGTAACAAGATACACAAAAATTATTCAAACTCTGATGAATAATAAACTATTTAATAAAATCTAAATGATTTAGGTGCCTTATGTTTGAATCCAGGTGAAAATGGTGAATTTTTGTACTTCTCCCAGCTCGATGGATTCTCTCTGCTTGATTCTGGAAGGCTTTGTCTTCTGCGTAGGGTTAAAATTACAAGATGATCATTGACATAGTGTATGGCAATTTGATAAAACTTTTCGATAAACAAATAGTAGGGAAGAGGAAATAATAAAAGAGCTGTTTTTTTCATGAAAAAAAATTATTTCAATTAATTTTAGTTTCAAATTTGAAAAGGATTCTTTAAATAGTTAAATTTCTTCCAGAATCAAATTTTTCTGCTTAAATTACTTTAAATTTTTAATATTATAGATCAAATATTTCAATTGATAGTAAAGAAGATGATAATAACAAACTTTCGTGTTTTTATTCATTAAAAATAACTGATACCTTTTGCTTACGGCTGGTACAGCATGTGAACCACATGTGATGGAACAACATGGGACCCCGTAGACAAAGGGTTAAGTATGAAATTTAATTGAGCTTACCATGCTGTATTTCTTCGACGTTGTTGCCCGTGGAAGCAGATGACGTACCCGCAACATCTTCTCCGGATGGTTCAACATTTTCAGGCGGATTCGCCACTGTAAAAGGAGAAACACAAATTATTTTCAAATTAAATGTAATTTAGTAAGTATATGTCAAAATGTTGCTTCTGAATTAAAAAAATCAGAAGGCACTAACGTTAATAAAAGTAAAATGTTTGAAAATAAAATATTTAGATAATTCATACACGGTAAGTAATTAATGTAGAAAAATCTCTATAATCTGAAATTTCTTAATTTTTTGCTTATTGCCTACTTAAATCAAAATACACATCACAGGGGGAGTTTCAATCATTTCGGGGCACAGATATGTTTTTAAATACTTTGAAAAGTTAGTTTAAAGGGTTGTAGTCAATTTGTAAGGTTTATAACTAACAAATAAAGGTTTATGTATGACTGAAAATCACAATTTAATTGGTGGACTCGATCTAAGAGGTATAGAGTATAATATTCAAAGGTACCGTATAATTTTAGAAAGTGTAAAATGTCCTATAATAAGTTTTTTTTATAAAAAAATAAATTAAATTATAAGTACATGGTTTCAAACAAATAATATATATATATATATATATATATATATATATATATATATATATATATATATATATATATATATATATATATATATATATATACAGCAAAATAAATAAAGGCAAAAAAACACTAAGAAATTAACAATAAGTTTCATTTATGGCGCATAAGCTGCAAGTAAATAGAACTCATATAATAAGTTCAAAATGAAGATAAAACAAAGGAAAATTACAGACGTATGAAAAAAGGGGGGAAAAGAAAAATAATAATAAAAAAAATAACAAACAACTGGAGAGGAAAAAAGAAATAAAAATCCGAAGAAAAAGAATAAAATTTTTTTAAAACATCCGGAAAATAAAAGATATAATCTTTT